>NC_088784.1:25467577-26104827 GCF_958450345.1 Calliphora vicina | reverse complement strand
ATTAAGCAATTCTCTATGCAAATTCATAAAAAAATTTTCAATGAAAATTAATTTAATCGATTAAAAATATTTTTCATGAAATTTAATTTAATCGATTAAAACATTTTCTATGAAAATTCACTTAATCGATTAAACAATTTTGTATGAAAATAAATTTAATCTATTAAAAACGTTCTCTAAGAAAATTCAGTTAATCGATTAATAAATTGTCTATGAAAATAAATTTAATCGATTAAACCATTTCCTATGTTACTAAATTTAATCAATCGTAAACAGTTTCTATGCAAATTCCTTTAATCGATTAAAAAATTTTCTATGAAAATTCCTTTAATAGATTAAACAATTGTCTATGAAAATTAATTTAATCGATTAAACAATTGTCTATGAAAATTAATTTAATCGATTAAACAATTTTCTATGAAAATTAATTTAATAGATTAAACAATTTTCTATGAAAATTAATTTAATCGATTAAACAATTTTCTATGAAAATTAATTTAATCGATTAAACAATTTTCTATGAAAATTAATTTAATCGATTAAACAATTTTCTATGAAAATTAATTTAATCGATTAAACAATTTTCTATGAAAATTAATTTAATCGATTAAACAATTTTCTATGAAAATTAATTTAATCGATTAAACAATTTTCTATGAAAATTAATTTAATCGATTAAAAAATTTTCGATTAAAAAAAATGTCTATGAAAATTAATTTAATCGATTAAAAAAATTTTTCTTTAAAAATTTGTTTAATCGATTAAATTAATTTTCATAGAAAATTGTTTAATCGATTAAACAAATTTTTAAAGAAAAATTTTAAATTAATTTTCAGACATTTTTTTTAATCGAAAATTTTTTAATCGATTAAATTAATTTTCATAAAAAATTTGTTTAATCGATTAAATTAATTTTATATAGAAAATTTTTTAATCGATTAAATTTATTTTCATAGAAATTTGTTTAATCGATTCAATAAATTTTCATGAAAAAATTTTATCTGAAAATAAATTTAATCGATTAAAAAAATTTTGTTTGAAAACTCATTTAATCGATTAAAAATTTTTCTATGAAAATTCATTTAATCTAAATTTTGTTTGATGTCTCTATTTTTTCTATAGAAAATGTTGTAATCTCTTGATTACTCAATTTTCTCTAGAGAAAATTGTTTAATCTCTTGATTACTGGTTTTTCTCCAAAGAATATTTTGTAATCTTTCGATTATTGTAATTAAATTTGTGGCCCATTAAACTCTCCATCTCTTCAAAATATTTTAAATATTCATAATTTAATCACCACTTACCATCATCCTGATGTCCTTTCTCATTGCTGCCTGGTGATTGTTTGCCACCTATAAATTTACCACGATACACTTTGTCATTGGGATGCACAACAACATTATTCACTATCGACTCATCACCTTCATTTATATCAGCATTGTCATCAATATCTTCTGCACCACCCCTATTATTCGGTTCATCGGGCTGGGCTATGGGTACATCGGCAGCCACCCCCTCACCATTGTCCTCATCGAGTTCATTGCCACCACCACCGCCACTATCATGGGGCGCATTATTGTTGCGCTCTAAGACCACATTGTTGCCGACACCAAAACCACCGCCAGCTTCGAAAACGCCAGCACCATCACGTTCGAAATTATCGATTTGATTGTTGGCATTACCCGAACCAGCACCAGCACCGGCCAAACTTTTCAGCTGCTGAGACATGGCGCTCCATTTGTTGCTGGCTGTTTCGCGTCTCGTGTCATCGGTGTAGATGAAGAAGGCCACAAAGAACCAAATTGCTGTCAAAACTGCAATAATTTTCACTATTGAAGTGGAGCGACGACGCCAGATGAAAGCCATTTTTCGATTTGGATCTTTAGCTTTGTGTTGTTGTGTGAATATATGAGTTTAGAAAAGTTTTTTTTTTGTTGGAAGAACAATTCCCAGCAAAGTTTGTGGAAAATTGTTTCTGTTGTGTTTTAAAATTGGATTTTTTTCTAGCTGGAGTTAATATGTGACATGTCGTTGAGAGTGTGTGTGTTTGCGCGTGTTTTAATTGCAGTTGGCAGCTTTTATTGTTTTGTAAACTTTTTCAACTTTTAAACAGCAGGCAGCAGGATATGTAAGGATGCTTTAAAAAGTGTGTGTATGTGTGTGCGAAAGAGCGTTGGTTTCCTGTTTAGTTAAATTTTATTTTACACAGTAATAATTTGTTTTTTGTCGTTTATTATTGTTAAAGCTTTTAAAGCAATTCCATTGCTAAAGGGTCTCTCTTTTATATCTTGTTTATCTCTAAATTGCGATATGTTGTTACTGTTTCTGAGTCCAAGTTGTTGGCTTTCCTCTCTCTCTTTAACTTATTTTTATGGTAGTTTATTGTAGTCCTTTGTGCTTTTATGCCTTTGGCTTGATTATGTGTCCTTTTTTTAATGTTGCTGCTTGTTGTCCTTTATTTTTTATGATTTTTATTCATGTAGTTGTTTTTTTCCTTTTTGTTGCTATTTTATTATTTTGTTAGGGACTTTCTTGGTCTACTATTGTTGTTTTTGTTATTATTGCTATTCTTGTTGTTAATTTGTGTCCCTGTATGTTGTGCCTTGACATTTGTTGGCTTTTTTTGTTGTTGTTTTGTGTTCAGTTTCTACTGGTTCCTCTGCTGCTTCTATCAACCGTATTTTTAATTGTTTTTTTTTTTTTTCTGCTTTTAATTGTTTTGGGCCATTTACTTAAATACTCTCGAGTACTTTTTATGTAAAAGAGCTTTAAGTATCAACCCGCGTACCATTGACTTGTTGAATCATTCTGTAAATAAATTAGAAAAGAACAAACAATGGAAAAATTAATATAAATGGCTGGTTTAACATTTTCTAAAATGCAAAATAGGGGAAATGAACAAATAAAATTTTAAATAATTTAATTAAAGAGGGCAAATTAAAATTGCATAGAGATAATTTAGCAAAAAAAAAAATAAACTTTTCTAGAAATTTGCATTTGTTGCTAAGTTGAAAAGTTAGGGCGGTACTCCCGCGACTGACTTGATATTCTCAAACTATAGAAAATTATCTGTAAAATTACTTTTCTATATTACTGTTTTTTTCATAGAAAAATTGTTGTATAACTGTTTGTCTAAAGAAAGAAATGTTTATTTCTATTTTTTCTAGAAACGTTGATATAGAACTAATCCTGTTAAGTGTTTTCGATTAAAATTTCGATGAAATTTAAAAAAATCAATTAAAATAAAAAATTTTATGAAAATAAAATTTTTTTATAAAAATTAATTTAATCGATTAAAGATATTTTCAATTTAATCGATTAAAAACAATTTCTAAAAAAATTAATTTAATCGATTAAAAACAATTCTAAAAAAAATAATTTAATCGATTAAAAAATTTTCGATGAAAATTCATTTAATCGATTAAAAAAATTAAAAATTAATTTAATCGATTACAAATATTTTCAATTTAATCGATTAAAAACAATTCTAAAAAAATTAATTTAATCAATTAAAAAATTTTCTATGAAAATTCATTTAATCGATTGAAAAAATTGCTTTAACAATTTTTTATGAAAATTTAAATTGAATCTTAAAAAATGTTCTATTAAAATAAATTTAATCGATTAAAAAATTTTCGATGAAAATAAATTTAATAAATTTAAACAATTTTCTATGAAAATTAAAAAAATTTTCTATGAAAATTCATTTAATCGACTAAAAAAATTTCTAAGAAAATTAATTTAATCGATTAAAAAATTTTCTCTGAAAATTCAATTAATCGATTAAAAAATTTTCTCTGAAAATTCATTTAATCGACTGAAAAATTTCGATGAAAATATATTTAATCGATTTAACAATTTTTTATGAAAATTTAAATTGAATCGATTAAAAAATGTACTATGAAAATTCGATATAGTTACTTTTCTTTATAACTGTTACGACAGTCTTTTATATGGAAATTTTCTTGTATAACAGTTTTTCTATAGAATAATATGTGTAAAAAAATTAGTCTATAACGGTTTTTTCTGTAGAACATTGTAAGTAACAGTTTTTTCTATAGAAATTTGTCTGTATATAGTTTCTTCTATAGAAAATGTTTTGTATAACAGATTTTTCTAAAGAAAAGTTCACGTATAACAGTTTTTTCTATAGACAAATTCATGTCTGACAGTTTTTTTATGGAAATGTTCCCGTGTAACAGTTTTTTCTATAGAAAAATGTCTATATAACAATTTTGTCTGTATAAAAATTAGTCTATAACGGTTTTTTCTATAGAAAATTGTCTGTATAACTGCCTTTTCTATAGACAAATTCCTGTATAACAGTTTTTTCTAAAGAAATTTTTCTGTATAACAGTTATTTCTACAGAAAATTTTCTGTATAACAGATTTTTCTGAAGAAAAATTCACGTGTAACAGTTCCTTCTATGGAAAAATTTTTTTATAACAGATTTTTCTTCGGAAAAATTCACGTATAACAGTTTTATCTATAGACAAATTCCTGTATAACAGTTTTTTTTATAGAAAATTATCTGTATAACAGTTTTTTCTATAGACACATTTCTGTATAACAGTTTTATGTGTAAACAAATTTCTGTATACAGTTTCTTCTATAGAAATTTTTGCGTATAACAGCCTTTTCTATAGACAAATTCTTGTATAACAGTTTTTTCTAAAGAAATTTTTCTGAAGAAAAATTCATGTATAACAGTCTTTTCTATAGAAGATTTTTTGTGTAACAGATTTTTCTGAAGAAAAATTTCTATCTTACAGTTTTTTCTATAGAAAAATGTCTGTTTTTTTTTATAGAAATGTTCCTGTGTTTTTTTTATAGAAATGTTCCTGTGTAAGTGTTTTTTCTATAGAAAAATGTCTGTATAACTGTTTTTTCTGTATAAAAATTAGTCTATAACAGTTTTTCTGTATAAAAATTAGTCTACAACGGTTTTTCTATAAAATTATCTGTATAACAGTTTTATCTACACACAAATTCTTATGTTTTTTCTATACTAATTTTTCTGTATAACAGTTTTTTCTATAGAAAATGTGCTGTATTATAGATTTTTCTGAAGAAAAATTCCCGTGTAATAGTTTTTCTATAGAAAATTTTATGTATAACAGATTTTTGTACAGAAAAATTCGCGTATAACAGTTTTTTCTATCGAAAAACTTTCTGTAAAACCGTTTTTTCTACAGAAAAATTTCTTTACGAGAGATTTTTCAAAAGAAAAATTCCCGTATAACAGTTTTTGTATAGAAAATTTTCTGTATAACAGTTTTTTTTACAGAAATTTTCCTGTAGAAAAGTTTTTTCTATAGAAAACATTCTGTACACAGTTTTTCCAAAAGAAATTTATCAAGAGTTATAATTTAATTTATAAAGATTTAGCACAATTCTTACTATGATAGAAATTTATTTATTAATTTCAAAAACTCCTTTTACTTCGGACAATTCAAAACAATTGTTTAGTTTGTTATACTTAATGCTGTTTGATCTTACAAAATACTTGTAAGAGTAAACAACGCCAAAAAAATTTGTGCTAAAAAAGTGGTTACTCTTTAGACATTTGAAATTGTCATATATTTCAGCTGTCAATTATATAAACTGACATTGTTTTGGTATCAGCAAAATACCTAAAAATATCAAACAAATTCGCGTATCACACAACCCTCTTTAGACCCCAACAAATTAATTTATATACTCACTTAAACTATAACTAATTAAACAAAAATATTTGCATGTGTGAACCTACCTTAAGACACTTTTAAATGTCATACATTTTAGCTGTCAATTATATAAACTGACATTGTTTTGGTAACAACAAGAGATAAAATAAACAAATTAAAAGAAAACAAATTTGCTTTTTTGTACGTTATCACTCAAATCTCTTTAGAATCCTAAAAATTAATTAATCAACTCACTTAAACTATAACTAACAAAACAAAACAACTCTTTTGTTTTATCATCATTAGTCTATTCTTACTGTCTAACTCTCAAATCTATGAAAATAATTTGAAATAGTACAAAAAATATAAATAAAAGCTACTAAGTGTTATAAATGTTAGTTTATAAAAGCCATCACTAAAAGGGGCTTAATTAAAGAGACAGGGAAAATAATTGTCAATCAATTTAAGCCCTACAACGCGGACGCGTGTAAACAACTTGTCATTTCCATACAAATGCAATGGCCAAAAGAACTGACCAAAACCCAGCAAGAAAAAAAAGATACAAGTAAAGAAAATGCAAGATAAAGAAGTTTTAAATAGAGTCATTAACAAAGTTAAAGACACTTAAAAATTGTTGGCAGTTTACAGGGATTTGTTTAGGCTTAGATATTAATTTTGTTTCTATTAGAGCCCTACAGAGAAAAACAAAAGCTTTAAGATTCGAAAGTAAAGATGTAAACTCCATTAACAATTCAAATAAAATGGAATTTCCTAACAGTTACTAAAACAAACTTAAATCTAAAATTTTTATATTCGAATAATAAGGAATCATATTTTAGTTTATACCGACAAATTTAATAGCAGATTTCTTGGTTATTATCCATATAGGAAACTGTAGCGGCTTCCTAAAATCGTTGTGTACCGCTAAAACTTTTGATTGTTATATTTAATTGAAGTTATTTATTTAAAGTCGTTGTGATTACACGAAATTTACTATCAAGATTAAGTACTTTTTGTAGCATTCTGCTGCAATTTATAAGTTGAAAGCAGAATTTAAAAGAATAAATTCATTTGACTTTTAAAATTTGTAAAAAATTACGTTTCAAATTCAAAACATCTAGGGTCTAGAGTCTACACTAGAGTATTCACTAGTGTCTACACTACAAGTAACACCAAAGTCACACTAGACAGAGTCTACACTAGAGTTTACACTACAATATACACTAGAGTTTACACTAGAGACAAGAGAATTATTAACTCAAGTCTGCGCTAGAACTTATTAGAATCTACAATAGAGTCAATACGGGAGTCTACTACAGTTTACACTAGACAATGTACTAGAGTTCACACTAGAGTCTACATTAGAGTTTACACTAAAGTTTACACTACAGTTTACACTAAAGTCTACACTAGAGTTTACACTAGAGTTTACACTAGCGTTTACCCTACAGTTTACACTACAATTTACACTACAGTTTACACTACAGTTTATACTAAAGTCTATACTAGAGTTTCCACTAGAGTTTACACTAGAGTTTACACTAGAGTTTATACAAGAGTTTACGATAGAGTTTACACTAGAGTTTACACTACAGCTTACACTAGTGTTTACACTAGAGTTTACACTAGTGTTTACACTAGAGTTTATACTAGAGTTTACACTAGAGTTTACACTAGAGTTTACACTAGAGTTTACACTAGAGTTTACACTAGAGTTTACACTACAGTTTACACTAGAGTTTACACTACAGCTTACACTAGTGTTTACACTAGAGTTTACACTAGTGTTTACACTAGAGTTTATACTAGAGTTTACACTAGAGTTTACACTAGAGTTTACACTAGAGTTTACACTAGAGTTTACACTACAGTTTACACTAGAGTTTACACTAGAGTTTACACTAGAGTTTACACTACAGTTTACACTAGAGTTTACACTAGAGTTTACACTAGAGTTTACACTAGAGTTTACACTAGAGTTTACACTAGAGTTTACACTAGCGTTTACACTAGAGTTTACACTAGAGTTTACACTAGAGTTTACACTAGAGTTTACACTAGAGTTTACACTAGCGTTTACACTAGAGTTTACACTAGAGTTTATACTAGAGTTTACGCTAGAGTTTATACTAGAGTTTACACTAGAGTTTACACTAGAGTTTACACTAGTGTTTACACTAGAGTTTATACTAGAGTTTACACTAGAGTTTACACTAGAGTTTACACTAGAGTTTACACTAGAGTTTACACTAGAGTTTACACTAGAGTTTACACTAGAGTTTACACTACAGTTTACACTACAGTTTACACTAGAGTTTACACTAGAGTTTACACTAGAGTTTACACTAGAGTTTACACTAGAGTTTACACTACAGTTTACACTAGAGTTTACACTAGAGTTTACACTAGAGTTTAGACTAGAGTTTACACTAGAGTTTACACTAGAGTTTACACTAGAGTTTACACTAGAGTTTACACCAAAGTTTACACTACAGTTTACACTAAAGTCTACACTAGAGTTTACACTAAAGTTTACACTAGAGTTTACACTAGAGTTTACACTAGAGTTTATACTAGAGTTTACACTAAAGTCTACACTAGAGTTTACACTAGAGTTTACACTAGAATTTACACTAGAATTTACACTAGAGTTTATACTAGAGTTTACACTAGAGTTTACACTAGAGTTTACACTAGAGTTTATACTAGAGTTTACACTACAGTTTACACTAGAGTTTACACTACAGTTTACACTAAAGTCTACACTAGAGTTTACACTAGAGTTTACACTAGAATTTACACTAGAATTTACACTAGAGTTTACACTAGAGTTTACACTAGAGTTTACACAAAACTTTACACTAGAATTTACACTATAGTTGACACCAGAGTTTACACTAGAGTTTATACTACAGTTTACACTAAAGTCTACACTAGAGTTTACACTAGAGTTTACTCTAGAATTTACACTAGAGTTTACACTAGAGTTTATACTAGAGTTTACACTAGAGTTTAGACTAGAGTTTTCACTAGGGTTTACACCAGAGTTTACACTAGAGTTTACACCAAAGTTTACACTACAGTTTACACTAAAGTCTACACTAGAGTTTACACTAAAGTTTACACTAGAGTTTACACTAGAGTTTACACTAGAGTTTATACTAGAGTTTACACTAGAGTTTACACTAGAGTTTACACTAGAGTTTACACTAGAGTTTACACTAGAGTTTACACTAGAGTTTACACTAAAGTTTACACTAGAGATTACACTAGAGTTTACACTAGAGTTTACACTAGAGTTTACACTAAAGTTTACACTAGAGATTACACTAGAGTTTACACTAGAGTTTACACTAGAGTTTACACTAGAGTTTGCACTAGAGTTTACACAAAACTTTACACTAGAATTTACACTATAGTTGACACCAGAGTTTACACTAGAGTTTATACTACAGTTTACACTAAAGTCTACACTAGAGTTTACACTAGAGTTTACTCTAGAATTTACACTAGAGTTTACACTAGAGTTTATACTAGAGTTTACACTAGAGTTTAGACTAGAGTTTTCACTAGGGTTTACACCAGAGTTTACACTAGAGTTTACACCAAAGTTTACACTACAGTTTACACTAAAGTCTACACTAGAGTTTACACTAAAGTTTACACTAGAGTTTACACTAGAGTTTACACTAGAGTTTATACTAGAGTTTACACTAGAGTTTACACTAGAGTTTACACTAGAGTTTACACTAGAGTTTACACTAGAGTTTACACTAGAGTTTACACTAGAGTTTACACTAAAGTTTACACTAGAGATTACACTAGAGTTTACACTAGAGTTTACACTAGAGTTTACACTAGAGTTTACACTAAAGTTTACACTAGAGATTACACTAGAGTTTACACTAGAGTTTACACTAGAGTTTACACTAGAGTTTACACTAAAGTTTACACTAGAGATTACACTAGAGTTTACACTAGAGTTTACACTAGAGTTTACACTAGAGTTTGCACTAAAGTTTACACTAGAGTTTACACTAGAGTCTACACCAGAGTTTACACTACATTTTACACTAGAGTTTACACTACAGTCACCACTAAAAATTTACACAGCATTTTTCGCAAAAGTTTTAACTCTTTTAGTTCCATCCTATCGTGTATTTTTGTATGACTGCGAGTGTGTGTGTTAACAAATGCCCATTACAAATGACAGCGATTAGTAAATTGTAATTTAGCAAATAAATTTAATACAATAAATACTATTTTTTTTTTTTTTTTTTGCACAACAGCCATCTTAAATAGTACTTCAATTTGTTATTTGAGGGTCTTTTTCTAGGCAGATAAAACACAAAACGGAAAACCTTCAGACATTTGATAAACACTCGAAAATTTCATATAATGAAAAGCAATAAAAAAGCGAGTTAGAAATCATATTAATAAAATTTAAAAAATTTGGATAGATCACATTTTGAAATTTTACATATTTATGAGGACTCTGATTTAATTCTCTGACGATGTATGGATGAAAGTTATTACATATAAGTTTTAGTGATTTCTAGATTTTTATTTCGAATTTACTGTATTTCTTTTATTCTAAAATTATAGATTTTTCATATTCCCGGATGTATTGTTTAAAAAACCCTAATTTTTTTATGAGTGTAAAATAGCTAAGACACAACACTTTTTATTAATGCAGCTACTGCCTTTTTATATTTCTTTTTAAATTTTTTATTACAAAAAAAAAAAAAAAATGTTGTTAAAAAAACCCTCTCAAATCATCAAAAAACATGACCATCTTCAGCACCAGAACCACCAGCAAGCACACCATCTAACTAGAAATGTAAGTTTCTGCTGATGAGTTGAATCATGAAATTAATGGTTTTATAGGTACCCAAGTGCAACACCACAGATACACAAACATATCCAAATACATTAAAATCTCATGTAGATAAATATGTAAGTATGTATGTATGTAAATACATAGTAGATAGATAGAAATAGAAATGCTGGAAATAATGAATTAATGGTCAACAAACTTAATTGCAGTCAAGTGCAAATCAACCAGTAATCAACGAACCATACAATCACCGTCATTACTATTTAATACTTGTACTAAAATCCAACTAAAGCTTCAGTCTTTATTTTTTTTCTACTTTGAAATGTTTAACTGCAAAAAAACAAATAAAGAACTTAACTAAAGAAACATACAAACAAACCATAAACAAATTACAATAAATCAAATCAAAAAAAGTACATAAAGAATAATAAGCAAGCAATACACAAGTTTTATAATATGAGAAATTAACCCTTTGGGGGTAGGGGGGCAAGAAAAGACCTGTTGAATTTTAGATATCAGTGGCATGTAATTGAATTGGGGAATACCTGCAAATGTATTAAATTTTTTCTCAAATCTTCCAAACGACGCAAAGTGGTTTAGAAACGTTTTTTTTTGAAAATAATTCGGTATCTCGGGAACTATCCGCAAAAAATCCAATTATGATGCAAATGAGCTATAATTTAAAAATGGAAATAGTCCTTGAGAAGGTCTACTAACAATATGCTTAGATGGGAAGGTTATATCTTTCATACATCAATATCTCCGGAATTCTTCCGGCTCGGTTGCTATTTAAAATCGAGAAAATCGGTCCACAAATGGCTGAGACATAAGGAAAAAACCAGGACAACCTCGATTTTTGACCTATTTTTGACCCATATCTGTATTACTAAATCATTAATATAGACATATGGATATCTAATGATAGATATTTCAAAGACCTGTGCAACGACGTATATAAGATCATAGTAAGTTTGACCTACATACAATTTTTTTTTCATATTAAAAAAAATTTAAAAACTAAAAAAAAATTTTTTTTAAATTTTTTTAAAATTTTAAAATTTAAAAACAATTTCGAAAAAACAACTGGAAAAAAATTTTAATTTTGTTTACCTAAAATATTTAAAATTTTTATTTTAAAGTATAATTTGGTGAAGGGTATATAAGATTCGGCACAGCCGAATATACTTGTTACTTTTAACAAAGACATCAAAGATTACACAGGGCAACAAAATCTAACAAATTTTAGAGGCTTTTTAAACCACTACACAATTTTGATATATTGTGGTTCCAGTTGTACAAATATGTTCCAAATTTTAAATTCTATGGAGAGCTTTTTTTAAAAAAAAAATTTTAAGTAAAATTGTGATTTTTTTAGACGTTTCTGCACATAATAAATGATAACTTAAAAAGGGTTAGTCCGATATTATTAAACTAAACTTAAAAAAAAATTAATATATATATACTTTAATCCGTTTATATAATGTATTTCAATCGGCTTAGTAGTTTCGGAGTTATAATAAAAAATGTATGCGAAAAATATATTTCTTACATGTAAATAGCAAATTTGTTTGTTTTAAAAAAATCATGAAAAATCGAAAACGACAGAAATTGTTCAGATTTATTGCTTTATCACAAAGCCAAATAAAAGAGCAACAAAATGGAATATCAACCATAAAAATCGATGAATTATTTTCGAATTTATTCACAATTAAAAGAATTCTCTCATTTTCACAAATTTTTAGTTTTTTTGTTTGATATACATTAAATTGAGTAGTTAATGTTCTTCTTTTGAATGTTTGAATTTTGAAAACATTTTCCCCATGCTATGTGTAAATTTTCACATATATATTGCGTTGTAATCGGCTCAGTAGTTTCGGAGTTATAATAACAAATTGAAGAAAAAAATATATTTTTTAAATGAAAATAGCTAATTTTTTTGTTTAAAAAAAATCATGAAAAACAGAAAACGGCAGAAATTGCTCAGAATTATTAATTTATCACAAAGCCGAATAAAAGAGCAACAAAATGGGATATCGATCATAAAAACCGATGGATTATTTTCGAATTTATTTACAATTAAGTGAATTCTCTCATTTTCACAAATTTTTAGTTTTTTTGTTTGATATACATAAAATTGAGTAGTTAATGTTCTTCTTTCGATTAATTAAATTTTGGAAACATTTTTCCCATGCTATGTACTAATTTTTACATACATATTGCGTTTCAATCGGCTCATTAATTTCCGAGTTATAATAACAAATTAAAGCAAAAAAATATTTTTTTTACGTGAAAATAGCACATTTTTTTGTTTTAAAAAAATTATGAAAAATCGAAAACGACAGAAATTGTTCAGATTTATTGCTTTATCGCAAAGCCACGTGTCATAGAAAAAAATGAGGTATCGGTCATAAAAATTTATGGATTCTTTTCGAATTTATTTACAATTAAGAGAATTCGCTAATTTTCACAAAATTTTTGGTTTTTGTTTGATATACAATTTAGTAGTTAATATTCTTCTTTCGCTTGATTGAATGTTGAAAACATTTTTCCCAGGCAATGCACAAATTTTCAAATATATATTGCGTTTTAATCGTACCAATAGTTTTGGAGTTATAATAACAAATTGAATCAAAAAATATATTTTTTACGCAAAAATAGCTTTTTTTTGTTTTAAAAAATCATGAAAAATTTAAAAAGTCAGAAATTGTTCAGAAATTGTTAACGCAGAGCCTCATGTAATAGGAACAAAATGAGATATCGATCATAAATATCGGATTCTTTTTCGATTTTTCATGATTTTTTTAAAACAAAAAAAATATATTTTCACGTAAAATATATATTTTTTGCTTAAATTTGTTATTATCACTCGGAAACTACTGAGCCAATTGAAACGCAATATATATGTGAAAATTTCTACATAGTATGTGGAGAAATTCTTCAAAATTCAATCAATCGAAAGAAGATTATTAACCACTGAATTTTATGTATTTATATCAAACAAAAAAGTTAAATTTTGTGAAAATGAGCGAATTCACTTAATAGTAAATAAATTCGAAAAGTATTTTGTATTGTTGCTGTTATATGTGGCTTTGCGATAAACTAATAAATCTGAACAATTTCTGACGTTTTCGATTTTTCATGATTTTTTTAAAACAAAAAAATTTGCTATTTTCAGGTAAAAAAATATATTTTTTGCTTAAATATTTTATTATACCTACAAAACTATTGATTATCAATTAAAACGAAATATATATATGAAAATTTGTATATAGCATGGGGAAAATGTTTTCAAAATTCAATCAGTCGAAAGAAGAACATTAACTATTCAATTTTATGTATATCAAACAAAAAACTAAAATTTTTGTGAAAATGAGCGAATTCACTTAATTGGGAATAAATTCGAAAATAATTAATGGATTTTAATGACCAATATTTCATTTTGTTGCTAATATATGTGGCTTTGCGATAAACTAATAAATCTGAACAGTTTCTGACGTTTTCGATTTTTCATGATTTTTTTAAAACAAAAAAATTTGCAATTTTCACTTCAAAAATATATTTTTTGCTTCAATTTGTTATTATAACTTCGAAACTGCTGAGCCGATTAAAACGAAATATATATGAAAACGTTAGTATATAGTATGGGAAAATGATCTCCAAATACAATTAATCGGAAGAAGAACATTAACTGCTCAATTTTATGTATATCAAACAAAAAACTAAAATTTTTGTAAAAATGAGCGAATTCACTTAATTGTGAATAAATTCGAAAAGTATCAATGGATATTTATGATCGTTATCTCTTTATGTTCCTATTACATGTGGCTTTGTCGTAAGATTTTTTTAAAACAAAAAGAAATAGAATTTTCACGTAAAAAATATATTGTTTCCTTCAATTTGTTATTATAACTCGGAAACCACTGAGCCGATTGAAACGCAATATATAAACGGAATAAAGGTTATATAAATCTCAACTTTTCCAAAGTTTATTTTAATAACATCGGACTAACCATTTTTGAGTTATCTTTAATTATGTGGAGAAATGTCTAACAAAATTTATAATTTTACTTAAATTTTTTTTTTAAATCTTTCCAAAAATTACAATTTCTGTACTTATACTGTATTTGTACTAATTTCTATAAAATGGTTAGTCCAGCCTATTTTGTTGTTCACCTGTGTTATCAATCTGAGGGTTGCGGTTTCGATTCCCGTCAGAGAGTCTTCGCAGTTAGAGTTCGTTTAAAAAAATATCAAGGTTAATTATCAGTGTGAATGCTTTAGCTCGATTTCCAGGACCGCAGGTGTCACAAAATCGGGTATGTGCATTAATATATCAGATATTAGAAAATGTCGGTATTAAAAATCATTAAATTTGTTCTTTTTTAGTTTCTTGTTTTTTGTTATTGACCACCTTCCCAATGGGTTAACATATCTCTTTGTCTTCAACATTTGTTTGTCTTATATAAATGT
Source organism: Calliphora vicina (assembly GCF_958450345.1). Classification (NCBI taxonomy): domain Eukaryota; kingdom Metazoa; phylum Arthropoda; class Insecta; order Diptera; family Calliphoridae; genus Calliphora; species Calliphora vicina. The sequence continues at coordinate 26,089,853 of NC_088784.1, read as the reverse complement.
CACAAATCTTTGGTTTTAAATTCTATTCTGATTTCTGTGGCATTCTATCCTCTTGTTTGCTGTGTCTTCTTCTAAATTTTCTGTTATTAAATGCCAGCTAGTTTTAAAGACTTTTTTTTTGCATGCAACAAAACAAATAAAAAAAAGAATGCAAAGCAAAGAAAAAAAGTATCTCATAGAACGTGTATTTGTGAAATGTAAGATTGCGACATTTGAGAACTGATTCATTAATGAAATGGTGGGGTAGAGTAACGTATGTGCCTGAATGTTTGTATAATGTTCAAGTCATTTCGATAACATTTTATTTGAAAAGTAACAATATCTGTATGAATACGTTTTTGTTGTTTGTTTGTTTGTACTTCAATCTTTCTTTTTCGCTGGTTCGTTAAAATATGTTAGTTTTCTCATTTTGTAATCTAAGAACATGTTCAAGTGTATAACCACGTTTACGGCTGTGGTATATTTAAGTTGCTGCTGCTGCTTTTGTATGTGAAGTGCAAATGCACGCAATTCTTACATTCTATCTGAATAGTTTTCTGTTGCAGTTTTCTAGCTTTCTTGTTTCATTTTTTTTATTTGTTTGCAGGGATTTTGTTGTTGTTCGGCATTATTACAACCAGTTAAAAAGAACACGTTTGTATTCATAGTCATAGTTAACAGCAACAACAAACTTAACTGAAGTGAATGTCTTTTAAGAGTGTAACCATGGTTTTAATCTAATGTTAAACCTGATGCACACTCACTCACATGCTGCACATTTGATATGTATGAATGTGCATGTGTTACAGTGCATTGCATTTGATTAGAGTCAAGGTGTCAGATTATGAGGATTAAGTTTAAATGACCAGAAATTATGGTTATGCCTCATAAATACAGAACTAAAAGGGCTAGAAAATTGCTAAGTTTATAGAGAGGTTAATTGAATCATTAAATTTTAAAGTAGCAAAATGCTTAATTGAAATAAAATATAAATAAAAGATGTAAAACTTGAAACTTCTCAATTTACATGACTTTTGTTTTTGTTACAATATTAACACACATGTTAAATTTACACTCAAAGTACACGCTTGTAATCACATACAATTTTCTGAAAATGAGCGAATTCACTTAATTGTGAATAAATTCGAAAAGAAACAATCGATTTTTACGACCGATATCTCATTTTGTTGCTCTTATATGTGGCTTTAAGATAAAGTAATAAATCTAAACAATTTCTGAAGTTTTCGATTTTTTATGATTTTTTTAAAACAAAAAAAATTGATATTTTCAAGTAAAAAATATATTTTTTGCTTCAATTTGTTATTATAACTCCGAAACTACTGAGCCGATTAAAACACAGTATATATGTGAAAGTTACCACATGGCATGCGGAAAATGTTTTTAAAATTCAATTAATCGAAAGAAGAACATTAACTACTCAACTTTATGTATATCAAACAAAAAACTAAAATTTTGTGAAAATGAGCGAATTCTCTTAATTGTGAATAAATTCGAAAATAATCAATCTATTTTTGCGGTCGATGTCTCATTTTGTTGCTATTATATGTGGCTTTGCGATAAAGCAATAAACCGGAATAACTTATGCCGTTTTCGATTTTTCATGATTTTTTTAAAACAAAAAAATTTGATATTTTCACTTAAAAAATATATTTTTTGCTTCAATTTGTTTTAATAACTCCGAAACTACTGAACAGATTGAAACGCAATATATATCTGAAAGTTAGTACATAGTATGGGGAAAATGTTTTCAAAATCCAATTAATCGAAAGAAGAACATTAACTACTCAGTTTTATGTATATCAAACAAAAAACAAAAATTTTGTGAAAATGAGCGAATTCACTTAATTGTGAATAAATTCGAAAAGAATCCATCGATTTTCATCAGCGATATCTCATTTTGTTGCTATTATATGTGGCTTCAAGATAAAGTAAAAAATCTAAAAAATATCTGCCGTTTTCGATTTTTCATGATTTTTTTAAAACAAAAAAAATTGATGTTTTCAAGTAAAAAATATATTTTTTGCTTCAATTTGTTATTATAACTCCGAAACTACTGAGCCGATTAAAACGCAATATATAGGTTAAATTTGAACAATTTCTGCTGTTTTCGACTTTTCATGATTTTTTTAAAACAAAAAAAATGTTATATTTTCATGTAAAAAATTAATTTTTTGCTTCAATTTGTTATTATAACTCCGAAACTATTGGGCCGATTGAAACGCAATATATAAGTAAAGGTTAGTAAATAGCATGAGGAAAATGTTTTTAAAATTCAATTAATCGAAAAGAGAACATTAACTACTTAATATTATATATACCAAACAAAAAACTAAAATTTTGCGAAATTGAGCGAATTCACCTAATTGTGTATAAATTCGAAAATAATCCATCAATTTTTATGATTGATATCTCATTTTGTTCCTGTTACGTGTGGCTTTACGATAAAGTAATAAATCTGAACAGTTTCTGCCATTTTCGATTTTTCATGATTTTTTTAAAACAAAAAAATTTGATATTTTCATTTAAAAAATATATTTTTTGCTTCAATTTGTTATTATAACTCCGAAACTACTGAGCGGATTGAAACGCAGTATATACGTGAAAATTTGCACATAGCATGGGGAAAATGTTTTCAAAATTTATTCATTCGAAAGAACAACATTAGCTACTCAATTTTATGTAAATCAAACAAAAAACAAAAATTTTGTGAAAATGAGCAAATTCACTTAATTGTAAATAAATTCGAAAAAAAAAAATCGCTTTTTAAGATCAATATCTCATTTTGTTCTTATTACATGTATCTTTGCGAGAATGCAATAAATCTGAACAATTTCTATCGTTTTCGATTTTTCGTGTTTTTTTTAAAACAAAAAAATATGCTATTTCAAGTAAAAATATATTTTTTGCTTCAATTTGTTATTATAAATCCGAAACTACTGAGCCGATTAAAACGCAAATATAAACGGATTAATGGATATGTAAATATAAATTTGTTTAAGTTTACCTTAATAATATCGGACTTACCGTTTTTAAGTAATCATTAATTATGTGGAGAAACGTCTAACAAAATCATAATTTTTCTTTAAAAAATCCACCATTTTTTGATGATCAGCATCTGCCTAATATTTGATGATCAGCATCTGCCTAATATTTAATTAATTATCTTAATATCTTAAGTTCCTCATGCACTTCAAATAACTATCAACACTGATCTATATCTGCTTAAATTGTTGTTTAATCTTTATTTCTATATTTTTTTTTTTTAAAAATCTTGATACTTTTACACAAGTCTCTGCATAAGCCCTTCATTTTATCCCAGCTGTCGCTGCTACAAGACATTGTGTTTTTTTCTTTCTAATTTTCTGCCTTGATTACGTTTTTTAAACATTTTCTATGCCTGTCTCTGCTGGTTATAATTCAAAACTCTGTTACAGTTTTGAATTTATTGCATGTGTTTTTTAATACTTAAATAATCGTACTCTTTATTCAAATACAGTCTAATAAATTATAGAATGTAGACTAGAGAGTGCCAAAATGTTGTCGATTTCTTAATAAAACTGTTTGCTAGACATATTTACTCGAGTAATAAAAAAGCAGGTTGTTGAAAAAATTGCAAAAAAATATGTGTTGAAAGTATATCAAGGATTTTGTGCGTGGTAGAATACTAAAAGAAAAAACTAGTTAGGCTGCAATACTCAGCTAAAACGAATTAGAAACACTCTTTACTCATATTCATATGTGACGTTGGGAATCAAAATGTGTAGGGATTTTACTGAAAATGCAATATGTCAGACGTGTAAGGACACAGAATCTGATTCTAGTCACGTTACGCTATCACCCGTCTGTTCGCAATACAGAAATGCGAACCGTAAACTTAAATCCCTACAACTGAATGTCAAGATAGAGTGTATGGGATTGGACGAATACAACAAGATCATTCATGGTTTAACATGTCGCTAATGCTAATAAGAAGATCTATATTAAGGGCTGGAGATTTTAATGCTTCGATGGGGTTGTTCGAGATCGAAAGAAAGGTGCTGATGTATACCGAAAATTCTCAGTGTTCAATAATAGATATCATTTGGTATTTTAAATATCTGTAGCCGAACATATTGAAAAATTTGCGAGGTATATACCCACAGCAATCACAGCGCCATACTTATGGACATAGACATATATATTCTATAGCTACACTTACAACAGTCTCCAGAGGAGAACTATCTGGATGATAAACCAACACCTAACAATAAGCAATTTTTCTCAAGTCAGCAATACAACGAAGTAAAAGGTTTTGTTTCTTGGATATCTTACATATTTAAACACCCCTCGCCTACGGAGGCTACAGTTCTCATTACGACAGGGATCCATCTATTCCCTAAACAGATTGCTACGAAGTGGAATATCTATCACGAAGAGACTTTTACCTTACCAGAGGCCACATCATCGGAAACCCAACATCTTAAACTCAAAGACGAGAATTAAATTTCAAATAGATATTTCTGCTTGAAACATAGATCCTTTCCATTAATGTGAAAAAGGTAAAAGCTTGTGCTTCTACCCAAAGAAAGGAAGCCTTTAGAGGAGCCGTCATAGTACAAAACACAGTGATAATAATGTATCGAAACTTCATATGGTCTGTCCGATATGCAATATGACTTTAGAAAACAATACATTAATACATTAGTACATTAATACATTAATACATACATTAATACATTAATACATTAATACATTAATACATAATTACATTAATACATTAATACATTAATACATTAATACATTAATACATTAATACATTAATACATTAATACATTAATACATTAATACATTAATACATTAATACATTAATACATTAATACATTAATACATTAATACATTAATACATTAATACATTAATACATTAATACATTAATACATTAATACATTAATACATTAATACATTAATACATTAATACATTAATACATTAATACATTAATACATTAATACATTAATACATTAATACATTAATACATTAATACATTAATACATTAATACATTAATACATTAATACATTAATACATTAATACATTAATACATTAATACATTAATACATTAATACATTAATACATTAATACATTAATACATTAATACATTAATACATTAATACATTAATACATAATTACATTAATACATTAATACATTAATACATTAATATATTAATACATTAATACATAAATACATAAATACATAAATACATAAATACATAAATACATAAATACATAAATACATAAATACATAAATACATAAATACATAAATACATAAATACATAAATACATAAATACATAAATACATAAATACATAAATACATAAATACATAAATACATAAATACATAAATACATAAATACATAAATACATAAATACATAAATACATAAATACATAAATACATAAATACATAAATACATAAATACATAAATACATAAATACATAAATACATAAATACATAAATACATAAATACATAAATACATAAATACATAAATACATAAATACATAAATACATAAATACATAAATACATAAATACATAAATACATAAATACATAAATACATAAATACATAAATACATAAATACATAAATACATAAATACATAAATACATAAATACATAAATACATAAATACATAAATACATAAATACATAAATACATAAATACATAAATACATAAATACATAAATACATAAATACATAAATACATAAATACATAAATACATAAATACATAAATACATAAATACATAAATACATAAATACATAAATACATAAATACATAAATACATAAATACATAAATACATAAATACATAAATACATAAATACATAAATACATAAATACATAAATACATAAATACATAAATACATAAATACATAAATACATAAATACATAAATACATTAATACATTAATATATTAACACATTAATACATTAATACATTAATACATTAATACATAAATACATAAATACATAAATACATAAATACATAAATACATTAATACATTAATACATAAATACATAAATACATAAATACATAAATACATAAATACATAAATACATTAATACATTAATACATTAATACATAATTACATTAATACATTAATATATTAACACATTAATACATTAATACATTAATACATAAATACATAAATACATAAATACATAAATACATTAATACATAATTACATTAATACATTAATACATTAATACATTAATATATTAATACATTAATACATAAATACATAAATACATAAATACATAAATACATAAATACATAAATACATAAATACATAAATACATAAATACATAAATACATTAATACATTAATACATTAATACATTAATACATAAATACATAAATACATTAATACATAAATACATAAATACATAAATACATAAATACATAAATACATAAATACATAAATACATAAATAAATAAATACATAAATACATAAATACATAAATACATAAATACATAAATACATAAATACATAAATACATAAATACATAAATACATAAATACATAAATACATAAATACATAAATACATAAATACATAAATACATAAATACATAAATACATAAATACATAAATACATAAATACATAAATACATAAATACATAAATACATAAATACATAAATACATAAATACATAAATACATAAATACATAAATACATAAATACATAAATACATAAATACATAAATACATAAATACATAAATACATAAATACATAAATACATAAATACATAAATACATAAATACATAAATACATTAATACATAATTACATTAATACATTAATACATTAATATATTAATACATTAATACATAAATACATAAATACATAAATACATAAATACATAAATACATAAATACATAAATACATAAATACATAAATACATAAATACATAAATACATAAATACATAAATACATAAATACATAAATACATAAATACATAAATACATAAATACATAAATACATAAATACATAAATACATTAATACATTAATACATTAATACATTAATACATTAATACATTAATACATTAATACATTAATACATTAATACATAAATACATAAATACATAAATACATAAATACATAAATACATAAATACATAAATACATAAATACATAAATACATAAATACATAAATACATAAATACATAAATACATAAATACATAAATACATAAATACATAAATACATAAATACATAAATACATAAATACATAAATACATAAATACATAAATACATAAATACATAAATACATAAATACATAAATACATAAATACATAAATACATAAATACATAAATACATAAATACATAAATACATAAATACATAAATACATAAATACATAAATACATAAATACATAAATACATAAATACATAAATACATAAATACATAAATACATAAATACATAAATACATAAATACATAAATACATAAATACATAAATACATAAATACATAAATACATAAATACATAAATACATAAATACATAAATACATAAATACATAAATACATAAATACATAAATACATAAATACATAAATACATAAATACATAAATACATAAATACATAAATACATAAATACATAAATACATAAATACATAAATACATAAATACATAAATACATAAATACATAAATACATAAATACATAAATACATAAATACATAAATACATAAATACATAAATACATAAATACATAAATACATAAATACATAAATACATAAATACATAAATACATAAATACATAAATACATAAATACATAAATACATAAATACATAAATACATAAATACATAAATACATAAATACATAAATACATAAATACATAAATACATAAATACATAAATACATAAATACATAAATACATAAATACATAAATACATAAATACATTAATACATTAATACATTAATACATAAATACATTAATACATTAATACATTAATACATAAATACATTAATACATTAATACATAATTACATTAATACATTAATATATTAACACATTAATACATTAATACATAAATACATAAATACATAAATACATTAATACATAATTACATTAATACATTAATATATTAATACATTAATACATAAATACATAAATACATAAATACATAAATACATAAATACATAAATACATAAATACATAAATACATAAATACATAAATACATAAATACATAAATACATAAATACATAAATACATAAATACATAAATACATAAATACATAAATACATAAATACATTAATACATTAATACATTAATACATTAATACATTAATACATTAATACATTAATACATTAATACATTAATACATAAATACATAAATACATAAATACATAAATACATAAATACATAAATACATAAATACATAAATACATAAATACATAAATACATAAATACATAAATACATAAATACATAAATACATAAATACATAAATACATAAATACATAAATACATAAATACATAAATACATAAATACATAAATACATAAATACATAAATACATAAATACATAAATACATAAATACATAAATACATAAATACATAAATACATAAATACATAAATACATAAATACATAAATACATAAATACATAAATACATAAATACATAAATACATAAATACATAAATACATAAATACATAAATACATAAATACATAAATACATAAATACATAAATACATAAATACATAAATACATAAATACATAAATACATAAATACATAAATACATAAATACATAAATACATAAATACATAAATACATAAATACATAAATACATAAATACATAAATACATAAATACATAAATACATAAATACATAAATACATAAATACATAAATACATAAATACATAAATACATAAATACATAAATACATAAATACATAAATACATAAATACATAAATACATAAATACATAAATACATAAATACATAAATACATAAATACATAAATACATAAATACATAAATACATAAATACATAAATACATAAATACATAAATACATAAATACATAAATACATAAATACATAAATACATAAATACATAAATACATAAATACATAAATACATAAATACATAAATACATAAATACATAAATACATAAATACATAAATACATAAATACATAAATACATAAATACATAAATACATTAATACATTAATACATTAATACATTAATACATTAATACATTAATACATTAATACATTAATACATTAATACATTAATACATTAATACATTAATACATTAATACATTAATACATTAATACATTAATACATTAATACATTAATACATTAATACATTAATACATTAATACATTAATACATTAATACATTAATACATTAATACATTAATACATTAATACATTAATACATTAATACATTAATACATTAATACATTAATACATTAATACATTAATACATTAATACATTAATACATTAATACATTAATACATTAATACATTAATACATTAATACATTAATACATTAAACCATTAATACATTAATACAAAGTAGGGATGTGAGATGCAAAGCAGCTTTGAAAACCCTGACCAGTTCCCTATTTATCTCCAAAGTATTTTCCCAGCCCCAAAGGAAATGTATGGTCAAAAAATACCATTTTTGGGATTTTCATTCCAATTTTTAGGAATTTCGGGATTCCTTTTCACTTTTGAACAAGTTTTTTTACACTTTGTTATTTAGAATGACAATTTAAAAGAACGTTGAACATTTCATTGAGTTTTGTTAATAAATAAAGATTTTATTACATATTTATTGAGTATCTAAAACTAAAATTTGTATCAAAATTTAACAGGATTACAAATATTAGAAACAATTTGATCCACATTTATTCCGACATTTTTTTTTGTTTAGATAAAAAAAATTTCAAGTCAATATATCTATTAGATTCTGAAATATGCCACTTTAAAACTCCGTCATTCAAAAATATTGCAACCGGTTGGGAAATAAAAAAATTACACGTGTTTAAAAATGTTACATGTCGAAGGTACCCTACTTTCGGCCCCCTTAGCGCCGCCCCTGGAGCATTTGTAGAGCCAATTTTAATAACTTAAACTCGAATACTCCCTGGCTAGGCCCACGTCAAATTTTATGCCGATCGAATCAGCAGTCTGCCATTACACAACTGGGAGAAAGTACTTGAATCTCTTCACACGGTTCTTTTGGCAAAATGAGTTTTGTAGAAAAATTTTAAATTAGTTGAAGTTTAATACCTCAATCTTCGCGATGTTTCCATAGGTATTGGGAGCAAGTGAAACGAGTTTGTTAAAGTATAAAAAGTCAAAAAGTATAACAAAATTCTCAATACCATAAAACCTACAATTTGCATTGTGTATTTTATGTTCAAAATCTTCCACAAAAATTTCAAAAAACATTATAGAACTATGTATTAAATAAAATAATGATGATGAAGGCTCCTGCATTGCAATAAAAATTTGAAATGATAAAAGAAAATACTTTTCAAATTGTTATAGGTCATTATTTTATGCTTGTATCCATCATCAGTTGGTAAAATATTTTCTTTTCTTTCTATTTGCCATTGACTGCAATGGAGTTTTCTCTTTCAACAGTTCTTACTGTAATAAAAAAAAATAAATATAAAAAAAACACAAACAAAAATATGGAAAATTTTAGCCACATGGAATTTTTGGCAAGTTTTTAGGGGCATTGGGTAGGAAATAAGCGTATGAAAGGGTGACCAGAAAGTGTCAAGATGAGGTTCTCAAAATTTCACTAACTTCCATTGTTTACTCGGATGTAAAATAGTGCCTATATTGAGATATTTTTTAATTTTACAACTAAACACACACAGAATTTCGTCATTGTACAAAAATATTTTGAAATGTTCTAAACCAGTGCTCGGCATAAGTAGATCATGAACTATATATAGGACAGTAATATTCATTCTTTCTCTGTTGTAATCTGACCAGATATTTTTTGTGATTTTTGTTTCTCTTTTAATCAGTTTTATTTGCGGGTAAATAATCGATTATATTTGGCCCCTGGTGGTACAGTTCTAAAGTAATTGTTGAAGTAAATGATCCTTTTATTTTCATTTCATTGATTTTCTGGCAAACCCTAAAATTTCCTTTTCAAAACTTTTCTGTCCATATAGACATTTCTGTGTTATACTTGGACGAATATGTATGTTAAATAAAAGCAAACATCAGTTTTATTACTAAACTACTACAGCTGCAAAAATGCACTTCCATGCGTTATAAAAATTTATGGTAAATGCATAAGGACCCTGTAGGAAAAGTATTCAAAATATAAATGAAATTTTATAAACTCGAGATGCCTTTTCGAAGTTTCCGAAAACCTGAAATTAACAAAATTTTTTGTTAACGCAGATCCCGACATACCAAATAATATAGTTCCCTAATTTTCCTACTGGACATTCTCTTTAGAAATTTACCCAAAAAAGCCCTTAGTTGCCAAGCTTTCAAAATGTTCGTACAATTAAATAAGAGTAGCTTTTGTTCAACAAAACTTCATGCATATGCATTTCTATGTTCGAATATATTTCGAGCTTGATATGGCGATAACGTAGTGTGTAAAAGAAAAGTAACAAACATAAATTAAGCCAAGATGAAATATATTCTTACTCTTAACTTTCTCGAATAGTCAAAGGCCAAAAGTCTAAAAGAATAAGTTTTGGTGCCGAGATACCATTAATGGATTTGTGTTAGGTGTGCATTGGTAATACCAATAATGTTTTTAAATTTGTTTTCCTATGTTTAGCTTTGGATCTACCTTATTCAATATTGGCTGTCATTGACTTGGAATACCGAAAATGGAAAACCTTTTTTGTCCATGTGTGCGGCAAACAATCTGGTTGTAGGTGGGTCGCTATTCCCTCAGAGGAGAATCCATTAAGCCACTTGGGTTTCACCGGACCAAAGAATGGAAAGCCAAATCGACAATGCAGATTAGCAGTAAATGGAGTCAGGAGTGCAGACGGCAAGTGATCCCCATCTTCTAGTCGTAGAGATGCGGAAACATGTGACCTTTAGATGTAAATAAGCTGAAGGATAGAGGAAATGCCGCTGCATATTCCGAAGCCTTGAGAAATGCTTTTGGGTGAGCTAAAGGAATGGAAATTCTCGACCATAAAGCAGTAGATCTCCGATGAAACCTGGCGAGCAATCGAACTATGGAAAGGCACGAAATCGGATCTCATTAGAGCTCTAACTCGAAGTGTTAAACTACACTTAAAGCCACGTTACAATGAGATCGATAGAGAAGTGAAACGTACTGCTCGTCGGTATAAAAGAAGATGACTGGAAAATTACGAAATTAGCAAGGACGCACAAATCGCAGTAGATCGTAGCAGCGATATATATACGTCTCTGAGGAAACGAATGGTTTTACGATATTGCAAAGACGAATTTGCTACGACAGAAGTATGGGTGGATCACTACAGCCCAATGCTCTCGGGGAATGTTCGGAAAGCGAATGTGAGTTTCATGTGGGTGATCCATAAATCGATTCCGGATGTCTCATCATGGAGGAGATCGCGAATTCAATTATGAGGCTCAAAGGAAACAAATCCCCAGAGTGTTGACGGAATCTCTGCTGTCCTCTTGAAGACCGACCCACATACGAGTGCTGGAATAATGCCAATTATTCGAACATTCTTATGGGTGATCCATAAATAGATTCCGGATGTCTCACCATGGAGGAGATCGCGAATTCAATTATGAGTCTCAAAGGAAACAAATCCCCAGAGTTTTGACGGAATCTCTGCTGACCTCTTGAAGACCGACCCACATACGAGTGCTGGAATAATGCCAATCATTCGAACATTCTGTGGAGCGAAAATTTCGACAAAGAGCCGACCAAATAGGGCGATCTCATAGACCCTAATAACTGACACGAAAATACTCTATTATGCGTAATTAATAAGGTAATAACCCGATAATTGCCAAAAGGATCTTCGACAGGGTAACACCAACTTTAAGGCAGGAACAAACTGGATTCAGATCTCATAAGTTCACCATCTACCGCGTGATTGTAGAACAATCTGTAGAGCGATGCTCACCACTGTATCTCGCTTCCTAGACTTCGAGAAGGCATTTGATAAACTAAACCACGATGTGATTTGTAATTCCAAAGATTTCTGAGTGAAACGGTGAGATTTGGGAGAGGTGTCCGATAGGGATCATTGGAAGAGCCATCGATAGCGGCAGGAAGATAGTGTGGGTATTGCATTGTCAATTAAACGATTTCGATTATGCAGACGACATTTACCTACTAGCTCACAGCTACTCAGATCTCGAGTCGAACTTACAGAGCGTAACACTGAAAGCGGACTCAGCAGGTTTCAAAATAAATGTCATGAAGTCAAAAAACTTTATGTATTCATGCAACCTCCCGAGATTTATTTGCAATTGGTGCAAGCGAAAGAGAAGGGAGCATTATATCTATGTACGGAGGATCGGGTGAGGACATCGACTATCGCTTTCAGAAGGCACGTTAGACATTTGGCCGCCTACAACCTATTTGGAAATCACCCACTTTATACATCTTCAATGTCAATAAAAATTCAGCCCTTCTGCACGGCTTCGAAACTTGAAAACGGTGCCACTCGTGATATACGAAAAATTCAAGTATTCGTGAACCGCTGTCTTTGCAAGATAATACGTGTATTCTGGTCGAGAATCATATCTAATCATATGCTCTGGGAAATAACAAAGCCAACAAATCCTATCGGTTGAAATAAGGAGACGAAAATGGCTTGGATCGGCTACACCCTTAAAAGGTAAACTAATTACATCACTGTAATTGCCATAGACTGGAACCCGCAAGAGAACTGAAGAAGGGAACGCCAGATCATACAAGGAGAAGACAGATTGAGACGAAGTAAATATCATTAGCAAGAGTTGGGAAGAGAATAGAGAGATGTTCAAATATATTATTGAAGACCTATGGTCATTGTAGGAGCGATGAAAACTAATTTATATACATTAAATTGAGACTTATTAAGCAGTATATGTGAAGCCTTTACATAAAACTAATCCATTTTTTGCCTTTCTTTCAAGCAAAAAAACTAATATCTAGTATTTTTGACAGGCCACAAATAAGACCTTTAATGAAAAACAATGATTTTATACATTCAATGAATGATTTAGAAGCACCGACGTGGAAATCTTTTGGATGGTATACCGAAGAACAATGAAATTTAAAGTGATGGAAAATCGATACCAAGTATGCTGGGATGATCGTATGCTGACAGATTACTGTTTGAGTATCACATTGGGGTGTTCTAAGGACCTCAATCGCATTTAATAAAATGCTGTAAAATTGTTTATTTTCGTTTTGTTAACCCTGAAATTTCTCGAAAACTACACGTAGCTTTGAAAAAATTAGTACATATAGTTAGAATCTGGGTATCGAATATACTTAAAATCCCTCTTAGTTTTGGCTTCACCAAAACCATAGTAGATCTTTCTTGTTTAGGAATCTTTAAGTTCTTAGGTAACTGCTTAGTTACTTTTGTTTTTCTCCACACTGTTAAAGTATCCATATATGCAGTGGCAAATTTCCGCTTCAAGTTATTTAAATATGTATTTCCTACGAAAATTCCATTTAAACCATTTACAAAAAACTAAAAATTTCTGTTTATTAAATAAATAAACATATAAAAAAACGAATATTTAAAGCAGTAACTGTAAATCACCTAAGTAAATTCTGCTTTTTGAAATATTCAAATTTCGTCACATATTGTAACCTTCTTGAGTACAACTATCAGCAGTTCTTTATATGAGTTCAAAATATAATATATTACGTGCTCTAGTTATTAATCAATTGAATTGCTTTCACCGCCCTGATAATTAATCCTTATTGATACTAGATGTCATTAATTCAATTTACGAATTGCTATAAAAATATTGTTATACTAAATACTACGAATGTCACGGCAGTTATTATTATGTAAATAAGTTTATCATAAATATTTGTGGGTCTCTGCTTAAAACAAACAATTGTTTTATAAACCGTAAAAATAAATGAAATAACAAAAGGCACTGGAAGGAATTTTAGTAGGGTAATAGCTACTCTATGGAAACATTTTTGAAGAGATTAAATACCACTTAAACTAGATTATATATCTTATAATCACTGGCATATATATAATCATGGCATATATAAATTACCTTGGCAAAAGGAATTCTAAACTACTGAAAGGTCCTGTGTAGAACGGTAAACTTTACAAGGAAATTATTTAAGCGTATGTGGAGTTATTTCAGCGTATGTAAGGTCACGCCTTCTTAAATTCGCCTTTTTAATCTCTCGAGTACCCCTGCTTTCTTATTTGCTCAAGATATCCAAATTATTATTATTATTGACGTCACCCTACTCAAACTTATCGTAAAATTGTTTTGTATATTTGCTGTTAAGACTTAATTAATATTCTGGTTATAAAATGCATTGCACTGGAGCAGTTGCTGTCCAAAACGAAGCCCTCGATTTATATACGATACAACAATATCAAGAACTGATATTAATGGCAATACAGATAAACAAAAAAACGATAAAAAAGGTATTAATAAGTTTGATAAGATAAAAAAGTAATCAATAAATTAAATATTGGCAATACAACAAAAAGTAGAACAACAAGTAAAAGTGATACAAAATGTTATCAAAAAGAAAAAACTGCATAATCACAATGTTCTATAAATGTATGAATTTTTCAATAATATTTCCAAAGGCCCCGGATATCTGGCGAAGCCAAATCTTTCATCAATATATCAAATATAAAAGAGTAACGTTACTGACTGACTGACTGACTGACTGACTGATTCATCATCCCACAGCCCAAACGACTGAAGCTAGAATCATGAAATTTTAACTGTGGGTTCCTCCCTCCCCAAAACGATCCACAAAGAAGGGATTTCGGTAATCTTATATCTTCAAAACTAATAAAGATACATAAAACCTTGAAATTACATGTTACTCCATTTAAAAAATAAGCTGACAGGTGTTTCGTACTTTTTCGAAATTCGAACCTTTTATGGGAGAAAACGAGTAAAAACTGTATTTTGGTACTTTTTTGGCACCCCATGTATCTTTTAAACCAATAAACATAGAAACAAACTTTAAATCGTATTCTTTACTTATCAAAATATAAAAAATATAAGTTTGGTACTTTTTGCAAATTCGAACCTTAAGGGATAAAAATTGTGTTAATTTTTGGTACTTTTTCATAAAATATGTTTTTCTATAATTTGACATAGACATTCGAATATTTTACTATGAGCTTCCACCACGATACAGAAAATTATTTTAATAATATTTTACCACCGCAATGAGGATAAAAAAGGTACCAAAAAGGGGATAAAATCGGGAAAATACATTTTATTGCCAATTATTAAGCCGATTTTGATAATTTTTTTAACATTGGTTCCTGGATTCATACAAAAATTAGCTAACAGGTTGTTATTTGGAACTTGAGTGCCATGGTGTATTTTAGGCCAAATCCGGGTAAACAGTTTGGTACTTTCTTTAAAACATATTTATTATTGGGAACATTAACACAGATTTTAATCGATTGAGACATGTCTGTAGCATAAACAACTTTTGCAAAATGGAATATTTTTAAATTTCAAACTTGAGGGGTGTTCAAGGAGGAAAAGGGAAATTGGTACTTTTCTCATAATGGTACCTTTTTAATATTTTTAATTATTTCACTTAACAACATTAAAGTTAGCTGATATGTATCTGAGTGAAGTTAGTGTTAGAAATAAGGGATTATATTTAGGTACCAAAATGTGAGAACTGAACTATAGGTACTTTTTCATTCTTCTAATGGTACTTTTTGAATTTTATATTACAATGGACTTAGAAACATGAAATTAAGCTTTTTGGTACTTTTTCTTTATTCGAATGGTACTTTTTGTAATTTCTTCACCAATGAACCTAGAAACATGAAATAAAGCTTACATGGGCCCGAGTGGGTGGGAATCCACAAGTGGCTGCTTTTTGGTACTTTTTCAATATTCTAATGGTACTTTTTGAATTTTCTATTATAATGGATATGAAATTTAGCGTATATGGTCCTAATTGAGTGAAAATTCAAGCGGATACTTCTTGGTACTTTTATTTACATGTACATCTTGGTACATGAAATTAAGCATACATGGTCCTAAGTGAGTGAGAATTCTAGGGGGAGACCTTTTAGTACTTTTTCTTTATTCGAATAGTACTTTTTGTAATTTCTTCACATATGAACCTAGAAACCTGAAATAAAGCTTATATGGAACCGAGTGAGTGGGAAACTACAAGTATATGTGGTCCTAAGTGAGTGAAAATTCAAGGGGATACTTCATGTACTTTTTCATTAATCTAATGGTAATTTTTGAAATTTCTATAACAATGGACTTAGAAACATGAAATTAAACATATGTATATGGTCCTAAGTGAGTTAGGATTCTAGGGGTAGACTTTTTGGTACTATTTCTTTATTCGAATGGTACTTTTAGTAATTTCTTCACCAATGAATTTAGAAACATGAAATAAAGATTATATGGACCCGAGTGAGCGGGAGACTTAATAGTCCTATTTCTTTCTTCTAATTGGGGTGGCGAAGCGCACCGGGTCAGCTAGTATCAAATATAGGTAAAACAAATAAGAGATCTATATTCGACTGTGCCGAATCTTATATACCCTTCACCAAATTATACTTCAAAATAATAATTTTAAATATTTTTAGATAAACAAAATTCATTTTTTTTCCAAAGTTGTTTTTTTAATTTTTTTGAAATTTTTTTTTTTCGAATTTTTATAAAATTTTTGTTTTTTTAGAAAACTTTTGGTGAAAAAAAAATTCGGCTTAAATATTATTTTTTCCGATTTTGACCAATTGTATGTCCAACTTACATTAATACATTACTACATTAATACGTTAATACATTAATACATTAATACATAAATACATAAATACATTAATACATTAATACATTAATACATTAATACATTAATACATTAATACATTAATACATTAATACATTAATACATTAATACATTAATACATTAATACATTAATACATTAATACATTAATACATTAATACATTAATACATTAATACATTAATACATTAATACATTAATACATTAATACATTAATACATTAATACATAAATACATAAATACATTAATACATTAATACATTAATACATAAATACATAAATACATTAATACATTAATACATTAATACATTAATACATTAATACATTAATACATAAATACATTAATATATTAATACATTAATACATTAATACATTAATACATTAATACATTAATACATTAATACATTAATACTTAAATACAGTATTTCACTTTCGGTCTCCAATATCAAAATCTCAAAATCATACCCGAAAAATTGATTTCAATAGACTGATGAACGATATAAAAACAATTCAATTCAAATTAAAAATTTCAAAATATTTCTCAAAATCTAATTTTAAATTTAACATAAGTTAAAAAAAATTTAATACTGAAAATAAAAGTAAAATAATAAAAATGAAATCATGTCATTGATAAGGGAGTGTTATAACAACATCACTACATTTCAGCAACAACAACAAAAAGTAACAAAAAACACATCAAATTTCCTTTGAAATCCACAAAAGTACGAAAATTACAAAAAAGATAATAAAAAACAGTATAAAAAAGGTTTTATTTTATAAATCAGATTGGTTTTCGTTAACTTCCTCTTTATTTTTTTTTTTTTCATTAGAGAGAAAAGCACACAAAATTCTACCCAAATAAAAAAGGGTGCGTTATATTACGTCCTTAACAGACAGTTTATTAACTTTATTACCTTTAAACAAAAGGAATTCCGAAGGTTGGGGCTGTGCAGAAACCGAAAATAATCCTTGATATAAGAGCATTCAACGAAACAGAAACAAAAAATCAATATGCCACAAAATAATTTTCATACAATGTTCTGCTGGGTTTTTATGAAAATTTCTTTTGCTGCTTTGGATACGAAACACACAGTTCAACTACTTTTTAACCTTGAATATATGTCCTGGCAAGGATGTCTCACCGTTTGTTGTTTTGAAGGTTCTCTAGTACTTGTGCATGAAAATTTCAATGTGACTGACGACATTTCATTGAGAAAATGTAGAAAGCAACAAAGTATTCTTTCTATCTACTCTGTAGTTTTAACAAATTATTATGTTGCTGCTAGAAACTCAACTGAAAATACTGAAACGATGTGAAAAAATCAATAAATGATTTGCATAAATACTTTTTTCTAGGCTGATTCAAACTCAGAGGTTAAAACGTATGTATAATATTTTTACATGGAAGTAAAATATTTGAGCAATTTAGAAGACAATCGGCAGAATTAGTGGAATAATTACTTTTACTACTTTTCAAAAATCAGTTAATGCTAAGAAAAACTTTTAAAGAGAACTGTTATTAAAATGCATTAATAAACGACTAAGCAACCTAAGAATTTAGGACATTCGTGAAAAGCTAAAAGACTTCGGTGCAGCGGGAGCAATGTGTACCCTGCCATCTAAAGACTTTTTGACAGGCAGGTTTCTCTGATCGATCACAAATGGATCAACGGGAGCACCGCAGAGTCGATTCACTTGTGTTATTTACTGATGGTGGTGAACAAATCCCATTGTACAGCTAATGTGGTCCTTAGAGACAAAGAGGATTATATAGTTTGAATATAATTCTCGTTAATAAACATTTCGACAAGATCGAATAAAAGAGTGGATGTTGTTACTTTGATCTTTGAGTATTTGTGTCTGATTGGTCCTGTGTTATTTAAGCTGAGGTCTCATTTATTAAATTAAGAAATGACCTAATGCTGTTACCGATATTCAGATGAAGAGACATTCGATTATAATACACTGGCTGCGAATTCACCATGATGATCTGTTAATTGCGGATTCATTGGCTACTATGAGAAGCAGTGGTCGTCCAACTGTCACCTACCAGTTCTGCCTATATAATTCTACAGAAAAATAATCTAAAGACGCAAGTCATAGAGAATAGACATAGAGCGGAAACTCTGCTGTCAAAGACCTAACTCAGTTGTAAGAAACCTATGGCTCAAGTAATGTAGTCTTTGAAGACGAAGAGGATTATATGGCTTGAATACAGCTGTCGTTTGTCAACAGTTCGACAAGATTGAGTGGAACAGTTAATGGTGCGACCGATGAATGTGATCATTAAACATTTCTTCAAGCTGTGATCTCATTTAAAAAATGGGCGGTTTATTGACTTTGCATTTAATTTATTGTCGATCCTTTCGTGATATTTTCAAATGTCCTAAGAAGAGTTGATTGTGTGGCTTATGGATGTGGCCTTAATTGGCTTAATTACTGCCGGATCTGTAGAATAAAATTCGGAATTTACCAATTTTCAAGATGGCTTTAAAGCTGGCATGCAGGAATTATGGACATCTCGCTATGAGATGGCGAAACATTCAATTATACTACACAGGATACGAAATTACCATGATGATCGGGTAATTGCAATTTCACTGGCTAGAAAAGCACTCTACTGGGAAAAGTTGTGGTAGACCAACTAACATGTGAACCAATCTAATCGTACTGAAAAAGAATTCAATGGCTCTTTGAGACTTTGTGCCTGATCAGTGCAGTGTTGCTCAAGCTAAGATCCCATCTATAAAATGGAGTAGAAGAGCTGATGGTGTGGCTTTGAAACTAGCTTGAAACATTAATGTATTAATTTATTAATGAATTAATGTATTAATGTATTAATGTATTAATGTATTAATGTATTAATGTATTAATGTATTAATGTATTAATGTATTAATGTATTAATGTATTAATGTATTAATGTATTAATGTATTAATGTATTAATGTATTAATGTATTAATGTATTAATGTATTAATGTATTAATGTATTAATGTATTAATGTATTAATGTATTAATGTATTAATGTATTAATGTATTAATGTATTAATGTATTAATGTATTAATGTATTAATGTATTAATGTATTAATGTATTAATGTATTAATGTATTAATGTATTAATGTATTAATGTATTAATGTATTAATGTATTAATGTATTAATGTATTAATGTATTAATGTATTAATGTATTAATGTATTAATGTATTAATGTATTAATGTAATAATGTATTAATGTATTAATGTATTAATGTATTAATGTATTAATGTATTAATGTATTAATGTATTAATGTATTAATGTATTAATGTATTAATGTATTAATGTATTAATGTATTAATGTATTAATGAATTAATGTAATAATGCATTAATGTAATAATGTATTAATGAATTAATGTATTAATGTATTAATGTATTAATGTATTAATGTATTAATGTATTAATGTATTAATGTATTAATGTATTAATGTATTAATGTATTAATGTATTAATGTATTAATGTATTAATGTATTAATGTATTAATGTATTAATGTATTAATGTATTAATGTATTAATGTATTAATGTATTAATGTATTAATGTATTAATGTATTAATGTATTAATGTATCTTAGTAGTTTTTTGCTATTCTATTAAACGTTTTAAACTTTATTTTAACTTTTTTATTCTTCTGAAAAAAGTATTGCTTTAATTATTATGTTTTTTTAGCATAAAATATATTTGAGGAAGAATTTTTGTATCCAAAAACTTTTCCAATAAATGACCAATATCTAAATACTTTCACCCAGCTAAAGATAAAATCATTTAATTTTTCCAACATTTCAGCTTAATAATTAGAAAAAGAAATTAAACAGAAAAATTGAATTTTCCCACACACAATTCAATTTTTTCTTCTTAAAAGTTTGTCTGTAGTTCCTATTTAAGAGAAATTTTATCTAGAGTATTTTGTTGGAAAAAAAAAACAGTTCACGTTTGCCAATGAAAAATCATGACTATAATCATTGAACGAAAAATGTGAAAACCAACATCATGTGTTTGTTCATATTTGTCCTGTCTCAGAAAGTTAAAAAATGTTTTATTTTCCCCACATTAAGACCAAAGACATCAACAAAATAAATAAAGAAATATTTTCACATTTGCAGACCAAAAAAGGAAATATAGTAGGTATATGGCAAATAGTTGGAGAAATGTAAGAAATAATAGGGTGGCTTAACTAAGGATTTGGAAAAGAAAATGTTTTCTTAAGAAAAACATTTCATTTTAATAGTTTTGAAGAGTGAAAGAGGGAGTAAATTGTACCGGATCAGTTCCTTTAGCTCAGTACTGAGGTTTTAATATTTTTCAGAGCGAATTCTTTGCTAGTTATCCTGCTATTGAACTTCAAGGAAGAGCTACTGATGTAAACTTTAAACCAGTTTGTCTTATATAAGATATTAAAGCAGTGGTCGGCACTCAAAGCCAATAGTGTACGAACAAGATGGGCTTTATAATTGAGCAAATGAACAATAGAAATTCTAATTAGTGGCTGGTTAGCTTGACATGTCATAGAATTTGCTTTTAGAAGAAGTACATTGACAAGTTCTCTTTGTGCCGATCACTAATCAACTGTCATGTTAAGTCTGTTTATTTTCTTTACTAAATGCCACCCTACTAAACTCTCTCCTCTCCTCTCTATTTCTATTAAACAGACATTAAACATTTCAAGCTGGTTTCAAGTTTAACAACCAACCAAAAAGGAAAAAAATAGAAATTGAAATCTTGGTCTTTGATTCATAGAAAAAACTATGTCATGTTCCTTTGGAAAGATAAACAAATATACAACTGACTGACTGCTACGGGTACAAACAAACATGCAATCACCACCATCAGCAGCAGCAGCACAATATTAAAACATGAAACAGGAAATGCAGCATTCATTACTGCCACATGCAAAAGCTGTGCAACACAGCAACAATATTAGCAGAATGGCTCAGTAAATGTTGTAAAAAAAAGAAAAGAAAATTTTCAACTGTCACAAAAATTACCTACATATGTCTTCAATATAGTAAAAGAAACCATCAAACTTTAAACAAACATGTGATGTGATGTGTTGATGCTGCTGCTGATGATGATTGCAAATGATAGTTTATCACCGTCAATGTTTTCAAAAAGTTTTCAAATAAAGAAAAGCTTAAAATGGTTGCCAGAGAAATGAACAAGTTTTTAATTAATTTAAGTAAAAAACATCTGCAAAATACACACAGCTCACGAAAATAGAGAAAACATTGACAATTAAATTGAAGTTTGTTTCGTTTCTGTTTTAATTTTTTTTTTGTACTCTTTCACAAAACAAACAAAAAAATAATGGATTTAATTTGATTTAATTTTTTCTTTTTTTTTAAAAAAAATTTTCAAGCACCTGTCATTGAAAACAATTTGCTGTCAGTTTAGTTTGACACGTCACTAAAATGGTGAAAACGGTTATTTTTGTTTAAGTTTAATTTGGTTTTGACAGATGCTGAAGTACAGTGAGAAAAAAAATTGGGTTTACAGAAACATATTTTTGTAAATAAAGGAATAGAACAAAGCAGTATACAAGGATTGACAATTGACACCACACAATGGGGCAGAATCAAAATTTTTTGGAAATAAATCTGGCATTTCTAAACTGCTGGTGCGATCGGGATAAAATTTGCTGTGGGCATAGGCAAGGAGCATTCGAGTTTAAGTTATTAAAATTGGATCTTTAAATGCTCCAGGAGCAGCTCTATGGAGGATAAAAGTAGGGTACATTCGACATGTAAAATTTTTAAAAACGTGCCATTTTTTGGTTCCCATCCAATTTCCAAGATTTTTATATTTTTGGAAAGCGCTCAGCTGGCTCTGGAAAAAACATTATTGCATGTAATATTTATCTTTTATAATTTTCGAATTATAGGCATTTCAAAATTGAAATTTTAAAATTTTACCTTGGACCGCTTTTTTAAAAATATAGGGCGAAGTTTTGGACTAAAATTTTCTTTTCGTAGTTAGACAACTAAATTATGAATAACATACAAAAGATTTCAAAGCAATATCGATTTGGGATCCAAAACTATACGATTTTCCATTTAAAAATTCAAAAATATTAGGTTTATGCTGTTTTTTGGGCGAAAAGGTGATTTTTTACTAAAAGAAATTTCTTTAAGAACATATAACAATTTTAGGTTTTTCTGTAAGGTAACTTTATGGAGAATATTTAGGTATACAAAACATGTCATATTTTTCAAATATGTCGCCCCTATGGCCTTCGTAATTTTACCTATTTTTATTTATCAATATTTCAACTTTGGGTCACATTTTCAAAAATCCCAAAGCTGGGATCAAAAACGGAAAGCAGCTTTGGAAATCTTGAAGTATTCCCTATTTATCCCTAAAATATTTTCTCTGTTTCGAAGGAAATGTGGACCCTGTAGGGCAAAATGAAAATAAATTTAATTTTTGGGATTTTCGCTCCAATTTTTAGGAATTGCGGGATTCCCTTTGAGCTTTTTACAAGTTTTTATACACCTTGTTATTTAGAATGACAAATTTAAAAAACGTTGAAAATTTTATTGAGTTTTGTTAATAAATAAAGATTTTATTACATATTACTTATTAATAGAGTTTCTAAGACCAAAATTTGTATCAAAATTTTAATAGGATGCAAATATTAGGAACAATTTGATCCACATTTATTCCGAACTATTTTTTTTTGTTTAGATAAGTTAATTTTTGGTTTTACAAAAAAAATTTCAAGTCAATATCTCAATTAGATTCAAAAATATACCACTTCAAAATTCCGTCCTTCAAAAATATTGCACTCTTTCATATTTTAGTATAAAATGTCAGAAACATTGACTTTTATCGATTACAATTTGAGGAGCCGATCATTTTGTTATCATTACTTATGGCTGAAAATCTAGTAGAAGAGTAGAATAGAGAGCCACTCCAACTTTTTGTGAAATTTACTGATCAAGATCAAGTTGAAAAGTAGATCCAAGAACCTCAGAGTCGATCCTTTTGCGATATTTACTGATGACTCAACAAGATCTAGTTTAATAGATGATGGTGTGACTGATAAGATTTTCTTTGAGACTTTGTTAACTAGATTTACAGAATAAAATTCAGATTTTACCTCTTACCAGGCGGCTCTAAAACTAGTTTGCATGAATGCTAAGCATTGGATGGAAAAGCAATCTACTATGAAAAGTTGTGGTCGACGAGCTAACATGTGCACCAATCGTACCTCTTTAAATATTAAAGGTTGATGGGTTGACTGATAAGTGTGACTTTGTGCCTGATCAGGAGTAGAAGAGTTGATGGTGTGACTTTGATCTATATAATGGACTATTAACTTACTTCATTACTGTCAGATCTATAGAATAAAAAAAATTGTTAGGAGGCTATAAAATTGGCAAGCAGGAATCTCTTTATGAGGTATCAAGAAATTCGTTTATTCTACACTGTGTGCGAAGTCACCATGATGTCCGGATAATTGCGGACTCATTGGCTAGGAGATCACTCTACTATGAGAAGCTAAGGTCTACCAACTGGCAGCTGAAGCAATAAATCGTATATTTAAAGGATCGAACGGCACAATTAAGTGATCTTACCTTGATCAATAAATCTGGTATTTCCATTGAAAAACTATATTATTTGAGCGAGATTATAATATATTTGTTGCTTCTTTCTCTGGCACATTTTCAGGTATCACGAAGGGATCGTTGATGATGCACATAAATGAGTTATAAGTTGATAATGACTACTTGTCTATTCTAACTTATACACAAACCAAATAGCATTTAAAGCGAGGTCAAATCTTGGTAACTTTTTGCATATCTCCAGGAGATGAGGACACATACGATTATACTACACTGCAAAAGTAGCCAACATGGTGTGTTATTGCTAGCAGATGACTGTGTTGTGAAATTCTCAGGTCAACCTAATGGTCCACTACTGCCTTCTTCAGTACTCTTCTGGCAAGCATGGTATAAAGCAATATATTAAGTGTATAACTTAAAACTGAGGAATTTACAATAGATGGCGTATCTGTACCGAACGCAACTGATTCTGTTTAAGCGAGCACTGGCCGAAAAACGCCCACAATATGCGGTCAGACATGAAACCGTAATATTTAATCAAGACAACGCTCGGCCACATGTAGCAATACCTGTTAAAAACTATTTATAATGAATTGGTTGCGAAGTTTAACCTAAGGCGGGTGCTTATAGTCCAGACCTTGCCCCGTCCGACTACTATTTGTTTCGATCGATGTAGAACGATCTCTCTGGGATACTCTTCACTTCAGAACATAGAATCTCGGAATCCATATGTTGCAAAAAAACTTGTCGGAAACCCGATTGAATGGTTATTCGATTAATAGAAAAAATTTTAATATTTCTGAAAATCCAGAAGAATATTAGTTAGAATGATTTTATTCATTGAAACAATGTTTGGCAATTATTCGGGAAACCGATTGAATTATTCGGAAAACCGATTGAATGGAATCCATATGTTGCAAAAAAAACTTGTCAAAATGTCAAAGGGAATCTAGGGGCGACATATTCGAAAAATAGGACATGTTTTTTATACCAAAATGTTCTCCGTAAATATATCTTGCAGAAAAACATAAAACCCCCTTTTTCGACCAAAAAGCAGTAAAAATCTAGTATTTTTTTATTTTTTTAATTGAAAATCGTTTATTTTTGGATCCGTCATTGCTCTGAAATCTTATGTGTATTATTGATAATTTAGTTGTCTAACTAACAAACAAAATTCGAGTTCATTCTGTCCAAAAGTACGCCCTATATTTTTAAAAAGGCGGACCAAGGTATGGCAAAATTATTAAATTTAAATTTTTTCCAAATGCCTATATTTCGGAACTAATAGGAGATTCTGCCCCACTGTGTGTTGTCATAAATATGGGAAAAGGTCATATATGGCCAGTACTTTGAATAAATTTATATTGGCCAAATGTTTCAAAATAAAAGCTAATACAATAAACTTCTGAAATACAATTGAAAATAGTGTAGAGCTCTATATGTAAAGTCAATAATAGAAATATTGTTTTAACAATCATGAATCAGAAGGTCAAATATTTTTCAAATAATTTAATTTTTATCTTTAGAATATTTGAAATATTCTTTTGTTGTCGTTTTTAAATATTTGTAAATTAAAAATAAAAATGTTACTTTATCAGCCAAACATTAACGTTAACATTATTTGTAACAAATAAAGAGTGACAAATAGTAATTATTACATAAATTAAAAAAAAATAAATTTAACAAATTTAATTTTAAAAAACAATTGAGATTCAAAACACTTTTATTTATTTCAATGGGAGACTCAGGAATGGAAGCTAAACTGGCAAAGGCTCCCAGAGGTCGGAAAAGGTCAAACACTATGATACTAAAAAATAAGAATTGTATTTCAAACAATAATTTTAATTTTTCAATATATTTTTGTGAAATTTCAATAAATTTGCACATTATCTATCATCCAGATGTTAATGATTTTGGTGCTGCCAAAACTAATCGAATATTTCTTTCACTCTGCAACCTTTAATCTTTGTCACACTGTCCAAAATAACACACATGTTCTAGAACTAAGATAAAACAAGAAGCAACATCGCAATATGAGGGTTTCAATAACAAAGAATTCTTGGAAAACAAGTAGCGTAGAAACCAAACCAGCAGCAGCAGCAATTCATAATACTGCATACATTGTTGCCGTTTTAAAGACCGCCAACCACCCGCATCAACAACAGCAATAACAACAACAACATCATCATTATCAGCAATGTCAAATGTTTGAACAACATCCTTTGCAACATCAACAATCACAAACTGTGGATAAATTGTAGTAGATGTAAGAATTTGCAGAAAAATGGTCGGTCGGTTGGTTGGTTGGTGGTGCTGGTGCCTCTACTATCATTTTAGCGTTTTTCTGTTGTAACTTGCATGTGTGTTGTTGTTGTCTTTAGGAACATGTGTGTAAATGATATAGTTGTTGTTGTTCTTTTCCTAGTTGCTGTTAATATCGTTTGAGTTGTTACTTCAGTGATAAGATTAGATAAGGAAAATTGAATTTCGCTGTTGTTTGAAAGTAAACCAAAATACAGCAGAAATAAACCAAAATAAATATTGAAAGTAAAACAAGTAAGAGTGCTATATTCGAGTGTGTCGAATCTTATATACCCTTCACCAACTTATATTTTAAGAAAAATATTAAAACTAATTTTTGGTGTAAAAAAATTTGGGGAAAAAAAATTTTAGTGAAAAAAAATTGGTTAAACAAAATGTTCATTGAAACAATATCAAAATTTATGTTAAAATAAGGGTTCGGTTTTTACAAAATATAAATGAATACTCGTTAAACCGAATAATTTAGTAAAAAATTAAACGAATAAAATAAAAAAATTATGCAGAATTGTATATCCCCCCAATTCTCAAAGATTTTATTCGAAATTTATTATTCATTGGGAAAATTTAAGACAATTATTCGGTAAGCCGATTAAATAGTTATTCGATTAATCGTAAAATCTTTAATATTTTTGGAATTCTAAAAAAAATCAGAGTAGCAGTTAAAGTAAGGATTTTGTTTTTACAAAACATAAACGAATAATAGTTAAACCGAATAACTTGGTAAAAAATTAATCGAATAAAAATAAAAAAAATTATGCAGAACTTTATATCCCTCCAATTCTCAAAGATTTTAATTGAAATTTATTATTCATTGGGAAAATTTAAGTCAGTTATTCGATAAACCGATTAAATAGTTATTCGATTAATCGTAAATTTTTTAATATTTCCGGAATTTTAAAAAATTATCAGAGTAGCAGTTGAAAAAAGGATTTTGTTTTTACAAAATATAAACGAATAATCGTTAAACCGAATAACTCAGTAAAAAATGAATCGAATAAAAATATAAAAATTATGCAGAATTTTATATCCCTCCAATTATGATATATTTTAATCAAAATTTATTATTCATTGGCAAAATTTAAGGCAATTATTCGGTAAACCGATTAAATAGTTATTCGATTAATCGAATTTTTTTATATTTCCGGAATCCTAAAAAATATTTCAGAGTTGCAGTTGAAATAAGGATTTTTTTCCAAAATATTAACGAATAATCGTTAAACCGAATAACTTGGTAAGAAATTAATCGAATAAAAATAAAAAAATTATTGTGAATTTTATATCCCTCATATTTTCAAAGATTTTATTCGAAATTTATTATTCATTGGCAAAATTTAAGACAATTATTCGTCAAACCAATTAAATAGTTATTCAAAAAATATGGAGAATCCAATATTCTTCAAATTATGAATGATTTTATTATAAATTTCTATTTATAGTCAGAATTTTAGTAAATTTTCGGTAAACCGATTAAAGGGTTATTCGATTAATCGGAAAATTTTTAATATTTCTGGAATTCGAAACGGATATTAATTAATGCTAGAATTTTGTTTTTACAAAATATTAACGAATAATCGTTAAACCGAATAACTTAGTAAATAATTAATCGAATAAAAATAAAAAATGCATGAATTCCATATCCTTGAAATTATAAATGATTTTATTACACATTGTTATTCATAGGCACAATTTTACCAAATTAATCGGAAACCTGATTGAATGGTTATTCGATTAATAGAAAAAATTTTAATATTTCTGAAAATCCAGAAGAATATTAGTTAGAATGATTTTATTCATTTAAAATTTTTTTTGCAATTATTCGGAAAACCGATTGAATTATTCGGAAAACCGATTGAATGGTTATTCGATTAATAGAAAAAATTTTAAAATTTTTGAAAATCCTGAAGAATATTAATTAGAAAGATTTTATTCATTTATTTATTTATTTATTTAAATGTACAACAACAGTTCAAATAGTCACTAAGTGTTTTTAATAAACACACTTAAATTACACTTTATAATGTACACCAAAGTAGTTGATGTTAACTTTAACAGTGCCTATGATAAACTGACTACCACCCTCTGCCACCATTTATACACTGCGCCATCTTTCGAGTTCCTTCTACAATTGTCTTAACAGACAAAACTAGAATATTCGAATTCTAGAGCTTTAATTAGCATCAATATAAATGTTACCAGCATAAACATTTAGTGTTGCCATACTTACAATCAATGCTAATAGCTGCATGCTATCAACATTGTTGATAAGTAGAAGCTTCATGTTTATAAACATGATGAATGTTGCAGGCAGTCGTTAGAGACCGTTAAATTCAAATCGCTAGTGCAATTTCGTTATAATATATTGCAAAAATCCTTAAGTTCATTTTATTACAACCCAGGCCGAAGTTATGGCTATAAAGCAATATTTTAGGTAGCAAAGGATTTAAGGCAGGGACATTATCACATTTGCTGATAATGAGGCGGAATTTTCGAAAATTGAGGGGATATCTTCGGCTGCAATATAAGCATATCTCTCTGACACAGAGGCAATAACTATAAGTTTGTCACTCCGTTTGTAATTTCCACAATATAATTTTCCGACTCTATAAAGTATACATATTCTGGATCCTTATAGATAGCGGATTCGATTAAGCCATGTCCGTCTGTTTGTTGAAATCAATTTTCTGAAGACCCCAGATATCTTCGGGATTCAAATCTTTAATAATTCTGTCAGACATGGTTTCGAGAAGTTTCCTATTGAAAATCAGAGAAATCGGTCCACAAATGGCTGAGATATGAGGAAAAAACCAGGACAACCTCGATTTTTGACCTATATCTGGATTACTAAGTCATTAATTTAGACAATATGGATATCTAGATAGATAGAGATTTCAAAGACCTTTGCAACGACGTATATAAGACCATAGTAAGTTGAACCTACAATGGGTCAAAATCGGAACAAATAAAAAATTTTTTAAAAATTTAAAATGAAAAAATTTTAAATTTAAAAAAAAATTAAATTTAAAAAAAACAAGTAAGAGTGCTATATTCGGCTATGCCGAATCTTATATACCCTTCACCTTTGTTGTGGATGCATTATTATTTTTTATAATTAGTATATATGTATGTACATTGCCCACTTTCAGCGTACAGCATCCTAAATTTATCAAGAACATAAAAAACAACAACAACGCCAAACGAAACAAAACACCAAAAGAAAAAACAAAATACGCAAGCCAATGAAACCAACACACGCCCAAACATACGTTTAATTGTATAAAAAACAACAACGCCAAAAGAAACAAAACACACATAGGATTTGTTGCTTTTTTGTCCAAACATACGATTTGTTGCTTTTTTGTCAAAAAAACCAACACACAACCAAACAAACGTTTAGTTGTATAAAAAACAACAACAACGCCAAAAGAAACAAAACACACAAAAAAACAAAATACGCAAAGCATGCTCAACCAAGCATACATTTTGTTGCTTTTTTGTAAAAAAAACCAACACACAACCAAACTAACGTTTAGTTGTATAAAAAACAACAACAATGCCAAAAGAAACAAAACACAAAAAAAAAAACAAAATACACAAAACTTGCACATCCAAACATACGTTTTGTTGTTTTTTTGTCAAAGCATGCAATACATTGTGTTTTTTGATGAAATTTTCAGAGGTTGTCTCGGATTTTTGCTCATATCTCCGTTATTTATGGACGGATTTTGCTGATTTTAAATAGCAAAATTCTCGAAAGTATGTCTGACAGAATTGTTGAAGATTTGGATCCTGGAGATATCTGGGGCCTTCAGAAAATTGATTTCAACAGACAGACAGACAGACAGACAGACGGACAGACAGACAGACAGACAGACAGACGGACATGGCTTAATCGACTCCGCTATCTATAAGGATCCAGAATATATATACTTTATAGGGTCGGAAATGAAAAATGTAGAAATTACAAACGGAATGACAAACTTATATATACCCTTCTCACGAAGCTGAAGGGTATAATAAATATTTAAAATAACAATTCGAAAAAATTTTTTCCAAAAAATTAAAAAAAATTAAAAAAAATTTTGTTTACCTAAAATATTTAAAATTTGTATTTTAAAGTATAATTTGGTGAAGGGCATATAAGATTCGCCACAGCCGAATATAGCTCTCTTACTTACGCTTACTGAATTAAAACATAAACAAAACTACCCCATTCCAAGGTTTTTTGTGGAGAGGGGTGGTTAGTTTACTAACCACCGTGGCGGTGGTTGACATAATGACAACATTTTGTAGCCATTAATAAATAATAAATTTTCTCTTCTAAAATATATTTTTTTTTGACAATGTGCTTTACAAATAATGGTATTTTATTTAGAAAAGCCAAAGAAACAGTTGTATAAACTCAAATACTAAACTATTGAAACGAGATCATGTTTAAATTCTAGCCAAGTACACACCATAAATAGCTACTTTTCCAATTCAAGCAATATTCAAATAAACTACAATAATTCTGTCTTCCACTTACGTCAATATTTGCTTCAGTTTATTAACAAAATTAAACACAAATTTACCTGCAAAGAAAAAAAAAGTATTATTAGTTGTATGTATATTTGTATAATTTTTTGTATGAATTCTTAAAAAAAGGTGATCTAGCACCAGACACACTTGTGCAATTAAGAAAAAATGTTTTGATAAGAAACTCAATTTAGTATGTATAGACAAGAAATAACACCGGCAGTTAATCATTTTTAGCTGCACTCAGAGAAAAAACATGGTATGATATGATTTATGATTAAAGGCCAAACATAGTATGATCATTATTATTAACATAAAATATCATATTATGATCAAATATAGTTGTAATATTATTATTAAACAGGTCAACAGCAAAAAAGGCTTGACTAACCACTATATATGTAGATTTGATGCATCATGGCTACCTATGTGAAAATGATAAAAATTTTCAATTCTATGGATAGATTTTTTTACAAATTTTTTAAGTAAAATTATAAATTTTGTTAGACGTTTCTCCACATAATTAATGATAACACAAAAAGGGTTAGTGCGATATTATTGAAATAAACTTAGAAAAATTTAAATTTACATAGTATTCAATCCGTTTATATATTGTAGTTCAATCGGCTCAGTGGTTTCGGAGTTATAATAACAAATTGAAGCAAAAAATATAATTTTTACATGAAAATAAGAATTTTTTTGTTTTAAAAAAATCATGAAAAATCGAAATCGGCAGAAATTGTACAGATTTATTACTTTATCACAAAGCCACATATAATAGGAACAAAATGAGATATCGATCATAAAAATCGATGGATTCTTTTCGAAGTTATTCACAATTAAGTGAATTCGCTCATTTTCACAAAATTTTAGTTTTTTGCTTAATATATGTACATAAAATTGAGTAGTTAATGTTCTTCTTTCGAATGATTGAATTTAAAAAAAAAATTTCCCCATGCTGTGTACAAATTTTAACGTATATATTGTGGTTCGACCGGTTCAGAAGTTTTGGAGTTATAATAACAAATAGAAGCAAAAAATATATTTTTTATGTGAAAATAGCAATTTTTTTTGTTTTAAAAAAATCATGAAAAATCGAAAACGTCTGAAATTGTTCAGATTTATTGCTTTGACGCAAAGCCACATATAATAGCAACAGAATGAGATATCGGTCATAAAAATCGATTGATTATTTTCGAATTTATTCACAATTAAGTGAATTCGCTCATTTTCACAAAATTTTAGTTTTTTGTTTGATATACACAAATTTGAGTAATTAATGTTCTTCTTCTGAATGATTGAATTTTGAAAAAAAATTTCCCCATGCTGTGTACAAATTTTAACGTATATATTGTGGTTCGACCGGTTCAGAAGTTTTGGAGTTATAATAACAAATAGAAGCAAAAAATATATTTTTTATGTGAAAATAGCAATTTTTTTTGTTTTAAAAAAATCATGAAAAATCGAAAACGTCTGAAATTGTTCAGATTTATTGCTTTGATGCAAAGCCACATATAATAGCAATAAAATGAAATATCGATCATAAAAATCTATTGATTATTTTTGAATTTATTCACAATTAAGTGAATTGGCTCATTTTCGCTAAATTTCAGTTTTTCGTTTGTTATACATAAAATTGAGTAGTTAATGTTCTTCTTTCGATGGATTGAATTTTGAAAACATTTTCCGCATACAATCTACAAATTTTCACATATATATTGCTTTTCAATCCGTTCAGTAGTTTCGGAGTAATAATAACAAATTGAAGCAAAAAATATAATTTTTATGTGAAAATTGATTTTTTTGTTTAAAAAAAAATCATGAAAAATCGAAAACCGCAGAACTTGTTCAGGTTTATTGCTTTATCGCAAAGCCATATATAATAGCAACAAAAAGAGATATCGATCATAAAAATCGATGGATTGTGTTCGAATTTATTCACAATTAAAAGAATTCGCTCATTTTCACAAAATTTTAGTTTTTTGTTTGATATACATAAATTTGAGTAGTTAATGTTCTTCTTACGATTGATTGATTTTTGAAAACATTTTCCCCATGACATGTACAAATTTTCACACATATATTGTGGTCCAATCGGCTCATTAGTTTCGAAGTTATAATAACAAATTGAAGCAAAAAATTTATTTTTTATGTAAAAATTGCAATTTTTTGTTTTAAAAAAATCTTGAAAAATCGCAAAAGGCAGAAATTGTTTAGATTTATTACTTTATCGCAAAGCCACATATAATAGCAACAAAATGAGATATCGATCTTAAAAATTTCGAATTTATTCACAATTAAGTGAATTCGCTCATTTTCACAAAATTGTATGTGCTTACAAGCAGAATCAAAATTTTTTGAAAATAAATCTGGCATTTCTAAAGGTCTAGTCCAATCGGCACAAAATTTTACGTGGGCGTCGCTAAGGAGTATTCGAGTTGAAGTTATTAAAACAGGCCCTACAAGTGCTACAGGGGCGGGGGTAGAGGGGTTCAAAGTAGGGTACCTTCGACATGTAAAATTTTTAAACACGTGCCATTTTTTTTGTTTCCCATCCGATTTTAAATATTTTTATAGTTTTGAAAGGCATTCGTCTAGGTCTTGAAAGAACATGCTAGCATGTGCTATTTATCTCTTATAATTTCCAGGTAATAGGTAATTCAAAATTGAAATTTAAACATTTTGCCATACCTTGTCCCTCTTTTTTAAAAATATAGGTCGTACTTTTAGACTGAATAGGACTCGAATTTTTTTTTTTGTTAGTTAGACAACTAAATTACAAATAATATACAATATGAATCCAAAATTAAAAGATTTTCAATTTAAGAATTCAAAAAAATAGTCGATTTTTCTGTCTTTTTTATTAAAAAAAAAACTTTCTTTAAGTATATATAACAATTTTATGTTTTTCTGTGAGTTATCTTTAATGAGAATATTTTGGTATAAAAAACATGTCCTATTTTTGCGCATAAGTCGCCTCTACGCCCTTCCAAATTTTACCTATTTTTTTTTATCAAAATTTCAAATTTGGTCCACATGTTCTAAAATCCCAAAGCTGGGATCAAAAAACGGAAACCAGCTATGAAAATCTTGATGTGTTCCCTTTTTATCCCCAAAGTACTTTCCCAAACCCGAAGGAAATGTGGACCCTATGGGCAATAATGTAAAAAAACCATTTCTGGGATTTTCGCTCCAATTTTTAGGAATTGTGGGATTCCCTTTGATCTTTTGTTAAGTTTTTTTGAACTTTGTTGTTTAGAATGATAAATTTAAAAAATGTTATAAATTTCATTGAGTTTTGTTAATAAATAAAGATTTTATTACAAATTACATAATTATTGAGTTTCTAAAACTAAAATTTGTATCAAAATTTTAATAGGATTGCAAATATTGGAAACAATTTAATCAATATTTATTCCAAACTAGTTGATCGCCCCGGCTTCGCCCGGTAGCATTTACTAATGTTAGTTCTTCAAGTTTCTCCAACCCACTCACACCAGCCTGTTCTTATTTATTTGCAAAAAAAAATATCTAAATTTGTACTGCATACTTTAGGGAGCTTTTTTATTACAGTTGGCTGGACTCACAAATAAAAGAATTTCCGAGTTTTACCCGGAATTTTTGAATTTTTTTTCTTTACAAATCATCTCCTGAAAATTTCATCATCTCCTTCAAAAATATTGCTGCTTTTTACAGTAACTAAAACATTGTTGCAAAGAACACAGTATAGTTATCACAACCATATTATTTTTCTGCGTGTGGACATACAGCGGAAAATAGTAGACATTAAACAGGCATAAAATTCAAAACGGAAATTAATAAAATTTATCTTCTTTTTAGTAACATTTTCTAATTAGTTTTTTTTTGTTTTAATTTTAGCTATAAATTTATGAGTAACCAAAGTCATAGAGTTTTGAAATTAAAATTTATGTTTGTGTATTTTTTTTTAAAAAAAAAAAAAACATGATGAACATGTTTTGTTTCTTAATAATCATAAATAATAATTTCAACAACTATTTAGTTTCAAATTAAAACATATTTTTTAAACAATAATGTTTTGAAAACTAAGTTATGTTTTAAAAGGTTTTGAAATAGAGGGAGTGTGAGCCAAAAAAAAAACAACTACATGAAATTGAAAGCTAATTTATTTCATTAAAACATCAAAATTAGTTAGTTTAATAGCTAATGAATGAAAATACTTAAGGTTAAACAAAAAGTTTAATAAAAGATCAATGTTCTTTATAATCTTTCTCAACAAAGGTGTCTACAGTTAATCAGCCTTAAGTAATTAGCCCTGGAAACAAACAAGCTACAAGTATTAATTATTATTTTTTAAACAGACAGAATCAACTTTTGTTATTAATGAATTTCTAGACCAGAAAAAAAAAACAATTTGTAGCCTACTGCAAACAGTGGAGTCTATCGCAAATAAAAATTGGTAATAAATCTAAATCTTCTAAACTGCCCGTCCAATTGCAAAATGACGTATAAACGAATCGTAGAGGAGGATATGGGCTTTAGGAAGCTGAAACTTGTGACCACATTTTTGGAATACAAGATGAGAGACAGGGTATCAAAGTTGACCACCGTGGGTTAGAACACAGTGGAGTCGATCTGAAAAAAAGTAGTAAATAATCTGAAGCTTCTAAACTACTGGTCCGATTGGAAAATGCTGTATGAACGAATTGTATAGGAGGATATGGGCTTTAAGAAACTGAAACTTGTGACCAGATTTTTGGAATATAAGGTTAGATAAAGGCTGTCAAAGTTGACCACCTTCAATTAGAACATATTCTACAGCTTGTAACTTGTTCCACTAACGACAGATTTCAATCAATGATACTTTGTTTAAAGCTAGTGGAAAAGCTAAGAAATTCCTATTTAAGTTTTCCTAAGTCATCTCCTTATCTTCCGCTTGCTTTACATTCATTGAAATCTGTCTATATTTCTACAAGTTATAAGCTGTACAAAATGTTCCCATCCCGAGGTAGTCAACTTTGACACCCTGTATCTCACCTTAAGTTTTAACAGGGTGGTCATAATTTTAATTTTCTTAAAGCCCATGTCCTCCTCTACGATTTGTTCATACAACATATTAGAATCGGAACAGTAGTTAACCCTGTAATGCTTAAGCATGCCTCAAGGCACTCATCGCAAAAATTCCAACTTTGACACCCTGTATTTCACCTTAAATACTAACATGGTGGTTACAAATTTAATTTTCTTAAAGCCTAAGTCCTCCTCTACGATTCGTTCATACAACATTTTAGAATTGGAACTGTAGTTAACCCTCTAATGCTTAAGCATGCCTCAAGGCACTCATCGCAAAAATGGCAATTTTGACAGCCTGTATCTCACCTTAAATTCTAACAGGGTGGTCACAAATTTAATTTTCTTAAAGCCTATAGCCTCCTCTAGGATTCGATCATACAACATTTTAGAATCGGAACAGTAATTAACCCTCTAATGCTTAAGCATGCCTCAAGGCACTCATCGCAAAAATGCAAATATAACTGATTTTTCATTTCAAAATAAAAAGTCAGTTATATTTATTTTAATTTTAAAGATGAGTGCCTTGAGGCATGCTAAGCATTAGAGGGTTAAGATAATTCAGATTTATTACCACTTTGTTTTTATTTAACCCCACTGTCACTATCATTAACTTTGCAGTTAAAAAGTAGTTTCCCTCATAGTTTTAGCAAAAACTTTAAAGTTTTCATAATTTTTAACTTCAACATTTTTTTATAGTTTATCAATTTCATAAAAATGCATACAATTCTATTTTAAAACAAGTAAGAAAGTATGGTCGGTCAAGCCCGACCATATAATACCCTACACCAAGTAAATGAGTAAAAATATTTTTCTTTTAAAATATCAATAATTTATATTTTTGAGTGATTTTCGGAAGTGGGCCTTATATGGGGGCTATGACCAATTATGGACCGATCACCATAAAATTAGGTCGTGTGATTTATGTCTATATTAAAGTTAACTATGTTGAATTTTGTGTGTATACCAAAATTTTTAAGCGATTTATGCACGTTAAAGTGATTTTCGGAAGCGGGTCTATATGGGAGCTATGACTAATTATGGACCGATCGTGACAAAATTTGTTGACATGAATTTTGTAAATATAAAACTTATTTGGAGCGAAATTTGTGTAGATACATAGATAAATTAAACGTTTATGACCGATAAAGTCCAATTTCGAGGGGACATTTGTATGGGGGCTAGGTGAAATAATGGACCGATTTCAGCCACTTTCAATAGGCTTGGTCCTTGGGCCGAAAAAGTAATATGTACCAAATTTGGTCGAAATATCTTCAAAATTGCGACCTGTACTCTGCGCACAAGGTTTACATGGACAGCCAGCCAGCCAGCCAACCAGACGGACGGACGGACGGACATCGTTTAATCGACTCAGAAAGTGATTCTAAGTCGATCAGTATACTTTAAGGTGGGTGTTAGACTAATATTTTTGGGCGTTACAAACATCTGCACAAACGCATAATACCCTCCCCACTATGGTGGTGTAGGGTATAAAAACCTTCATTTACCGGTTTTTACGCTCGCTTTTTAAAGCAATTTTTATGTAAATGTTCTAGTTGTTTTTTACTGTCTGTCTAGATGAGGGTTTTATTACTTCGCCCCCTTATATTTTTATAAAATGAAATATGAAAAGTATTGGTTGTTTGTCAGCCAGTTTTTATTTAATCTGTAACCACAACTGGCTTGAACGCATAAGTGTGTCAACCAACTCTCAAAAAAACTGTTTTTTTTCGTGCTAAAGCAATAATATTATGGTGTTAATTAATTTCATTAGTTCATATTGAATTCTTTCTATCAGTTTGTTGCTGATAAATTAACGCTTTTTACACGTTACTAGGAGGGGGGCCACACAATATAGAGCGTGCTACTACTTGCTACACACTGTGCAGACAACTTACGCCACAAAAAAACAAATTGGGGTCAAGTGGTTAAAAAGTGGGGTTTAATGCATATGGAATGCAATGGGATTTTTTAGCATGATTTTATTATCTGGGAAAGCAAATATTTTATAACATGTAGTTCTTTAAACCTTTTAGTTTTTTTTTTAAGCAACAGTCCCTGTTAAAATTTAATAATTTAATAAAGTGGACGATATGCAATTTTAATGCATCTTTGAAGCTGTTTTGTAAGCGAGAAACTAAAGCAATGTAGAAACACAAGCCTACCGGTATGCAGTGGTTTTTATAACCACCGTCAATAAAGAAGGATGATACAAATTTTGTCACTCCAATTATAACACACCAAAATATTTGTCGCAGACCCACATTAGTATAAGATTCTAAGGCGATCTAGCTATATCTGTCCATCTAAAAACACGATATTGCGCAAACGAAAGGAGTTAGCTGGCTCTCTGTTGATAAGGTTTGTTTGGTATTGAAAATGGCCAATATCGGTCCATGATTTCACCTAGCCCCCATATAAATGTCCCTCCGGAAAACTGTTGAGCAGTCATAAATATGTTGATTATGCGGCAATCCTGATAAAATTGTGCACAAATTAATTCTAAGTACTCTGATATTATACTGTAAAGCATGGTGAGAATTTGTCCCTAGTCCCCACACAAGGTCCCCCTCAGCAAATGACTTCAACATTCATAATTATGTTATAATAATTAATATCAAGATGTAATTGAACA
Organism: Calliphora vicina; assembly: GCF_958450345.1. Lineage (NCBI taxonomy): Eukaryota > Metazoa > Arthropoda > Insecta > Diptera > Calliphoridae > Calliphora > Calliphora vicina. The sequence continues at coordinate 26,049,784 of NC_088784.1, read as the reverse complement.
TAAACTAGTTTTATATAAACCTAAATCTTTCTACCAACTTTTGTGAGGGTCGGTCCACAATTGACTCTAACCCCCATATAACCCCTATATCACACAAATATTTTATTGTCACATATTGATGGTGGTTATACAAGATTCGGTACAGCCAAATTATACTTTAAAATACAAAATTTAAATATTTTTAGGTAAACGAAATTAAAAAAAAAAATTTCAAAATTTTTTTTAAAAAATTTTTGAAAAAGAAAATTTAAAAAAAAAAATTTTTGATTTTGTAATTTTTGTAAAAAAAATGAAAATTTAAAAAAATGTTTTTTTAGTTTTTTAGTGCAAAAATTTGACAAAATATTTTTTGATAAAAAAAAAAATTCGGGTTAAAAAATATTTTTCCCGATTTTGACCCATTGTAGGTCCGAATTACTATAGCCTTATATACATCGTTGCAATGGACTTTGAAATATCTATCATTAGGTATCCATATTGTCTATGTTAATGACTTAGAAATCCAGATATAGATTTTCGGGAGAATTCCCAATATATTGTTACGAAATTGTACTTGAATTTAAATATAACGATTTTAACGGCTGATTTAAAAGTAGCAGAATGCTTTCAAATAGCAGTGCTGTAATAGAAAACTGTAACATATCTGTGGGCATTATTAACATTGAATAAAAGCTTTCAGTTGTCCATTGATCGTAAGTATGGCAACGCTGTTTGCTGCGACCGTATATTCGAATTCGAATATTCGGTTAAAGAACATTGTAGAAAGTACACCACATATGGCGTATGTATTAGAAAGCTCTAGAATATACGAGCTTTGACAGTTAAAGAGCAATCTAGAGTGCAGATGCCAGTGTTACAAATAGTGGCAGAGGTTGCAGTCGTTAGTGAGATTATCAGAGACGCTTTTCGAATAAACATCAACTGAGTGCCTTAAAGTGTGCTGTATTTTTCAAGTGAATTTGTGTACATTATAAAGTGTGTTTGTATTTCTGCGAACTTATAAACGTGTATAAAAAACATTCTGTGTTTGTTGTACATTTTAAATAAATAAAGAGTTGTTACAATTTTTAAACTACTAAACAGCTTTTATTTGCAATCAAAAGTATTTGGTTTATTTAAAGGAAATAAACCAACGTTTTGAAAACATTAAAACGTAACAATATTGATGTATCAAACATGTTTGTAAGTTATTTGGGGGCTACGGATAGTTGATTTTAACATACAGACGGACATGGCTATATCGCAAATGATAATTGTGGGAATCTCAAACGTAATGACAAACTTATATTTTCCCTTGCCACTCATGGTGAAGGGTATAAAAATTTGATTGACAAATACTTACATATGTATGTGAAAAAATCGATTTGATTATATTGTGGGCCTCGATTCTTGATTTTAAATAGGAATCTATATATACATATGTATCTATGATGTATCAATCATTTGCGCAAGCTATTTGTTGGCTTCGAAAAGTTGATTTAATATTTTCTAGTCATTTTTTTGTATCTCTCAAAATTCTGTATTAATTAGTTTCTAAATTTAAATTGTGTGTCGCTTTTAAAAAATTATATAAATTAATTTATAAATCATTTAATAGAGTTTGTCATGGTCTATTGATTAAAGAAAATATTTGTATACAAAATTTAATATTTTGAATTTTTAAAAATTTTTGTTGGTTACTGCAACATTTTTTAAAGTTTAAGGGTAATGAAGTCTTAGACTTGATAACTCCGAGACTCTTAGCCATTTAGTAAACCCAAAGTCTGTTATCGGTCAATCCTGATAGTTCTTAGTTATGTGAATTTTATATATATAAAAATATATTTTTGGAAGTGTGGAGGAAGCTCTGACCCATTATAATATGAATTTATATATATGGCCCAGTTCCCTTAAAATTTGATAGTATGATTTAAGATATCATATCCTAGACATTTTAAGGTATTTATTTTTCAGAAGTGGGCGATTTTTAGTAGCTTGATTGCTGTGCATACAAAATTTATTTGTGTAAAATTTTATCAGTAGTTGCAAAAGATTTATGCTCGTTAAAGTGATTTTCGGAAGTGGGCCTCAGATGACAGCTATGACTAATTAGGAACTATCGTTATAAAATTTGTTGGCATGATTAGTGTTGAATTGTATCTGGATACTAATTTCAGAGATTTAAGCTTATTAATGAAATTTGGTCCGTTTCTAACCAAATGCAATAGGCTTCGTCGTCCTAGGTGTTTGCGTCAAATTTTTTTAAAATTGTCTTTGAAATTGCGACCTGTAGTTTATTTACAAGGTTTAGATGGACGGACGGATGGATGGATATCGCTTAATCTAATCAGAGTGATTGGTATACATTAAGGTAGGTATTGAGACAATATGTTTGCGTGCTACAAAAATCATCACTAAACCAATATATCCTCTACACTATGGTGGTGTAGGATTTAATTAAATTTAAGCAAAATATAATATTTTGTTTCATATTTATAGCTATTTAAAGCTTTCACAACTAGTTTGGTAATTAAAATTTCCAATTTTTTTTAGAAATTATTTCAAAAAAGAGGTTTAAAATAATTAAATTTAAAATTAAACAATTAATAAATATTTATTTTCTAATGTAAGCGATTTAAAGAAATTAAATAAAAAATATTTAATTGTTTTTAGTTTTTGAAAAGCTACACAGAGAAAACAGTTGTGGCTACAATATTTTAGAAGAATTAACAAAAGTTTGATTGCTTAAACCGATATTCTTGTTTATCAACAGAATTTCAGTTGAATGAACCGAAAAATTCGATGTGTACAACCGAGCAAATAATTCGGTTTTTACTAAGAATCTCTTTTTTCTCTGTGTATTATTGTTGTTTATAGAAAATTAACCAATATATTTATATACAAATTAAATGGTCCATGTATGTAATGGCATCACGTGAGAACGGCTGGAGCCATTTGGCTGATTTTTTTTTATTCGATTCGAAATTTTCAGGAGATGGTTTGTAAAGAAAAAAAAATCAAAAATTCCGGGTAAAACTCGGAAATTTTTTTAGTCCAGTCAATGGTAATAAAAAAAACCTCCCTAAAGTATGCAGTACAAATTTAGATATTTTATTTGCAAATAAATAAGAACAAGCAGGAGTAACAATGCGGGTTGGAAAAACATGAAGAACTAACAAGAGTAAATGCTCCCGGGCGAAGCCGGGCGGTCAACTAGTAATTTATAAAATTCATCAATTTTCACTTTTGATTTTTCTTTATTTACGAAAAATAAAAAATTTAAAACTTTCACTGCTTGTTGGCTAATTAAAGTTAACACTTTTTTATAAATTCTGTTGTCTGTTGAAATCAACTTTCCGATGCCCCCAAATAACTTACACGAATTCTTCCGGAGATATTGATGTATGAATCGGTTGCTATTTAAAATCGAGAAAATTGGTCCTCAAATCGCTGAGATATAAGGAAAAACGAGGGATGTTCTATGTTTGACCTATATCTGGATTACTAAGTCACTAATATAGATGATACGAAAGATATTTCAAAGATATTTCATAGTAAGTTGACCTACAATGGGTCAAAATCGGAAAAATATTTTTTAACCCGAATTTTTTTTTCACCAAAAGTTTTTATTCACTAAATATTAAAAAAAAAAATTTTAATTTGAAAAAAAACAATTCGAAAATTTTTTTTTTCCAAAAAATTAAAAAACAACTTTGGAAAAAAAATTAAATTTTGTTTAGCTAAAAATATTTAAAATTTTTATTTTGAAGTATAATTTAAAACTTTCACAGCTTGTTGGCTAATTAAAGTTAACACTATTTAATAAATTATAAAAAAAAATTTGAATATTACCATTAATAATTATAAAAAAAATTGAATATTATACACATTTAAATTCAAAATTTAACAATTATCAAATTCCATTGAATTTTTCCATTCAGTTTAATTTGTTCACTTTGTTTTTATATTTAAAAACTGTTCGATTTGTTTTAGATTCAATTAAATTTTATAAAATAATAAAAATATCAAAATTTGTATTTGATTATTATTTGATGTATTTGATTATTAATTTTACACCTTATGTCTCTAAGGTTTCTTTAAAACTGATATTTCATAATATTTTTTGTGTTTTATCCAAGATTTTCAAGAGCACTATATTAAAGAAATTCTTAAAGAATTATTTCTTTATTTGTGATATTCCAAACAGTTTTATATACTCATTAATTTTGTTTGTTTGTTTGAATTTGTTCAAACATCTGTTTAATCCTGATCCACCAGCATTTTTAACAAAGCAACATGTGTGTGAGATCAAATAATTTTCACATCAAATATTTATGTTTATTAATAACACTTACTTTAAGTAGAGTTTTGTTGGAAAATTTTTAAAAATTATCGGTAAATAAAAAGAAAAATAATTAATTATATAATATAAGTAGGTGTTTTAAATATGTATTGTTTTAATATTGGGTGTATGACTTAAAAATGCGGCGTATCTTTTGAACGCGGTTTTTCCTTTTAATAAATTATCTCTCAATTATTCTCACTTAGTTATTAAATATTATAGTGTAAACAACAAAGTTTTATTTTGCTTCGAAAATGTTGAATTTTGTAACAGCGGGAAGTTTTGCTTTACTTCTTTAATTTAAAAAAAAGTGCCGCTGAAGTACACGGATTGCTCACCAAAGCTTGAATGTGTTCGATTGGTTTCAATGTGCGAGAGATGGTTTGTGCGGTTCAGAAGTTGTAATTTTGTTACGAAACATAAAGATCGGCCAGGCCAGCCAAAAATGTTTGAAGGCATTACTCCATGAAGACTGTTGTCAAACTCAACAAGAGCTTGAAAGACCATTGGAAGCTAATTGGATACCATTCGAATTAGAAGCTGAGAGACCTTGAAAGTCGATTTTGTATGTCTGAAATGATGCTTGAGCGCTGTAATAGAAAATCATTTTTGCACCGAATTAATACTTGCGATCAAAAATGGATATATTACTCATAGATCGTATGTGAAGTCCAGCCAAATCGACACCAAATCCAAATATTAATGGCGCTAAAGTAATTCTCTGTATTTGGTGGGACCGAAAGAGTCCTATCTATCAGGCCAGACCATCATGGGGAATCTGTGTCGAACGCAACTGATTCGTTTTAGACGAACATTTACCGAAAAACAGCCAGATATGAAACCATAATATTTCATCATGACAACGCTAGGCCACATGTTGCAATACCTGCTTAAATATATTTAGAATGAAGTGGTTAAGAAGTTTTGCTTCACCCGCTTTATAGTTCAGACTTTGCCTCGTGCGAATACAATTTATTTCGATCGATGCAGAACGCTCTCTCTGGGATATGCTTCTCTTAAGAACTGAGTATCCGAAATTGGCTTGATTCGATCTTAGCCTCAAAAGATAAACTGTTCTTTTGCCTCGGAATTCATATGTTGCGAGAAAGATGGGATAAGTTCATAGCTAACAATGGCAAATACTTTGAGTAAATTTATATTGTACAAATGTTTCAAAATAAAAGATAAAAATATGAAAAAATCTTTCATTTCTGAGTCATACACCCAGTATTTAGAACTATTCCTAAATCTTCAAATAAAAGCGGCCAAATTTTGATGATGTGTTAAAAATTTACTATAGTTTTCTTTTGTTTTTACTGCTAATATTATATTCATAAAATATTCTGAATTCATTTAACACAAACATAAAAATTTGAATACTAATAAACATAAAATTTAAGTTGCTGGTCTATTAAAAACAGATCTTTGTATGGTTTTATTATACACATAGTTTAGCTCATAAAAAATTGAATATTTACCTTTGCTTTATAGTTATTTTATTCTTTCATTCCCTCACAAATTGCCAATGACGGATTACATTTTGTATTTTAATTAAGACTGTTAAGCTGTCATTCTAAACCATTTAATTCATCAACTGTTGCAGAAATACAGCTATTAAATGAATATAAAATTCACATTTCAGTTTTCCAATGACCAATTATACACGCAGTTTATTTATTTAATTTTTCAAATAGTCATCAACTGTTACACATTTGAAATATGTTTTATTTGTTATTTTTTTACTTTCACTATCATTAAATTATTAAATTTCATAAATTCTGCTGAAAATAAAAAAACCTATAAAAAAAAATAAGTAACAATAATGAAAAGAATAACAAATAATAAATATTTATAATAAAAAAATAAATAAATAAAAGCGGACTTCCAGTTAATAAAATGGCTAGAAAAAAATTGCCAACATATGTACAACCCAATAACAACACCACCAAAACTACACCGACAATATGTACAAAACAAAAAAAAAACAACAACCAATAACCAAACATACACACACAGAAATAATCATCATTAAGAAGATTGGACCATAAATCATCAATAAAAATTGTACAACAAAAAAAAAAAAATATATTTATATCCATTTTTTTAACTGATTGTTGAATATACCCAGTCATATATACAAACATATTTATGTATCTGGATACATTTGGTTATGGTTGGATGAAGAGTAACAGAGTAAGAGAAACTTACAAATGTGACCAAGTACTCAAATTACTATTTATGTAGCTGCTAGTTGTGGCTATTGAAAAAAAAAATAATAGAAAGGAATGTTAATGTTAACTATAAAATAATAATAATAATACACTGTGTTTGAGTCAAATAATCTTTTCCTGAAAACAAGCATCAATTGATTTAAAGACATAAAATTCTTGTTTTAAAATTATTATACAAGAAATTTTAATAAAATTTTCGTAAAAGTACTTTTTTCAAAAAAGTACTATTTTTAAAAGTTCCTAATTTGTATTAGAAACATAAGAATTTTTCGGCAAAATTAAAATACAATAAAGTACTTTTTTCAAAAAAGTACTTTTTTAAATGTTCCTAATTTGTATTAGAAATATAAGATTTTTCGGCAAAATTAAAATACAATTAAATTTATTAGAATTCCAATAAGAATTTTCCAAAAGTACTTTTTTCAAAAAAGTACTTTTTAACCAAAGGTACTTTTTATTAAATACGTATGAACTCTTAAGAATTTCAAATAATCAAAAGCCATTATCAAATTTAACAAAAGTACTTTTTAAAATAAGTATGTTTCCAAAAAGTACTTTTTCAAAAAATATTCTTGATTTAAAATACAAGAAAAACTAATGAAATTCTAATAAACTTTTCGTAATAGTACTTTTTTCAAAAAAGTACGTTTTGAAAAGTTCCTAATTTGTGTTAAAAACATAAGAATTTTTCAGCAATATTAAAATACAAGTAAAACTTATAGAATTCTAATACAAATTTTGTAAAAGTACTTTTTTCAATAAAAGTACTTTCTTAAAAGTACCTTTAACAAAAAGTACTTTGAGCAAAAATTGTTAAATTTTATAAACAGTGAAGATTAAATGAGAAAAATCTAGCAAATGTTAGATTATTTTGAAATTAAAGGGCTTGTTACTTTATTTAACAAAATAGTACTTTTGACAAAAATGGTTAAATTTTATAAACAGTGATGATTAAATGCGAAAAATCTATCAAATGTTATTACATACTTTGAAAATAAAGTACATACTTAAATTCACATAATCGGAAAAAGTACTTCCCTATAATACTTTTCTTCCAAATAAGTCCTAAAGAGTAAATAATTTAAATTTTTGAAAAGTACTTTTTGGAAAATGTAAAAAATGTTCGTAAAAATATTTTATTTTAAAAAAAGTACTTTTTTAAAAGTTACTAATTTGTGTTAAAAACAATTCTAATAGAAATTTTGCAAAAGTACTTTTTTAAAAATGCATTTTACAAAATAGTACTTTTAGCAACAATTGTTAAAATTTATAACTTATTTATTAACACTGGTGATTAAATAAGAAAAATCTAGCAAATGTTATACTATTTTGAAAATAAAGCACTTGTTACTTTTTTAGAAAAAAGTACTTTTATAAAAGTACCTTTTACGAAATAGTACTTTTGACAAAAATAGTTAAATTTTATACACAGTGATGATTATATGAGAAAAATTTAGTAAATGTTAGATTATTTTGAAAATAAAGTACTTTTTCAAGTAAATTACCATACATACTCGGAAAAATTACTTCCTAAAAATTCTTTTCTCCAAAATTATAATACAAGTAAAACTATTAGAATTCTAATTCAAATTTTGTAAAAGTACTTTTTGAAAAGTACCTATAACGAAATAGTACTTTTGACAAAAATAGTTAAATTTTATAAACAGTAATGATTAAATGAGAAAAATCTAGCAAATGTTAGATTGTTTTCCCATACTCGGAAAAAGTACTTTTCTTCCAAATAAGTCCAAAAGGGGAAACAATTTAATTTTGAAAAAGTACTTTTTTTATAAAGTACTTTTTCAAAATTTCAATTTATATGCATTTTTAAGAAAGTACTTTTGTTCAAAATCAATCTAAAAGAGAAATCTAATAAAGAATTTTTCCCTTAAAATAAGAAAAATGCTGTAATAAGGAAAATTTATCATTAAATTTAAAAAAAGTACTTTATTTCAAATTGAATTTTTTGATAGTGTTTAAAATATGAAATGAAAAAAACTCTTAATAAATTATAATACAAGTAAAACTATTAGAATTCTAATACAAATTTTGTAAAAGTACTTTTTGAAAAGTACCTTTAACGAAATAGTACTTTTGACAAATATAGTTAAATTTTATAAACAGCAATAATGAAATAAGAAAAATCTAGCTAATGTTGGATTATTTTAAATATAAAGTATTTTCCCATACTCGGAAATAGTACTTTACTTCCAAATAAGTTCAAAAGGGGAAAAAATTTAATTTTGAAAAAGTACTTTTTTTTAAAAAGTAAATTAATATTTCTGTAGAAAGTACTTTTCTTATAAATAAATATGAAAAAAGTACTTTTTCAAAATTTCAATTTATATGGCTTTTATAAGAAAGTACTTTTCTTCAAAATCAATCTAAAAGGGAAATCTAATAAATAGTTTTTCTCTTAAAATAAGAAAAATGCTATAATAAGAAAAGTTTATCATTAAATTTAACAAAAGTACTTTATCTCAAAATAGTATTTTTTGATAGTGTTTAAAATATGAAATGAAAAAAACTCTTACGAATTTTGAAGAATTAAAATCGAATATAAAATTTACTAAAAGTACTTTTTTCAAATAAGTACTTTTCTTAAAAGTACTTTTTTAAAAGTTCCCAATTTGTGTTAAAAACTTGATAATTTTTCGGCAATATTAAAATACAGGTAAAACTATTAGAATTCTAATACATATTTTCAAAAGTGCTTTTTTAAAAGTACCTTTTACGAAATAGAACTTTTGACAAAAATAAACAGTTATTATTAAATGAGAAAAATCATGCAAATGTTAGATTATTTTGAAAAAGTAATTCCAAAATATTTTTCTTCCAAATAAGTCCTAAAGGTTAAATAATCTAAATTTTAAAAAAAGTACTTTTTTAAAAAGTAATTTTCAAATAAATTCCAATGCCTTTCTACAGGAAATCTAATCAAGATTTTTTAAATAAAAAATGCGATAATAAGGAAAGTTTATCATCAAATTTAACTAAAGTACTTTTTCTGAAATAGTATTTTTTAATAGTAGATATATGTATAAAATAAGACCCAAATAAAATAAAAACTCTTAAGAATTATAAATAATTAAAATCGATTATAAAATTTACTAAAAGTACTTTTTTCAAATAAGTACCTTTCTAAAAAGTACCCTTATATTTTACAAAGAATTTAAAGTAAGTAAAAACCACTACTCCAAATACGTACTTTTCATAGAATATTTCTTGAAATTAGTTTAAATATTTAAATTTAGAAACCTAAAAAATTTGGTTTAAAGTCCAAAAAATTAGAAAATAAGGAACGATTATCCTAAAAATTACCAAAGGTATTTTTTATGAAATTTTTTTGTTTTATTAAAATAAGCATCAATTGACATAAGGAGTGAAATCGAAAAATTCTTAACACACGTTTTTCATTACATTTTTTAACCCAAGTATTATTTGAATTTTTTTTTGATCAAGTTACCTTTGAAAAACATGTCAGTTATTATGTGTAATGTCAATTATATTCATTTTTTTGTTAATCTGATTAAAATGAGTGACCAGAAAAAAGTGCGTACTGAAATTATTAAATATTTTCAACAAAACCCAACTTGGTCTTACAAAAAGTTGGCCAAGCATACAAAGGTCTGCCGTCAAACTGTTTCCAATGTTATTAAACAGTACCGGGAGAACTTGTCAGTTGATAGAAAACCTGGTTCAGGTAGAAGGAATGGTCCACATGATGTTTCTAAAGCCAAAAAAATAGAACGCATTTTCAAAAGAGCTCCCAACACATCCGGTAGGAAAGCAGCCCGGTTAGCTCAGTGCTCGGACTATTTGGTACGAAAAGTTAAAGCTAATGCAGGTTTAAAAACATACAAGGCTCAAAAAGTTCCTGACAGGAACGCTACTAAAAATTTAGAGGCCAAAAACAGAGCACGGAAATTGAAGTCAAGTTTTATAAAAAAATATTCTTGCTGCATAATGGATGACGAAACGTATGTTCTGGCAGATTTTTCGCAACTTCCAGGTCAAAAATTTTATGTTGCTGATGCTCGAGGGAATGTTGAAGAAAAGTTTAGGACCCAAAAGCAGACAAAATTTCCCAGAAAGTTCTTGGTATGGCAAGCAATATGCAGTTGCGGCAAAAGAAGCCACTCATTTGTTACAACGGGCTCTATAAATACCGAAATTTACATCAAGGAATGTTTACAAAAAAGGCTGCTTCCATTCATAAGACTTCATAATGTGTCCACTTATTTTTGGCCTGACTTGGCATCCTGTCACTATGGCAAACAAGCCCTTGAGTGGTACAAGAACAATAATGTGGTATTTGTACCAAGAGAGGCAAATCCTCCAAACTGCCCGGAGCTAAGGCCAGTGGAGAGATATTGGGCTCTTGTTAAAAGAGAATTGAAGAGTACAAAAAAGGTGTCCAAAAGTGTGGTAGATTTTAAACGGAGATGGACTACATGTTCGAGCAAAGTGACAGAAAGCACTATAAAAACGTTAATGGAAGGGTTTCCGAAAAAGGTTCAAAATTTCATCACTAGTGATTAAAACTATAAAAATAATTTTTTTTGTAAATTGTAATAATAATTTCAATCAAATAAAAAAAAAATTAAAGCTGTAAGTTTAGTGGTTTCTTTTTTATAAACATATATGTATGTTAAGAATTTTTCGATCTCACTCCTTACATAAACACTAATAACAATTTCAAGTAAGAAAATCCATTATAAATATTACCAAAAGTACTTTTTCAAATAACTACTTTTTTCAAAAATTCTTATATTTTTAAAAAAATGTGATTATTTTGAACAAAGAAAATTCATTATAAAATTCACTAAAAGTACTTTTTCCGATAAGTACTTTTCTAAAAAGTACTTTTTCAAAAATTCATATAAATGTGTGATTATTAAATAAGAAATTTGAAAAATGAAAATCCATTAAAAAATTTACCAAAAGTACTTTTTCAAATAAGTACATTTCTACAAAGTACTTTTTCAAATATTTTTTTATTTTAAAAAGTGTGATTATTAAATAAGACAATTTTACTAAATATTAGATTATGTACTAGAAATGGTACTTATTAAAGAACTTTTCTTAAAAAAAAGTTTGAAATTTAAATTTTGTTCAAAGTAAAAAAAGCGAAAACAAAGGTACTATTTTTTTAAATTTATAGTTATTTGTTTGGTACTTTTATTTTATTAAAGTATAGGTTCTAGCTAGAAGTTAATTTTTTAAACAAGTACTTTTTCAAAACCAAACGCCAATGGATAGAGATTTGAAATTTGAAATACATATATGTATGTAGATCCCCTAAGAAGGGATTTTTGAAAATTCGAAGGTTTAGGGGGTAAAAATGGTTAAATTTCATATTAACCTGTATCTTCTAACTGATGCAAATACAAACAAAATTTTAAATGGGGGGAGAAAAAGGGTAAAAACAATATGTTGGTACTTTTTATAACCCTATTTATATTATAAACCAATAAGCATAGATGTAAATTCTAAATTTTTACTCCTCAAAAAATTCAAAATATGAATTTGGTACTTTTTGGAATTGAGGGTTCAAATTTTCGAAAGGGTAGAATTGTATTAATTTTAGGTACTTTTTTCATGAAATATTTTTTTGTTTTATAAAAAAATAAAATTTATTTGAATAAAATTTGTATTATTTCAATGTGGACAAAAAAAGTCTGAAAAGGGATAAAAATACATTAGAAATTATTAAGCCAATTTTCATGAATTTTAAACGTTGGTTTCAAATGGTACCTTTTGGTCAAGAGCAAAACGGGAAATGAGTACTTTTTCTTCTAATGGTACTTTTTTAAATATTTTAATTTAAATAAATTGATTTATCGACATAAAATTTAGCTGATATGCTTTTGTGGTGTTAAGGTACCAAAAATGGTACTTTTTATACCCTTCACTTTCGTGAGAAGGGTATATATAAGTTTGTCATTCCGTTTGTAATTTCCACATTTTTCATTTCCGACCCTATAAAGTATATATATTCTGGATCCTTATAGATAGAGGAGTCGATTAAGCCATGTCCGTCTGTCTGTCTGATGAAATCAATTTTCTGAAGACCTCAGATATCTTCGGGATCCAAATCTTCAATAATTCTGTCAGACATGCTTTCGAGCAGTTTGCTATTTAAAATCAACAAAATCGGTCCACAAATGGCTGAGATATGAGGAAAAAACCAGGACAACCTCGATTTTTGACCTATATCTGGATTACTAAAACATTAATATAGACAATATGGATATCTAATGATAGATATTTCGAAGACATTTGCAACGACGTATATAAGACCATAGTAAGTTGGACCTACAATGGGTCAAAATCGGAAAAAAAATTTTGAACGCGAATTTTTTTTTTCACCAAAAAAAAAATTGAAAAAACAAAAAAAAAATTTTAAAATTTCAAAAAAAAGAAATTTTAAAAAAATTAAAATAACAATTAGAAAATTTTTTTTTCCAAAAAATGAAAAAAACAACTTTGGAAAAAAAAAAATTTTGTTTACCTAAAAATTTTTAAAATTTTTATTTTGAAGTATTATTTGGTGAAGGGTATATAAGATTCGGCACAGCCGAATATAGCACTCTTACTTGTTCGTTCTCCAAATGGTATTTTTTGAATAATTTATAATAATGAACATAGAATGAAACAAATTGGCACATATGATCATGAATTTGTTAAAATTCACAAAAAGACTTATAAGTACTTTTTTTCCTACTAATAGTACTTTTTGATTATTTTATAAAAATGCTGATAGAAACATGAAATGAGGGATTTATTATTCAGAGTTAATAAGAATTTAAATGTTGGTAAATATATAAATATTGTTATGAATTTAATATTTTCTTATCATTACCAATTTTTTTTTATCTCTCAACATTATTTATTAATGAGTTTGTCAATTAATTTTTTTTAAGATTTTTCACAGATATTTAATGTTTGAGTGTGTATTTTTAATAATCATACAAATCAATTTAATTAATTTATGTTTTATTTAATAGTTTTCTTTATGGTCTATTAATTAAAGCAAAAATATTTTGCGTTTTTGAATTTTTCTAAATTTGTATATCGCACTGGTTCGTCTAAAGAAAGACAACTCAAAATTTAAAAATTGTTTATTACAGGCAAGAAACTGTTTATACCCTACACCACCATAGTGGGGAGGGTATTATGCGTTTGTGCAGATGTTTGTAACGGCCAAAAATATTAGTCTAACACCCACCTTAAATACTGATCGAATCACTTTCTGAGTCGATTAAACGATGTCCGTCCGTCCGTCCGTCTGGTCGGCTGGCTGTCCATGCAAACCCTGTGCGCAGAGTACAGGTCGAAATTTTGAAGATATTTCGATCAAATTTGGTACATATGGCTGAAATCAGTCCATTATTTCACCTAGCCCCCATACAAATGTCCTTCCGAAATTGGACTTTATCGGTCATAAATGTTTAATTTAGAAATGTATCTCCATAAATTGCGCTCCAAATAAGTTTTATATATTCGAAATTCATGTCACCAAAATCGGTACATAAATTAATTAGTCATAGCTCCCATATAGACCCGCTTCCAAAAAACAATTTAACGTGTATAAATCGCTTAAAAATGTTGGTATACTCACAAAATTCAACATAGTAAACTTTCATATAGACACAAATCACAGGACATAATTTCATGGTGATCGGTCCATAATTGGTCATAGCCCCCATATAAGGCCCACTACCGAAAATCACTCAAAAATATAAATTATTGAAATTTTAAAAGAAAAATGTTTTTGCTCTTTTACTTAGTGTAGGGTATTATATGGTCGGGCTTGACCGACCATACTTTCTTACTTGTTTTTTAATACATTACAATGAAAGTTGAAGACGTAAACAACTGTATTTTTTGGCAAAACAGTAGATAAAATGATGTAAGATTTTTACAGTGGGTAGATATGACCACTGAACATCGATTTCTTGCAAAACGCGAAAATTGAAAAATTTTGAGTGACTCTCTTTAGAGGAACCAGTGCGATATGTTAGAAGCATTTATTTATTTTTGAAAATATTATACAACATGATTAAAATCATTTATATTTCTTTTGATGGCTTCATATATGGTGTATTAATTAAAAGGAAAATATTATGCTTGTTTGTAAAAATTAATTAAATATTTTGAATTTTTCACTTTTCTTACTTAAATTTTTATTTAGTTTTCAAAAAAAATTTGAGATTTAAAAAAGTATATAAAAACCAGTAAATTGTTGTTATTTTGTTGGAGAGCTATTAGTAAATTTGTAAGAAAATTGATATGTACCTATTTGAAGATTTGCAACAAAATTCCAAAAAAAAAATTAAATTTTCAAAATTTATTTTTTTTATTTTTTTTTATTTATGAAAATTATAAAATTTCGTTTAACATTTATTGCTATTTAAAGCTTTCACAGCTAGTTTAGGATTAAAAATTTTAATTTTTTTATAAATTATATAAACAATTTGAGCAATTCAGAAATTCCTTTGAATTTTTCACTTCACTTTAATTAAATTTGTTAATTATTTTTATATATTGTTTCAATTTCATTTAAATATTCTAAAATAATAAAATTTTCAAAATTTACGTTTGTTTGTTAATAGAATTTTAGACCTAACATGTATAAGGTTGGTTTAAAACTGATATTTAATAATATTTTTTTATTTACCGAACACTATCTTCAAGAAATTCTTAAAGAACTATTTGTTATTTTCAAAACAGTTTTCTAAACATATTAATTTGTTTAAACATCTGTTTAATCCTGCCCCACCAGCATTTTTTTGACAAAGCAACATGTGTGTGTGTAACAAACAATTTTCAAATCAAATATTTATGTTTATTAACACTTACTTTAAGATGGTTTTTAGTAGAAAATATTGAAAAATTACCTGTAAATAAAAAGAAAAATAATAATAATTAATAATAGTTATTTAAATATGATGTTTTTTAAATAATTTTTTTTATAAAAAAAAGTTCATTTTATATTTTCTATAACAAAAAAAAATCAACAGTTTGATGACTTCTTAAACAAATATTTATTAATTAATTTTTAATAATTTTTCTATCTTCGGGTATTGTCTATCAGTTTAAAATTCATTTATTACTGAAATATATAAAGTAAAATTTAAACGTATCATTTGAAAAAATTCCGTTTTGTTTAAAAAATGGTTAAAAAACATTCAATGTTTCATAAAAAATTGTAAAAGAAAGCAGTAAAGTGATATCACAGTGATGATGCAAACATATGTGACAATAATAAATATCATCAGCATTATTATTATTATTGTTTTCGCCATTTTTATTGAAAGACTCTTTTTTTAGTACCCTTAAAAAAACATTAAAAACATGCATAAATAAATATGTATGTTTGTATAGTAGTCACCCCTGCAAAAAACATATTCATATTTCAAATGCATCTGTGCCTAAATACGTGAGTGCACAGAGAGTAGGTTTTTCATTTTTATTATTATTATTATTATTATTTAAAAAACACACACGAATGCATTTGCAAAAACAATCGTTAAAAATGCAAAAATAAACAACAAAAAACAAATGATGCTCATATAAAAAAAAAAAAACAGAAGGAAAGAAAACAACAATAAAAGCTAAAAACAGAAACCGTTATAATAACAACAACAAAAATAATAAACAAACAAAAACCCAGCAGAAGAAGAAGAGTAGGAGAAAAAACAAAAGGATGAGTAAGGGAGAGTAGGAGAGCAGCGCCATATTGAGGTAAACAATAATAATGTACTTTTCCTATCACAATTATTATGAGTTAAATTACATAAACAAAATGGCAGACAAAGAGAGGGGGTGGGGTTGTGGGTTTTATTATAACTTAACTCACGTTTTATATACATTTATTTACAAAACAAAAAAACCCCGTCATATTTGTTTTTATTTAATCCCGTGCAGATTTTAGTCATTATATCATTTATATTTATTATTTTTTAAAAACAAAAGTATACAAATTTGTTGGTGTTTTACACACAAAAAAAGTGTTATTTTTCCTGACTTTGGTGAAAATAAATATTGATTTTGCAACAAACCCCCATATTTATTAATTTATATAAAAAAAGAGTAGGTATTAATTTTAATTAAATATTGAAACAAAAATATGTATAAATATTTAGGTAAATATGTTATTTTGTGTGTTATTAAGTTTGTAGTTTAAAGTATTAATAATGGTTAATTAAATTTGTTATTTTTTTTAAGGAAAACAAATTTTAATAAAACTTAATTTAAAACAAGTAAGAAAGTATGGTCGGTCAAGCCCAACCATATAATACCCTACACTAAGTAAAAGAGCAAAAACATTTTTCTTTTAAAATTTCAATAATTTATAATTTTGAGTGATTTTCGAAAGTGGGCCTTATATGGGGGCTATGACCAATTATGGACCGATCGCCATGAAATTAGGTCGTGTGATTTATGTCTATATGAAAGTTTACTATGTTGAATTTTGTGAGTATGCCAAAATTTTTAACCGATTTATGCACGTTAAAGTGATTTTCGGAAGCGGGTCTATATGGGAGCTATGACTAATTATGGACCGATCGTAACAAAATTTGATGACATGAATTTTGTATATATTAAACTTATTTGGAGCGCAATTTGTGGAGACAAAATTATAAACTAAACGTTTATGACCGATAAAGTCCAATTTCGGACCGATAAAGTCCAATTTTAAAGTCCTCCCCACTATGGTAGTGTAGGGTATAAAAATGAATATGTAGACAACATTTTAGAAATATCAAGATAATACAAAATTCATTGAAATTGAATATAATATTAGACTTTTTCCAATGCTTCTAACCCCCTTTATAACAATATATACATAATTATGTTTTAACCTAAAATTATACCGACAATTTTCATATTTTTGAAAAAGTACTTTTAAATAAAAGTAGTTTCCAAAAATAACACAAAATTGCAAATAAAAAAGTACTTAAAAACACATCCTCCAAAGTACTTTCTTCAAATACAGATTTAAATTTACCATAAGTACTTTTTTTTTTGTTAAAAAATTTTGTAAAATACATGAGACATCTAATAAATTTAAAAAAGTACTTTTTCAAAAAGGTATTTTCAATGTACTTTTAAGACAAAGGCAAGCTTAAAATAAATAACCACAACTTAAATATGAAAATAATGGCTATTTATTATAAAGTTTTCCAAAGGTACTTTTTTGTAAAAAGTACTTCTTCCTAAAAACGTTCAAGAAACAGCCTAATTGAGAAATAACAAGTAAGAGAGCTATGTTCGGCTGTACCGAATCTTATATACCCTTCACCAAATTATAATTCAAAATAAAAATTTTAAATATTTGTATGTGATTTTTTATTTTTTTTTGCAGTTTTTTCATTATTTTGAAAAAAAAAATTTTCGAATTTTTTTTTTAAATTTTAAATTTTTTTTTAAATTTAAAAAAAAAAATTTTTGTTTTTAAATTTTTTTGTGAAAAAAAAAATTTGAACTAAAAAATATTTTTTCCGATTTTGACCCATTACAGGTCCAACTTACAATAGTCTTACATACGTCGTTGCAAAGGTCTTTGAAATATCTATCATTAGATATCCATATTGTCTGTATTAATGACTTAGTAATCCAGATATAGGTCAAAAATAGATCAAAAAGAGGTTGTCTGGGTTTTTTCTTCATATCTCAGCCATTTGTGGACCGATTTTGCTGATTTCTCGAAAGCATGTCTGTCAGAATTATTGAAGATTTGGATACCGAAGATATCAGGGGTCTTCAGAAAATTGATTTCAACAGACAAACAGACGGACATGGCTTAATCGACTCCGCTATCTATAAGGATCCAGAATATATATACTTTATATGATCGGAAATGAAAAATGTAGAAATTACAAACGAAATGACAAACTTATATACACCCTTCTCACGAAGGTGAAGGGTATAAAAATATAAATTTGATTCAAATAAAAGATACAAGTGAAAATAGTGTAAGTTCAACAAAGAATTTTTCAAAGGTACATTTTACAAAGTACTTTTTTGGTCATTTGTTTTTTAAGTTAAAGAATATTAAAATTTTTTGAGAAAATTATGAAAGTTTATCAAATAATTCAACAAAAGTACTTTTTGTAAAAAGTACTATTTCGAAAAACTACTTTTCATAAAAATAGGTCTCAATTGAAAATAAAAATATAAATTGTGAGATAATGTGAGTTTAACACATATTTTGTACCATACTTTCAATTTTGTACCAAAGGTACCTTTCACAAAGTACTTTTTTGTTAATTTTTTTTAAAAAGATAACGAATATTTAAATTTTTTGAGAAAATTATGAAAGTTTATCAAACAATTCATCAAAAGTACTTTTTGTAAAAAAGTACTTTTTCAATATTTGTCTAATTCTGTCGCCATTATTTAAAAATATTTACTAGAATTTTTAGATAATTGGTAAATTTATGTCATACAATTCAACAAAAGTACTTTTTGTAAAAAGTACTTTTTCAAAAATTAACAAAATATCGAAGTTTTAATCAAAATGTTTAAATAATAACGATAGCATTAGTTAAATATTATGTTAAGAAAAGTACTTTTTAAAAAAAGTACTTAATTTGCAGTTTTATAAAAAAGCACTTTGTTGAAATTTGTCCAAATTTTGAAAAATGTTAATGAAAATAAAAATTGTTAATGAAATGAAAATAACAAAAGTACTATTTGTAAAAAGTACTTTTTCAAAAATTAACAAAATATCGAAAAGTTTTAATACAAATGTTTAAATAATAACGATAGCATTAGTTAAATATTATGTTAAGAAAAGTACTTTTTTAAAAAAGTACTTAATTTGCAGTTTTTTTACAGTTTTATAAAAAGCACTTTGTTCAAATTTATCCAAATATAGAAAAATGTTAATGAAAATATTAAATATTAATGACATACTTAGAAGAATATTAATTTAGGTAAATAACATTTTTAAAAAAAAGTACTTTTCTTTCAAAAAAGTTTTAATTGCAAAAAATATGAAAGGTCATCCATTTATCACAAACAAAGTAAATTAAAAAAATAATTTTTACTTCTCTTTAAAAAAGGCTGAATTATAATAAAATATGGATGTTGATAACAAATACCAAAGTAAATTAAAACCAAAGGAAAAGTACTTTTTTTAAAAAAGTACTTTTCTTTCCAATAACACTGAATTGAAGACAATGTACCACAATGCTAAAATAACAAACACATACCAAAGTAAATTTAAAAGGTTTAAAAGAAAACAAAGCAGTTTTGATAAAAATTATAAAGTGAACCACATAAAAATAATGTAGAAAATAAAAAGTACTTTTTGGTACCAACAGTTTTTTTTTTAAATTCTTTTTTTTATTCTGATAAATACCTTTCTACATTCATAGAATGTTAAAAAATTGAGAGTGTATTATGAAATTGGTCAAAAGTAATTTTTTGGAATCGAAAGTACTTTTTAAAAACTACTAATTTTGTATCAAAGGTACTTTTTACAGAGTACATTTTTAGAATTTTTTAAAAAAAATAAGCCCAATTTATAATTCTGTTGAAAATTATGGAAGCTCATTGCAAAACTAACTTAAAGTACTTTTTTGTAAAAAAGTACTTTTTCAAAAAATGGTCCAAATATCACAAAATCAACATATATTATACCTCGGATAAAAAATTTGGAAAATCATTGCAAAACATACATAAAGTACTATTTTGTAAAAAAGTACTTTTTCGGAAAATGGTCCAAATATCAGAAAATAATCCCAATTTATATTTCTGCTGGAAATTTTATAAGTTGTTTGCAAAACTAACCTAAAGTACTTTTGCATAGAAAAGTACTTTTTCAACAAATTGTCCAAATATCAGAAAATCATTACAAAGCGATTTCATGACATTTCTTGCGGATCTCTTTATTATTTTTTTTAATTGATCCTAGTACTTTTTTTTAAAAAATATATGTACTTATCTGCTCTCTTAAAGAAAATTGTGATTCCTAGAATCACAATCTTATTTAAACTTTAAATAAATATTGAAAACAATCCTTTAAACGTCTTCATTTTCCTGCCCTCTTTCTTAGTTTATTTAAACCTGACGCCTTTGCTCAATTACAATTTAATTCAACTGTCAAAATATATAAAATATTATGGCGCTTTTCGCACAGCCAAAATCAACATAAATTTTTAAGCAACAACAAAATCAACAAACTCCACAACTTTTAGTTTTAAAAAATCTCAAAACAATGAAAAAAACTAAAGCAGCAGGGATTTAGAGCAGACATCTTTTTTCTTTTTTTTAAATTTTGTTTAATAAACAAAATCAATAAATAGGGGGGAATGTAAGACATTGTGCTGTATATATTTATTTAGTCTGCCAGGATAAGAGTCTGTGCTATAATATACAGCAGACTTCTAAATAGGGAGTACACCAAGCAGCAGGCAGGGCAGGCAAGACAGCAAGAGGTAGAAATCGACAACATAATAATCACCTGTTAGTTTTCAATAATCCATAAATCATGTGGTGCAGACAAAGTGTCTGGATTTTTTAATTGATTTATAAAATAAAATAAACTAAAATGAAATTTATATTCTTGTGCTAAAGGTTTTAAGAGATTTGAATGTTTATTAAACGTTTTTGGGTATTGAATATAGTTATTTGAAATTTAAAACCTGTAATTTAATGGTTTTGAATTTGGGGGGGTTGAAATTTTTAGTAAATAATGTGAAATTTGGGAAAAAGGCACTAAAAGACATTATTTGTTTAAAGATTTTTAACGTCATGTTTCAATTTCTCAGATCATTTCCATTCCATTCAGGCAAAATTGTATTTATTTTTGTCATACTTTAAATTTCAAGAAAAGTACTTTCGAAATAATATTTTTTTGAGAAAAAAGAACTTTTGGTAAAATTTACCATAACTTCCAAATTCTTAACTCTTTGGTTAAGAAATAAAACTATTTTTTTAATTTTTTGTATCTTCAAGTACTTTTGAAAACTACTCTTTTATTTAAAAAAAGTACAAAAAAGTACAAAGCAACATTTATGTCATTATATCACCAAATTCGAGCACTTTAAAACATTTGTTGTCCTTATTATTTTTTTTAAAGTACTTTTATTGAAATTTGAAGAAAAGTACTTTCGAAATAATACTTTTTAAAAAAGTACTTTTTGACTTTTGCTTTTCGAAATTTTAAAAAAGTACTTTTTTTAAAAAAAAAATTTATGTCATTATATCATCTAAATTCGAGGAATTTTTAAAAGCAAATTTCCCTTATTTATTTTTGACATACTTTAAATTTCAAGAAAAGTACTTTCGGAATAATATTTTTTTTAGAAAAAAGTCCTTTTTGAAAATAGTACTTTTGCTAAAATTTACCATAACTTATCAATTGTATTTTTTTTCTTGTTTAGAAAAAAAGTACTTTTCGAAATTTTAAAAAAGTACTTTTTAAAAAAAAAAAAATTTGTCATTATATCATCTAAATTCGAGGATTTTTTAAAAGCAAATTGCCCTTACATTTAAAAAAATTACTTTTTAGAGAGTACTTTTATTAAAATTTATGATAAACTTATAATTTATGTTCTTATTCTTAATTGGTCCGAAATTTGAAGAAAAGTACTTTCGAAATAATACTTTTTAAAAAAAAGTACTTTTTGAAAATAGTACTTTTTTGTAAAACTTACCATAACATTAAAATTTTCACCTCTAATATCATAAATTTCATTCAGTAAAAAATTCTTAGATTTTCTTTAAACAATTGGTACCTTATTATATTGGAAGTTATTGTAAATTTTATAAAAAGTACTATTTTCAAAAAGTACTTTTTTTAAAAAGTATGATTTCGAAAGTACGAAATTTGAAGATTTCAAAATAATACTTTTTTAAAAAAAGTACTTTTTGAAAATAGTACTTATTTTTAAAATTTAACATAACTATCAAATTTTCACCTCTATTTTCATCAATTTCATTCAGTAAACAATTCTTAGATTTTCTTTAAACAATTGGATCTTATTATATTGGAAATTAGGGTAAATTTTACAAAAAGTACTATTTTCAAAAAGTACTTTTTTTTAAAAAGTGTAATGGTACTTTTTGGTAAAATTTACCATAACTTCTAAATTTTCACCTCTAATTTCATCAATTTCATTTAGTAAAAAAATCTTAGATTTTCTTTAAACAACTGGGACTTATTATATTGGAAATTATGGTGAATTTTACAAAAAGTACTATTTTCAAAAAGTACTTTTTTTAAAAAGTCTTATTTCGAAAGTAGGAAATTTGAAGAAAAGTAATTTCAAAATAATACTTTTTTTAAAAAAAGTACTTTTTGAAAATAGTACTTTTTTGTAAAATTTACCATAACTATCAAATTTTCGCCTCTAATGTCGTCAATTTCATTGAGTAAAAAATGCTTAGATTTTCTTTAAACAATTGGTACTTTATTATATTGGAAATTATGGTGAATTTTACAAAAAGTACTATTTTCAAAAAGTACTTTTTTCTAAAAAGAACCACTTTTCTTCAAATTTCATGTCAATTAAGAATGACAACATAAATTATGACAAGAATAAACAAAATAATACTTTGAATGTGGAAAAATTATAAGTTTATCATACATTTTAATAAATGTACATTTTAAAAAGTAATTTTGGTTTTAAAAAACTCCTCGAATTTTGATGATATAATAACATAAATGCTTTTTTAAAAAAGTACTTTTTTTCGAAAAGTACTTTTTTTCTAAAAAAAAATACAATTAGGAAGTTATGGTAAATTTTATAAAAAGTACTATTTTCAAAAAGAACTTTTTTCTAAAAAGTATTATTTCGAAAGTACATTTCTTCAAATTTCAATCCAAATTTACCAAGAAAGTTCTATTGTAAATTAACTTTTTAAAAAAGTACTTTTTTCAAGTATTAATACCTCTTATTTTAGGTATATTTGCTTTAAATCATATTTTAAATTATATTAATGTGATGGATTGTTATTTTCTCATAATTTTTTTTTATTAACTCCTTTATATTTGAATTTTTCCTCGCACGAGTTTCAATTTCACTTCCTTCTATTACATTTACCAAACAAAATTTCTGTTAACAATTGCTTATAAAAAAAAAAAAAAATTCAACCGCAAATGAACAACAACTGGCTGATAAAACAAGTTTATAAGAGAAACAGCAGCTACATTTTGTTTTGATCAGTTTTGGGTACTTTTTACATAAATTGAAATTGAAGATTCTTCTTCCTTGCTAACAAAAAAAAATAAATAAAAATAAAAGGGAAAATCTAAAAACCGCAACAAAAATACAAGTTATTATGGTTTCATTGGTTTTGTTGGGCTTTTTTGGAGTTACTACAGAAAGTTTAAGGGGGTAGAATGACATTGACTAAAGGTTTGTAACACAACAATATTAAAGGCTGTCACTTTTCTTGAATTCATATAGATTATCAACTATTGGGTACTTTTTATACTTTTGTATAAAAAGTACTTTTTCCAAAATATATTTATTTACTTTTTTTGTACTTTAAACAGCTTTCTTCTGAAATATATCTTCATTAAATTAATTATATTTAAACGAAAGTTTAATTTTTTAAACTCCTATATTAATTCAAGAAAATCCCCAAAATTCCCCCACTTCTTTAAGAACCCTAAACCATTTGGAAATTATATTAAATATTAAAAAACACATTTGTAGCAATCCAATACTTCATATTACTAATTCCCAAATAAATTAAAGAAAATCCCCAAAATTTCCCCACTTCATTAAGCATTCGGAAATAATATTAAACTATAAAATAATAAAAAAAACATTTTTTGTAACTCAATGATTCATTTTACTAATTCCCAAATGAATTAAAGAAAATCCCCAAAATCTCCTCACTTCCCCGGCATGCTAAAATCGTATAAAAATAATAAAATTTAAATTAAAAATAATATTTAAAGCAGCCAAGACATGTTTTAGGAAAATTCTTATAGAATTTTTGAAAATCCCAGAAAAATTTTCCATTTTGAAGCAAAAATTCCTATAAAAATTAAAGAAAATTAAATAAAAATTTTCCCAAATTGAAAAGCCAAAACAAGTAAACTATAAAATAATCAAAAAAACGCTTGTTTCAATCCAGTTTTAAATATTACTAATTCCTAAATAAATTAAAGAAAATCCCCAAAATCTCCCCACTTCCCCGGCAAGCTAAAATCGTATAAAAATAAATTAATGAAAATTAAAAATAATATTTAAGGCAGCCAGGACATATTTGAGGGAAATTCTTATAAAATTCCAGAAAAATTGTCCATTTTAACTGAAATTTAAGAAAATCCCCAAATTGTCTTAACTTCCCCGGAAAGCCAAAACAAGTAAAAATCATAAAATTTTTGGGAAAAATAATATCTGAGGCAACGAAGTTAAAGTTTTGCAGAAATTCCTATAAAAATTTGGAAAATCCCAGAAAACGTCCCCATTTAACCTTAAAGAAAAAATCCCCAAATTGTGCCATATTCCCCGGAAAGCCATAAAATGAAAAAATCATACAATTTTAAGCAAAAACAATATCAGAAGCTGCAAATTTATATTTTAGGAGAAATTCCTAAACAAATTTTCAAAATCCCAAAAAAGTTCCCCCCATTTTACCTAATTTGAATTGAGCCGAAATTTAGTCCCTTTCAATGTAATTGCAGGGCATTTAAAATTCATCTCTGCCATCTGTATTTCACTTACACTTCTTTCCTTTAAACAACTTTAACATTTTATTTATGAGGTTTGTTTTTATTCATTGTTGATTTTTTGGTATGTTTATTATAATATTTTTCGTTGCTGATTTTGTGTGTTTTTTTTGCGAAAGTTGTTGATCTTTAGAAGATGAGTTGAAAACTTCCAACAAAAAAGTGCACAAAAAAAGCAAAAAAAAATATATATTATGGTTGCTGTTGTTGGTGGCTTGTTAAAGTTAATATGGAGTGTTGTGGCAACAAATATTGTTCGAAAATTTACGAATATGGACAAAATAATACAATTAATTTTGGTGATGGAGTAAGATGCGGTGTATGTAATGGGTACTTAGAGTGTTATTACGTGTGTTTTAAACATTAGGTGGGTAAGAATTCAAATTTTTACCAATTCCTAAAATAATTAACGAAAATCCCCAAAATGTCCCCAACTCCTGGAACGATTTAAAATATTTTAAATTATGATATTTTTGAATTCCTAAACTAACCACTTTTTTAACCAAAAATTATGATTTTAGAAATTCCCAAATTAACAAAGGAAAATCCCCAAAATTTCCCCACTTCCCCAGAAAGCTAAAACCATTTAAAATTCATAAAATTTATAAAAAGAGGAATAATTTAGGCCTCCAACTCCTGTTTCAACAAAATTTCTATAAAAATTTTTAAAAATCCCAGAAAATGTTTCCATGTTACCGTAAACAAATATTAATTATGATGCTAAAAATAGCAGTATAATGCATTTTTATTTTAATGGTGTTTTTTTGAACCAAAATATTGATTTTAGAAATTCCCAAATTAATAACGGAAAATCCCCAAAATTTCCTCACTTCCCCAGATGTCTAAAAACATTTAAAAATCATAAAATTTTAAACCATAAAATCATTAAAGTTATGGATTTTTCAATCAAATGTTTCTATTACAAATTCCGTAAAAAATTAAGAAAATTCCAAAAAATGGTCCCACTTCCCCGGAGTGTTAAAATATTATAAAAAATTAAGGCCTCCAAAACCAATTTGACAGCAATTTCTAAAGAAATTTTTTGTCGCCATGCTTATTTTGAACCAAAACTATAATTTTACAAATTCCCAAATTAATTCACTAAAATCTCCAAAATTTCATTACAACACCAGTCATTTAGAAAGGATATTTAATTATAAAATCATTAAATTGAACCTTTTTTAAAGCGACTGCATCATATTAAAAATTCCTAAAGACATTTTTTGTCGCAATGCTTATTTTGAACCAAAAAAAAGAATATTTAATTATAAAATCATTAAATTGAACCTTTTTTAAAGCGACTGCATCATATTAAAAATTCCTAAAGCAATTTAAGAAAATACCCAAAATTTCCTTACTTCCCCAGAAGGACAAAAAAAATAAAATTTTAATTTACGAACAAAATTTAAACTACAAAATCATTAAACTTATGGCTTTTTCAATCGCATCTTTCATATTACAAAATTTAAGAAATTACCCAAAATTTTCCCACTTCCCGGGAATGCTAAAATACTATTATAAAAAATTAAAAGAATATTTAAGGCCGCCAAGATAAATTTTACAGCAATTTCTAAAAACATTTTATTGCCGCCATGCTTATTTTGAACAAAAACTATAATTTTATAAATTCCCAAATTAATTCACTAGAATCCCCAAAGTTCCCTGACACCATTTACCATTTAGAAAGAATATTTGAATATAAAATCATTAAATTCTCAGTTTTTTAAAGCGATTGCATCATATTAAAAATTCCTAAACCAATTCAAGAAAATACCCAAAATTTCTTCACTTCCCCAGATGGTTAAAAACATTTAAAAATCAGAAAATATTAATTTAGGAAACCTTTTTAAACTATAAAATCATTAAAGTTATGGCTTTTTCAACCAAATGTTTCATATTACAAATTCCGTAGAAAATTTAAGAAAATACCCAAAATACTTCCTCAAAATGCTAAAATATTACAAAAATTTAAACGACAAAACAAATTTTACAGCAATATCTAAAGACATTTTATTGTCGCCATGCTTATTTTGAACCAAAACTATAATTTTACAAATTCCCAAATTAATTCACTAGAATCCCCAAAATTCCCTGACACTTTTTACCATTTATAAAGGATATTTAACTATAAAACTATTAAATTTAAACTGTTTTAAACCGAATGCTTTATATTTATACCAATTTAAGAAAATACCCAAAATTTCCTTACTTCCCCAGAAGGCCAAAAAAATCATAAAATTTTAATTTAGGAAACGTATTTGAAACTATAAAATCATTAAAGTTATGGATTTATCAATCAAATGCTTCGTATTACAATTTCCGTAGAAAATTTAGGAAAATATCCAAAATTTCCCCTCTTCCCCGGAATGCTAAAATACTATTATAAAAATTTAAAAGAATATTTAAGGCCGCCAAGATAAATTTTACAGCAATTTCTAAAAACATTTTATTGTCGCCATGCTTATTTTGAACAAAAACTATAATTTTACAAATTCCCAAATTAATTCAGTAAAATCCCCAAAATTCCCTTACACCACCAGTCATTTAGAAAGGATATTTAATTATAAAATCATTAAATTGAACATATTTTAAAGCGACTGCATCATATTAAAAATTCCTAAACCAATTAAGAAAATACCCAAAATTTCCTCACTTCCCCAGAATGCCAAAAACATTTAAAAATCATAAAATTTTAATTTAGAAAACGTGTTTAAAACTATAAAATCATTAAAGTTATGGATTTTTCAACCAAATGTTTCATATTACAATATCCGTAGAAAATTTAAGAAAATATCCAAAATTTCCCCACTTCCCCGGAATGCTAAAATATTATACATAATAATTTAAAAGAATATTTAAGGCCGCCAAGATAAATTTTACAGCAATTTCTAAAAACATTTTATTGTCGCCATGTTTATTTTGAACCAAAATTATAATTTTACAAATTAATTCTCTATTATCCCCAAAATTCCCCTACACCACCAGCCATTTATAAAGGATATTTAATTATAAAATCATTAAATTGAACCTTTTTTAAAGCGACTGCATCATATTAAAAATTCCTAAGCCAATTTAAGAAAATACCCAAAATTTCCATACTTCCCCAGAAGGTTAAAGTATTTAAAAATCATAAAATTTTAATTTAGGAAAAAAATTTAAACTACAAAATCATTAAACTTATGGCTTTTTCAACCGCATCTTTCATATTACAAAATTTAAGAATTCACCCAAAATTTCCCCACTTTCCGGGAATGCTAAAATATTATAAAAAATAATATAAAGGTCACCAAGACAAATTTTACAGCAATTTCTAAAAACATTTTATTGTCGTCGTGCTTATTTTGAAACAAAACAATAATTTTACAAATTCCCAAATTAATTCACTAAAATCCCCAAAATTTCCTGACACAATTTACCATTTATGAAGGATATTTAACTATAAAACTATTAAATTTAAACTGTTTTAAACCGATTGCTTTATATAAAAAACTCCTAAAGTGATTTAAGGAAATACCCAAAATTTCCTCACTTCCCCAGAAGGCCAAAAATATTTAAAAATAATAAAATTTTAATTTATGATACGTTTTTAAACTATAATATCATTAAAGTTATGTTTTTTTCAACCGAATGTTCATTAAAAATTCCATAAAAAATGAAGAAAATACCCAAAATTTCCCCACACTTCCAAGGAATGCTAAAATATTATAAAAATCATAAAATTTAAAAAAAATATTTAAGGCCGTCAATATAAATTATACAGCAATTCCTAAAAATTCCAGAAAATTTCCCAAATTTACTAAAAATTTTAATTAAACAAAAAATTATTTTTACCTTTTATTCCCCGGAATGCTAAAATGTAATAAAAATCATAAAATTCAAAATAATATTTAAGGCCGCCAAGACAAATTATAAAGAAAAAATTCACGAAAATCCCCAAAATTCCCCAACTTCCCTGGAAAGCTAAAACAATTAAAAATCACAAAATTTTAATTAAAAACAATGTTTAAGTCATGTTTTGGCCTCCATTGCATGTTTTAGGAAAATTCTTATAAAAATTTATGAAAATTTCCCCACTTCCCCGGAAAGATAAAATTAAATAAAAATCAAAAAATTTAAATTAAAAAGCCTCTAAAGCATGTTTTAGGAAAATTCCTATAAAAATTGAAGAAAATCCCCAAAATTTCCCCACTTCCCCGGAACGCTAAAATGAATTAAAAATCAAAAAATTTAAATTAAAAACAATATTTAAAGAAATTCCTAAAAACATTTTAGAAAATCTCAGAAATTTTCACTCTCAATCTAAATTTTTAATTTTTTATTTCAATATCTTTTATTACAAAAATCTTGCTCCCCCCTAGTATCAAATACCTTTTATACAAATAATAAAGAAGCGTTTGTAGAGAAGCATTCAAAAGGTCTTTGGGGGAACCGTGTTTAAACAGATACTTTAGCTGCTGCTGCTAGCTCACCGCTGCTATTAATGTTGATTATACAATAATTGTTAATGCTAGAGATGTGGTTTCTATTTATTTGTTATTTTTTTTTGTTATATCTTTCTTGTTTAGATTATTTTATTGAAGAAAAAAAAATAATTGTTTAAATAAAAAAAAAATAATCATGTACGAGTTAGTATTTAATAATTGGTTAGGGTGTTTAAATGTTAATTTAAATATCAGATGGAAAAGGTCAAGTAATATTAAATAATGCTTGAAGATGAGTAAGAGTCATGCAACAAATAGTGACAGCAGTTAAAGGTTAAATATTTGTTGGCAAAGGAAGCTGTTGAATAAATATTGATTGGAAATTTGTGCTTCATGAACTGTGATTTCAATTAGAAAGGGGGTGAAGAACATTTGAATTTGAAATTGATACTTGTTGTTGCAAAGACAAAGGTTGAAATAAAACTACAATTGATGCAAATCGTTTTAAAATTATTTATTTAAGTCTGTCTCTGTCTGTCTGTCTGTCTGTCTGTCTGTCTGTCTGTCTGTCTGTCTGTCTGTCTGTCTGTCTGTCTGTCTGTCTGTCTGTCTGTCTGTCTGTCTGTCTGTCTGTCTGTCTGTCTGTCTGTCTGTCTGTCTGTCTGTCTGTCTGTCTGTCTGTCTGTCTGTCTGTCTGTCTGTCTGTCTGTCTGTCTGTCTGTCTGTCTGTCTGTCTGTCTGTCTGTCTGTCTGTCTGTCTGTCTGTCTGTCTGTCTGTCTGTCTGTCTGTCTGTCTGTCTGTATGTCTGTCTGTCTGTCTGTCTGTCGGTCTGTCCGTTTTCCAAGAATTAATGCTAAAATATGTTTGAATTCTAAAACGATTTAGCTAAGTCCGATTGTCTGCTATATTTGTTGGTGCAGGCACGATAGGACCTTAAAGGGAGGGAGGACCTTATTAATAATTCAAACCAATAGCTGCTTTGTTTTCTTGAGAAATGGCTAAATTTATGGATTTCAATTTAATTTTGGTTTTATTTATGGTCTGTTAAAGCCATCCTTAAATTTGTTAATAAGAAATAACTATAAAATACAAATTTAAACTGCAATGAAACCAATTTGATCTGCTTTTTTTCAATTCATAAAACATCAAAGAGAATTTTACCTCTAGTGAACACACAATGAATGTGTGAGGGAATGACTGACTGACTGGCTGTTACAAAGTTGTATGTAATATTACACTTTTATACATGGCATCACCACGAAAAAAACAACACCAACTACCACAACTATTTGTTGTTCCTTTGTAACAAATAAATATTTTTGTTTGGCTTGTTAACCTGAATATACGAGCATAAGAGAGAGAGAGGTGGTTATGGGCATGAGAAACAACAACAACAAATAATCACTTTGGCAATAAAAACAAAACATAAACACTTACAAAAGAGAAAATAAAATCAATATAATCAAACACTTTAACACACACTCTAGCACACACAAAAATTTCTCACCAAACATGTTGGATTTGAAGCAGCACAGAATATTATCGAACTTTTACATTCAACTCAAACTACATAGTCATAACTAGGCATTAGAAAATGTGTAACCAGCCAGCCAACAACAACCTCAAGGAAATAAATAACACAGACTCAGTGTAGTAAAAGTGTGTGTGTGTTTAAGCCAACATTACAAACAAACCAATCATCCATTGAAACAAACCAATATCTAACACCAGCAACTATGTACTACAGAATAGAAGACGTTCCGTCCACATTTACCAAACTATTTAGACTGACTGACAAACACTTTGATATTTTACACTTTACAAAGATGCACAATCAATGGGGACAGTAAACAGCATGATACCAAACTAGTGATGATGATAATGAGCATGATGATGACAACGCTATATATGGCTGTTAATGATGCTGCACTGTGGTTTGAGATTAGATAGTTGTTAGAAAAACTATTTTTTCTCAATCAAAAGCCTCTTATTATAAATTCCTAAACTGAATAAGTAAAATCCCCAAAATGTCCTCACTTCCCCGGATCTCTAAAATTAATAAAAAATCACAAAATTTTAATTAAAAACGATATCTAAGGCCCCCAGAACAGGTTTTGGGAAAATTCCTATTAAAATTTAAGAAAATACCCAAAATTTCCCCATTTTCCCGGAAAGCTAAACTTAATAAAAATCACAAAATTTTATTTAAAAAGCCTCTAACGCATGTTTTAAAGAAATTCCTTAGAAATTATAGAAAATCCCCAAAATTTCCCCACTTCCCCGGAACTCAAAAATTAATAATAAATCACAAAATATGAATTAAAAACAATACTTAAGGCCTCCAAAGCATGCTTTGGGAAAATTCCTCTAATAATTCAAGAAAATTCCCAAAATATTCCCACTAAAATAATTAAAAATCACAAAATTTGAATTAAAAAGCCTCTAAAGCACGCTTTGCGAAAAATTTAAGAAAATCCCAAAAATGTCCCCACTTCCCAGCAAAGCTAAAATTAATTAAAAATCTAAATTTAAATTAAAATTTAAAAACGGCATGTTTTGGAAAAATTCCTATAAAAATTTATGAAAATCCCCAAAATTTTCCCACTTTCCCGGAAAGCTAAAATTAATAAAAATCACATAATTTTATTTAAAAAGCTTCTAACGCATGTTTTAAGAAAATTCCTTACAAATTAAAGAAAATTCCCAAAATTTTCCCACTTCCCCGGAACTCTAAAATTAATAAAAAATCGCAAAATTTTAATAAAAAACAATATTTGAGGCCTCCAAAGCATGTTTTGTGAAAATTCCTCTAAAAATTCAAGAAAATTCCCAAAATGTTCCCACTAAAATAATTAAAAATCACAAAATTATAATTAAAGAGTTTAGAGACTCTGCGAAAAATTTAAGAAAATCCCAAAAATTTCCCCACTTCCCAGGAAAGCTAAAATTAATTAAAAATCAAACTTTATATTAAAATTAAAAAAAGGCATGTTTTGTAATAATTCCTATAAAAATTTAAGAAAATCCCCAAAATTTCCCCACTTCCCCGGAAAGCTAAAATTAATAAAAATTACAAAATTTTAATTAAAAAGCCTCTAAGCATGTTTTAGGAAAATTCCTATAAACATTTAAAATAATACCCAAAATTTCCCCACTTCCCCGGAAAGCTAAAATTAATAAAAATCACAATATTTTAATTAAAAAGCCTCTAAGCATGTTTTAGGAAAATTCCTGCAAAAATTTAAGAAAATCTCCAAAGTTTCTACACTTCCCCGGAGAGCTAATATTAATTTAAATTAAAAACAATATTTAAGGCATGTTTGGGAAAATTCCTAAAAAAATTCTAGAAAATTCCCAAAATTTCCCCACTTTTCCCGGAAAACTAAAATTAATAAAAAATCACAAAGTTTGAATTCAAACCATGTTTTGGGAAAATTCCAATAAAAATTCAAGAAAATCCCCAAAAAAAAAAAATATTCCTAAACAAATTTGGAAAAATCCCCACTTCCCCGGAAAACTTTAAACATTTTAAAATCTAAAACTTATATTAAAAATATAAATTATGTCTCAAAATTTCTATACAAATTTTGAAAATCCACGAAATATCCACATTTACTATAAAGAGAATCAGCAAATTTAGCAAAATTCCGATTAACCCTCTAACCGGCAAGGCTGCCTTTAGGCTGCTTTATTTGGTTATTTTCCTGTTATAACGGAAAATATGTGTAAAGAGACAAACAATTTACTTATTGTGATAAACAAGAACGTGCACTAGTCTTTTGTTTGTTTTTATTCCAACGTATTTCTTTTTTTTCAAACAATAACCTGATATATTATTTTACCTCGAAATAAAATTGGCCGGTTAGAGGGTTAAATTATTGGAAAATCCCTATTTTACTGTAAACAATAATCATTAATGGTGCTAAGAATTACTATATCATTCATTTTTATCATAATTCTGATTTTTTCCTATTCCCAAATTAATTTTAAAAAAATCCCCAAAATTTCCCCACTTCCCAGAATATTGAAATCATTTAAAAATTATAAAAATTTAATTAAAAAGCACACTAAGTCCTCGTAGTCAGGATTTGGTAAAATTCATGAACTAATTTAGGAATTCCTGAACTAATTTAGGAAATTCCCCACTTCCCCGGAATACTGAAATCGCTTAAAAAAACATAAAAATTTAGTTAAAAAGCACTCCATCTTCTAGTTCATGATTTATTAAAATTCCTGAACCAATTTAGGAGTTCCTGAACTAATTTAAGAAAATCCCCAAATTTTCCCCACTTCCCCGGAATACTGAAACCACTTAAAAATTATAAAAATTTATTTAAGGCCTCTAAGTCAAGATTAAATAAAATTCCTCTAAAAATATTTTGGAAAAATTCCCGAAATTACGCCCATTTAACTACAAAAAAAATCCCTTAATAAAATTCTTTAAAAACCTTAAAATTCCTTTTACTATTCTTCTTTTCTAAATCTCCTCACACAATTTTCTTCACTCTTAACCCACTGTTCACACTTTAAGCAACACACATTGGTGTTGATTTTTGTATTAATGATGTTACAATTTTTCTGTTCTTTTCATCAAGATTCTTTATCATTCTTGAAATTTTTGATGTTTGCTTCTCTTATAGATTTTGGGATGACTTCTCTACATGTACATGTCATTATGAGCAAACATCATTATTATGGCAATATTGGTAGCACCAATAACAGCAACCACAATAATAACAAAGACAGAATTATTGGCATCAGCTTCACGGCATCATGACTATTGAACCATTTTAAATAGTGCAGCAGCACAATTCAATAGAAATCCCGAAACTCACACGCACAACACACAACATAAAGAAAAAAAAAGGCCAAGAGAAAATCTGTTCACAAAAAGAAAGCTAAATAGGCTGGCAGTATAGACAGTCAGCCAGCCAGATAGTCGGCCAAACAGGCATTCATTCAGTCATTAAAGTCAAACATGACGACGACGACTACTACTGCACTAAAGAGTCAACAGACTCCAGCCAGTTGGTATGATTCTTGGGTTTGTTGTTATTGTTTTTTCATTTCTTTATGTTAAAATGCTGCAACAACAACAAAACATCACAAGAATTATGGCCACAGAATCTCAAAAGATGTAGAAGGAAATAAAAATCATAAAATGTACTCGTACGAGTGTTTGGAATCAGGAAAAAGAACCTGTTTTGTTAATAATTTACGATCCTAGCCGTAACATGAATTCAATGAACTCCAAACGCTGTCTTTGGTTTGAAGTTTTTGTTGTTGTTTTTGTTGTTGTTTTTGTTGCTATTGTTGCATTACTTTGTACCAAAATTATATAGAAACTTGGGTGCGAGGATCTTATTATAAGTGTAATAGAAATAAAACATTCTAGTTTTGTCCGTTAGATGGCACTGTGTATATAAATAGTAACAGCAAGTTGCAGTCAACTGAATTGCCAGTGTATTCTTGTAAATTATATAAAAAGAGAGTGACTATTTTATATTAAATTGTTAATTGATCCTCTGCTGCTTGTATTTTCCATTGGTTATACAAGTCACACTGTAGGTGTGATATTCCGGAAGGTGTTTCGGTTGTGTACTCCAGAAGGTTAAAGTTATACATCAAAGGATCCAAAATTTGTGCAGGTGGGTATCTTATGATCAATAAAATAGAGTAATGAGACTCACTGCTTGTATTTGGCAATTTAAAGAGATCGAAATGGAGCGTTAAGATCTATAATATCGATGTTTCCGGAGTATTTTGATTATCTTTAGAAACTGGCAGTGATTAAAAAACTATCTTCGTATTGGAATGAGGCTGTTCTATGCAGAAGAGCCTTTTAAGGGTTTGGAACCTCAATTTGGCACGAAATGTTCGAATGTCTCATCTGTCCTTATGGAGGAGAATTAGCTTACTTATAACGAAAAGCATATGGTGAGATTCCCAAGACATTTGACAGAAATATTCTGATAAACACTTTTCCATGTGAGAAAATCTTGGATTTAAGTGGAAATGAGTTATGAATCAACAGGTTTCATTTCTAGTCACATATGACTAAGGATTTTTAGCTTTATAAAGTAAATTAACTAAATATGTGGAACTCTTTTCGAAATTCAAATTTTTTTTTTCAATTATTACGCTTTTCGAAGTCTAAAAGACTAGGAATCCTAAACATTCCAAAGAAATCAAATTTCAAGTTGTGGTCAAATTCCAATTGCTATTTCTCCAAATCCGATTACTGTTAGTTCATTATCATCTTCATCTTTGAAATTGAATATTGTTCTTTATTAAACTTCAAATCCGATTGCCGCAACAAATGTTAAACTTGTCACAGATAAAATTGCAAATGGTGGTCCTTCTGAAGTAATTTTAATCATTCCTTTACCTACTAATTCCTCTAATATTGCATCAAACTTAATATTTTTATCATCAATCTGCAAATCTAGTTGCGTCTCCTTTGGCACCTCTCAGCCTCTTTCACTGTAAATTTGATTCCTATGACCGAACTTGTATTGCAAAACCGATCTTGTATTATTCAAAAGAAAGTATAAGATTCCCTATTTCTCGCAACCCCGATTAAATGGTATTGAGCTAACACTATCGGATATCGCAAAATACTTGGGTTTTATTATGGATAGTAAACTATCCTGGAAACCCAATACCCTAGCAAGGACATCCAAAGCCTTGACGGTAATGTATCTCTGCAGGACAGGATTCTTTATTGGCTATTTGATACGGTCACCAAGCCGATACTATTCTACGGAGTCTCTGTATGGTGGAAGATATTAGATAGAGGCTCAACTTGTATGCTATTCGTGAAGGTTTTAAGGAAAATAGCAATCCTGACAACAGGAGCCCTAAGATAAACTGCAACAAAGTTGCTTTTTAAAACATTAAACAGGATCCCTATGGATCTAATGGCCAGAAAAATGGCATTCACGGTTGGTGCATGGAAACATGTACCATGCGGTAACACCATTATAATCGGTGGTATACGGAATCTTCCAGATAATATCGATTATTGCTCTTCTAGGCCCTTCCTATTTCGGTTTCTCAATTCCAAACAAAATGGAATCAATGTAGGGACCTTCACACGCTACAACGAGTCTCTCAGCCTATACGGACGGTTCTAGGAAGGTAGGTCGAGTTGGCGGAGGTGTCTACATTCAGGAATTCGTTTATATTTCAGAATACCAAATGAATGTAGTACTATTAAGCCGAAAAAAGGGCGGCTAACTGGCTCAGTTATAACAAGATATCAGACAGCGATATTCGTATATATACTGATAGTCAAGCCGCAATAAAATCTCTGACAGATGGCCCCGACTAAACCGAGGGCGGACAACATATCTTCTTGGCCTGACACGCTCACAGTTGAGGACAATGCACTTTTGGCAACCATGCGAGGAGACTTGGCCAGCTCTGTAATGACTTCTGTAGAAGTTTTCAAAATGAAGAGGAGGATGAGAAATATTTCATCTTCTTCATCATTGTTCGGCATACGCATCAGGTTTCTGCGACAACGTTTTTTCTCAGTTATCGTACATGAAGCTAGAATGTATCAATGCCTTCATTAGGAATAGCAATTGCCAGACACGGGAATCTCTATGGAGTGACCCAGTACCAGTCAATGACTAGTGTAACTATTCTTCTCACTTTTCCTCTTCTGACCAACTTCTTCTTCATTTCTACTACTTGTTATTCTATCTGAATTTCCCCTTCTCTTTTCATTTCTATCTGGCCTTCTTCTATTTCTATTTTCAGGTTAAACAAAGGGACCTAATGTTTGGACCCAAGTGAGCTACTCTCTTTACTGTTTCTAGCATGCGGCTGCCTGTCCACTAGGGTATTCAATCGATTAACCGTTAATCGGTTAACCGATTAATTTTGGTCGGTTAGCTGTTCGAATAATTTAAAATTGACGATTTTCAAATAACAAATAAACCGATTAATTTGTTTCGATTAACCGATTATTTGTTTGCACTTTATATAGAAATATACAGCCCAATTATGAATAAAATGTCCGCGGAATATTTTTTCTCTTTTTCCAATTTCAACATTGAATAGAAAAAATGGAAAAAGGGAAATGAACTCCCTCGGATTTTTTATTCATAATTGGGCTGATAGTTTTAACACACTTTTTATTTCTTAACTCGTGAATATTCCCTTCTAGCAATAGTTTTTTGAAGTAGATTACGAAAACTGAAACTAAGGAATTTGGAAATTACCTTTTTTTCTAGAATGTTCTATGATGAACTTTGTTCTAATGAATCGGAGGACGACATGGTAATAGACGAAATTAAAGACATTACTGAGACGAGTTTTTTATCAGAACTTAACGAAACTATTAAAGTATTCAAAATCAAAACCAAAAAGGACTCCAATGGTATGGTGGAGGATTTTATATGCTTAGAAAAGGAACTGAGAAATTGGATATGCCTTACTTTCGATTTCTCCAACATCTACAATCAGTGATAGTTGAAACTCTATCAAGATTTATTAAAACTAAAAGGAAAGCATTTAAATTATATTATTTTTTAAAAGATTATTTCAGAAGATCGCCCTAAATCCCTAATAAATACACAAGTGTATATATATATTTATTTATTTATTGTTTTGTTAAATTGTTATTTTTTGTCAATTTAAAATTAAAATTGTTCGGTTAATCGAATAATTTAAAATTAACCGATTAAATTTAAACCCGGATTAATTATTTGCTCAATTAACCGATTAAACCAGAAACCCGATTAATTGAATACCCTACTGACTACCTAACCTATGGCATTAAAAAATATTCTATAGAAAATTGTGTGTATAACAGAATTTTCTATAGAAATTTGCCTATATAACACATTCTATAGGTAATTGTCTGTATAACAGTATTTTCTATTGAAAATTTTCTGTATAACAGTATTTTCTATAGAAATTTGTCTGTACAACAGTATTTTCTATTGAACATTTTCTGTATAACAGTATTTTCTATAGAAAATTTTATGTATAAAAGTATTTCTATAGAAAATTGTGTGTATAACAGTATTTGATATAAAAATTTTTGTGTATAACAGTTTTTTATTTAGAAAATCTTGTGTATAACAGCATTAGCTATAGAATATTTTGTGTATAACAGTTTTTCTTTAGAAATTTTTCTGTATAACAATATTTTTTTATAGAAAGTTTGTTTATAACAGTATTTTCTATAGAAAATTCTATGTGTAACAGTATTTTCTATAGAAAATTCTATGTGTAACAGTAAGTTCTATAGAAATTTTGTTGTATAACAGTTTTTTTCTTTAGAAAATTGTCTGTATAACAGTATTTTCTATAGAAAATTTTGTGTATAACAGTATTTTTTATTGAAAATTTTCTGTATAACAGTATTTTCCATAGAAAATTGTCTGTATAATAGTATTTTATATAGAAATTTTTGTGTATAACAGTTTTTTATTTAGAAAATATATAGAACATTTTGTGTATAACAGATTTTCTTTAGAAATTTTTCTGTATAACAATATTTTCTATAGAAAGTTTGTTTATATCAGTATTTTCTATAGAAAATTCTGTGTGTAACAGTATGTTCTAAAAAATTTTTTTGGTATAACAGTTTTTTCTTAAGGAAATTATCTGTATAACAGTATTTGCTATAGAAATGTTTGTGTATAACAGTTTTTCTTTAGAAAATTGCCTGTGTAACAGTATTTGCAATAGAAATGTTTGTGTATAACAGTTTTTTTCTTTAGAAAACTTTGTGTATAACAGTATTTTCTATTGAAAATTGTGTGTATAACAGTATTTAATATAGAAAATTTTGTTATATAGAAGTTTTTTATTTAGAAAATCTCGTGTATAACAGTATTAGCTACAGAACATTTTGTGTATAACAGTTTTTCTTTAGAAATTTTTCTGTATAACAATATTTTCTATAGAAAGATTGTTTATAACAGTATTTTCTATTGAAAATTCTATGTGTAACAGTATGTTCTATAGATTTTTTTTGTATAACAGTATTTTCTATTGAAATTTGTCTGTATAACAGTATTTTCTATTGAAAATTTTCTGTTTAACAGTATTTTCCATAGAAAATTGTCTGAATAACAGTATTTTCTATTGAAATTTGTCTGTATAACAGTATTTTCTATTGAAAATTTTCTGTATAACAGTATTTTCCATAGAAAGTTTGTTTATAACAGTATTTTCTATATAAATTTTTTTTGTATAACAGTTTTTTCTTAAGGAAATTATCTGTATTACAGTATTTGCTATAGAAATGTTTCTGTATAACAGTTTTTCTTTAGAAAATTGCCTGCGTAACAGTATTTGCAATAGAAATGTTTGTGTATAACAGTTTTTTTCTTTAGAAAATTTTGTGTGCAACAGTATTTTCTATAGAAATTTTTGTGTATAACAGTTTTTCTTTAGAAAATTGTGTGTATAGCAGTATTTTTTTAAAGAAAATTGTCTGTAGAGCAGTGTGTTCTATAAAAAATTGTCTGCATAGCCGTATTTTCTATAGAAATTTTTATGTGTAACATTATTTTCTATAGAAAAGTGTATAACAGTATTTTCTATAGAAAATTTTGTGTATAACAGTGTTTTCTATAGAAAATTTTGTGTATAACAGTGTTTTCTTTAACAATATTATGAAAACTTTTTAACTCATCTCCCTAACCTCGCATCTCTTTATGAACATAGATAAATTTCCTACAAATACTCATACAAACATCTATGTAATACTAACTCCAACTCTTGGCGAATCATTCCATTGTCATTGCACAACTATCTAAGTTGGATAAAAGAATCTATAGCTGCTATTCCAACACAATACAATGACTGCTAAAACTTCTTTTGCACTCCAGCTCCCCCATTCCTTCATCTATGTACCACGACATCAACATCATTATCATCATCATAGTCGTCTTTGTCATTTTGTTCTTTAAGTTGATTATATTTTCTAATGTTATTGGAGCTCTGAGGATGTTCACAAATAGACAACAATTCCCTAGGCTAAGTCAAGCATAACACGCTTGCATAAGGCAACTGGAGGGCAGTAAAAAAAAAACTGGAAAAATTGCAATTTTTTTTCTTAGAAGCAAACAAGAAAAATTGCCAAGAAACCAACTGACAATAATCTAAGAAAAATTGTGACAATAAATAGTTATAGATCTTAGATATTTCTTGCAGCTAAAAGTAAAATGACAGCAGAATGTAAAGATATATTTCATAAAGTGTTAAAAATATTATAACAAACCAAAAGTGTGTAAAAAAAAACAGTTGGTTTTTTATGAAGAAATATGTAAGATTTAGAGTTAAAGTATTATTTGGTTATAATAGTAAAAGGCCAAGGGAATTTTGGTATAATATAGTATTTATTTAAACTTTACAAGACACAAACATGTTAGATATTTGTGTTAAAAAGGAAAAAAAAAGGAAATTCTTAAGACTTGAGTTTTGTCTGCAAAATTTTCTATAGGGCATTTTTAGCAAATACTCTTTTGATGTCTCATAGCTTGTCTAGGCTTATGGTGATTATGAGCCTAAAAGCCTATAAATTTTGCATAATAAATCGATGTTCTTTAGATTTCCGTCAACAAAACACCCCAAAAAAAGTTTTGTTTTCTAAAAATTTTGTTACGTGTTTAACATATTTAATGTTTTCTGTTTAATTTCATTTTTTGGCCCCTACATATTTGATGTATAAAGAATATTAATTATAGTGTTTGGTTTATTTTTTTGTTTAACAGATCATTGACATGATTTATTTGTAAACAAAAATTTGTCAAGTGCCAGAAATAAATGATTTAAAGAATTTATAATTATATTTGGTAGACCATTACAAATATGGCCTTAAAGCAGCTGAGACAGCATAAATATGTTTGAAATTAATCAGAGAAAGTTTTTTTTTGCTATAGGTAGAATAAAATTAAGAGGTTCTAAGAAGACTTTCTCTATATTTGAGAAATTGAGAAATTAATTATAGGTGCTTGAAATGAGTCAAAAGTCATAGTGTTTTTTTTAA
The DNA here is from genome assembly GCF_958450345.1 of Calliphora vicina. Taxonomy (NCBI): domain Eukaryota; kingdom Metazoa; phylum Arthropoda; class Insecta; order Diptera; family Calliphoridae; genus Calliphora; species Calliphora vicina. The sequence goes on along the minus strand of NC_088784.1, from coordinate 26,008,088 downwards.
TAAGTGAGAAAATTTAAGGAAATGCAAAGGTAAACTGATTACACAGGGCAACAAAATCGAAAAAATTGTATAGGCTTTTTAAACCACTGTACAATTTTGATGTATTGTGGTTCCAGTAGTACAAATATGGTCCGATATAATCAAAATAAACTTTGAAGATTATAAACTACTCAATTTTATGTATATCAAACAAAAAACTAAAATTTTGTTAAAATGAGCGAATTCACTTAATTGTGAATAAATTCGAAAAAAATCAATCGATATTTATGATCAATATCTCATTTTGTTCCTATTATATGTGGCTTTGTGATAAAATAACAAATCTGAACAATTTCAGCCGTTTTCGAATTTTCATGATTTTTTTAAAACAAAAAATATGTACAAAATATATATTTTGATTCAATTTGTCCGATCTATCCGAATCTATTGAGGCGATATATAAGAAAAAATGTACATAACATGGGGAAAATGTTTTCAAAATTCAATCATTCAAAACAAGAACACTAACTACTCAATTTTATGTATTTCAAACAAAAAACTAAAATTTTGTGAAAATGAGCGAATTCACTTAATTGTGAATAAATTTGAAAAGAATCCATCGATTTTTATGATCGGTATCTCATTTTATTCCTATTACATGTGGCTTTGCGATAAATTACTAAATCTAAGCAATTGTTTCCGTTTTGTATTTTTCATGATTTTTTTAAAATAAAAAATAGCTATTTTCATGTAAAAAATATATTTTGCTTCAATTTGTTATTATAACTCCGAAACTACTGAGCCGATTGAAACAAAATATATATACGAAAATATGTTGATAGTATGGGGAAAATATTTTTAAAATTTAATCATTCAAAAAAAGAACATTAACTATTCAAATTTATATAAATCAAACAAAAAAATAAAATTTTGTGAAAATGAGCGAATTCACTTAATTGTGAATAAATTCAAAAAGAATCAAGCACTTTATATGAGCGATATCTCATTTTGTTCCTAGTACATGTGGCTTTGCGATAAAGTAATAAATCTGGACAATTTCTGACGTTTTCGATTTTTCATGATTTTTTTTAAAACAAAAATTGCTATTTTCATGTAAAAAAAAATTTTTTCTTCAATTTGTTATTATAACTCCAAAACTATTGAGCCGATTAAAACGAAATATATAAATGAAAATATGTTCATAGCATGGGGAAAATGTTTTCAAAATTCAATCAATTGGAAGAAGAACCTTTACTACTCAATTTTGTGAATAACAAACAAAAAACCAAAATTTTGTGAAAATGAGCGAATTTATTTAATTGTGAATAAATTCAAAAACAATCAATCGATATTTATGATCGAAGTCCTATTGCATGTGGCTTTGCGATAAAGTAATAAATCTGAACAATTTTTGCCATTTTCGATTTTTCATGATTTTTTTAAAATAAAAAAATTTGCTATTTTCATGTAAAAAAATATTTTTTGCTTCAATTTGTTATTATAACTTCGAAACTACTGAGCCGATTGAAATGCAATATATTTATGATGGTATGCACATATCATGGGGAAAGTGTTTTCAAAATTCAATCAATCGAAAGAAGAGCATTAACTACACAATTTTATGTATATCGAACAAAAAACTAAAATTTGGTGAAATTGAGCGAATTCACTTAATTGTGAATAAATTCAAAAATAATCAATCGCTGTTTATGATCGATATTTTATTTTGTTGCTATTACATGTTGATTTGCGATAAATAAATAAGTCTGAACAATTTTTGCCGTCTTCTATTTTTAATGATTTTTTTAAAACAAAAAAAATTTTCTTTTCACGTAAAAAACATATTTTTTGCTTCAATTTGTTATTATAACTCCAAAACTACTGAGCCGATTGAAACGTAATATATATGTGAAAATTAGTACATTGCATGGGGAAATGTTTTCAAAATTAAATAAATCGAAAAAGATTATTAACTAATCAATTCTACGTATATCAATTAAAAAACTAAAACTTAATTGTGAATAAATTCGAAAAGAATCCATAGATTTTTATGACCTATATTTCATTTTATTCCTATTACATGTGGCTTTGCGACAAATTATTAAATATAAGCTATTTTTTCATTTTCGATTTTTAATGATTTTTTAAAACAAAAAAAATTAGCTATTTTTATGTGAGAAATATATTTTTTTTACAATTTGTTATTATAACTCCGAAACTTCTGAGCCGATTAAAATACAATATATATATATGAAACTTTGTACATAGCATGGGGAAATGTTTTCAAAATTCAATCATTCAAAAGTAGAACATTAACTACTCAATTTTATGTATATTGAACAAAAAATTTAAATTTTGTGAAAATGAGCGAATTCACTTAATTGTGAATAAATTCAAAAAGAATGAATCGATTTTTATGAGCGATATCTCATTTTGTTCCTAGTACATGTGGCTTTACCATAAAGTCATAAATCTTGAAAATTTTTGTCGTTTTCGATTTTTCATGATTTTTTAAAACAAAAAAATTTGCTATTTTCATGTAAAAAATATATTTTTTTCTACAATTTGTTATTATAACTCCGAAACTACTGAGCCGATTGAAACTCAATATATAAACCGATTAAAGGCTATGTAAATATAAATTGTTCTATGTTTACTTTAATAACATCGGGCTAGCCCTTTTTGAGTTATCATTAATTATGTGCAGAAACGTCTAACAAAATTTATAATTTTACTTAAATTTTTTCTTCTAAATTTTAGTTAATCTTCGTGACACTTTGTTAACTGTTTTCCTTTTTATTTAAAACTGTTAGTCTCTGATCTCTGTATAGACATAGAAAACTTTATTTCAACTACTTTGTTTGTTGGTTAAACAAATAAATTATCTTTAATTTTGCCCCTAAATTAGAAAAAAAGAAAATACAGTTGTTTATCTTGGCAACGAGATCTAAATCATAACATTGACCTTTAGCATAAATTGCTGTTTAGTTTGTTTAATAACAGCTAGAAAACCAAACAAAAACTGAAAAACCCAAATTCGTGCCATCATTTAAATTTTACAAACAAAACTACTCTACTCCACTCTTCTCCCAATTACGTGGTTTACAGTGTCAAGGTTCGCTGACTTAATACTTTTTCTTGAAAAAGAAAAAGTATCTTTTTTTGAATTACCAAACACTCAAATTGTCTACAACAATAACAAAAGAAACCAAAAGCAGTTTCCCCAGAATAGTAATAAAGTTCAATTTACATACTGAACAAAAAAGAAAAAAAAATACCAAAAAAACGAACAAAAAGTTTTTAAATGAATCTGGCTGTTACTTGTATTCTTGTGGCAGTTACAATTTCATGTTGTATGCTGTTCAGACAGACACTTGACCACCATCAACCAACCAACCGGCCGGTCACTTTAACCCAACTTGGGAGACAGACAGACAAGACTTTGAAATGTTGAAAGAAAAACGAAAATGAACATAAATTAAACCGAAAACGTCGACATTGTAGAACAACAACAAAAAATAATGTAATTACGTTTATCTTTAAATGAGAATATTTAATCGAAATTTAAAGTTTAAATAAAACAAAAATCTAAAAGAAATTAAAATGAAAACTATAAATATTTTGGTTAGCAGCCTGTAAAAGGTCGCTGACCTATTGGCGGCTGAAGACCACATGCCTCTAGAATTATAAATGATTCCCATGACGAAAACAAAAGACTCTAAAACTATTTTTCAATTTCATTGTTTTAAGCAAAATCTGTAGGAAAAAAAAGTGTTAATATGGATTTTAATCGCTTATTTAATTGTGATAACAAATTATTTACATGCCATGATTTAATTAATTTGCCATGCTTGTGTTTAGCATTTAGTTAATAGTAAAATAATTTTTCTTGGAAGTTTCCAATTGATTTTTTAAGGTCTTAAAGTTAGCAAATTACAAAGAGGAACAATAAGTAGTCGTCTACTATAGACCCTATTAAACACTTGATTAGTAAACTTTCTATTAACTTAAAGTCGTATCGTAGTATTCTAATTCATTTACGATCTTATGAGGGGTTACGAATACGCCTTTTTTAACTTTCAATCATTTATGGGGAATTTGTAAATATGAGACCTCACAACTGGCCATGTAATTACATGAAAAATAGATACCGAACATACGAGAAGGGTCAAACAGCTCATAACCTTTTGAATTTTCCTCCTATTAACTAAATATCAACACTGCTACTGTCAACAGGAATCTGTCAGTTGAATCCTGTCAATATTTAAACAAGCTTTGTGTTTGACTGCCTCGTGACTTGAGGAGAAAATGGAAAAAACTGAATTTCCATCATTCTAACCAAGGCTAAGCTTGGGAACTCTGCACCATCAGTTTAAATGGTAAAAAGGTGGTTTACTGAATTTCGAAAGAAGATTATTAACTACTCAATTCTACGTATATCAAATAAAAAACTAAAATTTTAGAAAAATGAGCGAATTCACTTCATTGTGAATAAATTCGAAAACAATCCATAGATTTTTATGATCGATATCTCATTTTGTTTGCATTATATGTGGCTTTGCGATAAAGTAATAAACCTGAACAATTTCTGTCGTTTTCGATTTTTCATGATTTTTTTAAAACAAACAAATTTGCTATTTTCAGGTAAAAAATATCGTTTGCTTCAATTTGTTATTATAACTTGGAAACTACTGAGCCGATTGAAAAGCAATATATTTATGAAGATATGTACATATCATGGGGAAAATGTTTTTAAAATTCAATCATTCAAAAGAAGAACCTTAACTACTCAATTTTATGTATATCAAATAAAAAACTAAAATTTGGTGAAAATGAGCGAATTCACTTAATTGTAAATAAATTCGAAAACAATCCATAGATTTTTATGATCGATATCTCATTTTGTTTGTATTATATGTGGCTTTGCGATAAAGTAATAAATCTGAACAATTTCTGTCGTTTTCGATTTTTCATAATTTTTTTAAAACAAACAAATTTGCTATTTTCAGGTTAAAAATATCGTTTGCTTCAATTTGTTATTATAACTTGGAAACTACTGAGCCGATTGAAAAGCAATATATTTATGAAGATATGTACATATCATGGGGAAAATGTTTTTAAAATTCAATCAATCGAAAGAAGAACTTTAACTGCTCAATTCTACGTATATCAAATAAAAAAACAAAAATTTGGTGAAAATGAGCGAATTCACTTAATTGTAAATAAATTCGTAAATAATCCATAGATTTTTATGATCGATATTTCATTTTATTCCTATTACATGTGGCTTTGCGATAAATTATTAAGTCTAAGCAATTTTTTCCATTTTCGATTTTTCATGATTTTTTTAAAACAAAAAAATTTGCTATTTTCACGTAAAAAATATATTTTTTGCTTCAATTTGTTATTATAACTCCGAAACTACTGAGCCGATTAAATTGATATATATAAACGGATTAAAGGTTATGTAAATATACATTTTTCTTAGTTTATTTTAATAATATCGGACTAACCGTTTTTGAGTTATCATTAATTATGTGCAGAAACGTCTAACAAAATTTATATTTTACTTAATTTTTTTTTAAAATTTTAGTTAAAATTTGTGATAATTTTTAACTATTTTCCTTTTTATTTAAAACTGTTAGTCTCTGATCTCTGCAGACACATAGAAAACTTTATTTCAACTTCTTTTTTTTTGTTGGTTAAACAAATAAATTATCTTTAATTGGCAATGTAATTACACGGAAAGTAGATACCGAACATACGAGAAGGGTCAAAAAGTGAAATAGCAACACTATTACTCTCAACAGGCATCTGTCAGTTGAATCCTGTCAATATTTGAACAAGCTTTGTGTTTGACTGCCTCGTGACTTGAGGAGGAAATGGAAAAAAAGTGAATTTCCCTCACTCTAACTAAGGCTAAGTTTGGGAACTCTGCACCATCAATTTAAATGGTAAAAAGGTGGTTTACTGAATTTCGTTGTGGCCGTACAAGCACGGAAGATGCCGAACGTCTGGGATGGCCAAACAAATGAAGAAAATGGTGTTGGCCGATAGGAGATTGGAAGTAAGATAGATTGCGGAAGACACTAGCTCAATCTCACCAGGCTGAGAGTTTTAAAATTAAATAAGCACTTGGGTATAAGAAAGCTTTCCGCAAGATCAACCACAAACTCAATCGTGTGACAACTTCGGGTGAGTGTCGAATTTGGCCAAGAAAAACTTTACTTTTCAATAGGACAATGCAAGGGTTTCCATTTCAAAAATCCATGAATTAGGCTACGAATTGCTTCCTTTTCCGCCCTATTCTCCGGATTTAGCCTTGAGTGACTATTTCTTGTTTCCAAACCTGAATTGAATTGTGTCGGCGGAAAGAGATCTGACTCCCACAAAAAAATCTTCTCAAAAAAATACATATTTTGATGACTTCGACAAATTCTATTTTTTGCAAGGGATACAAAAATTGGAGATACGTTGGACAAAGTGTATAGAGCTCAAAGGAGACTATGTAGAAAAATAAAATTTTTTTATCCAAAATTCTGTGTTTCATTTAGATTAACCGGTTAATCTAAATAATATCATAGACTTGATCACTCCACTACTAATGAATATCTATCATTGAAATATTGAAAAGTGCAAGGCATCCCTAAGGCGATTCCATGTCCATGCAAAACTGTCGCCAATGCAGAAAATGAAAAGGTTACCAATAAAAGACTTAGTGTTAACCGCAGATAAAAACTGATCTATGTTTCCTATTTATTCCAAATCTTGGGTTTATTTTACCTGTAACTTTGTTATTTATTATTAACTTATAACAAATTTAAATATTCATCATGATAACTATTGCCAGTAATTGTTGCTAGTTTCAACATTTCCCGCCAAACAACCAAAAAAAAAAAGAAATCATCATTTTTTAGCCTTAAGGTCAAATTTATACAAATCACCAAAGCAAACAAAAGAAAGAAATAAATACATTTAAATTACAAAACTAACATGTTTTTAAGATTTGGCCCCCCTCTTAAACCAAAATGAACTGATAATTTTCACTTGCACTTTCGGTTTGAGAAAATAAGATTTAGTTGTTTCTTGTTTGAAAGAAAAAATGCAAAATATAATAATAAATAACAAGTAAGAAAGTAGTCAGTCAAGCTCGACCATTAATACCCTACACCGCAAATTATGAAGCGATCAAAAAGGTTTAGTCCGATATTACTAAAGTAAACTTTGAAAAGTTGAGATGTACATGACCTATAATCCGTTTATATATTGTTTCGGAGTTATATTAACAAATTAAAGCAAAAAAATATATTTTTTAGGTGAAAATAAAAAAATTTTTGGTTTTAAAAAAATCATGAAAAATCGAAAACGGCAGAAATTGTTCAGATTTATTGATCTATCGCAAAACCACATGTTATAGGAACAAAATGAGATATCAGTCATAAAAATCCGTGGATTCTTTTCGAATTTATTCACAATTAAGTGAATTCGCTCATTTTCACAAGAATTGTAGTTTTTTAATTGATATACGTAGAATTGATTAGTTAATAATCATCTTTCAATTAATGAATTTTGAAAACATTTTCCCCATGCTATGACATATTTTCATATATATATTGTGTTTAAATCGGCTCAGTAGTTTCCAAGTTATAATAACAAATTGAAGCAAAAAATAAATTTTTTATGTGAAAATACCTATTTTTTTGATTTAAAAAAATCATGAAAAATCGAAAAGTGCAAAAGTTGTTCTGATTTTTAGATTTATGGCAAAGCCACATGTAATAGAAACTAAATGAAATATCGACCATTAAAATCCATGAATTCTTTTCGAAATTATTCACAATTAAGTGAATTCGCTCATTTTCACAAAAATTTTAGTTTTTGGTTTGATATACATAAATTTGAGTAATTAATGTTCTTCTTTCGATTGACTGAATTTTGAAAACATTTTCCCCATGCTATGCACACAATTTCTTTTATATATTGCATTGCAATCAGCTGAGTAGTTTGGGAGTTATAGTAACAAATTGAAGCAAAAAATAAATTTTTTAGGTGAAAATAAAAAAATTTTTTGTTTTTAGAAAAATCATGAAAAATCGAAAACGGCAGAAATTGTTCAGATTTATTGATTTATCGCAAAACCACATGTAATAGGAACAAAATGAAATATCGCTCATTAAAATCCATGGATTCTTTTCGGATTCATTCACAATTAAGTGAATTCGCTCATTTTTACAAAATTTTAGTTTTTTGTTTGATATACATAAAATTGAATAGTTAATGTTCTTCTTTCGATTGATTAAATTTTGATTACATTTTCCCCATGCCATTTTTGATTTAAAAAAAATCATGAAAAATCGAAAACGTCAAAAATTATACTGATTTATTCCATTATCGCAAAGCCACATGTAATATGAACAAAACAAGATATCGATCATAAAAATCAATTGATTCTTTTCGAATTCATTCACAATTAAGTGAATTCGCTCATTTTCACAAAATTTAAGTTTTTTGTTTGATATACATAAAATTGAGTAGTTATTGTTCTTCTTTCGATTGATCGAGTATTGAAAACGTTTTTCCCATGATATATGCAAATTTTCATGTATATATTGCATTTCAATCCGCTCAGTAGTTTCGAAGTTATAATAACAAATTGAAGCAAAAAATATATTCTTTACGTGAAAATAGCAATTTTTTTGTTTTAAAAAAGTCAGGAAAAATCGAAAACGGCAGAAATTGTTCAGATTTATTGTTTTATCTCAAATCCACATATATTAGGAACAAAATGAGATATAGATCGAAAAAATCGATTGATTCTTTTCAAATTTATTCATAATTAAGTGAATTCGCTCATTTTCACAAAATTTTAGTTTTTTGTTTGATATACATAAAATTGAGTAGTTAGTGTTCTTCTTTCGATTGATTGAATTTTGAAAACATTTTCCCCGTGCTATGAACATGTTTTCATATATATATTGTGTTTCAATCGGCTCAATAGTTTCGGAGTTATAATAACAAATTGAAGCAAAAAATATATTTTTTAGATGGAAATATCAAATTTTTTTGTTTAAAAAAATCAAGAAAAATTTAATAAAGCAGATATTGTTGAGATTTAATACTTTATCACAAAGCCACGTATAATAGCAAGAAAATGAGTTATCGACCATAAAAATCCATAGACTCTTTTCGAATTTATTCACATTTAAGTGAATTCGCTCATTCTCACAAAGTCTTTTAAATTGACTCAACAAGTGATTCTGATTTCATATGTAAAGCTGGGTGTTAGACTAATATTGGGCGTTACTAACATCAGCACAAACCCATAATACCCTTCCCACTAAGGTGGCGTAGGGTATAAAAACTGACAACAAACACGATAACTTAGCTAGAGACAAGAAAAAGATGATTAATAAAATTTGTTTTTTTTTTTCGAATTAAGAAAAAACTAAAAATGCAAAAATTTGTTGGTATAATGTTTATAAATAAATTTATTTAAAAATAAATAAATAAAAAAAACTAGTCTTAAAGCACGTTTTTTGTTGTTGATTTCTTGTTTAGTTGGTAGCCGAGTATTCAATTCAATTGGTATGTCAGTGTCATCATATTTTTTGGTGTTTTGAAACATTTAAATTTATTTATTTATCTTGCTTTTTTTTTTGGTTTATTTAAAGAGGGATTTGTTAATATTAAATAATAATAGAAAATATAAACAACAAAATATTAAATAAATATTAGATTGCTTAATTTTCTAACTTGAATTATACATACGTGTTGAGTCTATTTAGGTGATTATTTATTTGAATTTAATAATCTAAAACAAATGCTTTTGTTTGATTGAAAAGTTCATAGATTTAATTTTTAATTATTTGTTTAAACTTTTCTCTAATTTAAATACAAGGTTAGGCCTTTATGATAGATGTGGTATTAACGGTTTTTCCATTTTTATAACTTCTGGAGAATAAACTTAATGAAAAACTCTACTAAATAAACAGTTAATGTCATCAATTTGCCTATTTGTTAACGATTATTAATAGCCAATTAAAAGTTTAATTGATTTTTTGTTTGTTTCATTTTGTAAACAATTTACAGTATTTTTTATGTGGAAATAAAAGCTTAAATTAACTGCTGTAGTTATAATAAAAATCTCTAAATTTCTCTAGCCAACAGTTTTGTTTAACATTCAAATTGCGTTGACCGTTTAAAATGTAGTGGTAAAGGGTATCCCAAAATTTCAGTAGTTTTTATATGTGAAAATAGAAATTTTTTTGCTTTAAAAAAATCATGAAAAATCGAAAACGGTAGAAATTGTTCAGATTTATTACTTAATCTCAAAGCCACATATAATAACAACAAAATGAGATATCGATCACAAAAATCGATGAATTCTTTTCTTATTTATTCACAATTAAGTGAATTCGCTCATTTTCTCAAAATGTCAGTTTTTTGTTTGATATACATAAAATTGAGTAGTTAATGTTCTTATTTCGATTGATTGAATTTTGAAAACATTTTCGCCATGCCATGGAAAAATTTTTATACATATATTTCATATCAATCCGTTCAGTAGTTTCGGAATTATAATAACAAATTGAAGCAAAATATAAATTTTTTACGTGAAAATAGCTATTTTTTTGTTTTTAGAAAAATCATTAAAAATCGAAAACGGAAGAAATTGTTCAGATTTATTGCTTTATCGCAAAGCGACATGTAATAGGAAGAAAATGAGATATCCATCATAAAAATCGATTAATTCTTTTCAGATTTATTCACAATTACGTGAATTCGCTCATTTTCACAAAATTTTAGTTTTTTGTTTGATATGCATAAAATTCAATAGTTAATGTTCTTCTTTTGAATGACTGAAAAACGTTTTCCCCATTCTATGCGCAAAATTTTATACATGTATTGCGTTTCAATTGGCTCAGTAGTTTCGGAATTATAATAACAAATTGAAGAAAAAAATATATTTTTTATGTGAAAATAGCTATTTTTTTGGTTTTAAAAAAATCATGTAAAATCGAAAGCACCAGAAATTGTTCAGGTTTATTGCTTTATCCCAAAGCCACATGAAATACGAACGAAATGAGGTATCGAATATAAAAGGGGAACCTTAACTACACAATTTTGTGTATATCAAACAAAAAACTAAAATTTTGTGAAAATGAGCGAATTCACTTAATTGTGAATAAATTCTAAAACATTCAATTGATTTTTATGATTGATACATCATTTTATTGCTGTTATATGTGGCTTTGCGATAAAGCATTAAATCTGAACAATTTCTAACCATTTCAATTTTTCCTGATTTTTTTAAAACAAAAAAATTAGCTATTTTCACGTAAAAAATATATTTTTTGCTTTAATTTGTTATAATAACTCCGAAACTACTGGGCCAATTGAAACCAAAGATATATGTGAAAATTTATACACAGCATGCGAAAAACGTTTTTAAAATTCAATCAATCGAGAGAAGAACATTAAATACTAAGTTTTATGTAAATAAAACAAAAAACAAAAATTTTGTGAAAATGAGCGAATTCACTTAATTGTGAATAAATTCGAAAATTATCCATCAATTTGTATGGCCGATATCTCATGTCGTTCGTATTACATGTGGCTATGGGATAAAGCAATAAATCTGTACAATTTCTGTCGGTTTCGATTTTTCATGATTTTTTTAAAGGAAAAACATTAATATTTTCATGTAAAAAATATTTTATTTGCTTAAATTTGTTATTATAACTCCGAAACTACTGGGCCGATTGAACCCAAATATATATGTGAAAATTTGTAGATTGTAAGGAGAAAATGATTTCAAAATTCAATCAATCGAAAGAAGAACATTAACTCCTCAATTTTTTGAATATCAAACAAAAAACTAAAATTTTGTGAAAACGAGCGAATTTACTTAATTGTGAATGAATTCGAAAATAATCCATCGATTTTTATGACCGATATCTCATTTTGTTCCTTTTTCATGTGGCTTTGTGATAAAATAATAAATTTGTAAAATTTCTGCCTTTTTCTATTTTTCCTGATTTTTTTAAAACAAAAAAAATTAGCTATTTTCACGTAAAAAATATATTTTTTGCTTCAATTTTTTGTTATAACTCCGAAAATACTGAGCCAATTGAATCCAAATATATATGTGAAAATTTGTAGATAGCATGAGGAAAATGATTTGAAAATTCAATCAATCGAAAGAAGAACATTAACTACTAAAATTTATGTATATCAAACAAAAAACTAGAATTTTGTGGAAATGAGCGAATTCACTTAATTTTTTTTTTCAAATGGGCGAATTTACTTAAATTCTAAAATAATCTATCGATTTTCATGATTGATATCTCATTTTGTTTCTATTACATGTGGCTTTGTAATAAATCTGAACATTTTCTTACGTTTTCGATTTTTAATGATTTTTTTAAAACAAAAAAAATTTTCGTGAAAATAAAAAAATATATTTTTTGTTTTAATTTGTTATTATAACTTAGAAACTACTGAGCCGATTGAAACACAATATATATGTGAAATTTTGTACATAGAATGAGGAAAAGGATTTCAAAATTCAATCTATGGAAATAAGAACATTAGCTACTTAATTTTATGTATATCAAACAAAAAACTAAAATTTTATGAAAATGAGCGAATTCACTTAATTGTGAATAAATTCGAAAGGAATCCATCGATTTTTATGATCGATATCTCAATTTGTTGCCATTACATGTGGCTTTGCGGTAAAGCAATAAACCTGACAATGTTCTGCCGTTTTCGATTTTTCATGATTTTTTTAAAACAAAAAAATTAGCTATTTTCACATATAAAAATATATTTTTTGCTTCAATTTGTTATTATAACTCCGAAACTACTGAGCCGATTGAAAAGCAATTATAAGTGGAGTAAATCTTATGTAAATTAAAATTTTTCCAAGTTTATTGTAATAATATCGGACTAACCATTTTTGAGTTATCATTAATTATGTGCAGAAACCTCTAAAAAAATTCACAAAACATTTTTTAAAAAAAACCTCATCATAGAATTTAAAATTTGGACCATATTTGTACTTAGTTAGCCATGATGTATCAAATCTTTATAGTGACTATTGGAGCCTTTTCTTGCTGTTGACCTATATAATATTTCTAATTAAGCCAGCATTTAAAAATCCGCCTCAGATATTGAGCTGTAGGTTAGATTGTTAATTTTGAAATTTAGTTTTTTACTTTCTATATTTTTATGCGGCATCCTTCCCAATTGCATATTCTCTGCTCGTCTTGTTTGTCATTTTAAATAACACCTTGTTCGTGTAAATGATATTTGCAAATGCAAAAAAATAATAATAAAAAAAACCATATTAAATTTATTTTGAAAGTAAATACACTCATAACTACCTAAATGTTTGTTTCTTTTTAGTCTTTTTATTATTTAAAAAATAAAACAAACTACTCTTAGCGTTTTTTTATAGCCAGGACTGAGTCATCTGAAATTGAGCGCAAAAAAAATATGTAGTTTATTTTATAAATTGATTTAAATGAAAGATAGAACACACCATATCATTTAACAAAAAAAGAGTCTAAAAGAATTCGCTGTCTGGCAGAAGTTGGTTTATTTTTATTTATTTTGTTTTGCCTGTTCAAAATTTATAAATGTATAAATTTTAATTACAAGTCTATAATAATGTATTTAAGACGATACAAATCAATTTTCTCAGTGGGTAACTTTTCTAGAATACACAGGCAAGGCTTATTTGACAAACTGATTAACTCCTCTTCCTATTTTTTTTTATATTCATAGGAAATTTTCTAATATTATCTTATAACACTTTAAATAACAAGTAAGAAAGTATGGTCGGTCAAGCCCGACCATATAATACCCTACACTAAGTAAAAGAGCAAAAACATTTTTCTTTTAAAATTTCAATAATTTATATTTTTGAGTGATTTTCGGAAGTGGGCCTTATATGGGGGCTGTGACCAATTATGGACCGATCACCATGAAATTAGGTGGTGTGATTTGTGTCTATATGAAAGTTTACTATGTTGACTTTTGTGAGTATACCAACATTTTTAAGCGATGTATGTACGTTAAAGTGATTTTCGGAAGCGGGTCTATATGGGAGCTATGACTAATTATGGACCGATCGTAACAAAATTTGGTGACATGAATTTTGTATATATAAAACTTATTTGCAACGAAATTTGTGTATATACATAGATAAATTAAACATTAATGACCAATAAAGTTCAATTTCGGAAGGACATTTGTATGGGGGCTAGGTGAAATAATGGACCGATTTCAGACAGTTTCAATAGGCTTGGTCGAAAAAGTAATATGTACCAAATTGGATCGAAATATCTTCAAAATTGCGACCTGTACTCTGCGCACAAGGTTTACATGGACAGCCAGCCAGCCAGCCAGCCGGCCAGCCAACCAGACGGACGGACGGACGGACATCGTTTAATCGACTCAGAAAGTGATTCTAAGTCGATCGGGATACTTTAAGGTGGGTGTTAGACTAATATTTTTGGGCGTTACAAATATCTGCACAAACGCATAATACCCTCCCCACTATTTTACTACTTTATCTTGCTTTTTGTTTTAGGGAGTTAACCGATTTGGCAATTATCACATTACATTTTTAATAATAATACTTTTTTCGCCTGATACTTTTTTAAATAAAATAAAAAATCATTTAGGCTTTTAAGGAATATTATTTATGATTATATAAAAGATTCATTAAATGGTTTTGCATCATTTACATATTGGTGGTGGTGGCTACATATATTAAGAAGTTTGGCGGAAATTCAAAAATTAAAGAACGCAATTTTGGAAAAAATACGTATATCATCGGAGAGGTAACCCAGAACTCTATATAATCCCATCATTACATTTTTCCACACTGTCTTCATGTATCCACTAAAGTTAGTCAAAAGTGGGAGAAATAAATTAAAAAAAATATTTATTCAGTTTGTTTCATTAAACACATTTCGGTCACTGTTTGATGAAGTTTAAAAGCTTATATCTCGGTATTGAAAGAAGATATGAAATAAATTTAAACTTTTTGAATCTTGGCCTCTTGTCTGTAGCTGCCAATAATAAACGAAGATCTCTAAAACCAGAATAGAGTTAAGCAATAAACCGTGTGAATAAATGAAGAGCATGCGCGGATCCAGGGGAGTGAAAAAAGGAAATTTGCCCCAGCAAGTTTTAATATAAATACAAATTATACTTTAAAATAAATTTGTTTAAATATTTTTTTAGGTAAAGAAAATTTAAATTTTTTAAAAAATTTTTTTTTTCAAATTTTTTTTAAATGTTATTTTTTGAAAAAGAATTTTTGATAAAAAAAAGAAATTCAGATTAAAAATATTTTTCCCGACAAGTTGGAAAAAAATAAAAAAAAATTTAAAATTTTCAAAACAATTTTGAAAAAAAAAAATTTAAGTTTGGTATGGTGAAGGTTATATAAGATTCGTCACAGCCGAAATTTTTTTTTAAATTTTTTAGTGAAAAAAATTTACGACAAAAAAAATTTTTGACAAAAAAATCGGGTTAAAAAATATAGGTCCAACTTACTACTACAGCCTTATATGCATCGTTGCAATGGACTTTAAAATATCTATCATTAGATATCCATATTGTCTATATTAATGACTTAGTAATCCTGATATAGATCAACAAGTAAGAGAGTTATATTCGGCTGTGCCGAATCTTAGATACCCTTCACCTAATTTACTTAAAAATAATTTTTAGGTAAACAAAATTTAAATTTTATTTTTACGAAATTGTTTTTTAATTTTTTTTTTTCAAAAGTTTTTTCCAAATTTTTTTTAAATTTTTTATTAATTTTTTTTTAAATTTTTTATTAATTTTTTTTTAAATTTTTTATTAATTTTTTTTTTAAAAATAATTTATGACAAAAACAATTTTTTCGATAAAAAAAAATTCAGGTTAAAAAATAGTTTTCCCGATTTTGACCCATTGTAGGTCCAACTTACTATAGCTTTATATACATCGTTGCAATGGACTTTAAAATATCTATCATTAGATATCCATACTGTCTATGTTAATGACTTAGTAATCCAAATATTGATAAAAAATAGGCCAAAAATCGAGGTTTTCACGGTTTTTTCCTTATATCCGATTTTAAATAGCAACCGAGCCGGAAGAATACCCGACGTATTGATGTATGAATCATGGATGTAAGTTATTTAGGGGCTACGGAAAGTTGATTTCAACATACAGACGGATAGACGGATATGGCTATATCGACTTCGCTATATATAACAATCCAGAATATATATACTTTGTGGGGTCGCAAATGAAAACAGTAGAAATTACAAACGAAAATGGTGAAGGGTATACAAATTAATATGTAGTAGTTTAATAAACAAATTGCAGTTTTTTAAAAAAAAATCCAATTATCTAAAGCAATAATAATTCTCCCAATTATTTAAAGCAGCGAAGACCACCAACTAAAACTAAACTTCCTTGAGTTATTTAATACACAAACAATTCTAAAAATTTTAGTTACTCCTGAACGAAGTTCTAATTACAAATTCCATAGTATAGTTTTGTGCAACTATTTCCTAAAACACTTTATTAAATTATTCAATTCACAAACCTTCAACACATTCTGGCAATTCTAGTAGTTCTAGCAACAATTGTTGCAGATTTCCTCTTATTCCGTCAATCTATCAAACACAACAACAAAAACCCGTACACGACTTCTACCAATTAAACGAAGCGAATAGAAAAATTTGCAAATTTTAATTTGCGATTTGTGACTTAGCATTCATAGATGCTTTCAATTAAACACTTTTAGTTTATCACCAACACATTACTTAAGACTTTTCACTAAATTTTAATTAATTTTGAACACTTTTTATACAATTTTAAGCGATTGAAATAACCCGATAACATTTTGGCGGCCGATTACTTAAACCTTTGTTAATAAGACTAAAAAGTGGAGATGAAAAGGAGTGCAATAATAACTCATTGTAGTACAGGGTTGGAAATGTTAGTGCAATTGAAATTTCTTTGGGTACAATTTGAAGGTGTAAATTACGATGGTACATTTATTTGGTATCATTTGGTTGAATTTAAATAGGTACATATTATACATATTGATTTCTTGACAATTGGACAGTTCTTTAATAATATTGTATTACTTCAAATAAAGTACTACTTAAATTGTCACAATACTTTAACAATAGATTAATAAATTTCAAAATCTATATTAAAGCAAACATTTAAAAAACTATTTTATTTCATGAAAAATTACATTTCAATATGCAAATTTTATTATTAAGGGAACTGAATTAAGTTTTTGATAAAAAAAATAGTTTGGTTTCAAAAATTATATCGAGGATTTATATTCAAATAGTGCTATACGACATTTTCTCGAAAATGAGTTTTTTATAGCAACATATTCCCTGACTAATTTGTCATCATTAAAACTCATTTTTATTTTTGTTCAAATAGTGCTATCTGCTTATTTCACTGTTAGAATCGAAAAAAATTCAACTTGTAAAAACTGCTATCTAACATATAAGCGCGAATATCAGGAATTAATAAAAACTTAACATATGTAGGATTTAGACGTCGATTTTAAATAAGATTGTAAAATAAACTTCAGTTATTATTCTTAGAGTTAACGAAAATACAGTTTTTTCGCTCTCCTGTAAAATGTTGATTTTGCTTATAGCTCTATTTGAATATAAACCCTCGATATGTATATATTTTGGTTTTAAAGAGCATATTTTTTTAAATTATAAGAAAAAACTTCAGACGAAATATTCCCCAAAACTAATATAAAATAAGTCCGCAACATTTTATACAGAGCGCAAAAACATCGTTATTTTATTTTTTGGGAAAAAACCATTACCGAATACAATTTACTATCCCAGAATCTTTTATATGTATCTTTCAATTGCAGATTTCCCACTCGTCTTCTAATCGTATATGAGGCAACATATAAACCATTCGTTTGAATTCGAGTATATTGATATTATTTAAGGTATTTATAGACGGCAATACTGAGTATTAATAATTGTCAAACATTTAAGTATCATAACACAATTTCATCGTCTAAACAAGCTTTGTATTAGATTTTCAAAAAATACGAATGATTTTTTTGATTTACGGTCGGTTTTCAAAATTTGTTTAAAACAATTCAAAAAGTTTTTATTTTCCTATGTATCGGGTATGTATTTTTAAATACAAATAAGGCAAACAAAAATGTCAAGAAAATATAAAAGAAAAATAAAGTTTTCAGAAATATGTATATCAATCAACAAAGAAATAAAATATTTGTAATACTATCGTGTAAACAATAAACGTTTTGTTTCGAAACGATTTTTTGAAATACCGAATGATTTCAAAATATTTTAAATTTGAAAAGTGTTAATACTCAGTATTGCCGTCTATAAATACCTTTACTAGCAATGCTAATATGTAATACACAAATTAGAGCGAAATTTTAATTGAAAAAAGATTATAATTATAAAATAATAGTGTCTAAATTGTATTAATTAGACAGGGCAACAAAATCGAAAAAATTGTAGAGGCTATTTAAATCACTACGCAATTTTGATGTATTGTGGTTGCAGTAGTACAAATATTGTCCAAATTTTAAATTCTGTAAAGAGAAGTTTTTTTTAAAATTGTGAATTTTTTAGACGTTTCTCCACATAATTTATAATAAATCAAAATGAGTAAGTCCGATATTATTAAAATAAACGTGGAAAAGTTTAGATTTATATAATCTTTAATCCGTTTATATATTGCATTTTAATCGTCTCAGTAGTTTCTGAGTTATATAAACAAATTAAAGCAAAAAATATATTTTTTACGTGAAAATAGCAAATTTTTGTGTTTTAAAAAACTCATGAAAAATCGAAAACGGCAGAACTTGTTCAGGTTTATTACTTTATCAGAAATCCACATATAATAAATAGTAACAAAATGAGATATCGATTATAAAAATCGATTGATTCCTTTCGATTTTATTCACAATTAAGTGAATTGGCTCATTTTCACAAAATTTAACTTTTTTTGTTTGACATACATAAAATGAAATGAAATGAATAGTTAATGTTCTTCTTTCGATTGATTGAATTTTGAAAACATTTTCCCCATGCTATGTGCAAATTTTCACGTATATACTGCGTTTCAATCGACTCAATAGTTTCTGAGTTATAATAACAAATTGAAAAAAAATATATTTTTTACGTGAACATAGCAAATTTTTGTGTTTTAAACAAATCATGAAAAATCGAAAACAGCAGAAATTGTTCAGATTTATTGCTTTATCGCAAAGTCACATGTAAAAGGAACAAAATGAGATATGGACCATAAAAATCGATGGATTAGTTTTGAATTTATTCACAATTAAGTGAATTCACTCATTTTCAGAAAATTGTATTTGCTTACAAGCGTGTACTTTGAGTGTAAATTTTACATGTTTTTTGTTATTGTAACAAAAACAAAACACATGTAAAATATACACTCAAAGTACACGCTTTTAAATTTTACTTATATAGATTGTACCTTTTTTTGTAACAATTTGTAGTCTCGTACAGTTCAAATTTAATTTATCTAGCTTTTGTCTTTTGTTATTTCCATCCCTGAACTGATTAGAACAAATTCGAAGTGAATTCATACAAGTTGGAGCAAGTGGTGAGGCGAATTTAGGTAAATTGGCGCGAATTCATTCATTCATTTTTTTATATAGAGTTTGACATTCTCATTAGTGATAGTATTGTTCGGAATGTCAAATTAATGACTTCGCGACAATTTTTCTGAATTCGCCACTTGCTCCACCTTGTATAAATTCGCTGTGAACAAGTTAAAGAAATAGTGTTACCAATTTTCAGTACATACTTTTTTATATTGCTGGGGAAATTTTGTGCAAGTCCTTACATGAAAACACAGCCGATTACAATTGAAACTGTAGTCGACAAACCGACAAACCACAACAAGATATAAGGCGATGAATTATAATCACTACAAATCAAAAACATGAGAAAATTTTAGAATCACTAGAGTGATCAACCAAACATAAACTATTTTTTTGTTTTGCATACAAAATATATGTAAATTGATTGTCGACCGTGGTTGTGGTTTTAACTTTTTTTTAAAAGATCGAAAAATAAAATCCTTTAAGCTTTGTAATAATGCATACATATTTATTAGAGTATTAAGACCCGTTTCACATGAAGCAAGTTGTAGATGTCAGAGGTAAGGTCGGGTTAAGGAGAAGAAAATTTTTAAAATTTGAGTTAAGACTTGTTTGAACTCGGCAAGTTTTTTTGTTGTTACGCATAAGTCATGCACAACTAAATTGCCTAATGTGAAACGGGGCTTACAATTCCAAAAAATAAATTTATGGAAAACCTGGTTTTAAAATTAGGCGAAGCTAAAATTAATAAAAAATAATAAGTTTTTCTTTGTATGCTTATTTTAAAATTACTCCAAGGATGAGATTTGCCCGTTTTTGTAAAAAGTACTAACAAATACTAAACAGGTATTAAACAGAACAACATTTCCTTAAAACATTGGCATTTCACAATCGATTGTCAGTCAAATGTCGCTAACATTTAAAAATTCAGAAAAAAATAAAACAAATTTAAAACAAAACAAGTAAGAAAGTATGATCGGTCAAGCCCGACCATGTAATACCCTAAACTAAGTAAAAGAGCAAAAACATTTTTCTTTTAAAATTTCAATAATTTTTATTTTTGAGTGATTTTCGGAAATGGGCCTTATATGGGGGCTATGACCAATTATGAACCGATCACCATGAAATTAAGTCGTGTGATTTATGTCTATAAGTTAAGTATGTTGAATTTTGTGTGTGTACCAACATTTTTAAGCGATTTATGCACGTTAAAGTGATTTTCGGAAGCGGGTCTATATGGGAGCTATGACTAATTATGGACCGATCGTAACAAAATTTGGTGACATGAATTTTGTGTATATAAAACTTATTTGAAGCGGAATTTGTGGAGAAACATATATAAATTAAACATTTATGACCGATAAAGTCCAATTTCGGGAGGACATTCGTATGGGGGCTAATATATAATATAATAATATGTACCAAATTTCATCGAAATATCTTCAAAATTGCGACCTGTACTCTGCGCACAAGGTTTACATGGACAGCCAGCCAGCCGACCAGACGGACGGACGGACATCGTTTAATCGACTCAGAAAGTGATTCTAAGTCGATCGGTATATTTCTAATATTTTTGGGCGTTACAAACATCTGCACAAACGCAATATACCCTCCCCACTATGATGGTGTGGGTATAATTACTAAAAATATCAATATACTATACATCATATTTTTTTTGAGAAACTTGATTTTACAAAAGCAATATTAAGAATGCAGTAAAATAGTAATTTAATAAGCAAATTCACACACTTTCAATGGATCAAATATATGTATTTTAATTTTCTAATCAGTTCCCATATTTTATTTTCCCCAGCTCCATTAAATATTACTAAACATTGGTAGTCCTCTTTCTTGCACTTGTTTTCTATTCTAGCAAGATGTATAACATCCAACTTCATCACCACTTTTTAGTCTTATTATCAAAAGTTTAAGTAATCGGCCGCCAAAATGTTATCGGGTTATTTCAATCGGTTAAAATTGCATAAAATGTATTCAAAATTAATTAAAATTTAGTGAAATGTCTTAACTAATGTTTTGGTGATAAACTAAAAGTGTTTAATTGAAAGCATCTATGAATGCTAAGTCACAAATCGCAAATTAAAATTTGCAAATTTTTCGATTCGCTTCGTTTAATTGGTAGAAGTCGTGTACGGGTTTTTGTTGTCGTGTTTGATAAATTGACGGAATAAGAGAAAATCTGCAACAATTGTTGCTATAACTACTAGAATTGCCAGAATGTGTTGAAGGTTTGTGAATTGAATAATTTAATAAATTGTATTAGGAAATACTTAGTTGCACAATACTATACTATGGAATTTAAATTAGAACTTCGTTCAGGAGTAACTAAAATTTTTAGAATTGTTTGTGTATTAAATAACTCAAGGAAGTTTAGTTTTAGTTGGTCTTCGCTGCTTTAAATAATTGGGAGAATTATTATTGCTGTAATTGGATTTTTTTAGAAAAACTGCAATTTGTTTATTAAAGAACTACATATTAATTTTTATATCCTTCAACATTTCCGTTTGTAATTTCTACATTTTTCATTTGCGACCCCACAAAGTATATATATTCTGGATCATTATAGATAGCGAAGTCGATATAGCCATGTCCGTCTCTCCGTCTGTATGTTGAAATCAACTTTTCGTAACCCACAATTAACTTACAAACATGATTGATACATCAATATATTGGTAATTCTTCCGGATCGGTTGCTATTTAAAATACAGAAAATCGGCCCACAAATGGTTGAGATATAAGGAAAAAACCGGGAAACCTCGATTGTTGGCCTATTTTTGATCTATATCTGGATTACTAAGTCATTAATATAGACAATATGGATAACTAATGATTGATATTTCAAAGTCCATTGCAAGGATGTATATAAGGCTATAATAAGTTGGACCTGGGTCAAAATCGGGAAATATATTTTTTAACCCGAATTTTTTTTTATCGAAAAAATTTTTTTGTCATAAATTCTTTTTCCAAAATATTTTTTTTAAATCCAAAAAAAATTTAAAAAAAATTGGAAAAATTTTTTCATCCAAAAATTTTTTTTGTAATAAATTCTTTTTCCAAATTTTTTTTTTAATTAAATAAAAATTGGAAAAATCCTTTTAAAAACATTTAAAGACAATTTGGAAAAAAAATTAAAAAAATGTTACAATAAAAACTCAAAAACTCTCCATGTTAGAGTGCTTTTTCAGAATCTATGGTGATAGTAAAAAAGCGATCTCAACTCCACATTTATCAGTCTATTTTTCCACCTAAAAATTAAAGTACGGATGAAACTGTTAAAAAAAAGTTTTAATTAGCAGTCTAAAATAAAACTCATTTGAGGAGTTTTATTTTTCCCGTCATAGAATAAAACTCATTACGTTTCTGTTCTTCTTTTTTTTCAGTATCTTTCTTTATTGAGTCTATCTGATATAATGTCTGTAGTAATTTACTTGTTTAAGAAAAAAAACAACAATTTAATAGGAATCAAAACAATAACAAATTAAAATTCCACTTTTTTTATTTTAATGACTATTTTTTTTAATTGCAATGCAAGGGGCTTTACAAAATGTAATGATCTGACAAGCGGAAAGCATTAGGTGTCAATTTACATAATATTAGTTTTATTTTCTGACGGGAAAAATTAAACTCTAGAAATGAGTTTTATTTTATGACGGGAAAAATAAAACTCTTCAAATGTGTTTTATTTTATGACGGGAAAAATAAAACTCCTCAAATGAGTTTTATTTTATGTCGGCCAAAAAAGTTTGAAGACCATGAATTGAAGTAATTACTCTTACTTTTGAAAGACGATTTTACATGTCCGAAATGCTGCTTGAACGTTATAAACTAAGATCATTTTTGCGATGAAAAATGATCCATTACGATAGCCCGAAGCGTAAGAGATCGTAACTGAAACCCGGCCAACCAGGTGAAACGACACCAAAGCCAAATATCCATAAATATATATCGAGCCCTTAGCGCCAAATTATCGTAAGCGACAAAACACAAATTTTACAGGAGAAGTTTTTTTCGATTATTTTGAAATTTTTTCCATAGAATTAAAAATTTTATGATGCAATATATTATAATTTCGTTCAAGCTATTTGTCTATTTTACAAAAATATTTATAACTTTTGACAATTTAAAATTAATGGAATACTTTATTGAAAAATATGACAAAAAATATTTTTTATTTAATTTTTGCATAGATACAAATTTTTCGAATTGAAATAAAATATTTATTTATGAATAGTTTTTAATGAAATTTAACAGTTATGTAAACTTTTCTATTTAAAATGAAAAAATAAAAACGAATTTTGAAATTTATTATCAGCAATCCCGCAATTCCCAAAAAAGTGTTGAAAAATCCCAAAAATGGAAATTTTTAGTTTTTTGGCTATAATATCCATACCAGGGTCGGAGTTATCGGAATCCTTTACAAAATAATTAAAAGCATATTGGGCCATCTAAAATCGGTTATTTTATTTTGATATCGAATATGTGATTTGAGAATTTTTGCCCTAAAGTTTAATTTTACATAAAAAATAGGTGTTTTTTGAATGGACCTGGTCCCCTCGGTAACAAAATTTTTTTTAAACAGTTCTTTTCTTATTTGACACATACATATGTTGTTAGTTCAATGAAGGAAAACTGGAGAAAATCGGAAAATATTTGGATACGCTGTTATCAAAAACCTGGAGTGTAATTTTTTTGAAATCGGAACACAAACGAAGAAATAGGATCATTTTAAAAATGTAATATAACCGAGGTGTCCTACTTTGAGGACCCTTGGTCGCGGCCGTGGTGGGCCCATGAAGTCCACGTTCAGAACTTAAACTCAGGAACACTTCTTCTTTGCGCATGTGAAATTTCATTCAAACCAATCTAACCATTTAGAAGTTACAGATTTATTTCCCTCTTTTTTTCCAATACCACTATGTGTCGTAAACATTGACTTACGATAAAATCTTACCCCCTATAATTTTGAAGTTATTAACAATTTTGATATTCTGAGAACGCTAAAACATCAGTCGGTCCATAAAATTTTAATTTTTACAATAAAAAAAAATTTTGGAAAATGTCGCTTACGATAATTTGGCGCTAAGGGCTCGATATATCAAACTTTTACGAAGTTGTCTCACATTATGAATCATAACTTTTTTTCTCCAAAACCGATTTAGCTAATTTTCAATACCAATTAGCTTAGGACATTGATACAAATTTCTGTGTGAATCTTAATAGTTTAAGTTAAGTATTTTGGATGTGATCGAGTTTTACTTAGACATTTTCTTGAGTATTTTTTGGAAAATTTTAAAAAATCACAACTAAAGTGTGGCTCTCTAATAACCCTGATGATTCACAACTATGTTTATATATGTAATATTCCTAATTTAAACGCACATTAATAAACAAAAGAACATTAATTTATTCTTTA
Source organism: Calliphora vicina (assembly GCF_958450345.1). Taxonomy (NCBI): domain Eukaryota; kingdom Metazoa; phylum Arthropoda; class Insecta; order Diptera; family Calliphoridae; genus Calliphora; species Calliphora vicina. The sequence goes on along the minus strand of NC_088784.1, from coordinate 25,983,000 downwards.
AGGCCTCAAGGCTTCTTAACAACTTTAAAGAGGGTCTATTCAAAATCTTAAATACTTTTGTAGCGGTCAACTATTAAGAGTGAATAAGTACGTAAGATGTTAATTTAGACATTTTACTTAAACACAAGAATAATAATTATGTTTATACCCAAGCGACCAAACAATAGAAATTCGCTTTTCGTGCTCACAAAACTTATAAGTCAGTTAACAAGACATCTTATGAACAGTTCAGTCCTCGATTGCTTGTAAATAAACCTTCCTCCGAAAACACTCCAATAGATTACTTCTGGTGGGTAAAATAACTACTTTCTAAAGTGCAGTGGAAAATAAAAGTTTAAAGTAATTACTCCATAGGTTACTTAGAGACACTAAAGGGACAATTGATTTCTCCTTAGGTTACATGGGATGTCTGTATAATTAAGCAAAAAGAAAATAAACTGTATGAAAATTATATCAACACAGTTTGTCAAAAACAAGTTTCTACGACAAAACGTTTAAAGTAGCTACACTATAGATTACTTAGTGACACTTAAGTGGCAAAACACTAGACTACCAGGGATGTATAATGTAGCCAATTGACTTATTTCTGCACTACAAAGAGCACATACTTGTCGAATGACCCAAAATATATAAATTTGAGTCAGCCAAGTGATCAGACATTAGTGAGGGATACATTAACTACTTGCTTAAGTGCTAAGCTCTGATCAGCTGGGTAGCTATTATTAGCTAAAGTGTGTGTGTTTGTGAGTAAAAGATTAAGACAGTGACTGAGTAAATGAATAAACGAATGCATGAATGAAATGACTGAGTACTTATTATTAACCATTCACTGTGATCAATGTCCGCCTTTTTAAATTAATGTTTACAAATTAATCGATTATAAAATAGTTAATATGTTTTTCTTAGGAAATTATGGCATCTTTAACGATTAAGTATTGTACCCATGATTCTCCTCAAACTATGAGAAGAAGCAGGGCGTTTCAATAGTTGTCGGAAGTATAAAGATTTTATTTATTATAAAACTAAAGAAAAATCAATTAAATTATGTTTTCGAGTGTAATTATTAAAGTAATTTGCTTAATTTATACAATTAGGCTCATTAAATTATCAAATAAATCATTAATTACTCAAGCAAATATTGGCTAATAATATTAAATTTGTTTTTTTATTTGTATTGAGAAAAAATGCGTGAAATTATTGAATAACATTTAAAAATTTCCATTTAGATTTTTTTTTGAAATTAAAACATGAATAATTTATGAAACTTACCTTTAAATTATTCCATAAATTTTGGCGAATAATGAAAATTCTGTTAACCACAGTTGCTTAAAAACTCCATTAAGGGTTAAACCTTAAATTTTAATTAACAATTGCACAACACTAAAAAGAGAGATAAAGAAAATTCAAAGAAATTTAATTAGTATTTAGTTTAAATAGCTTTTTTTAACATAATGAAATTTAAGTTTTTAAGATAATTTTTGAACAAATACCTAAAAATTTACCAAATGATACCTGGAAAACTGTTTTAAAACCAAGTAAAATTATTATATTCTGATATATCGAATCATAGTTACTCAATTTGTAGATGTATTCTCAAACCAGGCAGTGGGCAGCCCCACAAATTTACTCATCTCTGGCCTACTAAATTTGTTCTTATCCGAAGGCCAAGAAATTTTATATTAAAATACTAACCAGCTAAAATTTTGTGAATTTTGGTAATGGCAACTAGTTACCGCATACATTATTTTGTAATGAGAGATCGTTACCCAGCACATTATTTTATGTATTGGTACGAATCATGGCGAATCTTTTGAACGTGGTTTTTGTTTTTAATAATTTATGTGTCATTTTGAAGGATACATGTGTCATTTATTCTCACTTAGTTATTTAACATTATAGTGGAAACAACAACGATTTTTTTTTGGTTTGCAAATGTAAAATTTTGTGCCGACAAAGCGTCATATGCGGGAAGTTTTGCTTTACTTCTTTAATTTGAAGTAGGGATAAAACGATACCGATACAGTATCGATACTGTATCGGTAGTAAAGTATCGATACCTACTCGGTATCGAACTAAAAGCATCTATACTTACTTGTATCGGTAAATTTCTTCACATGATTAGAACCAGTGAAAACCTGAAATAAATTCAAATGTACATGGTTCTAAGCATAGATAATAGACATAGAGCGGAAACTCTCCTGTCAAAGACCTGACTCAGTTGTCAAAAACCTAAGTGGTGAGAATGTATTAGTAGTAAAAACTATGTGAAAACAAAAACAACACTCGTATGTGTGATTATTTTTTGAGTAATTTTTTTGTTTGAGTTTTTTTCTAGTTTCCGGTCTATGTTCTCTATGGTTCTAAGTACATGTCGTACTTTGTATGCGTATACTCGTATATATAAATATTGTTTAAGCCTCTAACGTTCTACAAATCAAATTTTTATAAAATTTAATTAATAAACAAAAACGTAACACAGGCCCAATAAATTGAGACTTTTTAATTGGATAGCGACCCTATAATTCTGAAAGAGCGTGTTGACTTATTATCAGAGTTATATTGTGGAATTTTATGGGGATAATTTTTGTGGAAGATCTTAACCCTCTATCTCCTCTCTTTACCGGTCAGATACTTGTAGATACTTGCTTTGAAATCTTTTCAACGACAGTATCTGCATAGTCAGGATGGCTTTTTAAATGCTTGTGCAGATTTAAAGTATTGCCAAAATACCGCACACTTTTGAAGTACTTTTTCTTTTTTTTTTGTAAAATATAACCACACAGCCGATTTTATGGGTCCCATTTCTAGGGATTTTTGATCAAATTAAAGTTTTACAACACAAATTAAAAACTATATTGAAAATGGCGTCAACTTAGCTTTGTTTTGTTTAATAATATGAAGCGAGTATTTTTGACCCATACGAGTACTTTTGACCGATACCTACTTGGTACTCGGTGCTAAAGTATCGATGCTAAAAGTACTTGGTATCGAAACAAAAGTATCGATATTTACTTGTAGTTACTCGTATCGTTTCATCCCTAATTTGAAGCACACCATAGGTTATGGTGAATGTTTTCCATCGGTTTCGAAGTGAGAGAGAAGGTTTGTGCGGTTCAGAAGTGGTGACTTTGACACGGAAGACAAAGATAGCCCAGGACAACCAAAAAAGTTTGAAGACCAAAAATTGGAGGCATTACTCCATGAGGATTGTTGTCAAACTCAACAAGAGATTGCAAAATCAATGGGACCATACGAATTGAAGCTGAGAGACCATGAAAGATGATTTTGCATGTCCGAAATGCTGCATCAACGCTATAAAAGAAAATCAGAAAATCGAATCATTACTTACGATGAAAAATTAATCCATTGCTTTAAACCGTAGCGTTAGAAAACATATGTGAAACTCGGATAGACACCAAATATCCATGGCGCTAAGGTAATTCTCTGCCTTTGGTGGGAGCAAAAGGGTCCCATCTAATAATAATGAAATTTAAGTTTTGCCTCACCCGCCTTATAGTTCAGACCTTTCCCCGTTCCACTACTATTTGTTTCGATCAATGCAAAACGCTCTCTCTGGGATATGCTTATCCTTAGAACAGAGCATCCGAAATTAACTTGATTCGTTCTTGACCTCAAAAGATGAGTAGATCTTTTGGCGCGAAATCCATATGCTGGTAGAAAGATGGGAAAAGTTCATAGCTAGCAATAATCAACTTTGAATAAATTTATGTTGTACAAATGTTCCAAGATAAAAGCCAATAATTTGAAAAAATCCCGAATTTTTAACTCATACACCAAATAGTTACCCAATTTGGAGATAAATTCTCAAAACAGACATAATTCTGTAGCTCATTAAGAAATGGAAATACGAGTCCCAAACTTTTTCAACATAGTCTCCTTTGAGCTCTATACACTTTGACCAACGTTTCTCCAATTTGTGTATCCCTTCTAAAAATTAAGATTTGTGGAGGTTATCAAAATAGCCATTTGTTTGGGAGATAATTTCATCGTTCAAAGAGTCAAATCTCTGCCCGCCGAGCCATTTCTTCAGGTTTGAAAACAAAAAATAGTCCCTCGTGGCTAAATGCTGAGAATAGTGCCTATGAGAGAGCAATTCGTAGCATAATTCATGGAATTTTGTCATGGAAACTGCACATTCGTGCACCCTTGCATTGTCGTGGTGAAAAATAATAACACTCTTGCGAAGTTTTTACACGCAAACTCAGCAGCCATCTTGCTGAAAGCTTTCTCATACCCAAGAGATCATTCAAAATTTAAATCACTGAGTCATGTGAGATGCCTATTCCTTCCACAATCTCTCTCTCTCTTTCAATCACCGATCGGCCAACATCATATCGTAAATTTTTCAATTGTTTCGGATGTAGAGACTTCAACTGAGCATCCACAACGTTCGGCATCTTCTGTGGTTGTACGAAGAAATTCAGTAAACCACTTTTTTACCATTGAAATTGATGGTGCAGATTTCCCATAGTATTTATCAAGCTAAGTCATGGTTTGAGTGATGGTTTTTTTCAACAAGAAAAAAAACTTAATGAGCAGATGAAATTCACTTATTTCTCCACAAGTCATGGGTCGTGTCTGCTATCAATGGATGTCAAACTAAATAACGCAGATTGTTCAAATTTTGACAGGAATAAACTAACAGATGTCTGTTGACAGGACCAGGGGGGTTATTATGTAGTTCGATTCGAAACGAAACACTTTCGAAATACAATTTATAAAGCATACAAAATCGAACGAATTTCTATTCGAAACGAATTACAGAATGGCCCACAAAGGGACCATTGCTTGGACCAACGTGAACTGCTCTTCCTTTTCTTCACTTCGTGGCTGCCTGGAAACCTTACTCTACATAATAACCCCCCTGTATTGATCTTTCAGTTAAGAGCCGGAAAATTAAAAATTCGCAAGAAAAAAAAATATTGTTACGATTTTGCATTAGAGATTTGTATTTAACGGTCTTTAATGAAAGCCTGCAACATTCAGCTTCTACTTATCAAAAACATTGATAACATGCAGTTATTAGCATTATTTGTACGTATGACAACACTAATTGTTTAAGCTGCTAACATTAACATTGAAAGCTCTAGAATTCGAGTGTTCTAGTTTTGTTTGTTAAGAACAATCGAGGCTACTCGCATGAAGATGGCACTGTGCATAAATAGTGACTGCGGTTGCAGTAGTTAGTGCGTTTATTTATGCATATTTATGCAAAGTTCAGCAAAAAGTTCACTTTTTTCTAAAAAAATTGTATTCGCCATAATCTTGTTTAAATAAATTAACTAAATTGAATAAATATTTTTTTAGATTATTTCCCTTACTTTTAGCTAACGTCAATGGAGACAAAAAACATGTGTATAGAAACATAATGGCATTATATAGTGAAAATTGTTAGTTTTCCAATGATATAAATCCTTTTTTTAAATTTCCTTCAATATTTTGCATATATTTAGCTAATACAACTGCAAGCTATTTTAATAATTTTTATTAAATAAAATATTATCTTCTATTTCTTATCAATAGAAATTATTTTCATAATAAATTTCATATTTTTTTTGTACACCACATTTATTATTTGCAGCTTGTCTTTTTTGTTGAACAATGCATTATTTATAGATAAAAACTAATACCTAAATAAATATCTTATTTATTATTAAAAACAAATATTTTAGTTATTTCTTTTATATTGTATATAAATAACTAAAATATTATTTAATTTTCTTTTTAAAAATTCTTTTTACTCTTTATCAAAATCTCTAAAACCAGAAACGACTTCTTTGTTTAACTTTTTTTTCAACAATTTTATTTTGATATCATTTGTTTTTTTATTTTTATTTTTATCACAAAATATGAAATTTCTGTTTAATTTTTTGTTGTAGCAAAAAACATTCTAGTCTTTGTATTGTAGTTTTGCGTGATTATTTAAGAATTGTAACAGAAAAAAAATATGAGCTGTTTGTGAGAAAGAAGAAAAGAACCTTCATAGCACCACAAAATTGTTTATCTAGGCAACATAATCTTGTGCTACTGTGTTGCTAAAGGCATCCAAAGAATGGGTTGCCAAGGTAAGAAGAATTTGGGGGAGGGTGGGGAAGTTAACACAAAGCAAATAAAAGGAGTTAAAATTCAATAAATTGAAAGAAGAACATTAACTACACAATTTTATGAATAACAAACAAAAAACTAAAATTTTGTGAAAATGGGCGAATTCACTTAATTGTGAATAAATTCGAAAAGAATCAATCGATATTTAAGATCGATATTTTATTTTGTTGCTATTATATGTGGCCTTGCGATAAAGCAATAATTCTGAACAATTTCTGCAGTTTTCGATTTTTCATGATTTTTTTAAAACAAAAAAAAATTGATATGTTCACGTAAAAAATGTATTTTTTGCTTCAATTTGTCAAAATAACTCCGAAACTATTGAGCGGATTGAAATGCTATATATACATGAAAAATTGTAAATAGCATGGCGGTTACGTTTTTAAAATTCAATTAAACGAAAGAAGAACTGTAACTACTCAATTTTATGTATATCAAACAAAAAAATAAAATTTTGTGAAAATGAGCGAATTCACTTAATTGTGAATAAATTCGAAAGGAATAAATCAATATTAATGGCCGATATCTCATTTTGTTCCTATTACATGTGGCTTTACGACAAAGCAATAAATCTGAACAATTTCTGTCGTTTTCGATTTTTCATGATTTTTTTTAAAACAAAAAAATTTTCTATTTTCACGTAAAAAATATATTTGTTGCTTCAATATGTCAAAATAACTCCGAAACTATTGAGCGGATTTAAATGCAATATATACATGAAAATTTTTAAAATTCAATCAATCGAAAGAAGAACATTAACCTCTCAATTTTATGAATATCAAACAAAAAACTAAAATTTTGTGAAAATGAGCGAATTCACTTAATTGTGTATAAATTCGAAAGGAATAAATCAATATTAATGACCGATATCTTGTTTTGTTCCTATTGCAAGTGGCTTTGCGGCAAAGCAATAAATCTGAACAATTTCTGCCTTTTTCGATTTTTCACGATTTTGTTAAAACAAAAAAATTAGCTATTTTCACATAAAAAATATATTTGCTGCTTCAATTTGTCAAAATAACTCCGAAACTATTGAGAGGATTGAAATGCAATATATACATGAAAATTTGTACATAGCATGAGGAAAATATTTTCAAAATTCAATCTATCCAAATAAGAACATAACTATTCAATTTTATGTATATCAAACAAAAAACTAAAATGTTGTGAAAATGAGCGAATTCATTTAATTGTGAATAAATTCGATAAGATTCAATCGATATTTATAATCGACATCTTATTTTGTTGCTATTATATGTGGCTTTGCGTTAAAGTAATAAACCTGAACAATTTCTCTCGTTTTCGATTTTTCATGATTTTTTTTAAAACAAAAAAATTTGCTATTTTCACGTAAAAAATATATTTGTTGCTTCAATATGTCCAAATAACTCCGAAACTATTGATCGGATGGAAATAGAATATATATATGAAAATTTGTACATAGCATGGGGAAAATGTTTTCAAAATTCAATCAATCGAAAGAAGAACATTAACCTCTCAATTTTATGAATATCAAACAAAAAACTAAAATTTTAGGAAAATGGGCGAATTCACTTAATTGTGAATAAATTCGAAAATAACTCATCGATTTTTATGATCAATATTTCATTTTGTTCCTATTACATGTAAAACAAAAAATTTGCTATTTTCACGTAAAAAATATATTTGTTGCTTCAATTTGTCAAAATAACTCCGAAACTATTGAGCGGATTGAAATGCAATATATACATTAAAATTTGTAAATATCATGGGCAAAACGTTTTTAAAATTCAATCAATCGAAAGAAGAACATTAACCTCTCAATTTTATGAATATCAAACAAAAAACTAAAATTTTGAGAAAATGGGCGAATTCACTTAATTGTGAATAAATTCGAAAAGAATTCATCGATTTTTATGGCCGACATCTCATTTTGTTCCTATTACATGTGGCTTTGCGATGAAGCAATAAATGTGAACAATTTCTGTCGCTTTCGATTTTAATGATTTTTTTTTAAATTTTATGAATATCAAACAAAAAACTAAAATTTTGGGAAAATGGGCGAATTCACTTAATTGTAAATAAATTCGAAAATAATCCATCGCTTTTTATGGTCGATATCTTGTTTTATTCCTATTACATGTGGCTTTGCGACAAAAGAAAAAATCTGAAGAATTTCTGCCATTTTCGAATTTTCATGATTTTTTTAAAACAAAAAAATTTGCTATTTTCAAGTAAAAAATATATTTTTTGCTACAATTTGTGAAAATATCTCTGAAACTATTGAGCCGATTGAAATGCAATATATACATGAAAATTTGTAAATAGCATGGGGAAAACGTTTTTAAAATTTAATCAATCGAAAGAAGAACCTAACTACTCAATTTTATGTATATCACACAAAAAACTAAAATTTTGTGAAAATGAGCGAATTCATTTAATTATGAATAAATTCGAAAATAATCAATAGATTTTTATGATCGCTTTCTCATTTTGTTGCTGTTATATGTGGCTTTGCGACAAAGTAATAAACCTGAACAATTTCTGCCGTTTTCGATTTTTTATAATTTTTTTAAAACAAAAAAATTAGCTATTTTCACGTAAAAAACATATTTTTTGCTATAATTTGTGAAAATAACTCCGAAACTATTGAGCCGATTGAAAAGCAATATAAAACGGATTAAAGATTATGTAAATTTAAATTTTTCCAAGTTTATTTTAATAATATCGGACCAGCCTTTTTTGAGTTATCATAAATTATGTGGAGAAACATCTAACAAAATTTATAATTTTACTTTCTATTAGAAGAACTCATATCTAAAAACTATCAAGAGAATCTGTAATTTATATTTTTATTATCACATCATTCCCTTCTAATTGCAGCTTTTGAAGCAAGTTGTTAACCCTGCTTTTGGTTGCATGAGTATTTAACCGGAAGTTCTTTTGTTTCATGTGTTTTTGAGCTACAGTTTTGTTTTATGTTCTGCTTTTCTTTTAATATTTTTAAAGCAAACTACTGTTCAGTTTTTGTTTTGTATTAAATAAAATAAGAAATAATATAAAATAGTTTTTTTTTGTTGCTTTTTTGCTCTGTTTCTTTAGAAATGTGCCATATTTTTATTTATTTTTTTTTTTTAATTTTTTATATTATTTTTATTTTATTGTCGTTCTGGTTTTATCACTGCAACACTTAAGAACTCAAAGTATTTAAATTGTTTTTGTATTATAATTTTATTATAGCAAAAATAAATCTTTCATTTATCAATTTTGTAGTAAAGATTTTTTTTGTTTTCTTTTTGCGGTTAAGCTTATTAATGTTGAAAGTTTTTAATAAATCGTAGAGGAGATTGGTGTGTGAGATTAAAACGTTTTATGAATTTTAATTTAAGTAATTAAATAAATTTTCTTTTTGTGGTTAGTATTTTTTTTTTTAAATAAATATTTGCATTTAATATTACAAAACGTTTGTTGTTTGCATTTCAATAATTATGAATTGCTGAACTGTCGATATAATTTCATTTATGATGATGAACATGAACATTTTGTGTGGTGGCTAGATGAGGATGAGGGAATGAGTGGACTATTGAGTGGTTGGTTGGGCTGATGGTTTGTTTGGTTGGGTTACACAAGTATTACTTTTGTTATTTGCTTAATTTGTAAGATGATGCTTTAATTAATGAAACAAATTAGTTATTAGTAGTTTTTACTTTGCTGGCAATTTAATTTTTATATTTATAGCACATGTATGTACTCGTATATATTAAATAAGTTTTGAATAAAATTTAGCTTTATTTAATTGTACGCCTGGCTTACTTTCTCTTCATTGGGATGTTGGCAAATGGACGTCTATGATCGGGGTTATGCTCTCTCTTTAAGGATGTTTATGCACTCCTGGCCCATTTTGTATTTGGAATGGTCGCTAATGGACCGATTGGATCAGATTTACGTTCTCTCTCTGAAAATAAAGTAGGCATTTTTAAGGAAGGCTATAGTTGAGAGATGAAAGCCGGTAGTGGCTTCTTAATTTACTGGTTTATGTATGACTAGCCTACTATCTTTTCATTGGGATTTGTAATCATCCCATGGATATCTATGATCGGGTTTTTCCTCTCTTTTTAAATAGTGTAGGAATCCTTAAGGCTGGCCACAACTCTTTTTGTAAATTTTCATGCTTATGCACGCTTAGCCCACTCTCTCTTCTTTGGGATGATCCTTAATGGAAAGCTTAGGTCGAGTTTAGCCTCTGTATGGAAATAGTGAAGGAACCTTTAAGGCAGGCTACAAATGGAAGTGTAAAACTGGCAGTGGAATGTCAATTTACAGGTTTATGAATGCTTTACCAACAATCTCTTCATTGGAATGATTCCAAATGGACCTTGAGTTTTTCCTCTCTTTGGAAATAGTGTAGTAATCTTCAAGGCTTGCTACAACTCGTTGGTTAAAATTGGAGGTGGCTTGTTTTTTCACCTCATTCCGGGAAATGTTATGTTTCAAAGAACTATTAAACGCCTAATCCTTTTTCTCTTCTTTGTAACGATGACTGTTTGACCACTTGCTCTCTCTGGGAAATGTTGTAGCAGTATTTAAGGCTGGCTGCAATTCGCTGAGCAAAGTCAGCGGTTGTTGTAGCAGCGTAAACAAGTTTAGAATATTTAATCAGGATGTTCTGCATGTAGATCAAGTCCAAGGAATTGTGCTACTTCAACTGGGTGGGTCCATAAATACAGTAGACGTAGGGTTGGCTGGACAGTTGAGGATGTCATGAGCACCCTGACCACATATGTTAAGGACGGTACAGTCTACGCGGGACCAGAAGTCATTAAGCCAGTTGCTCTATTCGGATCTTAGTTGTGCCAGAACGACTATAGTTTTACGCGGCACAATCTTCTCGGAGTCTGCTATCGGTGGTGGGCGACCTCCAAGTACGAATGTCGTACGGTATCCTGCTACCTCGGAATTGATGGCGTCTATATGAATGTCGTTCAAAACGATCAAATGGATCCTGCACTAACCTCTGTATGCTCTTTTCGTATTTGCTTAGGTTCTGTCAGACATGCCTTGGGCGAGACTCCAACTGTGTGATGTTGAAGTTTAGATGACTCCTCCGGTGACATCTTAGAAGGAACGTTGTGGTCCTAGACCGGTAGAACTTTGGATTCCTCGTGAAGCTGGTGTTCGGAGGTAATTTTAAGGCAGCCTGTGACGGTTCTTAAGGCTGCTTTTGGCAGCAGATACAGAGTATCATATAACGAAGGTGATCACACTGGAACAGCATAGTTAACCACTGACCAATCGTCTTGTAGGTTGCTAGCAAGTGCCTTGAAGACCTTGTTCCTAGTTCGCAATTGATGCGTGATTGCATTGGTGTATGCTGAGGAGGTAAAAAGGCTATTAAAAGTGACACCTAAGATTTTCGGTTGGTTCACTGTAGGAATTTGTATGCTGTCTAGCATAAAGCCTAAGTTGAGTTTTACCTCCTTCGTACAGGTGGTGAAGAGTGTTGCCGATGACTACATTGCTGATAGCTGTAGCCAAACCCTGTGAGGGCCCTGTGAGTTTAAAGAGGTAGAAGTTAAACAAGAGTGACTACAGGCCCCTGCCTTGAGGAACTCCTTGTTGAACTCTAAGGGATTTTGAGCATTTGTCTCTAAATTCCACTCATATAGTTCACTATCCATTTCTTGGGCATTGTGGACTGCAGGATGTGATGGAAGAATATGGCAGGTCAAGTGCTAGTAGGACAGTCCGTTCAAAATTCCTCTGCTGATTTAAGTCCTGTGAAATCCGAGTTACTATGCCGGATAATGCTGTGGTGATGCTGTTCATCTTACGGAATCCATGCAGGTTAGGAGCTGCTGGGGAGGAGATGAGCTTCGAGTCTCTTCGCTACAAGTGACAGGAGGGAAATCAGCCTGTACGATTGACCCTCGCTCGCGATTTTTACAGGTTTTAACAACGGGATTACTCTAACCATTTTTCAGACATTGGGTATTAGTAAGCTCGTACTCGATCGAGGTACTCGATTCCCCGCTCGCCTAGATATTTTAGCATCAGCATGGAATTTCCGTCAGGTCCTATTGCCTTTAAAGACTTAGCTGCGTTTTTGGCTGCTGAAACTTCAGTTGGCGGCTAAAGTTCAAGTAGTTTGCGAACAATACTTCTTTTTGTCTTGTCTCTCTTGGGGTGCTCAACAAATATTCGGAAAAAAGCACGCGCACACCGTTTATGGTTGAATATGGTGGTATTTGCAAACTTAATCACGACGCTATCATCCTTCTTAATCGGGTTGGATAGAGACCGAACTGTCAACCAATCAGCAACAAAAAAAGTCAGCAGTCTTCGATATTTGTTCGATAAAGCTTTCAATGTCCTACTAATAATACAACACTCTCTCATCTAAAATTTATATGGATGACTATTCGTTGTATTCTATTATAAAATCGAGAAGCTTAAATTAAGATACATTTAATATTTGACCATCAAAATGTTTCTGCAGTTAGAACCTCGTTTGGAGAAATGTTAATATCTCTTGAGATGATCCCAGATAGAGCACTTGGGTTCTCTCTTTATTCCCTCTGTGAGAAGTTATGTAGTCTTTAAGGCTAGCTCCAATTCGGATAGTAAAGTCAGCGGTCTTTGATTTATATTCACTTCTTTTGAATGACCAGATGGATTCTTGAGTCGCGTTATTCTCTCACTGGGAAATGTTGTAGGAATCTTTAAGGCTGGCTGCAATTCGTAGAGTAAAATCTTCGATTTATATTCACTTCATTTGAATGATCCCAGATGTATCACTTGTGTAGCGTTTTTCCTCTCTGTGGGAAATTTTGTAAAAACTTTAAGGCTGGCTCCAGTTCTGAGGCTACAGGTAGCAGTGGTTTCTATAATTTATAGTTTAGTATTAGGACATATTCAAGGCTACTTAATTTCAGTTGGGAGTCTATATGACATTGTTTTTGATTCGATCAAACTTAGAATTTCCTAATGAGCTGACAAAACATTCTGTGTTTTACTATTGGGTGTATAACTTAAAAGTGCGGAATTAAGAACAGATGGCATATCTTTTGAACGCGGCTTTTGCCGTTAATAATTTATATGACATTTTGAAGGGCAACTATCTGCTTTACTTCTTTAATTTAAAAAAAGTGCCGCTGCAGTACACCGACTGCTCACCAAAGCTTAGGGTGAATGTGTTCAACGTGCGAGATATGGTTTGCTCGGTTCAGAAGTGGTGATTTTGACACGGAAGACAAAGATCGCCCAGGCCGTACAAAAAAGTTTGAAGACTAAGAATTGGAGGCATTACACCATGAAGATATCTTGCAAAATCATTGGGTAATTTCAAACTATTTGCAGGATTCTTCCAAAAGCAAGGATATTGGGTACCATACGAATTGAAGACGAGAGATCTTGAAAGACGATTTTGCATATCCGACCGCTATAAAATAATCATTAACCCGAAAACCGATAACCCGAAGCGTGAGAGATCGACAGCAAAGCCAAATATCCATGGAGCTAAGATAATGCTCTGTATTTGATGAGCTGCTGAATTCTGGCCAGACCATCAGATGGAACGTGTACGAACGCAACTGGTACAACATAACTTAAGCTCCATTTATCATCTTTAATTATTGAAAACATTTTCCCCAAAATATGTTGGCAATCATTATTCATTGTAATTTACATAATTTTTCATGATAATTATTTCTTTTTTTGTCCAAAAACATTCCCAACAATTTGTTTAAACAAAATAGACGCACATAATTAGCTCATTATATTTATTTATTTATAAATACATTTATGCAAAGAATTTTTTTTTTGTATTTCATAACAATAAATATTATATTGTTCTTGTTAATTGTAGTGTCACTGTAAATTTCATGCTTTAATCCATTTTATGCCCTAAATATTTATGAGGAAAAAGGTTTATTCAATGAACTATACTATTATAATTGTACTAGAGTTTCGTTGGCCAAAATAATTTCATTATATTGTTTTATTTTTAGCATAATTATATCAGTTATTAATTAATGGTTATAAATAATATTCATTTGTATGAAAATATCATGTTATTTTTTTTTTTTTTTTTTTTTTTTATTTATTAGCCTATGGAAAATTATCCTTACAGGCAATTAACAATTATTTGTATAAATGTAATTAAAAAAACTTATTATAAAAATTATGAATTCAAATAAGCAATAATGTTGTTTTTAATTATATTGTTACTTAATGAAAAATCAATTAACATGTAAAATTTATTAAATTCCATACACATTCTCCTTATTGGATCAGCATTTGCAAAGTTCGCTCTAATAAATTTCACTGATAATGGAACAAAATGTCGTGATGGTCGTTGAGGCACATTAAATGAGATATTTTGGATTAAAAAACCGGAACTTACACTACCATTGATTATGTTGCAAATAAATGAAATGTTTAACATTGATCTTCGGCTCTTCAGGGTTGGAAGTTTAATTAAAGCCAATCTTGCAGAATATGAAGGTAGATTTATTGGGTTGAAATTTAATCCACGAAGACAAAAGAGTAGGAACTGTTTTTGTACAGATTCAATAGCGTCAGAATGCTTTTTATATATAGGGTCCCATATTACGGATCCGTATTCCAGGATAGGTCTTACCAGGGATGTGTATAGAGATTTAGTGGCATAAGGGTCATTGAACTCCCTAGCCCAACGTTTCATAAATCCTAGTACACCTCTGGCTTTATTTGTTGTCATTGTTATATGTGAAATAAAATTTAGCTTGGAATCCAGTAAAATTCCCAGATCTAAAAATTTATCGACCATTTCAAGCTGATGTAGTTCAAAAACATAGTGTGCCGGTATTGGATTCTTTCTAACAAATCGCATATATTTGCACTTTTTTAGGTTTAATTCCATATGATTTTCTTTACACCATGAATAAAACGAATTTAAATCATCTTGATTTAAATTCGTTTGATATAATCAGTATAAGTATTACGTACAAGTATTTAAGTAAATTGTCTATAGTATAATAATAATAATAATAATTTCATGTTCATTTATATCAAACCATTCATAAATTAATTACTTAATATTGTAGTTGTGGTTAGTCTAGTACCAATTCATGAAATCCAATACTCTCATTCAAATTAAATGTAATTTACATAGTACACATAGTTGTCTAAATATGATTGTTCAAACAACAAATAATATAATGCATAAATATGAAAATCTATTTTGGAATTAAAATTACTTTCTTTAGATGTGTCTTCATTACCAGTCAGAATATTAAGAGTATTGACACATGTCAAATTTATGGATAAACCTCAGGTTATACAATACTTACTAATTACAAACTTAAATGTAATTTGTGGTAATTTGTAGAGTTTAAATTGAAACTGTTGAAGTATGTCAAGTGACCCATTGCCTGAGATGCTTTTTATTTTCATAACGAATTTGGAAATATTCCAAAAAATTTATTTTGAAGATTATTGGCTATTGGGATTACATTTGGTTCAGTCACTATTTGAAATCAATAAAAACGAAATCTCATGGGGGATTGTTTGTTTTTTGTCATATACCAGGACCATTTGGATTACTGCCGTGGTTGCTGTTGACTAGAAAGTGATCCATCAATCCCCTGTCATTCTCACAACTACGTTCCGTTTGCTTCTAGGTGGTTAAACGTTATTTTTATTCCCAAGAAAGACAGAAGAAGTCATGAGAATGCAAAGGACTTCCTTTTAATAATCCTACCATTCCTGTTGAAAGCCTTGGAAATATTCATCGATTTACATAGTAAAACTTAACTTAGGCATCATCGTCGACGGCGTAAAAATTCCGACAGTGAAGCACCCGAAAATCTTGCAACAAGGTCCTCAAGGGACTAGCCGGCAGTACTTGGGGTATAGACAGTTACATACAAAACGATTGGTCGCCTTCATTGAGTGATACTCAGTGGAGAAATATTCAAAGCTGTCAAAACGCAGCCCTAAGAACCGTCACTGGTTGCCTTCAAATTACCTCCGAACACTACCTTCATGAGGAAACCAAGGTGCTATCGATCAAGGAACACAACGTCATGTTGACGCAACAGTTCCTTTTGGAGGAGCCATCCAAACTTCAACATCGCACAGTTGAAGTCTCCCCCGAGGCATATCAGACAGGACCTACGCAAATACGAGGAGAGCATGCAGAGGTATGTGCAGGATCCATTTGATCGCAGCACAGAGATGCCATTATTTTCGTGGTAGCAGGATACTGTATGAATGTCGTACTTGGAGGTCGCCCACCACCAATACCAGACGCCGAGTAGATTCTGCCGCGTAAAACAAGAGTCGGTCTGGCGCAACAGGCTTAATGCATTTTGATACGGCGTAGACCGTGTCGTCCTCAACTTATGTCCAGCATGTGGTCAGGGTCCTCATGACACACCACACATATTCAACTATTCAGCCAACCCTACATCACTACGTCCTATGGATTTATGGACTCATCCTGTCGAAGTCGCACAATTCCATGGACTTGACAACATGCAGAACCTCCTGATTAAATATTGTAAAATAGTTTATGCTGCGACAACTACAGCAACTACCTAAAGAGTCACTAAACGGAAATAACTTGACGAAGATCACATTAATTCCAACAATATACCTATAATATATCAGCATTCCTTGATGTTGAAGGTGACTTCAACAACGTAACAATGTCATTCTTCAACGTGCTCTAGAAGAATAGCTAGATGTGGAAATATATGTACATCAGCATCTAAATAGTGATCATGATGAAATCGAGAGCTACTACTTCATGTCTTGGAAACAGCGAAGTAAGTTAGGTTTGGCATATATCAAGGTGCGGTAATCTATCCTACAGATGAGTGTTGTTAGCTAAATTTTTGTCAAATTGGAAAATAAGCGATTAAATGCAATGGACGATGGATGTGATTAATCTTGGAAATGCTCAGCAACTGGGTTAAAAGCAAATATACCAAACTTCAACATAGCTTCGGGACTGTGAACTATCCCTATCAGACAATGCGAATTCATTTTTCTCGAAATTATCATGGAAACTGAATGTACATACAGGTGGTGTAATAGGCTTCACTTGAAGCGCTAGACAAGATTCTGCTTCTAACGCTGATAAACCTTCACTTAAGAGCTATATCCACATTTAGTGTGGCAAGACTAACAGACTCTGGATGTTAGAGATCCAGAACGTATGGACATTGTAGAATACTGAAGCTGCTTTCCTCGATCCTAGACCAAACCTCTTATTACCTAAAGCCCTGCACGAACTTTGATGGGATGTTCAAATTTGTTTTTCCTCCCAGGCGATAATGGAGCGTAAAAAACTGATATTTCTAAAATAAATTTCATCTGGTTAAAGGTCCCGATGCGTCTTCATATAAAGTCTACGAGTTTCAGAACGATATTATTGGTGTAAGTATTCATGGGATTACTGTCACTTATATTCTCCATTTGGGGCTCTGAACAAGATTCTGCTTGTAACTCCAACAAACCTTCCCTTAAGGGCTATTTCCACTTGCAGTATGGTAAGACTGATGTTAGAGAACGTATGAAGATTCTAGAATACTGAATCTGCTTCCCTTGCTCCTTAACCAAACCTCTGATTAACTAAAGCCCTGAACAGACTTTGATACGATGTTCAAATTTGTTTTTCCTCTCACACGATAATGGAGTGTAAAATTTTATGTTTCCACAATAAATAGCATCTGATGTGTTCTGTGATAAACTCAGGTTAAGGCTGCCGATATGTCTTCCATGTAAAGCCTGCTAGTTTCAGAGCGATATATTGGTGTAAGTGGTCGTGAGACTGTCAATTATAATGAGAAGCATAGTACACATCTCTTAAATATGAACCGACTCTACTATAGCTGTTTTAACGGCTCACTGGATCAGCAGTAAGGACGTCACTTTATCAGTTACTGCTGAAGCTGTCAGAACCGCAGAAAGGAAATAGTTTTTCGCCTCTGTGAATTTCTGAACGTACATAAACTCTATTTGAGAGAGTTTAAGGTACCAGGCTATGATAACTAGTTAAAGTAGTCTTTGGAGATCCTCGATTAAGTGCAGGAGAGGATAAACTGTGACAGGCTTCCTTCTAATAATCTTTTCTTCTCTGGTCTAGGAACACAATACCTTTTTTACTCAACATTTCCCTCTAGGCTATCTTTGGAAGAGTCACCCATGAAGTTGGAAGCTTCACCGAAACAACACCTTCGTATGTATCAGGAGAGCATACTGAGGTATAAAGGGCCATTTATTAAGCGCTTCTTATCTTTAAATTTAAATAAATCAAAGTGTGTATGAGATATGGAAATTGTTATTCGTTTGAAAGACCAATCGATGAAACTATATATGTAATATAATATCGTGCAACTATCCGTCGCTTCTTCGGTGAGTGGCGCGCAACCGAAATGACTCTGGTGCATAAGTCAGGCAGAATTTTGCATAGGTTATGCTGGCTTTCAGGGACCATGGACCTGCGGCTTAAGAAAACCCCACAAGAAAAAGTATAACGGGGTCAAATCGCAAATCGCTCGCCATCATTGAGTGATACTCAGTGGAGAAATATTCAAAGCTGCCAAAACGAAGCCTTAAGGGTCACATGCTGCCTTCAAATTACCTCCGAACACCACCTTCATGAGGAAACCAAGGTGCTATCGATCAAGGAACACAACGTCATGTTGGCCCAACAGTTGCTTCTGGGATGTCACCGGAAGAGTCACCCAAAACTTCAACATCACACAGATGGAGTCGAAATGACTCTGGCGCATAAGTCAGGTAGAATTTTGATTAGGTTATGCTTTCAGGAACCATAGACCTGCGGCTTAAGAAAACCCCACAAGAAAAAGTATAACGGGGTCAAATCGCACGATCTCGGTGGCCGGTTCACAGCACCTCCACGTGAGACAATCAAATCGCTCGTACATAATGTCCAATGTTGAGTTAGCTCTGTGGCATGTAGTGCCGTTCTGTTCAAATCACATGTCGTTGTTGTCAATATCATCCAATTCAGGCCAAAAGAAGTTGGTAATCATTGACCAATAGTGCTAGCCTGGCCCACGTCGTTCCCACATAAATATGAACCAATGACACTGCCAGGCCAAAAGCCACATCAAACAATTACTTTTTCGGGATGCATTGTACGGTCTTGGTTCTCATGTGGATTGTTATTGTCCCAAATTCGACAATTCTGTTTGTCATCCAGTAAAAAGATGGGCGAATCACACGGATCGTTGCCTGAACAGAACTCCAATTTTGATAAAACAATTATATCGTTTGCACATGTTGTTGAGCGCTGTATCCATTCATGGTGATTTGACAAAACAAACTGAAGAAATGATAGCCAATTCGATAATTGTAGCTTCAACAATATCGCCGTTATCAACTGCCAAAGGTCGGAAGTCCCTATTGGAAGACCCTTTACATATGTAGGATATATTTGATTATAAAGACGCCATCTATTTCACGGTAGAACTATATCGTATAAAAGCCAAACAGAACGCCAATCTCTCCTAAATTTTATATAACTGAGGTTAGAAAGAAGCTCACTTAATAATTTCTAGTCCTGCATAATATCCCAACTTATGCTCAACATGTAGGGAGCTCCCCGTAATATCCCATGAATTTAACTGTCAAAGCCAAAACTAATTATCTTCATCCAGTGGATTTGTATACTCACCCAGTTAAAGTATCACAATTTCAATTTCCTCTTTTTGAATCTCTCTTCCCAAGAGCAAAAAAAAATAATTTTACTTTCAATTTGCTTAAACTATTTAGAAAATTTCTTATCTAACCAATATTAAGTTCTTAAAAGCCATGTACAAATTTGGTTTAACCACACACAATTAAAATTTCTTACGCGGAATTGCTGAAAATCAATTTTGTCACGTACTTAATGTTAAGACATAATTGTTCATCATAAACATGTCAACTATCAATCGTTATAAGAAAAAAGAAGAATTGAAATATGACAAAAACTGTTTAGAAACAGCAAGAGTTTGGCAATGATTTTGTTGAGGAATCCGACAAAAATTTTTAGAGAAATTACATCAGATGATAAACAATTTAAAGAACCATAAACAATTACATATTTTCATATCATTTATTACAATTTAAACAGTGTAAAGTAATTTATTTTGAATAGCAATCACTGATGTTTAAAATCAACAGCAGTTTAGGTCACGTACTTTGAATCCACAAGCCATCAATAACATTTATCTTACAATACACATAACGTAAAACGTAAATATTACGCACGATGTAATTACAAAAACTTTACAGAGTTTCTAATATCTAGGTTTTACTGTAGCGACTATTTTCCTTTAAATGCTCGACAAAGTGGTCCAAAATTTGCTATTTTGTGTTACTTTTTACAATTTCAAGATCTACTTAAAATTTAGTTCCCCAAAATCACTACCTATTCAGGAATAATCAAAGAAATTATCTTTTAAATAGAGTTTGTTTACATTTCCCATTCTTTTGTTTACCTCAAACACATGACTTTTTGTTTGTTGCCAACTTTACGCAAACACATTTCAACACAAACTTATCCATACAAAAACTGTGCAGCAAAACAAAAATGTTGCTGGCATTAACAAAATTTCTTTTTTATCGATTTTTAACCAACATTTTCTGTGTTTATCATTATAAAAAAAGAAAACAATAAACGTTTATTAATAAAGTTTATTTTAATTAAATTCCAAAAATAAAAAACCATAAAAAAGAGAAACACGGGCGCAGTGACATTTAGAAAAAGAACAAATTATTAAAATTCCTGTTTATGTGTTTTCAAGTAATTTCTTTTCAAAACTTCTGTACGTTCATTGACTCTTTTTAGGCAAAGTAGCAAACCAAAAAAAAGAACGAGGAATTAACAAAACAAAGAGCCACAAAACATGCACAACACCACAAATTAATCAAACTGAAGTTTGAGACAACAACACAGCAATACAACATTTACCAAATTTAAGCAGCGACACAACTTGATTTTTATTAAAATAAAAAAAAGAAAAGAAAAATAAACAACCAGAAAAGATTTTTATAAGAGTCACGAAAACAAAGACAAATTTAACAACACTGTTTATCAGCTGTAAAGGCTAAAACGGTACTTTGACATGGTACAACTACATATTACCATACAATACACTGCTCTACTACATATGAACTACATTCATACACACCTACGTAGTGTTGTTGTTATTAATTATCATAAACATGAGTGTTAAGAAAATCTCTTGCATTCTTTTCTTTCCTTTTATATAAAGAGCATAAGTCATGCTCATATTAGGAGAGAGTAATTTTTTTATCATATTTTACATCAGCATTGTCTACTTAGAGCTTTTTATAATAATTTTAGTGTTTTTCGAAACATTTAAAACCTCAAAAATATTAATAAAGTGCTTTGCTTTATATCCAACAGAGAAATTGTGTAATTTAATAATTTTAAAAGCCCCTTGCAAGATGATATGTAATGGTAATATATACTAAAGCATCCTCCAATAGAGACTTCCGAACTTTGACAGTTGATAACGGCCATATTCTTAAAGCTACATCTGTCAAATTTGCTGGCATTTATTCAGTTTGTTTTGCCAAATTACCATGGAGGAATACAGCGTTCAAGACAACTTGAAAATTATAAAATTGTTTTAGCAAAATGTGTGTTCTATTCGGGCAACGTTAAACTCTCTTCACCCATTTTAAGCGATGAGGCCCATTTCTGAATAAGGCAGTGTTGCCACCAAGACAATTATAAACTACACATGCCTCGTGCCTAAATTACACATACGAGAAAAAATTACACATGTAAATAAATTTTCGTGATTTCAATAGGAGAAATTTTCTAAAATTGTCATGAATATAAAAGGTTTGTCACAGTGGACTCTGGGATGTTTGGACCAAATACCATCACTTTATTGTCAATGGACAATTTTCACTTGCGGTGATTTTAATTTAACCAGGAATTGGATATATGAGGGGTATTAAATCAAGGTTAGCAATGTCTTTTTTTAGTGAACTTTTCTAATTTAATGAATTCTTGAGATCAGTCAAATATGTCAATCACAAATACGCTTTTAAGAAATATTAATCAATGTCCATTCGGAGATTGTTCCATTGGAAATTGTTACTTTTCTATGAAAAATTTAACAATATTTAAAAAATAGCACAATGTTTGCTTTCGAATTTTAATTTATTCCTAATTTATATTAAGTGCTTTGAAATCAGTTTTGTTTTCAGTTTCAAAGATAAATATTTTTTACTATTTGTTTAAAAATTACACTGTGACACAAAATCGAACTTTTCGAATCGGAATGGGATGAAACCAAAAGCAAATGAAAGCTTACGTTTTCCATAACAAAACCCTCAATGTTTTTTTCTAGTTCAGCGCTAGATTTTTTTTACACACCTTTGAAGTTAGTGATTTTGGAACGCTGGCTAACAATAAAAAATCAATAAAAATTTGATAAAACAATGCCTATTTATTTTTATTATCCCGGAAAGTTGTGGTATCTTAAAATTTTTGGGATCGGGGAATCCATTTTTGATATATACAGTGGTGTAGAAAAATAAAGAGCGAAATAAGTCTGTAACTTCTAAACGGTTGGTCCGATTTTAATGAAATTTGACATGCGAAAAGAGGAAGTATTGTCGAATTAAAGTTTTGAACTAGGACCTCATGAGCCGACCAAGGGCGCGGGCAGGGGTTCCCAAATTAGGACACCTCGGTATGTTAAATATTTAATACAATACTATTTTTTCGTTTGCTCTCTGATTTAAAAAAAAAAAATACATGTCTAGAATCTCCTCGTCGAGCACTACAAAAAACCTTATCTTAGCTATCAATTAACACTTATAGCTTAGGAGATATTCGCATTTAAAAATTAAATTTTCAACATTTTTACACACCCTACTCCAGTTTTTTGATAACAACGGGTCCAAATATTTTCCGATTTTCTCCATTTTTCTTTTATTGGATTAACAAAAAATTTATATGGCAAAAAGCAAAAGAATTGTTTAAAAATCATTACTGAGTCCAAAGTTATATGCATTTTAATTTGAAAAATAGAAAATAGGGAAAGTTTTTTGGGATAAAAGTACTTTTTATGTTTTTAATTTATCTAAAAAATTTCTTAGAAGATGTATAACAAATTTATACTTTTTGAAAAGCTTACTTTACATCAAATATCATAAATAAAAAAAAAAATTAAAATTTTCTATACCGAGGGACCAGGTCCATCCAAAATACGCCTATTTTTTATGTAAAATTAAAATTTATGGCAAAAATTCTCAAATCGCATAGTCGGTATTAAAATATAGTAATCCATTTTAGATGGCCCAATATGTTCTTAATTATTTTGTAAAAGCCTTTCGATCTCTCCACCCCTATTATGGATAATATAGACAAAAAACTAAAAAATCTCATTTTTGTGATTTTTCAAGACTTTTTTTGGGAATTGCGGGATTCCTGATTACAAATTTCAAAATTTCATTTGCTTTTCGTTTTATTCCATTCCGATTTTGGTTGTTGCACAGTGTTATAGCTCTGATCATTTTCCTTCCCAGTAAATACTTTACCAGTAAAATATTGTAACGTTTATATTTTTAAAATTTGTAGTTATAAATTTGAAATAAAACTTCCAAAATAGTAAGTCAATTTTATTGTTTATTATTTAAAACACAAACCAATAGCATGAACACAAAACAGTTCTTACGGGTATAAAATATAACTAGTAACAATTTGTAAATTAATTTTTCTCACACAAATTCCTACGTTCTTGTTTTTTTCTCTTAAGATTGGCTAACTGTAATTACCGTTACCGATATAATAGTTTATACCGTTATCTGTAAATACCGTTATCCTTATTCTATAAACAATTTAAAATTATAAAAATACAAATTTTCGATTTGGGGTTATTTCGAAAATTAACGTTTTTCCAATAACTTATATTGTATTATTTATACAATATAAGATGAAGATATGAATCAAGTTTGAACTAAATTAACATTAAGGTTTGCTGAAAAATACGAAAAGTAATTTGGAGATTGCTATGTTTGGTTTTCCAGGTGGACATTTCGCCGTTTGTGATAGTTTTGTTTGCATAATATTGGTAATAGAAACTAAATTTTAGTTATATATAAGACTTTTAATTCCAACACGTTTTTTTGTGGTACACTTTTAAGTATGTTATTGTCCACCATTAATAAAACATATGTGGTTTTCGAATTTCGGCCACCGGGCGATCCTAGTACATATAATTACATTATACTGAGTAACAAACGAGTACAATATAATAAATATGAATACAATTAGAGATACTGGATTTGTATTTATCAACTAAAATAGAGGATATAGCTACTTTCCCTCATATAAATGTACATATTTATTTCAGTCGGTTTTGAAATCTGAACAATCCATAATTCATTCATTCAATTAAAATTCAAAATATAGATAAAAGACATACATTGACAATATATTTTGGATATAATTGGAATTTAAAATTACACATGAATTACACATTCACTCAATTACACATGGGCTACACATCCAAGTTAAAATTACACACAATATGTGTAATTACACATGAAGTGGCAACACTGGAATAAGGGTACGTCAACAAAAACAAAATTGTCGAATTTGGGACGATAATAATCAACATGAGATCCAAGAGCGTCCAAAGCATTACTGTTTGGTGTGGATTTTTGGCTGGCATAGTCATCGGTCCATATTTCTTAGAGAACGATATTGGCCAGGCCATCAACGGCGAACATTATAGGTCGATGATTACCGACTTATTTTGAACTGAATGGAATGATATGGCCACCAACGACATGAAAAATAGTTTCAACAGGACGTGACACTCAGTTCATGCCACATTGAACAATCTGCATTTGCGATTTTGGGGGCATGGTCATCTCATGAAGAGGTTATGCGAACTGGCCACCGAGATCGTGTGATTTGATCTGTTAAACTTTTTCTTGTAGGGATTTCTTAAGTTGCAGGTCTGTGCTAATAAGCCACAAACCACAGCGGCCCTCCAAGCCAACATAACCCATTTCATCGGTCAAATTCAGCCTGATTTATGCGCCAGAGTCATGGAAAACTGGAAATTACGAATGCGCGCCATCCAACTAATCCGATTCAAGATGTTATATTCCATACATAATGGCATGGATATGCTTTAGGTTAGGTTATAAAGGCAGCTACTATCAACCAGCTCATTTGGGTCCATGAATTGGTCCCTTTGTGATACCCTAAAGATCATGTTCAAGACCTCAAGAGGTACTTCACATGTCACAACTGGATATGATATCGATGATATCTCAAACACACTTTGTTTTTTTTTTTTTAATTTAAAGATAGGAAGTGCTTAATAAAAGATCCTTTAGTAATAGGAAATATTTAAAACGGGCTTCATGGAAAACAAATTTGAAATAGACATCACATATTATACTATTACAGGCGCGGATCCAGCGGCGGGGGACAGGAGATCAGGACAGGAATAAGTGCACGGTGCACAGTGGTATGAGAATAAAAAAAGAGGGAAATAAATCTGTAACTTCTAAACCCTTTCGCCGATTTGAATGAAATTTAACATTCGCAAAGAGGAAGTGTAGTCGAATTTAAGTTTTGAACTTGGACCTGACAACACCAGGAGCGGGACCAGGGGTGCCCAAAGTAGGACACCTCGGGTATGTTCAATTTTTAAAATTATCCTATTTCTTCGTTTGTGTTCCGATTTAAAAAAAATACACATACAGAATCTCCTCGTCGAGCACTACATAAAACCTCGTCGTAGCTATCAATTATCTCTTATAGCTTAGGAAATATTTGCATTTGAAAATTTAATTTTCAACATTTTTACCCACCCTACACCAGCTTTTTGGTGACCGCGGTTCCAAATATTCTCCGATTTTATCCATTTATCAAATAAAGAAAGAAGTGTTTAAAAATCATGACTGAGTCCAAAGTTACATGCATTTGAATATAAAAAAATTAAAAAAGGTGATTTTTCGCAATTTTTTTGGGAAAAAGGTAATTTTATTCTTTTTAAGTTATCTAAAAATTTTCTAAGAGAATGTATAATGAATTTATACTTTTTGAAAAGCTAACTTTACGCCAAATATTTTAAATGAAAAAAACATTTATAATTTTTGATACCGACGGGATCAGGTCCATTCAAAAAATGCCTATTTTTTATGTAAAATTCAACTTTAGGTAAAAAATTCTCAAATCGCATACTTGATATCAAAATATTGTAACCTAGTTTAGATGGCCCAATAAGTTCTTAATTACCTTGTAAAGGGTTCCGATAACCCCGCCCCTATTATGGATATTATAGCCAAAAAATTAAAAATTTAATTTTTGGGATTTTTCAAGATTTTTTTGGGAATTGCGGTATACTTGATAACAAATTTCAAAATATGTTTTTATTTTTCCATTTTAAATAGAAAAATCTACATAACTGTGAAATTACATTAAAAAATATTCATAAATAAAAATTTTATTTCAATTTGAAAAATTGTTATCTATGCAAAATTCAATAAAAAGCATTTTTTATCATATTTTTCAAAAAAGTATTCCATGAATTTTTCAATTGTCAAAAGTTATATACATTTTTGAAAAGCAGACAAAATCCTCTATCAATTGATATATAATATGTCTACCTTATGTCTTTTACGTGTCAAATAAATTAGGGAAAACTTAACAACTCGCTGAGAATTTACCTAGCACTGTTATTTACATTCATAAAAATTTTATTATGTAGGCAACATGCTTTTTTATGAATTTCTATGTTAAGTAAATTCTCATACCACTGTGCGGTGCTACGATGGAAAAAAAAACTTGGAGAACGACCAAGCGTTGGTTATAGGGCTTGCTGAGTATATTACAAATTGTGTCAAAAAATTCCAAAAACACCCTCAAATTCAGAAATTATTCTGGAAAAACCGTTTTCAGTGATGTTCGTCAACTTATCGATCTGTAACTCAGTCAGTTTTTGTCCGACTTTAAATTAGTTAACGGGTTTGGAAAGAAAACTGATTACGCTTTAAAGTATTGTTTTTCTTAAGAATATCTAAAAGAAAAACAAAATTTATCAACTTTTTTGATTTTAGTCGCTTTTCATAGCTTATTTTGATATGAATGTTTATAAAACTTTTTACCAACATATATAGGAAATTTAGTTATTAATAAAATATGGTTTTAATTATTCAAATCGGATTAAAATTGTAAAAGTTATTCAAATTTTATTTAACACCATTTTTAGTATTTAATATGAATAAAAAAAAAACAAAAAACTGTAGAAAAAAAATATTTGTAAAATTTTGAATTTACAAGGCAAATTTTTTCGAGCTTTTTTCAAAAAAGTTTAATAACTTTTGCAAATATAAACCGATTTTAACAAGTAATATCTCATTTTTTTCCCATATAAAGTTCTCTTTAAAACACTGCGCAAAAAAGAATAGGTTTTTATAGAAAAAATTAAAATAACTATTGTTGAATTTGAAAAATGATTAAAAAAATAAAAAATAAAGCGAAACTTTTTATAAAAACTTACGCAATTTTTTCGATATACATTTTATGCATACATTTTATGGAAGCTTAATTCTTTGTCTATCCATAATTGTTTAAAATTTTAAAATCGGTTTAAAAATGTTTGAGTTAGAGGCACTAAAGTACTACGACCTACCCTAAAACAGTTTTTTCAAGATATCTCAAAATTTTGAGGGTGTTTCAAAATATTTTAAACCGGTTTTAGTATATCTCACCTAGGCCTACAACCCCCATTAGGTCGCTTTTCAAGTTCTGACAAAAAGTGTCATTTTGTAGCAGAGTGTTATTGTTGCTAAAGTTGCTAATTATAATTAAAGAAAGACAATTAGTATTGTCTTTGAAAAAGTAATTTATGGCTACAAAATTTTGAAAATAATTTATTGTATAATGAGAATTGTATAATCTGTCTCCGAAACGAGTTTGTTTCAGAAAAGTATCTATGACAATACACTGCTTTTTAGAAATTCAGAAGCTTTAAGTAAGAAATCTTTTATTATTTGTAAGCAATAGTTTGAAACCAGTTCTAAACGGTGATTTAATACTTTCATTTGAAAGCCGCAGCATCAAAAGAAAACAATCAACAATTAAATGAAGACATCTACATTTGAGTTTTCTAATAAACATGTTGCCCTTTTTCTGCCCATTTCTCTATTTGTGTAAAAAGCTTAACTATGAAGGGTAACATGTTCTTTACTATAAATGATACCCAGCAAATTGCAGATAATGTTGCATTTTTTTTCCATTTTTGTAAGGGGTAAAAATTTTGCCTTTTTATGTAACTTCAAGGGATAAAG
The DNA here is from genome assembly GCF_958450345.1 of Calliphora vicina. NCBI lineage: Eukaryota > Metazoa > Arthropoda > Insecta > Diptera > Calliphoridae > Calliphora > Calliphora vicina. The sequence goes on along the minus strand of NC_088784.1, from coordinate 25,954,542 downwards.
AAGAAAATGTTAAACATGTAGAGCGTCCTTTGACAAAGTAACTCTATTGATAATATAGAGTATTTTAAATTGCTAATTATCTTGAGATAATAGAGGATTAAGATAATATGTGTTGAGAGCACAATTGACAAAGAAGAACCTGATATGTGTCCTTATTATTGATGGAATTCAAATACAATCACTGGCTAAGCTCCCTTACTACAAAACAGCAGGAGACAAAAAAGCATCATGAGGTTGATGTGATTAACACCCGCATAGTTTGACTGACAATTGGTTGAACACTATCTAAAAGTTGTTGCACAGTTTAAGGAGACCGTCGAAAGTCGGTGTATCTATAGTCTTGAGATTTTAATCAATTAAAAATGCTGTTAGAAATTAACTGCGATATCAAACGAAAATCCTAAGAGTTTTTTTTTCAAAGATTAAATAAGACTTGTTGGGTTTCTTAAGAAGGATCGTTGAAATCTTAGTTTATGTGAAACAAAGTGGATCTCCTTTGAAGTACATGCCGCCAAATTGAAACAAAAAAGCTTGTTAGATCAGCAGGGCTAAATCGAAATATGTATATTAGGCAGAAACGCATTCTACGGAAAATTCTATCACCTAATTTCATGCCGATCGGTTTATAATTAGTCATAGCTCCCATATACGGCCCGCTTCCCAAAATCACTAAATCTCTTAAAAATGTTGGTATACACATAAAATTCAATGCAAATATAATTAGTCATAGCTGCCAAATAAGACCCTCTTTCGAAAATAACTTTTTTAAATTCTAAAAGAAAAATAATTTTGCTCATTTACTTAGTGTAGGGTATTAAATGGTTGGGCTTGACAGACCATTTTTTCTTACTAGTTTTAATACATGTCATTGAATAATTTCACAGAAACGGTTAAACTGTACTTTTTATAGGGACTTAGTGCTTTTTCTTGTGATAAATTGGACTAAGTGCTTTTGCTCATCACTACAAAACAACAACCAAAAGCGAGATAACTCCATTTTTTTTCTTTGCAATCAATGTATTTTTACTTATTGTACATTACTGCATTAAAATCTCAATTTCTAAAAAAGTGGACTTAGAGAGCCTTTGCATGTTAAGCCAGCGATATGGTGATATTAAAACAAGTAAATTATACTTCAAAATAAAAATTTTAAATATTTTTAGGTAAACAATTTTTTTTTTCCAAAGTTGTTTTTTTAATTTTTTAGAAAAATATTTTTTCCTATTGTTTTTAAATTTTTTTTTTTTAAATCTAAAAATTTTTTTTTTTAAATTTTAAAATTTTGTTTTTAATTTTTAGCGATAAAAAAACTTTTGGTGAGAAAAAAAATTCGGGTAAAAAAATATTTTTTCCGATTTTGACCAATTGTAGGTCCAAATTACTATGGTCTTATATACATATTGTCTATATTAATGACTTAGTAATCCAGATATATGTAGGTCAAAAATCGAGGTTGTCCTGGTTTTGTCCTCATATCTCAGCCATTTGTGGACAGATTTTGCTGATTTTAAATAGAATAGAAAACTTCTCGAAAGCATGTCTGACAGAATTATTGAAGATTTGGATCCCGAAGATATCTGGGGTCTTCAGAAAATTGATTTCAACAGACAGACGGACAGACGGACATGGCTTAATCGACTCCGCTATCTATAAGGATCCAGAATATATATACTTTATAGGGTCGGAAATGAAAAATGTAGAAATTACAAACGGAATGACAAACTTATATATACCCTTCTCACGAAGGTGAAGGGTATAATAAAAGTATGCATGAAATTCTTAAAAAAGAGTTTTAAATAGCCGTCATAAAATAAAAATCATTTGAGGAGTTTTATTTTTCCCGTCAGAAGAAAAACTAATTTGAGGAGTTTTATTTTTCCCTTCAGAAAATAAAACTCATTTCGTTTATTTCCTACTTTTTTTCAGTATCTTTTTTTGTTGAGTCTATCTGATATAATGTCTGTAGTAATTTATTCGTTTATGAAAAAAAAAACAACAACAATTTAATTAATAATTGGAATCAAACAATAACAAATTAAAATTTCACTTGATTTTATTTTAATTACAATTTATTCAATTGCAATGCAACGTGTTTTATAAATTATAATGATCTAACCAAAGGCAAGCTTTAGGTGTAAATTGACATAAAATATATTATATTTTTTGACGGAAAAAAATAAAACTCCTCAAATTACTCTTATTTTATGACGGAAAAAATAAAACTCCTCAAATGAGTTTTTTTCTGAATGTTGCGAACTTTTATTTTTAGGTTGAATAATAACTGTTTTAGATAGATTTTTATTTTTAAAGTCACAAAATAACTGTTATAAAATAACTTTTTTGATATCACCGTTGATATAACCGTTACATTCCCTGATATCAAGTTTAAAGTGTTTCCTTTTCATAAAAATTTAAGAAAAACTTAAAAACTTTCAGGGGGAAAAGAAAAATAAAATTAATGTAAGACTTTTATCCATAAATGGACTTTCCTGAACTAACCAAGATTCGCAATATCCTTATATTAATTATTTTAACTTGTTTAGTTCGATTTTAGTGCCTGTTTTAATACTATAAAGTTGACATTACTGATTTACATATTATGAAATGGCTCTCACCAACAACAAACAAAAGAAAGAACAACAAAATCAAATAAGTGTAATGAAAGCAACTACAAATACAACAAACACTACACTACACTAACAATCAAACAAAAAAACCGGCTAAAAAATTAAAACAACAAACAATAACAAATTTAAGTATGAAAAAGCAGCAATAACAACTACAACCACGACAATAAGCCAGAAATAACAACAACAACAACAAAATACTGACAAGACAATTATTGTTGTTAGGTGAGAGAGTAGGTATGTATGAGTTTTTAAGTGATTTTTTTTATAGTTTTAGACCAAGAATTCTTTTTTTTTTTAGGTCTTTTTAATGCTTTTTTGACGATGTCGCAAAGCAGGTGCATATAAAAGCGCCTTTAACTGATAAATTGAGTAGAAATAAAAAAAAAGAATCATTTTATATATTATTTGTTGTTGTTGTTTTAGTTGGTATGAGTTGAATTTAACAAGTCGCATGCGTTAAACCAACATGGAGGAGACGACTCTTTAAAGGGATTTTTCCTTGTTTTTTTTGTTGTTGTTCCTATTTTGACGTTTTTCTTTTAAACTTTTTGTTGTTGTAGTTGTTGTTTGCACTTGTCAAATAGGATTTTTTGTGGCTGTTGTTGTTGTTGTGTGGGGAATTGTTTTTGCGGCAGTATTAAATTGATATGAACATTACTTGTCAGTTTTGACAGTTTGTCACAAATGTTTGAGAACGTGTGCGATGTTTTTTTTCAACTGGCGTGCTTGCCAAAACATGCTGGTGCAGCAAAAAAAAAAAAACAAGAAACAAATCTTAAAGTTGGTTGGTTGGTGTTGAAAATAACACGTTAAACTACAACAAATTCTTTATTTATAAAACTTGATGTTTTGGAACAATTACCGTTTCACTACAGAAGATTAGATTAGAAATTTTTAAATAGTTTTCTATACAAAACAACCTTTTTTAACACTTTTTAGAATTTTACCTTTTTTTCAATGTTGAAAATTTATTTATTTCTGATTTTTGTTTTATTTTTAATTAAAATTTTTTCTTTAATTTTTATTTAAACACTCACTTTTTATTAAAAATTATTTTTATTTTCTATTGTTTCTTTTTTTAAATTTTTTTCTTTAAAATTTCTTTTTTTTTTGTTTATTTTTTTTCTTACACAATTTTATTTTTATTAATCGCCTTTTAATTTCTTTAATTATGTATTTATTTACTATTTTTTTTCGCAATAAAATTTCTTTTATTTATTATAAATTTTTTTTCTTCTTATACGTTTCACCCTTGCTTACGCACCTGTTTCTTTCTATCTTGTATCTAACGTTTTAATTTTTATTCGATACTGCGTCACAAACTCAGTTTAAAACGTAAAATTGAACCAACGCGTATAACGGCGCAACGAAGACTGTTTTTGTTTTAACCTCTAATATTTATTTGGCTCTTCGCTAGTTGCCAGTTAGTTGTTGGTTGCTCCATTCAAGGTTCGAACCTTTTATTGTTGCCGTTTGTTTACAACCAAGCAGCATATTTGTATCATGCTTAAGCAACATGTTCGATGTTGCCGGTCGTTTGTAGGTTGCTAAACAAATGTGTTGTGAGTGTGTTATTTTTTGAGTGTAGCTGTTTATTATCTCTTTGATAAATGTTGCTAAACATGTTGCTGAGTGCTAAAGCAACAAGTGTTTATGGTTTTATATGGAAAAACAGTTTGAGGACGATTGTTTGATGGGTTTACATGAAGCTAAAGATGTTTTATTTATTAAAATTAATACACAACTCAGAAAGTGATTCTAAGTCGATCGGTATACTATAAGGTGGGTGTTAGACTAATATTTTTGGGCGTTACAAACATCTGCACAAACGCATAATACCCTCCCCACTATGGTGGTGTAGGGTATAAATAACGTTAAAGTTAACAATTCAAGTATTGATAATGTTAAAAAAAACATTCGAAAACAAAGTCCATCATTAAATTTTCAACAGAAATATTCTGATCAGATTCCCTCCCGAACAATCTACTAAACAATAGAATAGCAAACTCTTTAGTTTCCGTTTTGGAACTATGCTTTAAAAAATTTGAGCTAGTTGGACATGATCCTGAATTCAAATACAATATAAACGTATTAAGAACTTTTTTATGTCGTTCATTAATTCGGGTTTTAAATTGAGTAACTAATTCTTTAGTAAATTAATTATTCACTATTTCTAAATTATTTATAACAAATTCCTCTATCAACGTTGCCGAATCTTTGCTTAATAAAATGGTTTTGGGAAATTACACAATAAACGGAATCTGTCCAAAGTTTGATATCATTGTCAGTGAATGTGGCTAATTTGAAGTCAGGCAGTGCATGATTGACGCATTTATAAATACGGAAAAAGTGTATTACCATGTTAGACAAAGATGTTCAACGATGTTCAAAATCATGTATAAAACGAACTCCATGCTTTTCTTGCAACAAAACGTTTGTTTGAAATATTTGTGTTTATCATTCGATTTATTAAATATTTTGCAACACTTATGTACGCGGTTAATAACATCACTTATATACATATATTTTAAGATCATGGTCTTCATCTATTTCAATGTAATCATTATAAATTTCATCCTCAATATCACTTTCGGCGACCGTTTCAAAATCACATTCTCCATCACATTCAACTCCACTTTAATCGAAGTTCAAACAAACTGTGGGTTCCTCCCTCCCCAAAACGATTCGATAAGAAGGGATTTTTGGAAATTCGAACGTTTAGGGGGTAAAAACGGGTAAATTCGGTAACCTTATATCTTCAAAACTAATAAAGATATATAAACCGAGTGAGGGGGAAACCACAAGTGTGGTACTTTTTTGAATTTTCTATAACTATGGATTTAGGGGAGACCTTTTGGTACTTTTTCTTTATTGGAATGGTACTTTTTGTAATTTCTTCGCCAATGAACCTAGAAACATGAAATAAAGCTTATATGGAACCGAGTGAGTGGGAAACCACAAGTGGGGGATTTTTGGTACTTTTTATATATTCTAATGGTACTTTTTTAATTTTTTGTAACAATGGACATAGAAATATGAAATTAGGCGTATATGATCCCAAGTGAGTGAAAATTCAAAGGCATACTTCGTGGTACTTTTTCTTTATTCTCATGGGTACTTTTCTGAATTTCCTATAATAATGGACCTAGAGTTTCCAAAAAATCGAAGAATTTCAAAAACGCGGTTTCGGTTTTAAAAAATTAAAAACCGATCGGTTTCGGTTTTGTGATAATTTATTAAATCTTAAGTATTATAGAAACAAAATTAGTTGATAATATAGGAAATGATATACAAATTTAAAATTCAAACTTGACGGGTTATGGTTTAGTGAATGCGTAATTAAAAGTGATAATCAATGGTACTATTTCCTTATTGCAATGGTACTTTTTGAATATTTTATAATAATAAACCTAAAAATTTGAAATTAGGAACACATTTTGCATTTTCTATAATAATGGACCCAGAAATATGAAATTAGACATTTACAATTAGATTCACAAAGTGAGACTTGGTAGTACTATTTCTTTCTTCTAATTGGGGTGGCGAAGCGCACCGGGTCAGCTAGTGACTTATAATTAAGAAATATCATTAGCAAATGGAAGATTTCTTTTTTGAATTATCCTTTGTTCAAGGATAATTTATTGGTTCAATATCGTGTGTTCAAGAAAAAAGAATTAGTAGGAAAATATATTGAATCTGGGTTACATTAGCATTGTTAAGAGACCAATATTGTAAAAACGGTTAGAAAGTTATCTTGAATTGAAGTTGACCGATTTTACACCTTTCTTATATGTATAAAATGTTAACTTTGTATCTCGATAAAAGACAAACCGAAGTGAGTTAAAATTTTGTTTCCTCCCAATCGCCAAAACGTTAATAACACAATCAAAAAAGTTCGGAATTATAATATTAGTAGTACCATATAAGAGACCATTAGATATTATTTGTGATAAATATCATTTCTAATACTGTCATTAAACTCAGAATGTAAGAAAGCTCATTATTAACAATTGGGAGAAAACCACCTTTCAATCTTTTAGTCTAGAATACAAAAAAATGTAAGTGAAATTAGTGTAGCTTTCTAATAAATATTTTATTTGACTCCAAAAGTTTAATCTTTTAAAGTTAATTTGTAAACGGATTAGAAGCTACATACTATATACAATCATTTATTTTTCAATTCAGCTAAAATATTAAACACCAAAAACTTAATAATTCCATATATTTTGAATTCATCTCATAGCCCAACAATGTTTTAACCAGACCTTGTCTGTTATAAAATCACTAGATTGTATGACCATTTTTTTTTTGTATCTTCCACTAGCGATATGCATATATACATAAATAAGTAATCTCCGATTACAGTTTCAATCATTCTTGAATTCTCACAAAAATTGATTGACTACTGACTGACAAAAATGACATGTACAAACGTAGACTACTCTTATTGAAGAACATGAATGTAATGATGACATTGCTGACAATGTCATTTTATATTTATGATATGCAACATTGATTCAAAATGAATTCAATAACGCAATGTGTTACATACCTCTGCATTGGAAAACTTCATAAATTGTTTTTAACAAAGTTGTTAACGAAGGGTTTGCATGCTATTGTATGCTAAATTAAAGCATATATTTTCTATATTAAAGATCAAGGTTTTGTGTTATAAAAATATTTATGTATATAATGGAATATTTGTTTGTTAAAATGTTTAGTTTAGAGTTGTATTTCAAATAAATAGAAAATCGTATTCCTATTATTTATTCTTTATTTCCCTTCCATTAGTAGAGAAAGAATACTTCTTAATATCCTGCCAAAGCATAGTGCGAAATAGTAATTACTTTTTATATGCATGTCTAATCCTTACACATGTTATTTGTTGGCTCCATTTGCTACGATTTTTCAATATCCTATAATTTTGCGCATGAAGTTCAATAAAAAAAACGAAAAGCTAAAAAAATAAAACTTGACAGTTAAAAAGAACTATTAAAAAAACGTTATAGTAGGGTGATGCAAATGGAAACAGTGTGTTATTAAGAGAAGAGTACAACATGAGAGAATTCATGAGAGTCTCGATTTACAAAGAAAATCCTGAATTACTTAGTGGGCAGTGGTTATTTTGACTTCATGATTGATTCCACTAATTAATTGTTAGTTATATAGAAACTTAAATAAATTAGAATTCATTAGTTTTATTGAATATTGATATTCTTATAAGTATGATAATCAAAATATTACACCACCCTAATGTCCAACTACAGAGTGTTGTAAATAATAATGTAAATTGCTGTAATTTGTCAAACTAATACGACTTTCAAATGAAGCGATAATTTTCGACTGTGCCGAATCTTATATACCCTTCACCAAATTATACTTCAAAATACAAATTTTAAATATTTTTAGGTAAACAAAATTAATTTTTGTGTTCCAAAGTTGTTTTTTCGAATTGTTAATTTAAAACTGTTTTTTTAATTTTTTAAATTTAAATTTTTTTCTTTTTTTAATTTAAAAATTTTTTTTTATTAAATTTTAAAAAAAAAATTTTAGTTTTTTATTTTTTTGGTGAAAAAAATTCGGTTTAAAAAATATTTTTTCCGATTTTGACCCATTGTTGCAATGGATTTTGAAATATCTATCATTAGATATCCATATTGTCTATATTAATGACTTAGTATTCCAGATATAGGTCAAAAATCGAGGTTGTCCTAGTTTTTTCCTCATATCTCAGCCATTTGTGTACCAATTTAGCTGACTTTAAATAGGAAAATTCTCGAAAGCATGTCTGACAGAATTATTGAAGATTTGGATCCGGAAGTTATCTGGGGTCTTTAGAAAATTGATTTCAACAGACAGACAGACATGGTTTAATCGACTCCGCTATCTATAAGGATCCAGAATATATATACTTTATATGTTGGGAAAATTATATTGTGGAAATTACAAACAGAATAACAAACATATTTATATACCCTTCCGTTTAAAATCTACCACACTTTTGGACACCTTTTTTATACCCTCCACCTTCGTGAGAAGGGTATATATAAGTTTTTCATTCCGTTTGTAATTTCCACAATATAATTTTCCCACCCTATAATTCTGGATCCTTATAGATAGCGGAGTCGATTAAGCCATGTCTGTCTGTTGAAATCAATTTGCTGAAGACCCCAGATATCTTCGGGATCCAAAACTTCAATAATTCTGTCAGACAGGAAACTTTCGATAAGTTTCCTATTTAAATTCAGCAAAATTGGTCCACAAATGGCTGAGATATGAGGAAAAAACCAGGACAACGATTTTTGACCTACATATATCTGGATTACTAAGTCATTAATATAGCCAATATGGATATCTAATGATAGATATTTCAAAGACCTTTGCAACGACGTATATAAGACCATAGTAAGTTGGACCTACAATTGGTCAAAATCGGAAAAAATATTTTTTAACCCGAATTCTTTTTTTCACTAAAAAAAAAATTTAAAAACAAAAGTTTTTTTAAATATCAAATAAAAAATTTAAAAAAAAAATAAATTAAACAATTCGAAAAATTTTTGGAAAAAAAAAAATTTTATTTACCAAAAAATATTTAAAATTTGTATTTTGAAGTATAATTTGGTAAAGGGTATATAAGATTCGGCACAGCCGAATATAGCTCTCTTACTTGTTTAGCTCTTCAATTCTCTTTTAACAAGAGTTCAATATCTCTCCACTGGCCTTAGCCCCACGCAGTTTGGATGATTTGCAACTCTTGGTACAAATACCACATTATTCTTCTTGTACCACTCAAGACCTTGCTTACCATAGTGACAGAATGTCAAATCAGGCCAAGTGGACACATAAAGAAGTCTTATAAATAGAAGCATCCTCTTTTGTAAACATTCCATGATGTAAATTTCGGTATTTATTAGGATATTCAATTAATCGGGTTTCTGGTTTAATCGGTTAATCGAGCAAGTAATTAATCGAGGTTTAGATTTATTCGATTAATAATCAGTTAATTTAAAATTGTTCGATTAACCGAATAATTTCTATTTTAATTTTAAATTGAAAATACAACAACGAATTTTGTGTAGAGATCATTTTTGTAAACATATCGCCTATTTGCTGCAACAGTGTTTATACCCTACACCACCATAGTGGGGAGGATATTATGCGTTTGTGCAGATGTTTGTAACGGCCAAAAATATTGGTCTAACACCCACCTTAAAGTATACCGATCGACTTAAAATCACTTTCTGAGTCGATTAAACTATGTCCGTCCGTCCGTCTGGTTGGCTGCCTGTCCATGTAAACCTTGTGCGCATAGATATTATAAGATATTTCGAAGATATTTATCGGTCATAAATATTTAATTTATGAATGTATCTCCACAAGTTGCGCTCCAAATAAGTTTTACATATACAAAATTCATGTCACCAAATTTTGTTACGATCGGTCCATAATTAGTCATAGCTCCCATATAAGGCCCACTTCCGAAAACCACTCAAAAATATAAATTATTGATTTTTTAAAAGAAAAATATTTTTACTCATTTACTTGGTGTAGGGTATTATATGGTCGGTCTTGACCGACCATACTTTGTTACTTGTTTTGAATTATAACGTTATTGCAGCAGATTTAATAAAACTTTTCTTGGAAAAAAAACTCTCTCGCTGATTGTATATGTTTCAGAAATCAAAAGCACGATAAAGAATATTCCTTTTTGGATTGTTTTAGATTTTGATTATTTTAGTTATGATAAAAGACTCATTTCAAAAAAAAGTTTCGACATATAAATTAAATATGTCAGTTGTTATACTTACTCACTAATCATGTTTATTGGATGTTCAAAAATATCAAATTTTTTGCACATTGTTTAAAGTGCAAAAAAAAGTAATTTCGGTTAATCGGTTAATCGACACAAATTAATCGGCTTATTTGTTATTTGAAAATCGGCAATTTAAAATTATTTAACCGTCCAAAATTAATCGGTTAACAGATTAACGGTTAATCGATTGAATACCCTAGTATTTATAGAGCCTTTTGTAACAAATGATTGGTTTCTTTAGCCGCAACTGCATATTGCTATATAATTTGAGGCCCTATAATCCTAAAAGGAACTACGGGAAAATATATATATATATATATATATTACTTGCCATACCAAGAACTTGTTGGGAATATTTTCTACTTTTGGGTCCTAAACTTTTCTACAACATTTCCTCTAGCATCAGCAACATAAAAATATTGACCCGAAATCCATTATGCAACAGGCATATATCTTTATAAAATTTCACTTCAATTTCCGTGCTCAGTCTTTGGCCTCTAATTTTTTAGTAGAGTTCCTGTTAAAAACTTTTTGAGCCTTTTATGTTTTTAAACCTGCATTGGCTTTAACGTTTCGTAGCAACTAGTCCGAATACTAAGCTATCCGGACTGCTTTGCTACCGGATGTGTTGTGAGCTCTTTTGAAAATGATCCATCTTCCTAATATGAACCCTCGGTAGAATCTTCTGGTCGTACAAAAGTGGACTACCCAATGCCAAAGTTCTTAAACCCAATAGAGGAGATACATGCAAATTATCTTCTTTCGGTGCCCCGAGAGACTTTGATAGACGCTGAATCAACCCGATTACTCGCCGAAAGTTATGGCGACTATGTTTCATCGGTTTCAGCGTGCGAGAGATGGTTTGTGCAGTTCAGAAGTAGTGATTTTGACACGGAAGGCAAAGATCGAACCGGCTTAGAAAGGGCTTGTAAAATCATTGGGAGCTACTCAAGCAGCAATTTAAAAAACGTTTGAGAGCAGCAGAATTCATCCGATAGCATGGGAATTGTGTACCATACGAACTGAACCCGAGAGACCTTGAAAGGCGATTTTGCATATCCGAAATGTTGCATTAACTCTATAAAAAAACAAGTAAGAAAGTATGGTCTGTCAAGCCCGACCATATAATACCCTACACAAAGTAAAAGAGCAAAAACATTTTTCTTTTAAAATTTCAATAATTTATATTTTTGAGTGATTTTCGGAAGTGGACCTTATATGGGGGCTATGACCAATTATGGACCGATCACCATGAAATTGGGTCATGTGATTTATGTCTACATGAAAGTTTACTATGTTGAATTTTGTGAGTATACCAACATTTTTAAGCGATTTATGCACGTTAAAGTGATTTTCGGAAGCGGGTCTATATGGGAGCTATGAGTAAATATGGACCGATCGTAACAAAATTTGGTGACATGAATTTTGTGTATATAAAAATTATTTGGAGCGGAATTTGTGGAGATACATATATAAATTAAACATTTATGACCGATAAAGTCCTATTCCGGAAGGACATTTGTATGGGGGCTAGGTGAAATAATAGACCGATTTCAGCCAGTTTCAATAGGCTTAGTCCTTGGGCCGAAAAAATAATATGTACCAAATTTGATCGAAATATCTTCAAAATTGCGACCTGTACCCTCCGCACAAGGTTTACATGGACAGCCAGCCAACCAGACGTACGGACGGACATCGTTTAACCTTCGCTTTACCAAAGGTTTTTTATGTTCATGGTTTACCAATACCCACCCGGGTGACACTACACTTCTATAAATATATGCGACGAACGAAATTTTAAAAAATTGAAAAAACCTTATAAAAAGTTTAAAATGTTTCTATTAAATTCTGTAGAACTCTAAAATTTGTTCAGTGAGTACAAATATCATTTAAACCGAAACAAAATTAAAAAAAATATTAAACCAATAAAAACGATGTGGTCACTCAGTGATTCTAAGTCGATCGGTATACTTTAAGGTGGGTGCTAGACTAATATTTTTGGGGGTTACAAACATCTGAACAAACGCATAATACCCTCCCCACTATGGTGGTGTAGGGTATAAAAATGTTGTAAGTTAATATCTGAGAGAATTCTTATTGTCAGAGTTATATTGTGGAATTTTATGAGGATAATTTTTGTGGAAGATCTTAACCCTCTTTAGGGATCATATGACCCTTTTTCGAGAATATCAAAAAAAAATCCTGTCAAGAAGCACATTTAAGGATTAAAATATTCAACGAAAATGTTTGCAGGAAAATTTTAATGGGGGTTATCAAAGATACAAAAGTTGTAAATACGCTTAATTAGCAAACTTACAATTTGGGAAAAAAGTAATATTTTACAAATTTTTTATGAAAAAAGTACTTTTTTCTTTTTAAGTTATTTCAAAAAATTTCTAAGAAGATGTATAAAGAGTTTATACTTTTTGAAAAGCTAACTTTCATAGAAAATTTTAAATGAAAAAAAATTTGAAAATTTTTGTTAGCGAGGGGACCAGATCCATCCAAATAACGCCTATTTCTTATGTAAAATTCAAGTTTTGGGCATAAATTCTCCAATCGCATAGTCGACATCAAAATATAGTAACCGATTTTAGATGGCCCAATATCTTCTTAATTATTTTGTAAAGGGTTCTGATAAGTTTAAGTTATTAAAATTGGCCCTACAAATCCAGGAGCGGCGCTATCAAAGTCGAGCACCTTCGACGTGTCATTTGTTTGGATCCGCTGTTATCAATGAACTGGAGTAGGGTCAAAATAAGGAACATCAGAATTCAGTTTAGCTGTATGGTTTCTTGGGCAAAGTTTCGATTTTCCTTGTCACTTGGGCGATAGGTCTTCTTCTCCTCATTAGCAACATTACAACTTCTATTGATGTTATTGAAAGCAAGATTCTACGTAATCTAGCCTGTCAAAACCTTATTAGAGCGGTCGCAAGTGTACTGTCCTTTTAATGGATAATGCTTTATTGATCGTACAAGCTGAAACATACCTTATTTTGTCAAAAAGCATTTCGCGTTTGTGCATGCAGCACATAGCAAAATCTGTATTTGATGTAGACACTTGGATGTTTAGGTTCCACGAAACTTTGGAGACAAGAATGATTCCCAGGTATGTATTTCCTTCTATCCGATGGTTGGTTTACGTGGTAGTTCACTACGTGCGAACAATCAAGTAGAGTCGAAGGGACCCCGTTTTGATGAGACCACACCACTCGTCAGATGTATTGTCGTTTACATCGCAATGTAACTAAAAAGTGCTAGCTAGACCCAACCTGTAGCTGTGAGATATCTTAGTACCTTCCTATCTTAGACCTACCTATCCGATAGTCCATTTTCGTTTTAACAGAATTCACAACAAGTACAGTGACATTGCGCCATTGAACATTCAGGGAATGTTTTACTTTGGCGATCTTTCCACGTCTTGGTGTTAATGCTTCAGGAGTAGACGAGGTGACATCGATAAATTGATACAAATTTATACGACTTATTTATGCAGCTGACCATTGATTTATCTGGCACTATGGGATATCAGCAGCTCCAACAATTGTAACACAAGGCTGGAAAAATATTTTTGGTTAAATGGCTGATATTTTTGCTAGTGGCAAATTTCGAACAACTAAATATAGCTAACTTGCTGGAAACAACAGAGACCTTTAATTAATAGCGATGTCAATTGGCTCGGTGCTTGAGTAGTTTATTGGAGTTGGTAGTGTTCTTGGTATGATGGTTGTGGTGGCTTGGCTCTCGTCGAAGTCAATTAGTTGTGGATCGTGAAACCACAACTTGACTTATATCTACTGGGAGTCTGAGATCGCCGTGTGTAAGCTGGACTGCATATCCAGGCCAGACGTTGCTCGTTTCGTGATTGACTAAACTATGGTTGGCAGAGTCTAGAAAGCTCGATCTCGCATGTCCGAAGAGTTTCCGATTATGCGATCCTTGCAAGTTCACTCAATGGAGGTGGTAGACGCATTTGCTCTACCTGGTGTTAAGAGTACTATGAGGTTAGACCATCCTGGCGGAAACTCACAATAATCTTGTTTCTTAAAAAGCCACAGCAACACAATAGTTTCAAACATCATAGGATCAGTTGCATAAGCGAGAAATTAAAGGCAAATTACCAGAGCAGTGGCGAGAGTTCGACTCTCTGCCAAGTGACCCGCTTTCCTAATCTGTAGATAGTAGCAGGACCCATGAATCAGTTCAGAAGGCCACCAATATATACAATCTGTGCTCCACTGATCTTTCTATGTATTCCACAAGCGAATACGGTGCAGTCTCAACTAAAGCCGTGTTGAAAGTGAGAGAATTAGGCAGGATCTAACGACTGCCGTAGATACTAGTGGAATACTCTATCCATGGTTTTTAAGAGAAAATGCTACAGGCTGATTGTATTAAATACCTTCGATCTAGTGTGAGATGCCCCCTTGGAGATGAAGACAATCCAGCAGCTTGTGCGGAACTCCGGTATGTAGCACCAAGTTAGGCAGGCCGAATATATCCGATCTTTATTCCGCTAAAGATAAGCTTGTAAGATCAGGACACGGAGATTAATACGTGTCTACCGGAGAGTGTCGCAGTATTACTATTTAAAACGAGACTAGAAGACGAGTCTATTGAAGACGAGACTATACTTGACGCTATAGTCGAGACTATTGAAGATGCGAGTATAGACGAGTCTTTAGGCAACACTATTAAAGACGAAACATAGACTAGACTATGGAAGACGATATTATTGAAAGCGAGAATATTGAAAACGAGATTATTGAAGACAAGTCTTTAGAGGAGATTATTAAAGATGAGTCTTTAGGAGAGACTATAAGACGACTATTGAAGGCGATACTATACACGACTCTATAATCGAGTCGATTGAAGACGAGATTTTTGAAAGCGAGACTATTGAAGACAAGCTTAAGAGGAGATTATTAAAGACGAGATTATAGATGAGTATTTAGGAGAGACTATTGCAGACGATACCATTAATTGAGAGACTATTGAAGACGAGACTTTTGAAGGGGATACTTGTGAAAGCGATGCTATTGAAATCGAGACTATTGAAGACAAGTCTTTAGAGGAGATTATTAAAGACGAGATTATAGATGAGTCTTTAGGAGAGACTATTGAAGGCGATGCCATTAATTAATAGATTATTGAAGACGATACTATATACGACTCTATAATCGAGTCGATTGAAGACGAGATTTTTGAAAACGAGACTATTGAAGACGAGACTTTTGAAAAGGATACTTGTGAAAGCGAGACTATTGAAGACAAGTTTTAGAGGAGATTATTAAAGACGAGATTATAGAGGAGTCTTTAGGAGAGACTATTGAAGACGATACCATTAATGAAGAGACTATTGAAGACGAGATAATGGAATACGAGATTATTGAAGACGAGACTATTGAAGACGAGACTATTGAAAACGAGACTATTGAAGACGAGACTTTTGAAAAGGATACTTGTGAAAGCGAGACTATTGAAGACAAGTTTTAAAGGAGATTATTAAAGACGAGATTATAGATGAGTCTTTAGGAGAGACTATTGAAGACCATTAATTGAGAGACTATTGAAGACGATACTTTTGAAGAGGATACTTGTGAAAGCGACACTATTGAAAACGAGACTATTGAAGATAAGTCTTTAGAGGACATTATTAAAGACGAGATTATAGATGAGTCTTTAGGAGAGACTATTGAAGGCGATACCATTAATTAATTAATAGATTATTTAAGACGATACTATATACGACTCTATAATCGAGTCGATTGAACTCGAGATTATTGAAAACGAGACTATTGAAGACGAGACTTTTGAAGAGGAGGCTATTGATGACGATATTAATGAAAATGAGACTATTGAAGACGGTATTATTTAAAACGAGACTACTGAAGACTAGACTATTGAAAATAATTCTATTGAAGTCGAGATTATTGAGGACGAGACTATAAACGAGACTATAGGTGAGACCACCGGAGAGCGTCGCAGTATTACCTCCTCTGTCGGGAAGATGCTCTTCTGAGTTCTGGCGAAATTAGATGGGATTCTCGAAATTCTATATAGACTCAGAGTAGAGCCGTTTACAACACCCTGTTAATGCAATTTGAATATTCCCTTTTATGGCCTTTGAGTACTCTCTCACACACACATTCCAGTATTTTTCTATGTATGCAACAAATATTTCAGCATATTAAAAAATAAGGACACAAACAAAATACAAACAAAAAAAAGTAAAACATGAAGCAATTCGACAGGATAAATTTGGCGCACAAATGTGAAAATATGGTTTTAGTCCTTCTATGTTAACAAACGTTTTTGTGATTGTGTTCTCTACTGAGCTGTTCTGAAAATTGCATTTTTCTCACGCATGAATGCATTTCTTGTAAACTATTTTTTGCCACTTTGTTTGTGTAAGGAATTTTTTTTTGCGTCCAGTTACCAGTATTCCAAAAAAAATATTCTCAATTACTTTTTACTGGTGCAAAATTGTTGATGGTGAACAAAAAAAAAAATATCACAAACACACTCACTCGCACACACACCCAGGACTCGAAATAACAAAACAGAGATCCATATAAGAGGGGAGTAAAGGAATTAATATTATACATGTCCTAAATACAGTAAGGTCCTTTAGAGACAAAAGAACAAATTGCACCAAGAATGACAGTTTTTAGAAAATGGAACCATATTTTTTTTTTCATAAGTACATACACATGTGTAACAATTTTTCTATATTTCTTTGTTGAAAATCGTCGAAGAGAACAAAAAAAACGACAAATCCCTTTGAAGTTTTACATTTCATTTCGTTTCTATTTTTATTGGGCCGTAGAAAGTGACATAAAAAAGTCCTTATGAATTTATTTGCTGAGTGTTTGTGTGTGAGTCTAGGGAAAAACATAACAAAAGCATTTTGAGTAAATTGCTTCATTGAAGTGTGTGAAAGTTTATGTTTTCGTTTTCTTTTTTAGATGAAAATTAGAAAAAATAAGAAAAATTTTAGCAGAAGCTGTTGTAGCCAAGGAAATTTAGAGAAGTATTTAAATTTTGTTGTTTTTTGCTAGCCTGTACTAAGGATGTTGTAAAAGAAATAAAAACAATTAAAATAGTTTAAAGAGTACAACTGAAAAAGCTAGCCATTATACTAATTTCAGAAATATGTACTATATTACTTGTTTAGTTTTAACACCAACAGCTTAGTTCGTAAGATCACCAATTCCGAAATGAAATTTCCATTTAGAAAGCAACATAATGTCGTCAGTACATTTCAATATCATGGTAAATATTCTACGGAGTCTGAAAAAAAATTCATTCACGGATTTCACAAAAGTATAGACACAATCTTTCCTGCCTCTAGTCAAAACCTTCCTTGTTCCACCTCTACCCAAACTATAATATGTGACCCTGGTCATCAGCATGTTCCCCCTCTAGTTCAATTTTCTTTGGTCGCCAAAGTGATCTTGTTGAAGCTATTATCTATGTATATTCAGAAAATAACATACACTCTCTTGTCCATTGTTTCCGCGATAGTAGCGACAACGTCATGTTAGACTGTTTTCGCCGACCTTCCCTCAAGGTATATTTATTGAGCACAGCAGAAGTGAGTATAATCCTCACACGCGCATCAATCAGTTCTTCAAGTGTTTACAATACAGATAAGGAAATACTGATTGGCTTTGGGAATAAATACCACTGCAGCCTGCTTCCATTCTTCCGGAATGTACCCTGATTCCACGCTAACCCCAGATATCCTAATAAGCCATGGGCATGATATCCGATATCGACGAGACTATAGACAAGGAAATAGACGACTATTGAAAGCGAGAATTTTGATGACGAGACTACTGAAGACAAAACTATGAACAAGACTATATTCACAAGAATACATAGACTATTGAAGACAAGACTATAGACTAGACAATTGAAGTCGATACTATAGACCAACATGGCGAAACTATGGACGATACTATAGGCAAGACTGTAGACAAGACTATAGAGGATACTATAAATGAGACTACAGATGAGGCTATAAGTAGACAAGACTGCAGACGAGACTATGAGACTACTACGAGACTATTGAAGAGAAAGCTATTAAAGGCGAGACTACTGAAGACGAGACTATTGAAGAGGAGACAGTTGAACTTTTGACTATTAAAGACGAGACTATAGAAGACGAGACTACTGAAAACGTGACTAATGAAGAGGAGTCTATTGAATATAAAATTATTGAAGACGAGACTATTGAAGAAGAGACTATTGAAGAGGAGACAGTTGAACTTTTGACTATTAAAGACGAGACTATTGAAGAGGAGACAATTGAAGACGTGACTATTGAAGATGAGACTATTGAAGACGAGAATACTGAAGACGTGACTATAGAAGACGTGACTATTGAAGAGAAGACTATTGAAGACGAGACTATAGAAGAGAAGACAGTTGATGACGAGATCATTGAAGACGAGACGATTGAAGACCAGACTATTGAAGACGAGACTATTGAAGACGAGAATATAAAGAGGAGACAACTAAAGACGCGACTACTGAAGGCGAGAATATTGAAGACGACCCTTTTGAAAACGGGACTATTCAAGAGAAGGCAGTTGATGACGAGGTCATTTAAGACGATACGATGGAAGACCAGACAATTGAAGAGGATACAGACGAGACGATTGAAGACCAGACTATTGAAGACGAGACTATTGAAGACGAGAATATTGAAGAGGAGACAATTGATGATGAGACTATTGTGGACGAGACTATTGAAGGCGAGTCTATTGAAGACCAGGCTGTTAAAGGCGAGACTATTGAAGGCGAGACTATTGAAGACGAGATTATTGAAGACGAGACTATTGAAGAGGAAACTATTGAAGACGAGACTACTGAAGACGAGACTATTGAAGAAGAGACTACTGAAGACAAGACTATGGAAGTGAAGACAATAGAAGATGAGACTACTGAAGACGTGACTATTGAAGACGAGACTTTTGAAGACGAGGCTATTAAAGGCGTGACTATTGAAGAGGAGAATATTGAAGACGAGACCACTGAAAACGAGACTATTGAAGAAAAGATAATTGAAGATGTGACTATTGAAGACGTGTCCATTGAAGACGTGACTATTGACGAAGAGACTAATGAAGACGAGGCTATTGGGGACGAGACTTTTGAGGAGGAGACTATTGAAAACGAGGCTATTGAAGACCAGGCTGTTAAAGGCGAGACTATTGAGGACAAGACTATTGAAGACGAGATTATTAAAGACGAGACTATAGAAGACGAGACTTTTGAAGACGAGACTATAAAGAGGAGACAACTGAAGACGGGACTATTGAAGGCGAGAATATTGAAGACGACCCTTTTGAAGAGAAGACAGTTGATGACGGGATCATTGAAGACGATGCGATTGAAGACCAGACTATTGAAGAGTATACAGTTGAAGACGAGACGATTGAAGACCACACTATTGAAGAGGAGACAGTTGAAGAAGAGATCATTAAAGGCGAGACTATTGAAGGGGAGACTATTGAAGATGAGACTGCTGAAGACAAGACTATGGAAGTGAAGACAATAGAAGATGAGACTAATGAAGACGTGACTATTGAAGACGAGACTATAGAAGACGAGACTTTTGAAGACGAGGCTATTAAAGGCGTGACTATTGAAGAGGAGAATATTGAAAACGAGACCACTGAAGACGAGACTATTGAAGAAACGACAATTGAAGACGTGACTATTGAAGACGTGTCTATTGAAGACGTGACTATTGACGAAGAGACTAATGAAGACTAGACTATTGAGGACGAGACTTTTGAGGAGGAGACTATTGAAGACGAGGCTGTTAAAGGCGAGACTATTGAAAACGAGACGGTTGAAGAAGAGATTATTGAAGGCGAGACTATTGAAAAGGAGACGATAGAAGACGAGACTAATGAAGACGTGACTATTGAAGACGAGACTATTTTAGACGAGACTATTGAAGAGGAGACTGTTGAGGAGGAGACAATTGAGGGGTTGACTATTGAAGACTATTGCAGAAGAGACTATAGAAGACGAGACTATTGAAGAGGAGACTATTGAAGAGGAGACAATTGAAGGGTTGTCTATTGAAGATGAGACTGCTGAAGACGAGATCATTAAAGACGAGACTATTAAAAATGTGACTATTGAGGACGAGACTATAAAATACGAGACTAGGGAAGACGATACTATTGAATATTAAAGATACTATTGAAATTCCGACTATAGCAGATATTATTGAAGACGAAACTATAGAAGAGACTATGAACGTGACTATGGACGAAACTACAGACGACACTTTAAACGATCCTATGGACGAGAATATTGAAAATACTAGTGAAAACGAGATTATTGAAGACAATTCTTTTGAAGAGACGACGTGACTATTGAAGGCGAGACTATTTTATACGAGACGAAAACCTTTATAAGAATCCTGATTATTTTACTTTTAACAAATATCAGCTGTATTGGTCACACCAGAATTTTAAGTCATGTTATCTGACTCAAATAACAGCACTTATTTTCTGTATTAAAATTATCCTTAAAATTTCCTGCCATTATCCTTTTTCTTCTGCTGTTGCTGATGCCGTTGTATTTTATGTGTAGTGGTCTTAAATATACATTTGTTGTGTCTTTAAATGAATTCTTTAAGAATGTTCGAGCATGTTATGCTCCAAGAAAGATAAACAAGTCTTGTGTTTGCTTTAAAATGCCAAAAAACACAAAAATAAGGAAGAGGGAAAAAAGTGTTTTTTTTATTGAAACTACCTTGGATAGCAAATCGTGCATATACACTACATTCATACGATAAATTAAACATAAAACTCATCCTTTTAATAACTGCAGCACACGACATTACTTACACGTGTATGTGCGTGTGTATACAGGGATATGCTGAATATACACAGAGACAGAGGAGTATCTACACACGTTTTCATATTAAAACCACACGCATAAATACATATTTAAAAAATAAGGATGAGCCTAAGAAAAATAATTTATATGAAAATCAAGGAAAGGAAAACTTAAGAAATTATAATTCAGAAAATTACAATTTAAGGAGACACTCAATTTACGAATACTTGTGGCGAATTTAAGGCAACTCTCTACTTTGCAAAGGTATAACATTTTCATAAAATATCCCTTTTAAATCCTTTAAAATCTCTTCCCATCTTCTTGTAATAATCTCCATATGGGTCACCCTTAACCACATGCCACATTCAATACACACATGTAGAATGTTTAAGGAAAAAAAGTAATAGTAATAAATTTCGATTCTTTGTTACACATGTAAAAATTTATCAAGTAAATCACCCACAGCAGGAAGACAACCCAAAAAAGAACTGAAATAAAAATTGCTAAAAAAAGCCACAACAGCTACAAAAAAAAACCTCAACCGCGTGTTCGAAGCAGCATAAACAAGAACATCACTGGAAAAACACGCATCAGAAGCTATAAACATGATATAGCAACGAGAAAAAAACTAAGAAATAACGTAAAAAACGCTTAAACTTTTACATGTGCATCAATGAAAGCTGCCCAGGTAAAAACTCACTCGCGTCGATAAGCAACCGCCAAATACCACAACAACTTATGGCTGTCCAAAAGCGAGTTCAGATGATGAAAACCTATATTCATGGAAATTTGGCAGCCATACATTATTGGCGAACTGACAGGCAGAGAGATGAGATTTGAAGTTGTTTATGGCTACGATTTGTGTTTTTTGTGTTTGGGATAAAATTTAAAAAAAAACATTTTTTTTAAAGCTGTTTAGCTTTAAAAAAATCTTTTCAAATATTCCTGGTTTTAAGACGACCAAATGGCCTTGATAAAGTTGTTTCCTCAACATTATTATTAAAGACAATTAAGCAAAAGAGTAGTCAAATGACTCAAAATATAATTTTTAAGGCTGGATTTGTGTAGAGAACAGATAGTGTTCTTTATAGTGAATATAATTGAAGTTGTAGTGACATAATTCAGTGTTACTTATAGTTTGGTTGATTAAAATGAATTATGTTAGTGTTTGCCTATTCAAAATAGAACAGTTAAAGGCGAAAATAGTCTATAGACGAGACATTAGATAGCACTATAGACGAGACTACAGTTGATTCTATTGATGGGGTTATTAAAGATTGAAGGCGAGACTACTGATGACGAGACTAATGAATACGAGAAGAGACGAGAATTTAGACCAGACTCTATAGAATAAACTACAGAGGACACTAAAAACGAGACTATAGACGAGATTAATGAAGATGAGACTATTGACAACGAGACTACTGCAAACGAGACTATTATATACGAGACTTTAGCCCAGACTATACAGACTAAACTATAGATAACACTAAAAACGAGACTATAGACGAGAATTTATATTAGACTATAGACGGGACTATGTCAATTATAGACGAGATTTATGAAGATGAGACTAATGGATACGAGAAGAGACTATAGACCAGACTATACAGCCGTAACTATAGAGGACACTAATAACGAGACAATGGATGAGACTATAGGCACGATTATGTATGACTATAGACGAGATTAATGCAGATGAGACTATTTAAGACGAGACTACTGACGACGAGAAGAGACTATAAACGAGACTTTAGACCAGACTATACAGACTAAACTATAGAGGACAACTATACAGACGAGACCTTAGATGAGACTATGGACGAGATGAGGTTAGTAAAGATGAGACTATTGATGACGAGAAGAGACTATAAACGAGACGTTAGACCAG
Source organism: Calliphora vicina (assembly GCF_958450345.1). Classification (NCBI taxonomy): domain Eukaryota; kingdom Metazoa; phylum Arthropoda; class Insecta; order Diptera; family Calliphoridae; genus Calliphora; species Calliphora vicina. The sequence continues at coordinate 25,931,337 of NC_088784.1, read as the reverse complement.
ACTATGAAGACTATGAAGAGGACACTAAAGACGAGACTATAGACGAGACTTTAGATGAGACTATAGGTGAGACTTTAGATGAGGCTATAGACGAGACTATATAGACGACGTTAGTGAAGTTGAGACTATTGATGACGAGACTACAGAAGATGAGAAGATACTATAAACGAGACTAAACTATAGAGGACACTTAAGACGAGACTATAGACGAGACTTTAGACCAGACTATAACGAGACTATATAGACGAGGTTGGTAAAGACGCAACTATTAAAGCCGAGACTATTGAAGACGAGATTATTGAAGTCGAGACCATTAATGCCGAGCCTATTGATGACGAGACTATTGTAGACGAGACTATTATAGACGAAACTATTGAAGATGAGAATATTGAAGACTAGACGCAGTTATTGAAGACGAGATTATTGAAGACGAGACTATTGAAGACGATACCATTGAAGAGAAAATTGAAGACAAAAGTATTGTAGATGAGACTATTGAAGACGAGAATATTGAAGAGAAGACTATTGAAGACGATACTATTGAAAACGAGACTATTGAAGACGAGAACTTTTGAAAACGAGACAATTGAAGACGAGACTAGTGAAGACTAGACTATTGATGGGGAGAATATTGAAGACAACACTATTGAATACGTGACTATTGAAGACGTGACTATTGAAGACGTGACTATTGAAGACGAGATTATTGAATACGAGACTAATGAAGACGAGACAATTGAAGACGTGTCTATTGACAATTGGACTTTTGAAGACGATACCAAAATATGAGACTGTTGAAGACAAGACTATTGACGACGAGGTTGGTAAAGACGCGACTATTAAAGCCGAGACTGTTGAAGAGGATACTATTGAAAAGGAGACTACTGAAGGCAAGACTATTGAAGACGAGACTATTGAAGATGAGAATATTGAAGACAAGACTATTGAATACGAGACAGTTGAAGAGGAGACTACTGAAGACAAGACTATTGAAGACCAAACTATTGAAGACGAGACTATTGAATACGAGACTGTTGAAGAGGATACTATTGAAAAGGAGACTACTAAAGACGACACTATTGAAGACGAAAATATTGACGACGAGATTATTGAAGACGAATCTATTGAAGACGAGACCATTGAAGACGAGACTATTAAAGACGAGACTAATGAAGACGAGACAATTGAAGACGTGTCTATTGACAATTGGACTTTTGAAGACGATACCAAAATATGAGACTGTTGAAGACAAGACTATTGAAGACGAGGCTATTGAAGACGAGAATATTGAATACAAGACTGTTGAAGAGGATACTGTTGAAAAGGAGACTACTGAAGACAAGACTATTGAAGACGAGACTATTGAAGATGAGAATATTGAAGACGAGACTATTGAATACGAGACAGTTGAAGAGGAGACTACTGAAGACAAGACTATTGAAGACTAAACTATTGAAGACGAGAGTATTGAATACGAGACTGTTGAAGAGGATACTATTGAAGAGGAGACTACTAAAGACGAGACTATTGATGTCGAGAATATTAAAGACGACACTGTTGAAGACGAAAATATTGACGACGAGATTATTGAAGACGAATCTATTGAAGACGAGACCATTGAAGACGAGACTATTAAAGACGAGACTAATGAAGACGAGACAATTGAAGACGTGTCTATTGACAATTGGACTTTTGAAGACGATACCAAAATATGAGACTGTTGAAGAAAAGACTATTGAAGACGAGGCTATTGAAGACGAGAATATTGAATACAAGACTGTTGAAAAGGATACTATTGAAAAGGAGACTACTGAAGACAAGACTATTGAAGACCAAACTATTGAAGACGAGACTGTTGAAGAGGATACTATTGAAGAGGAGACTACTAAAGACGAGACTATTGATGTCGAGAATATTAAAGACGACACTATTGAAGACGAAAATATTGACGACGAGATTATTGAAGACGAATCTATTGAAGTCGAGACCATTGAAGACGAGACTAGTGAAGACGAGAATATTGAAGACAAGACTATTGAAGGCGTGACTATTGAAGATGAGACTACTGAAGACGAGAAGAAATCATAAACGAGACTTTAGACTAGACTATATAGACTATACTATAGAGGTCACTAAAGACGATACTTTAGACAAGAATTTAGTCCAAACTATAGATGAAGCTCTATACTAGAGTTTATACACTCTATACACGAGGTTAATGAAGATTAGTGAAGTTGGGACTATTGAAGGCGATACTACTGAAAACGAGACTATAGTAGATGAGACTAATGAATACGACTATACAGACTTAACTATTGGGTGCACCCAAGACGAGACTTTAGAAGAAACTGTAGACAGTATTATGTATGACTATAGACGAGACTATATAGACGATGTTAATGAAGATCAGTCTACTGAAGACGAGAAGAGACTATAAGCGAGACCTTACCAAACTATACAGACTAAACTATAGAGGACATTAAAGACTAGAATATTGATGAGACTTTAAATGAGAATATAGACGAGACTTTATATCAGACTATAGACGAGACTTTAGATGAGACTATAGATAAAGTTAATGAAGATTAAACTATTGAAGACGAGACTACCAAAGAAGAAAAGATAATATAGGCGATAATATATTAGACTAGACTACTAAAAACGAGAAGATACTATAAGTAGACGAGGCCTTAGATCAGACTATACACACTAAAGACGAAACCATAGACGAGACTATTGAAGATAAACGAGGCTATTGACTTAAAATAAAATTAAAAATTAAAAAATAATTCAGTGTTACTTAAAGTTTGGTTTATTAAGATGAAGTAAATAAGTGTTTGGATTTCAGATTCATGAAGTAAATGTATATAGATTACGTCTATTTCGCATAATGCTTCTAAGAAACATTTACACGTTGGAAACGAAATTGACTTCATACATCCATAAAGAATGAATCGATTTTTGAATGATGATTCTCAAATACATTGTCAATACTTATTTCTAGATTATACAACTCTCTCAATCTCTCTTTTACAATCAACCATATTCAAATACACCATTTAATTGATATATACGGAAGTACTCAGAGCTTCTTGGGTAAATTTTGTAACCCTTGTACATATATATATAATGAATCTTGGTAATAGAAAAACCGGTCACCCTAATCTTGATGTTGTTAAAATTTATGCGACTCCAGTAGAGTTTCTTCAAAAATAAAACAACTGAATATCTCTGAGACAATCTATATGAGAATTATTCCAGTAAGAGAATTATCTAAATGAGAATTAAAACCCTCGATTCAAAGCTTCCATGGAATCTGGCTGGTCCATTAAGGGTGCCTCAACACAAAAAATCTACAGGTAAGACTGCTGGTATGACTGCCAGGAACATCAGATGTATCTTCGAAATTGTGGTATTCTGAAAGGCATCCATTGTAAATTTGAGGGAATCCCACCAACTTCGACACATCTACCATAAGATAAATGAGGAAGTTCCTGTACTACTATTAAACTGATTGCAGCTATAATTTGGGAGTTTCTTCAATCGGTAGAATAGAAATTAATTTTGAAGAAAAACTCTTAATTCTAGGAGTTTTTCTGCAAAGATAGAATTTGTGGGTTTGGCAAGAGTTTTAATAGACGTTTTGTATACATACTTGGTCATGGGTTTGTGCCTTCTCTGGGAGATTTACATCTAGCACAGTCAATCCTTTTATACGATTATCATTGGAAAGCTTAAATAACTTTGAAATTGTGTAGCCTCTAAATGAATCCATTGCAGGGGCGCTTTAAAGCCGAATTACTAAACATTAGTATTGAGGTTATCCACTCAAAACTGGAGAGAATAGTTTCTTTTGAAAAATAATCTAAATAACAACACTTGGCTACACAAACGACCATTTGTCTCTTGTGGGAAAGTTTTGCAGTTACTGTAATACTCTAGATAATCTTCTATATAAAAGTTTGTGGTGATGTTAAAGATAAAGCGGTGTTAAAATACCACAAAACACAGAGTTTTTCGGAAGCTCTAAATATTCCACAAATTAGTTAAGTATATAGGTGATTCATTTTAAGCCTAAGGTCATGAGCTATCATGAATATAAAGCTTATTGAACTATTATTTCTAGATTGTTCTTATTAAAAAATCAAAAGCCAGAAATTGTAGAAATTGTTTGTTTTTGAAAATATGAAGATTTTATAAAAAAATCACAAATAAATAACGAATAATCAAGAATAACTGATAAATTCTTCCCGGCCTTAAGACAAAACAATCATTCCAAATTTCCCGAAACATCCTACCGATCTCTTTCATATTAATGGTATAGGACTATTATTGTAATGGTGATTGGTAAGTTCTTTATCCTCTAAATCTGATTATATGCCTTTCTCTGGATGGTATGCATATCATTCAGAGGCTATACAATCATTCAGTCAAAGCGTCTGGCTGCTACGATCACAATTCTTCGATATGTTTTTGAAGCATCGGTTGGTTAATTCTCTAAAACATGTTGGTCTTCATCTGTATTAGCTGCATTGTTAAATCAAGATCATTGGAGCATGAGTCAGAGGCATTGAAATCATTCAGTCTGGATTATTGAGGTTTTATGAAACTTCCTCTGGATCTTGCTTACATTAGATAGATTCAGAAGGCTATTGATCCGGCAGTTGGTAATTTATGAAAATCCATTATTGCTTCCATTTTTTGAATGATGTACATAATCCAGAGATGATTAAAATATTCATTGGATTTTATGAATTAGAAAGATTGTTGAAGAGACGACTAGTCAACTCAAACCATAAACCATTAATGAAACTACTTAGATATCTCCTAATAATATTCAAAATTTTCCAATTGAAAGGGTTTCCAGATAAGTGAGGAACCAATAATCATATTATGGTATCCGTCGTTCGATCTTTAACAGAATTTAAATGAAAATGTCGATCGATATCCTATATTAGAAATGGGCCTGATTTGTCATGTGCTTTGGTTTAAATGTTTCCTGACATCATCTTTCAGATTTCCCTCTACCTAAGTGTTGTAGAAAACACTCGTTTGATGTATTTCATACAACAGTTGAATTGGGGTGGGACTCAATTCATTCTAATGTAGAATTCAATTGTCAGGGAAAAAATTCGTTTAACAATTAATATGAAAAAATTTAAATTTTTTATGACTGAAAAACATCCAAATAATTTATTGCTCTTCAAGTTATGCGCAAAAAATCAGTGAAGATGGGAAAATAAATTTTAAATTATTTCGAATATTAAATGTAAATGAACTACTTTGTAGGAAAATCACCACAAAATTACACACTTATCAAAAGTGAGATAATTATGTTGCATGTAGTTATATTCATATATTGATAAAATAAATATCAACAAAAGTGTTAACCAAATAACAATAACAGAATAATAGTAAAAGTGCTATAATTGGCAGTAGCGAAACATATATACCCTACACCTCAGTAGTCCATTAAAGAAAAAATATTTTTTTTTGCTTTTTTATACATCAAAGTTTAAGATTCTTGTTACAAAAAAACGGTGAAAGTAAATAACTTTTAAAAAAGAGACAAACTTATTGCAATGTCCTTAGAAATACCTTTCTTTTGATATCCATATTGTCTATGTACTGCAGTTAGTATTCCAGATATATCCACAAATATTTATGTATATACAAAAACCGAGGTAGTTGTGGGTTTTTCATTATATATCAGCCATTTATAGGACGATTTTGCTGATTTTTAATAACGACATTTCTAACGTACACCAGAATTACTGATATAAACCTTGAATATGTCAGATGTCTACAATCCTCAGAAATCTGATTTACACTAACATACAACCATAGTTAAATCAAATTTATTTCCTGATTCTAGAAACTTTATAGGCTCGCAAATGAATGGAAGGACAAGCCTTACCACTCATTCTAAAGGATATAATAAATGAAAACAATACAAAAAACATCATGCCATATCAGAAAACATTGTAAGACCAATTTAAAGAACAACATAAAACATTGTTGTTGAAAACCCAAAGGAATAGTGCAGCAATGGCAAGGAAATCATGTGGACAACTACAACAACCAAATACATACAATTCTTACATCAAAAATTACTTTTGTGGCAGTAAAATGGCAACAACAGTAACATGCAGAAGACAATACTTGTACTGGGGCAATTTATCTTTCAACATTTTGTGCTTTTTTGTTTTTTTTGTTTTGAATTTTACTTATTTATTCACAATTTAAGTTTTATTTGCACGCGCATGCGTACGTGTTTTCATGTCTTGACCCATCTTTTGTTCTTGTTGCAACACAAAACCAAAATACAATACAAATCATGCAACCTACGAATAAACAGCAACAAGACGACATCCTGGAGCATTAACACAGCTACACTCACAGAAAATTTTAAGTTTTTAATAAAATGTGGGTGGAATTATTTAACAAATCATTTTTATTCAATTTAATGTATAACTTGATGTCTGAAATTACATGTTGTAGCAAATTTTCTTTAGTGTTTTCAAATTAATGAGTTTTATGGCAAATGTACTCGGTGCTTGGAAAGCTAGAATAGGCTTAGCTCGCCGGATTGGGGAGGGTTCTTGAGCACACCTGACCTTTACACACTACACAAACAAATAAGAAAATAAATCTTTCCAAGACTTGACTTTAAAAGAAATGTAAATTTAACAATAAAACCTGGCTATTGAATGAATACTAAATATGGTATTTTTGTAAAATCTGTATAGAAAAGTGATAGATGTTCTTATCACATTGAACACTATTGAATAATTACCCACCCTCATTCTTCTATGATACCCTAGTGTTCTTTAAATAATGTTCAGTATCTACCCTAAAATAACATCCTACTAAATCATCCGTATTATATAATTAATTCTCAGCATTCCCAATAAAATTATCTTTACTCAGAACTTTCCATATTTGTCAATTCAAAACTGTTTATTAATATAATAATCTCTTTTTATATAAAGCAAGATATTCATATCAGACTTAAAATATATATCTTATTTCAAATAATTATTATGAAATAATATAAAATTTGTTAGTAAAATTATTAAATTTTAAACGATTAAATGTTAAACGAACGCATGTTATTTAGTTTTGTATATTATAACTTACGATTTTTGTGTTTCATTGGTGATGATGATGTAAAATGTTACCCTTTTAAATACCCTTTTTCTGTTACTCGGCTGATAGTTTGAGCTCAAAATATCCAGTATACTGTAACTCAGAGAAATTTGTATTAGCAAAAATATTATTTAAATCTGTAGATATAATATACAAAATATATTTAACATGCCAAAACTTATAAATTAATAATTAAATTAACATTATAGTTATAGGTATGTGCAATATAATTTACATTAACAATATATATATATATATTTATACAAAATACTAATGTTTGATTCATTAACATTAATATATTAAATCTCTTAGTTGTTCGTTTGATAGAAAATAATATTAAATGTTAATGTTAAATGAACATTATTCTTTACAGATGTAAAGTAGAAAAATTATAAAACAAAGTTTAAGAGAAACTCTCTTCAGGTTAATTAAAAAAAATCTTAATGTTAACTTACTTACATATATAATATACATTACAAAGCTTACTGTTAGTGTTTCTTTTATTTTAAATGCTCTTAGCGATTGATTTGCTTTGTAATAAATCGATGACGTCACGCAATAATTTGGGATTTTTGTGTTCTTCTTTTTGGTACGTCTTAAGTCATAAAATAAAATAATACAATTGTGGGCTAAAATTGAGCACATTTAAATCTTCTGAATATCATTCATTTTATAAGTTATACAGATGATGTGATGAATTTTGTTGTTGATTAATATGATTTAACGTCATAATGAAGATTGCATTACAATTATGTAGAATTAATGTTTGTTGAGGTTATGACAAAATTTCATGCTGGCAATCGATAACTTATTTTAATAATTTTACGGCCTTGTATATAAAAGTTTGGAGTTCTGTAATTAATATGGGAGCAATATTTGGACGAATTTTACGATGATGCTGATTTTATTGTAATGATGATGTATATGGTTGAGTATTAGAGGCAAACATTAGGAGAAGATTTATTGTAAATGCAATCAGAAAACGTGCATTTGCATAATGTTGAACTTTGGACGATGCTCAAGTAAAATGATAAATTGATGATTTCATCAAAAATAATTACTCAAATAATTAAGACCACGTTAAAACATCTCCAGTATTAATTATTATAATGTTATAAAAACCCTACAAATAGTTTTATATTATTTAAACATTTTAAATAGTATTTTATTCAAATTCTTACCAAAATTAATTTGGGTTTTACACATTCGATAAAAAAAACACTAGATATATCGGTATTTCTGAATATTTTTATGAAACTATTTGCAAATTATATTATTTTATATACATAAGTATATAAATCTTAATATATATAAAAAATTCTTTTATTAAGTTCTTTATATTCCGTAAATTAACTTAACTCTTAGAAATTCCAATAAAAAAGGCCGAGCGGAAGATTGAATCAAGCTTTACACTTCGTTTATGCTTAGATATCTCATATATGTGATTACTTGATAATTATATTGGTTATCGATATATTATCAATGTTGCTAACTACATTAGTACTCGTAACTATTATATCTGACATAATTGTAAGACATAAATTATGTTATCATATGGCATGAGATATATTGGTTATGTTGTGCTACTGGTGTGAGCATAATTGCATCATGATTTAACATAATTTATGATATACTTACATACTTATATTAACATACGTATTTATAATTATTTGAATAAACATATGAGTGTATATCTACATTTAATATTTTATTTTATAATGTTAACATTTGTAATTAGTTTTGAGTGATTTGTCTGTAATTAGTATTGAGTGATCTGAGAAATGTTCTGAGGTTTTCAGTTTACATAAACTTGGTATATTTTAATTCAAAATAAAAAAAAAACTCATTTGGCTAGAAGTTTATCAACATTCTACTTTTGATTTGTTACCACAATTCAAAATTTGTTACAAAACCTTCTTTGTAGTACTAGTATACATATGACGAAAATAAGGAAAAACTAATTTTGAAAGGTTTTCGTGGGGCACGACCACACCCTGATTATAGTATTAGCCGGGCAATTATTAATCTATATCGTTAAACTAATTTAGAGGCTTAAGATCCTTTGCATGATACATGCCAATATATTTGCCTGTAGTAGTCTCAAGCTCATAATAAGATGTACCGACTTTCTTTCTAACTTTGCATTTAACATAGGGTGGCAATAATTTCGCATTAACGCCCTTTTTCATGTCAGATTGCTGAAAGCTTTTTCGCAAAACTTCCTGACCAGGCTTATAATTAATATCTCTAGATCTTAGGTTGTATCTTTTCGTTGCTTTTTTATGAGCTATGAGTAAATTTTCTTTCACTTTTGCGTGTAAATTGGACATTCTGCAGTCATTTGGTATGAAATTGCATTGTGGCTCATTTAAGCTATTTAATTTTTGAAGAATCTCATAGGCAGATCCGTGAGTTACCATATTATAGCCGAAGACACAAAAATATGGCGAACTCTTGATTGCGCCATGGTAATCGCTTCTTAATATACTAGCTATTTTAGACACATGCATGTCCCATCGATCTTGTTTATCTTTTAATAATACACGAAGTTTTACTAAGAATTCGCGATTTGTTCTTTCGGAAACATTCGCTTGTGGGGAGTAGAAAGCAGTTTTTATATGAGTCACCCCATAAACTTTTAAAAAATCGGACATTTGTGATGATACGAACTGCTTCCCATTGTCCGAGTGGATAAATTGTGGGACACCAAATTGATGGAAAACTGTTTCCTCTAAAAATTTTATTATAGCAGAACTTGTAGCTTTTTTAAGTGGTTTCAAGAAAATATATTTTGAAAAATGGTCAATAGCTACGAAAACTGTTGAGTTACCCATCTTGGTTCTAGGATAAGGTCCTAACAAATCAATATAAATCCTCTGAAATGGACGTTCAGTGACAATTTGTCTACCCATAGGTGGTCTAAGGATTTGGTTTGCAGGTTTTACAAGTTTACAAACTTCGCAATTGGAAATAAATCTTTTTATGTCAAGTGACATTTTTGGCCAGAAGTATTTTTCCCTGACTCTGTTTAGTGTTTTTGCTAAACCACCATGACACGACAATAAAATATGGTTTAATTCAATAACCTGCTCGCAAAGCTCTTTAGGCAACCACAATCTCCACAATGACATTTCTTCGACATATTCACCCTTTCGAAACTTAACCCTTTGGTAAATAAAACCTTCAGATACTACAGTATCGGAAAAACTAGCAGGACTTTCAGAAATTTGCGTAATTAACTTTATATATTCGTCAGATTTAAAAAATGGTGAACTGAGGTCAATTTCAGTTGGAAATGATGGCAAGGAAATTTCATCGACGTCTAATCTAGACAGGGTATCAGGTACCACGTTTGCTGAACCTTTCCTATACTCAACTTCAAAATCGAAGCTTTGGAGCTTTAAACTCCAACGGCCAAGTCGACCGGATAAGTCTTTCTGAGACATCAACCAGCGGAGACTGGAATGATCGGTCACTATTTTGAATGGGAGGCCTTCCACATAGGGACGAAATCTTTTAAGGCACACAATCGCGGCGAGGCACTCCAGTTCCGTAACTGTGTAATTTTTCTGGTTTTTATTCAATTTTTGTGACACATACGCCACTGGGTGTTCTCTGCCTTCCTCATCTGTCTGTGTGAGTACACCACCTACACCTACACGCGACGCGTCGCACTGGATACTAAATGGTCGTCCGAAATCAGGCTGTACGAGCACTGGAGCGGATGTTAAAGCTTCCTTTAACTTGCCAAATGAAATTTCCGCTTCTGGTGTTAGTCGAAATTCTGTTCCTTTTTTTAAACAGTCAGTAAGTGGTGCTGCCAAATCAGCAAAGTTGGGTATAAACTGACGATACCACCCAGTCATCCCAATGTACCTACGTATCTGTCTGGCGCTTTTTGGTAATGGAAAATCCATTATTGCAGCTACCTTTGCCTTGTCTGTCCGTAAGCAACCTTGCCCTACGATATACCCGAGGTATTTTATTTCTTTTTGGCAGAAACGACTTTTCCCGACATTTATTGTCAAATTCGCGCTTTTTAAACATTTTGCCACCTCTCGTAAAATATCAATGTGTGTTTTGAAATCTTTTGTACAAACTAACAAATCATCAAGATAAATGAAGACGTTTTCACGGAGTCGACTGGGAATAGTCTTGTCCATTAAACGACTCATTCTTTGTGCGGCGTTACACAGCCCGAAAGGCATAACTGTAAAGTGATACAGTGGCCGACCAGGTACTGCGAATGCCGTTTTTTCTTTGGAAGACTCATCTAAAGGTATTTGCCAAAAGGCGTCTTTTAGGTCAATACCTGTAATATAGTGAGTATCGTGTAAACGACTCAAAAGACCATTGATATGTGGTAAAGGATACGCGTCTTTTTTTGTTAGAGTATTTAATTTTCGAGAATCGAGACAAAGTCGAATCTTACCCGGTTTTCTAACCAATACAATGGGGCTACAGTATGGACTGTTGCTTTCTTCGATAACTCCCAATTGTAACATACGGTCCAGTTCGGTATAAGCTTCTGCCTGTCGTGGTGGAGATAAGGGATAATGCTTTATCTTGAATGGTAACGAATCGCCAGTATCAATTGAGTGAGTTTCTAATGAAGTGCGGCCTAAGCCAAGCTTACTAAATGATGGAAATTCTTCCACTACACTTTCAAGTTCAAAAAGATCTATGTCTGAAAGATTATGAATATTGGTTTTAATGTCAGAAGAAAATGCTTCACTGTCTAAAGAAATTTCAGAAACAAACAATTGAGGTGCAATATTAAAACTTTTCCAAAAGTTTATCCCTAAGTAGAGAGATTGTTTTAAATTAGGACATAAGTAAAAAAGTATATTTTTTGTAACGTTGTTGTAAGTCGCTGGTATATCTACAAACCCAATAACACTCTGTTTTCCGCCGTCCGCAGTTTTCAGTGAGGTAAAAGTTGGTGTATAATCTAAATGGATCCTGGCTAAAAACTCCAAGCAGCCTTTTCCCAGAACACTGATCGAGGCCCCGGAATCAAGTAACCCGAAAAGTTCTAGAGAAGCCAAACTAACTTTTGCGTATGGCCTCGTATCTTTCAATTCATCTATAACTGTAGATTCGACTATTCTTGCAAACTTTTTCCTTTTCCTATATCTTTCTCTACATTTCATCAACCTTTTTGGAATTAAATTTTCATTAAAAATGCGTTCTCTTGCCTGCTCATATTTTAATTTTCTCTGATGAAAAGTTTCATTTGGTTCAAAAATGCTCGGAATTTTGTTATTGTGGTCATTATTGTCACTATGCCTAGTCAAAATTTTAATTTTTTCATTATCTTTAGCCTTTTCATTTCCTATGTCATCAACTGGTTTTTCATTATCTTTAGCCTTTTCATTTCCTATGTCATCAACTGGTTTTTCATTATCTTTAAACTTTTCATTTCCGGTGTCTTCAACTGGTGTATAAGAATTTAGATCTGAGGGATTTTTGTGAGAGAACGAGGAACCCTCTTCTACTCGTTCGAGTTTCTGTTTTTCGAGTGCTTTTTGCACTGTGGAGTAGTAATATTTTTCTCGCCACATCTGAAGCAGAATAGAGTACGTGTTTCGGACGGACAATCGTAGAAAGAGTGGCCAATTTGGTCACAATTCCAACATTTATAATGGCGTGTGTCCAATTCCTTTCGCTCCCTATTTTGGTTGCCCTGGTACCTAAATGCAGCTATTTCCTCTTCCTCGTCATCTAATTCCCTTACGTTTTCATTGGCTTCTAATTCTGCAACATGTTTCTTCTGAAATCGAATATACTGTTGTCTTATAACATACGTTTCGGCTTTTCTAGCAGAATCTCTCAAATGATCTAAGCTGAATAATTCCGTGGCAAACAAAAGTGAACCTAAAGATTCCTTAAGATTATTTTTGATCAACTCTATCATTTTACTCTCATTCATCGGCTGGGAGAGACGATTGTTCATTGCGATCATTTCGGAAAAGTAGTCGTCAAAAGATTCCTTTGGCGTTTGTCGACGTTCAATCATTCTGACGATTTTGTCACAGTCATTTTCTATCTTTCCAAACTGTTTTGTTAATGCAAATTTGATTTCGTCGTACTTTGAGTTAGGGTGCTGTTTCAAAAATGACCAAAACCAAGTGTCGGCTTTGCCTTTTAAAATAGTATGAAAATTGGAACTTATATATTTGTCTGAGCAATTATATCTATTTTTGAGCGTGTCAACTTTAAAGAGAAAATCGTTGACATCATCTGTACCATCGTAAATGATGTTCCATTTATCTAATCGAACATAATCATTAGAAGATGTACTTCTACCCGCATCTGAATTCATACTTTGATTATGGAAAGAGTTATTATGGCCGTTGTTAGTATTGATGCCTGAATTGTTTTGATTTACCTGTGGTTGGTTATGAGTATTTGAATTTCGGTTAAAACCTTCTACTAGAGACTGTCTTAAATTGGATATCTCACCCATAAACGCATTATGATTTAACGTGAGGACACGTTCTAACCTTGAAGTTAAAATACTTAAATCGTTTACGTTAACGCCGCCAGTAGGGACTTGTTGTGAACCACTTGGCAAACTACTACTTTCGTTTTCATTACCCATGTCAACAGCTGATTCTGCCGGTTGCAAAGAAGACGGTAAATTATTTCTAGCCTGTGAAGCTATTGGACTTTTTACAATTTTAGGCCTTGACACAAATGGGCTGTCTGAGTTTTCAACAGATAAATTAAGAATTCGAGCTTTAGATCTTGTTAAAATTGGGCTTTCGCTTATCCTCGGTCGAGGAATAAATGGATTTTCGGAATTTTCGTCAAACGCGTAATCAATTTGGCTATCACTAGTTGGTTCTTCTCTATCTTTCGACTTCCCTTTTCTCTTTGACATTACTCAAAAAAAAACTTTATAGAAAATTTAAAAAAAAACTATTGTTTCAAAAACGTATCTCAAAATCTATGGGAATGCTGAATTGAAATTTTAAATACGGATAAAAATTTATACAAATATTTTACAAAATACCCCCTCCAATTATCTGGTAAACTAATTGATTATATTATTGTGTCGCAAATGAGATTATCTATTTGAATAGAATAATCCATGACTTACACAACAATATAAAACAAACTATTGAAACTAAGTGGAATCATAAAAAATCATATCAGTTAAAAAAAATAGCAAAAACAATATTCGATTTCAACCAAATATTGAAAGACTTACTTTAAAAAAAACTGACAAATAATGGTGAAATGACTTATCACAGCAATATAGGTAATGTTACCACATATGTCTTGTGCATAAGTAAAAAAAATGAAAAATGGAATAGTAAATTGCAAATCGAAGCTGACAAGAAAATAATCAGTTCGAGACAAATTTACGTAGAAATTAAAAATAAAATCGAAAACGACATTTAAGCCGAACTCGTTGGGCGCCATTCTATTTATGTAGCAAATTTTCTTTAGTGTTTTCAAATTAATGAGTTTTATGGCAAATGTACTCGGTGCTTGGAAAGCTAGAATAGGCTTAGCTCGCCGGATTGGGGAGGGTTCTTGAGCACACCTGACCTTTACACACTACACAAACAAATAAGAAAATAAATCTTTCCAAGACTTGACTTTAAAAGAAATGTAAATTTAACAATAAAACCTGGCTATTGAATGAATACTAAATATGGTATTTTTGTAAAATCTGTATAGAAAAGTGATAGATGTTCTTATCACATTGAACACTATTGAATAATTACCCACCCTCATTCTTCTATGATACCCTAGTGTTCTTTAAATAATGTTCAGTATCTACCCTAAAATAACATCCTACTAAATCATCCGTATTATATAATTAATTCTCAGCATTCCCAATAAAATTATCTTTACTCAGAACTTTCCATATTTGTCAATTCAAAACTGTTTATTAATATAATAATCTCTTTTTATATAAAGCAAGATATTCATATCAGACTTAAAATATATATCTTATTTCAAATAATTATTATGAAATAATATAAAATTTGTTAGTAAAATTATTAAATTTTAAACGATTAAATGTTAAACGAACGCATGTTATTTAGTTTTGTATATTATAACTTACGATTTTTGTGTTTCATTGGTGATGATGATGTAAAATGTTACCCTTTTAAATACCCTTTTTCTGTTACTCGGCTGATAGTTTGAGCTCAAAATATCCAGTATACTGTAACTCAGAGAAATTTGTATTAGCAAAAATATTATTTAAATCTGTAGATATAATATACAAAATATATTTAACATGCCAAAACTTATAAATTAATAATTAAATTAACATTATAGTTATAGGTATGTGCAATATAATTTACATTAACAATATATATATATATATTTATACAAAATACTAATGTTTGATTCATTAACATTAATATATTAAATCTCTTAGTTGTTCGTTTGATAGAAAATAATATTAAATGTTAATGTTAAATGAACATTATTCTTTACAGATGTAAAGTAGAAAAATTATAAAACAAAGTTTAAGAGAAACTCTCTTCAGGTTAATTAAAAAAAATCTTAATGTTAACTTACTTACATATATAATATACATTACAAAGCTTACTGTTAGTGTTTCTTTTATTTTAAATGCTCTTAGCGATTGATTTGCTTTGTAATAAATCGATGACGTCACGCAATAATTTGGGATTTTTGTGTTCTTCTTTTTGGTACGTCTTAAGTCATAAAATAAAATAATACAATTGTGGGCTAAAATTGAGCACATTTAAATCTTCTGAATATCATTCATTTTATAAGTTATACAGATGATGTGATGAATTTTGTTGTTGATTAATATGATTTAACGTCATAATGAAGATTGCATTACAATTATGTAGAATTAATGTTTGTTGAGGTTATGACAAAATTTCATGCTGGCAATCGATAACTTATTTTAATAATTTTACGGCCTTGTATATAAAAGTTTGGAGTTCTGTAATTAATATGGGAGCAATATTTGGACGAATTTTACGATGATGCTGATTTTATTGTAATGATGATGTATATGGTTGAGTATTAGAGGCAAACATTAGGAGAAGATTTATTGTAAATGCAATCAGAAAACGTGCATTTGCATAATGTTGAACTTTGGACGATGCTCAAGTAAAATGATAAATTGATGATTTCATCAAAAATAATTACTCAAATAATTAAGACCACGTTAAAACATCTCCAGTATTAATTATTATAATGTTATAAAAACCCTACAAATAGTTTTATATTATTTAAACATTTTAAATAGTATTTTATTCAAATTCTTACCAAAATTAATTTGGGTTTTACACATTCGATAAAAAAAACACTAGATATATCGGTATTTCTGAATATTTTTATGAAACTATTTGCAAATTATATTATTTTATATACATAAGTATATAAATCTTAATATATATAAAAAATTCTTTTATTAAGTTCTTTATATTCCGTAAATTAACTTAACTCTTAGAAATTCCAATAAAAAAGGCCGAGCGGAAGATTGAATCAAGCTTTACACTTCGTTTATGCTTAGATATCTCATATATGTGATTACTTGATAATTATATTGGTTATCGATATATTATCAATGTTGCTAACTACATTAGTACTCGTAACTATTATATCTGACATAATTGTAAGACATAAATTATGTTATCATATGGCATGAGATATATTGGTTATGTTGTGCTACTGGTGTGAGCATAATTGCATCATGATTTAACATAATTTATGATATACTTACATACTTATATTAACATACGTATTTATAATTATTTGAATAAACATATGAGTGTATATCTACATTTAATATTTTATTTTATAATGTTAACATTTGTAATTAGTTTTGAGTGATTTGTCTGTAATTAGTATTGAGTGATCTGAGAAATGTTCTGAGGTTTTCAGTTTACATAAACTTGGTATATTTTAATTCAAAATAAAAAAAAAACTCATTTGGCTAGAAGTTTATCAACATTCTACTTTTGATTTGTTACCACAATTCAAAATTTGTTACAATGTTTTAACTAATTATTTATCCAATTTTTAAAACAAATATTTTCCTGTTTTTTACCAACATTTCCTTCTCTAGTGTATTGAACTAAATGAGCATCGAAAGTACTTGGATAAAACCCTGTTGGCAATTGTTTATTGTGTTTAAATATTGTTTAAATATGTATGTAGGAATGAATAAATGCCATGAAATACAACTGGCAAATATTGATACAGGTACTCTGAGGTTGTTGCAGTGTTTGTATTGCCGCTGTTGCTGGTGGCATCTTCTTTTTTCTGATGCAGTTTTTGTGTACTTTTTCACAGTCCGTTTAAATCATGTTGCATAAAATGAAATAATGTACTACAAATGCGTATGATTTTCTTACCAATTACCGTAAAATTATTATTTTTTTCTTTTTTGCTGAGATTTCCTGCATTAATACTTGCATTAAATTTGTTATCCTTCAATTTATATATTAAGTTTGTCATGACGTTGGTGATATTTTCAAAAGCTCATGGGCTATATAAAGAAATTTCATAGTATTATAGGAAATCAGCCCAATTATGAATAAAAATTCCTCGGAAAGTTTTTCCCTTTTCCCATTTTTCCTATTCAAATTCAATAGGAAAAAAACTAACGGGGAATTTTTTATTCATAATTAGGCTGAATAAGTTTTGTTAATCTATATATATAAAAGAGTAACGTTACTGACTGACTGACTGACTGACTGACTGACTGAATGACTGACTGATTCATCATCGCACAGCCCAAACGGCTGAAGCTAGAATCACGAAATTTTATCTGTGGGTTCCTCCCTCCCCAAAACGATCCGATAAGAAGGGATTTTTGGAAATTCGAACGTTTAGGGGGTAAAAAAGGGTAAAAACGGGTAAATTCGGTAACCTTATATCTTCAAAACTAATAAAGATACAAAAAAACTTAAAATAGCATGTTACTCCATTTAAAAAATAAGCTGACAGGTGTTTCGTACTTTTTGGATATTCGAAACTTTTAGGGGAGAAAACGGGTAAAAACTGTATTTTGGTACTTTTTTTACACCCTATGTATCTTTTAAACCAATAAACATAGAAACAAATTTTAAATCGTATTCTTTAATTAACAAAAAATAAAAAATATAAGTTTGGTACTTTTTGGAAATTCGAACCCTTAAGGGATAAAAATTGTGTTTATTTTTGGTACTTTTTCATAAAATATGTTTTTCTATAATTTGACATAGACATACGAATATTTTATTATGAGCTCCCACCACGATACAGAAATTTATTTGAATTAAATTTTACCAAAGCAATGGGGATAAAAAAGGTACCAAAAAGGGGATAAAATCGGAAAAATACATTTTATTGAAATTATTAAGCCAATTTTGATAATTTTTTTAACACTGGTTCCTGGATTCATACAAAAATTAACTAACAGGGTGTTATTTGGAACTCGAATGCCAAGGTGTATATTGTGCCAAATCCGGGTAAACAGTTTGGTACTTTTTTAAAACATATTTTTTCTTGGGCACATTAACACAGATTTTAATATTTTGAGACATGTCTGTAGCATAAACAATTTTGGCAAAATGGAATATTTTTAAAGTTTGAGGGGTGTTCGAGGAAGAAAAGGGAAATTGGTACTTTTCTCCTAATGGTACTTTTTTAATATTTTAAATTATTGCACTTATCGACATTAAAGTTAGCTGATTTGTATCTGAGTGAAGTTTGTGTTAGGCATAGGGTATAATATTTAGGTACCAAAATGTGTGAACAGAACTATAGGTACTTTTTTGTTCTTCTAATGGTACTTTTTTGAAATTTCTATAACAATGGACTTAGAAACATGAAATTAAACATATATGGTCCTAAGTGAGTGAGAATTCTAGGGGGAGACTTTTTGGTACTTTTTCATTATTCGAATGGTGCTTTTTGTAATTTCTTCACCAATGAACCTAGAAACATAAAATAGAACTTATATATAAACCGAGTGAGTAGGAAACCACAAGTGTGGGTTTTTTGGTACTTTTTCTATATTCAAATGGTACTTTTTTGAATTTTCTATAACTATGGACTTAGAAACATGAAATTAAGCATATATGGTCCTAAGTAAGTGAGAATTCTAGGGGGAGACTTTTTGGTACTTTTTCTTTATTCGATTGGTACTTTTTGTAATTTTTTCACCAATGAACCTAGAAACATGAAATAAAGCTTATATGGAACCGAGTGAGTGGGAAACCACAATTGTGGGGTTTTTGGTACTTTTTGTTTATTCTAATGGTACTTTTTTGAATTTTCTATAACAATGAACTTAGAAACATGAAACTAAGCATATATGGTCCTAAGTAAGTGGGAATTCTAGGGGGAGACTTTTTGGTACTTTTTCTTTAATCGAATGGTACTTTTTGTAATTTCTTCACCAATGAACCTAGAAACATGAAATAAAGCTTACATGGGCCCGAGTGGGTGGGAATCCACACGTGGTTGCTTTTTGGTACTTTTTCTATATTATAATGGTACTTTTTGAATTTTCTACAATAAAGGACCTAGAAACATGAAATTAAGCGTATATGGTCCTATGTGAGTGAAAATTCAAGCGGATACTTCATGGTACTTTTTTTTATTATAATGGTACTTTTTTTTAATTTTCTATAACAATGGACTTAGAAACATGAAATTAAGCATACACGGTCCTAAGTCAGTGAGAATTCTAGGGAGAGATTATTGGTACTTTTTTTTAATCGAATGGTACTTTTTGTAATTTCTTCACCAATGAACCTAGAAACATGAAATAAATCTTACATGGGCCAGAGTGGGTGGGCATCTACAAGTGACTGCTTTTTGGTACTTTTTCTATATTATAATGGTACTTGGACCTAGAAATATGTAATTAAGCGTATATGGTCCTATGTGATTGAAAATTTAGCGGATACTTCATGGTACTTTTTCTTTATTATAATGGTACTTTTTTTAATTTTGTATAACAATGGACTTAGAAACATGAAATTAAGCATACACGGTCCTAAGTCAATGAGAATTCTAGGGGGAGACTTTTTGGTACTTTTTCTCTATTCGAATGGTACTTTTTGTAATTTCTTCACCAATGAACCTTATATGGACCGGAGTGAGTGGGAATCCACAAGTGCCTGATTTTTGGTACTTTTTGTATATTGTAGCGGTACTTTTTGGATTTTCTGTAATAATGGCCATAAAAATATGATATTAATCGTATATGTTCTAAAGTGAGTGAGAATTCCAGGGGGAGACTTTTTGGTACTTTTTCTTTATTCTAATGGTACTTTTTTGAATTTTTTATAACAATGAACTTAGAAACATGATATTAATCGTATATGTTCTAAAGTGAGTGAGAATTCTAGGGATAGACTTTTTGGTACTTTTTCTTTATTCGAATGGTACTTTTTGTAATTTCTTCACCAATTAACCTAAAACCATGAAATTAAGCTTATATGGGAGTGAGTGGGAAACCACAAGTGGGGGCTTTTTGGTACTTTTTACATATTCTAATGGTACTTTACCGCGGTTTCGTGATAATTTTTAAATATTAATTGTTATAGAAACAAAATTAGTTGATAATATAGGAAAGGCTATACAAATTTAAAATTCAAAATTGACGGGTTATGGTTTAGTGAATGCGAATTCAGAAGTGATATTCAATGGTACTATTTGTTTATTGCAATGGTACTTTTTGAATATTTTATAATAATTTTAGGCACACATGATTTTAAATGAATTTGAATTCACAAAAGGTGACTTTAGTGGTAACTTTCTTTTGCATTTTCTATAATAATGGACCCAGAAATATGAAATTAGACATTTACAATTAGATTCACAAAGGGAGACTTAATAGTACTATTTCATTCTTCTAATTGGGGTGGCGAAGCGCACCGGGTCTGCTAGTCTTTTTATAATTTTATACTAGAATTTAGTTAGGAGTCTGCTACTTATTAATAATCACTAAAATCTCTCCTTAGTTAACAATTTTAAACAAATTTAAATAAAGCAATCACTGTAAATATCTGTACACAAACTTAAGTTGACAACTATTTTACTAGTGTAAAAGGTTGTTGTAAATGCAGGGTATAAAAATGTCGACTAATCTTCCACAACATAATTTACGTTGCATTTAGCGGAGGCGTTTTACAATCTTGCTATAAGTGGTTGCATGGAAAAATGCTACATAATATTGAAAATTGTATAAAATTAAGAAATAATTGCTGTCTTTAGCTACAACAATTGGTGTTTGTAGTTGAAGCTTCTGTTAAAAATAGTTTTATAGGAAGAATATATGTTATAAAGTTGCGAAATTTGAAAGTTATAAAGTTATAAAGTTATAAAGTTATAAAGTTATAAAGTTATAAAGTTATAAAGTTATAAAGTTATAAAGTTATAAAGTTATAAAGTTATAAAGTTATAAAGTTATAAAGTTATAAAGTTATAAAGTTATAAAGTTATAAAGTTATAAAGTTATAAAGTTATAAAGTTATAAAGTTATAAAGTTATAAAGTTATAAAGTTATAAAGTTATAAAGTTATAAAGTTATAAAGTTATAAAGTTATAAAGTTATAAAGTTATAAAGTTATAAAGTTATAAAGTTATAAAGTTATAAAGTTATAAAGTTATAAAGTTATAAAGTTACAAAGTTATAAAGTTATAAAGTTATAAAGTTATAAAGTTATAAAGTTATAAAGTTATAAAGTTATAAAGTTATAAAGTTATAAAGTTATAAAGTTATAAAGTTATAAAGTTATAAAGTTATAAAGTTATAAAGATGAAGACGAGACTATTGAAGAGGAGACAGTTGAAGACGAGATAATTGAAGGCGAGACGATTGAAGACCATAATATAGAAGAGGAGACAGTTGAAGACGAAATCATTGAAGAGGAAACAATTGAAGACGAGATCATTAAAAACGAGGCGATTGAAGACGAGATTATTGAAGTCGAGACTATTAATGAGGAGACAGTTGAAGACGAGACGATTGATGACCAGACCATTGAAAAGGAGACTAACATGGCGAAACTATGGACGATACTATAGACGAGACTGTAGACGACACTGTAGACGAGACTATAGAGGACACTATAAATGTGACTATAGATGAGACTATAGACAAGAATGCAGACGAGATTATTGAAGAGGAGACTATTGAAGACGAGGCTATTAAAGGCGAGACTATTAAAGACGAGATTATTGAAGAGGAGACAGTTGAAGTCGTGACTCTTAAAGACGAGACTATTGAACACGAGACTATTGAAAACGAGACTAGGGAAGACGCGAATATTGAAGACGAGGATATTAAAGGCGAGACTATTGAAATGGTTACTATTAAGGACGAGACTATTGAAGAGGAGACTATTGAAGACGAGACAGTTGAAGTCGTGAGTATTAAAGACGAGAATATAGAATACGAGACTATTGAAGACGAGACTATTGAAGACGAGACAATTGAAGACGAGACTATTGAAGACGAGACTATTGAAGATCAGAATATTGAAGACGAGACTATTGAAGAGGAGACAATTGAAGATGAGATCAATAAAAACGAGACTATTGAAGACGAGACTATAGAAGACGAGACTATTGAAGACGAGATTATTGAAGAGGAGACTATTGAAGACGAGGCTATAGAAGATGAGACGATTGAAGACCAGAATGTTGAAGAAGAGACTATTGAAGGTGAGACTATTGAAGAGGAGACAGTTCAAGTCTAGATCATTGAAGACGAGACTATTGAAGACGAGACTTTTGAAAACGAGACTGTTGAAGACGAGACTATTGAAGAGGAGACTATTGAAGAGAAGACAGTTGATGACGTGATCATTGAAGATGACACTTTTGAAGACGAGACAATTGAAGAGGAGACAGTTGAAGACGAAATCATTGAAGACGAGACGATTGAAGGCGAGACTATTGAAGACGAGACTTTTGAAAACGAGACTATTGAAGAGGAGACTATTGAAGAGAAGACAGTTGATGACGTGATCATTGAAGACGAGACTATTGAAGACGAGGCTTTTGAAAACGAGACTGTTGAAGACGAGACTATTGAAGAGGAGACTATTGAAGAGAAGACAGTTGATGACGTGATCATTGAAGATGACACTTTTGAAGACGAGACAATTGAAGAGGAGACAGTTGAAGACGAAATCATTGAAGACGAGACGATTGAAGGCGAGACGATTGAAGACCAGACTATTCAAGACGAGACTATTGAAGATGAGATCATTAAAAACGAGACTATTGAAGAGGACACAGTAGATGACGAGATCATTTAAGACGAGACTTTTGAAGACGAGACTATTGGAGGGGAGACTATTGAAGAAGAGACTATTGAAGAGTTGACAGTTGATTACGAGATCATTGAAGACGAGACTATTGAAGAGGAGACAGTTGAAGACGAGACGATTGAAGACGACACCATTGAAGACCAGACTACCAAAGAGGAGATAATTGAAGACGCGACCATTGAAGACGAGAATTTTGAAGACAAGACCATTGAAGACGATACTATTGAAGAGGAGGCAATTGACGTCTAGATCATTGAAGACGAGACGATTGAAGACAAGACTATTGAAGACCAGACTATTGAAGACCAGACTATTGAAGACCAGACTATTGAAGACGATACTATTGAAGAGGAGGCAGTTGAAGTCTAGATCATTGAAGATGAGACTATTGAAAACGAGACTATTGAAGACGAGAATATTGCAGACGAGACTATTGAAGAGGAGACAGTTGAAAATGTTACTATTGAAGACGAGACGATTGAAGAATATACATAGACGAGTATATACATTGATGTGAATATTGAAGACGAGAGTATGAATACTGAAGATACTTTTGAAAGCCATACTAGACACGAGGTTTTTGAAGACGAGACTATAGAAGAGGTTATGAACGTGACTTTAAACGATCCTATAGTGAGAATATTGAATATACTAGTGAAGACTATACTATTGACGAGATTATTGAAGACAAGACTTTTGAAGAGAGCATGGATGTGATTATTTAAGACGAGATTATTTTATATGAGACGAATACCTTTATAAGAATCTTGATTATTTTACTTTTGTCAAATAACAGCTGTTTTGCTCATCGATAATTTTTTTTACATTAAAATCATCGTTAAAATTATAAAGTTATAAATTAAGAAAATTTTGTGAAAAAAATTTCAATAAAAACTTAAACCATCTAAAGCTCGTTAAATTATGCATTCGTTTGGAAAATAAGCTAAATGTTTTAGATACGATTCCAATAGTTTTTCTTCAATTAAGTAATTTGACCCCCTCCTGTTTCCTTTCCCTTTCCTTATTAAAAACATACGTTGCCATTAAAATAAATAAATCAAAAGTTCATTGAACTGCATAATTGCGAAATTCCTACAAAGTAGTAAAGCGCTAAATCCGAAGGTATGCTAAGATACTTAATAAATAACAATATGCTGTAGCAAAAATATACAGGGGTTCCTATATAGCAATTCTGTTTTATTGGACATAAAGTTCAAAAATACTTAGGGCCTTATTTTCTAAATCACGGTTTCAGGTGATTTTCTATATGAGAACCCCTGCATATTTTTTTTCATTCACTTTTGTATCACTTTGTAATAGAAAAAACGTAATGCAACATTTTATTATCAAATGCATGCCATTACTGAACTAATGTTTTCCTCTTCTTATGATTTTTATTGTTAACACAAGCAGATGAAAAAAAAAAACCTATAAAAAATCATAGAAAAGCTAAAATCATAAAATGTTTTATTATACTCTGGTAGACTTGGAGTTGTATGAATGTGAATATGAAACTATATGGTAAGAAGATGTGAAACAACACTGACATAAAAAAATCAAATACAATGTTTTTCTATAACTATTTATGTTCAATTTACAAGATCGTTTGAAAGTAAATAGTGAATGTTATGAAGATGCCTGAGCAGGGCTTTGATTGAATTGAGTCTTTGGAAGTCATTCAAATAAGTTATAGCCAAATATACAGTAAGAGCAACACCTTTGACCTTATTTTATAACTTTATAACTTTAAAACTTTATAACTTTATAACTTTATAACTTTATAACTTTATAACTTTATAACTTTATAACTTTATAACTTTATAACTTTATAACTTTATAACTTTATAACTTTATAACTTTATAACTTTATAACTTTATAACTTTATAACTTTATAACTTTATAACTTTATAACTTTATAACTTTATAACTTTATAACTTTATAACTTTATAACTTTATAACTTTATAACTTTATAACTTTATAACTTTATAACTTTATAACTTTATAACTTTATAACTTTATAACTTTATAACTTTATAACTTTATAACTTTATAACTTTATAACTTTATAACTTTATAACTTTATAACTTTATAACTTTATAACTTTATAACTTTATAACTTTATAACTTTATAACTTTATAACTTTATAACTTTATAACTTTATAACTTTATAACTTTATAACTTTATAACTTTATAACTTTATAACTTTATAACTTTATAACTTTATAACTTTATAACTTTATAACTTTATAACTTTATAACTTTATAACTTTATAACTTTATAACTTTATAACTTTATAACTTTATAACTTTATAACTTTATAACTTTATAACTTTATAACTTTATAACTTTATAACTTTATAACTTTATAACTTTATAACTTTATAACTTTATAACTTTATAACTTTATAACTTTATAACTTTATAACTTTATAACTTTATAACTTTATAACTTTATAACTTTATAACTTTATAACTTTATAACTTTATAACTTTATAACTTTATAACTTTATAACTTTATAACTTTATAACTTTATAACTTTATAACTTTATAACTTTATAACTTTATAACTTTATAACTTTATAACTTTATAACTTTATAACTTTATAACTTTATAACTTTATAACTTTATAACTTTATAACTTTATAACTTTATAACTTTATAACTTTATAACTTTATAACTTTATAACTTTATAACTTTATAACTTTATAACTTTATAACTTTATAACTTTATAACTTTATAACTTTATAACTTTATAACTTTATAACTTTATAACTTTATAACTTTATAACTTTATAACTTTATAACTTTATAACTTTATAACTTTATAACTTTATAACTTTATAACTTTATAACTTTATAACTTTATAACTTTATAACTTTATAACTTTATAACTTTATAACTTTATAACTTTATAACTTTATAACTTTATAACTTTATAACTTTATAAATTTACAACTTTATAACTTTATGAAAACTTCTTTAAATAAAACATTGTTTTAGAAACTGCACAAGTAACATTATTACAAACTCCACTAGCAGTTAAAATAAAAGAAGATGAAGTAAAATCTTTTAATGTTTAACATGTTTGTCTATTTTTTTTGATTTTTTTTTTCAAGCGTGTTGTATTCCTGCTGTGTTAGCAATTTTGTTTTATATTTTTTTTGCGCTAAAATAGGCTGCTGTTTTGGCTATAACGTATTTCTTATAGCAGTTTATTGCGTTGTAGTTGTCATTATAGTTGCTGTAGTTGTCGTTGTTATGGGTTTTATCTGTGGCAGATTTTGTTTATTTTTTCTATCTTAGTTACTTTTCGGTTGGAAACAACTTACATACCAATATTTCTATACAAGATTATGGCAACAATCAACAATAAATACAATGACTATAACGATGACTATAGCTAAATATGTTTAGAGAGCTGTGACTATAATGCGAGCAACAACAATAAGGATGAGCTGATGCTGATGCTGACAGCATCAGCGAGGAGGTATGACTCTGGCTATATTGTCAATACCATAAAAGAAAACATGCAACAAAAATTGATGATGGCAAACGACTCAAAACAACGAGACTAAAGAGATTTATTAAAACAAGAAAATATTGTTTTAGTTTTTTGATTTGTTTTGGGTTGCTGTTGGTTTCAATTGTTCTTTTCTGGTTGCTATTGCCAAAAGTAGTAGCAACTTATAAATTTATTCAAAACTTATTGGATTTTTTTTTTAAATTAGCTGATTTATTTTGGATTTTCTGCAGACATGTCCGGAACAATTGGTAAACAATAAAGTGAAACTTTAAAAAGTTAAAAAAAAAATAAATATCAAGGTAGTTTGAGTTACAAAAGGCTGGGAACAATGATGAAGGCAAAAAGTGGAAAGAGGGCAATCTCACTTTTTGATTTGCCAAAATAAATTTAAAAAAATAAACACATAAAACATTAAAATATACTTAAAGCATATATTAGAGAAATGAACCTAGATGCCGGTTAGAATAGGTATTAGAAATACAATTACAATTTCCAGAAATGATATTCAAAACTAATACTTTTCTTTCATGAAAACAGATAAATTAGACTCTTTAAACTTTAAGAAAATGTAAATTTTTAGCCATAACTAATTAGTTTAATGTCTAACTATTACTTAATTGAAATATATTTTCATTTACCATCAGTTTCATCAATGTACGTCTATTCAAATTTATTTCATTACATTTACTGCCGCCACCCCTAACAAAATGAACTGAATTTGTGTAAAAGTTTAATTTAAAATCATTCGTCCATACGGTTCATTTAAAAATATTTCCATTTAAATGCTGCTGTGTTTTGTTTACATCAGGATTTAACAAATTTTCTCCCACCTCCTACTAAATGGAAACTAAACTCTGCTGTTGTCCGGTCGCATTTTGTTATAGGATTGTAAATTATTCAGACTGTTTTGAAAATACTCTACTCTAAAATATGGAGAAATATAAAGCTAGTTAATTGGTTTGTCAATATAATTTTCATAAAAATTTTAAAGTGAAAAAAAGTATAAATAAATTTGGATAGTCCTATTTTAATATAATCCTCACTACTCCGGAAGAGGTTCTACACCTCTTTTGGCATTATTTTTAATTTTTCAAATATCCGAGATAACCCACTTGGTTCTTGAGGCCCTCTCTTTGTATTTACAGTCTAAATTCCAAACTTAAACTCTTGTACACCTCTTCTATAGTCATGGGCAATTTTATGATTCAATTGTTTTTAGACAGTCACATCTGGATAATTTTAAACCCAAAAGCTGAAATTCTGACAATTAACAAAGCCTTCTATGTGAATATATCTCTAATTTTTAAATATTTTTTAACAATAAAAACCCTTTGTTATCAAATGATTTTCTACTCTTAAACGTGGCGTATACTTAATATTGATTATACTTAGAATGAATTAAATATTACTCATACGCAACGTTTCAATATAGAAGCAATTGCATACAAATTAATGTATCTTCCAAACTACTGATCCGATTTGAAAAATTTGAACAGAGAAATAACAGAGGAAGACATAAGCTTTAACAAATTGAATTTTTAATCACTTCTATTGTTATTCAAAATGTGTTACAGTTTAGTCAAACTTGAGATTTAATCGTAATTCTTTATTATATACTTCACCATGAGTGGCAAGGGTAGATATAAGTCATTACGTTTGTAGCTTGTACATTTTTCATTTGCGACCCCATATATTTTCTAGCGAAGTCGATATAGCCATGTCCGTCTGTCCTTCTGTCCATCTGTATGTATAATCAACTTTCCGTAGCCCCCAAATAACTTCCATACATGATTCATACATCAATATATCGAATTCCCGATTCCGGCTTGGCTGCTATTTAAAATTGACAAAATCGGCCAACAAATGGCTGAGACAACTTCGATTTTTGGCCTATTTTTGATCCACATATATCTGGATTACTAAGTCATTAATATAGACAATATGGATATCTAATGATTGATATTTAAAAGTCCATTGCAACGATGTATATTAGGATATAGTAAGGTGGACCTATAATGTGTCAAAATCGGGAAAAATATTTTTTAACCCAAATTTTTTTCAAATTAAAAATATTTTTGTTTTCATAAATTCTTTTTACAAAAAAAAAAAAAAATAAAATTAAAAAAAAAAATCTAAACAACTTTTAAAAAAAAAATTAAAAAACAATTTGGAAAAGAAATTTTAATTTTGTTTACCTAAAAATATTTATTTTAAAGTATAACTTGGTGAAGGGTATATAAGATTCGACACAGCCGAATATAGCTCTCTTATTTGTTTTTTCATATTTTAGTTTCAATCAAACCTATGATTTAGTCATAAATAAACTTAAACCGTAGGTAGGTCTTTTATTACTTACTAAAATAAAACCTTAAAAATAAAAGTTGAGAAAAATCGTTGGTTTTTGTTCTCTAATATTTTACCTTAAACTGTAGGTCTTTATTCAGTCATATATTAGATTAATAGCACGGTGATACGAGGGAAAAAAACTTGGAAAACGACCTAGCGTGGGTTCTAGGGCTAGCCGAGTACAGAAATTGTGTCAAAAAATTTCGGAAAAACCCTCAAATTCAGAAGTTATTCTGATAAAACTGTTTTCAGTGATATTCGTCAGCATATCGATTGGTAACTCAGTCAGTCTCTATCCGACTTTAAATTTTTAAACGGGGTTGGAAAGAAAACTGAATGCGCTTTAAAATGATACTTTGATACATTTGTAAGTCATAAGTATTTTTATACCCTTCACCTTCGTGAGAAGGGTATATATAAGTTTGTCATTCCGTTTGTAATTTCTACATTTTTCATTTCCGACCCTATAAAGTATATATATTCTGGATTCTTATAGATAACGGAGTCGATTAAGCCATGTCCGTCTGTCTGTCCGTCTGTCTGTTGAAATCAATTTTCTGAAGAACCCAGATATCTTCGGGATCCAAATCTTTAATAATTCTGTCAGACATGCTTTCGAGAAGTTTGCTATTTAAAATCAACAAAATCGGTCCATAAATATCGGAGATATGAGCAAAAAACCGGGATAACCTCGATTTTTGACCTACTTTTGATCTATATCTGGATTACTAAGTCATTAATATAGACAATATGGATATCTAATGATAGATATTTCAAAGTCCATTGCAACGATGGTAAGTTGGACCTACAATGGGTCAAAAACGGAAAAAATATTTTTTAACCCAATTTTTTTTTTCATCAAAAAATTTTTTTTGTCATAAATTTTTTAAAAAAAAAAATTTAAAAAGTTAAAAAAAAAATTTTTTAAAAAACTTTTTTTAAAAAAAAATTAAAAAAAAAATTTGGAAAAACAATTAAAAAAAAATATATATTTTGTTTACCAAAAATATTTAAACAAATTTATTTTAAAGTATAATTTGGTGAAGGGTATATAAGATTCGGCACAGCCGAATATAGCTCTCTTACTTGTTTTTGTTAAGAATATCTAAAAGAAAAACAAAATTTATCAACTTTTTTGATTTTAGTAACTTTTCATTGCTTATTTTGATAAGGAAGCTTATAAAAATTTACACCAATGTATTTAAGTCGCATTTTCGCTCAAAAAACAGCAAAAATCAAATATTTTTTGAATATTTAAAATGAAAATCGTTTATTTTTAAATCCATAATTGATATTGCTCTGAAATCTTCTGTATGTTATTGGTAATTTAGTTGTCTAACTATTAAAAAAAATCGAGTCCATGCGGACCAAAAGTACGACCCATATTTTTAAAAAAGCGGACCAATGTATGGCAAAATCATAAAATTTCAATTTTGAAATGCCTATAACTCGAAAAGTATAAGAGATAAAGCAGGTTTTTTTCAAGACCTAGCCTAGAGTGCTTTCCAAAAATATAAAAATCTTTGAAATCGGATAGGAAACAAAAAAATTGCACGTGTTTAAAAATTTTACATGTCGAAGGTACCCTACTTTGAGCCCCCATAGCGCCGCCCCTGAATCTTTTGTATGGCCCATTTTAATATCTTAAACTCGAATACGCCCACGCCAATTTTTATCCCGATCGGACCAGCCGTTTAGAAATGCCAGATTTACTTCCAAAAAAATGTGATTCTGTGCCCACTGTGCTACGTGAGTGAGAATTGTAGGGGAAAACTTTATGGTACTTTTTCTTTATTCGATTGGTACTTTTTGAAATTTCTTCACCAATGAACCTAGAAACATGAAATAAAGTTTATGTGAACCCGAGTGAGTCTGAAACCACAAGTGGGTGCTTTTGGTACTTTTTCTATATTCTAATGGTACTTTTTTGAATTTTCTGTAATAATGGACATAGAAATATGAAATTAAGCGTATATTGTCCTAAGTGATTGAAAATTTAAGGGGATACTTCGTGGCTCATTTATAAAGTAGTGAATTTTAAATTCTCCTACATTTCATATACTAGTTCTCTATCTTCCTCTCTCCTCCCTTTTAGTTATTTTTCTAGTTGTTGTTCGAATATTGCTAAACAAGTAACGGTTGTATTTTTTAGTATTTTTAGCAGCTGGTAGTTTTCTTTTTTTGCTTACTTTGCTGTTGTCATTTGATGTTAGTGCAAGTTGATGTAAATGTTAATATTGTTATTGTTATTTTGTTCTCTCTCGTAGGTGTCGTTGTTGTTGTTATTGCTATTTGTCACTGTAAGTGCGGTTCGAAGTGTGTGTTTCTATACAAATGTTTGTTGCCTTTTATTACACTACTGATTGACAACAATTCAATTCCAAACAAAAAAAAACTACAGTGTAATTTTAAATTTATTTGTACAACTCTGCTGCTGTTACTCTGCTTTCCTCCAGCCGGAGTTTTAGTTAAATTTTTCATTTATTTGTATGGAGATTGTTGAGTGTGTGCTTGAATATTTCCCTCAACATCTTCTCCCATTAATGGCTATATGGCAAATACAACGAAACGATTTACATAATTTATTTTGACATTTTTCTAAATGTAACACAACAAATGCTGTAACAGCTGTAAGTCTGCAGCAAATGTATTGTAAGCAAATGTATTGGGTTTGTGAAAAATGTGTGTGTCTGTTTACAACATTATTGTGATTCTCATTCGTGTTGTTGAGCACATTTTTCATTTAACTTAAAGAGAAAGTGAAAAAAAGGACTCTTTTTGCTACAAAACATTAACATGAAAAAGTGAGAGTTCGAGTAAAGTAGAGTAGAGTAGTTAAATGTGACAACCATTTTGGTTGTTGTTTGTGGATCAAGTCATCCAAACACAAAAACGACAATTGATGTCTGTGTTTAGTTTAAAAATGAAAATAGTCTCTTTTTTGTTCAAATTTTATATTGTTCGAAAACTTTAAGCAAATCTATCAGTATGTATCTGTAAGGCCGTCTGTTACTATTATGTGAAACATGTTTTTTAATCTTGATTAAGCATATTTACATAAAAAAAAACACTTTTATATTGACAAAGTTTATTGTTGATGTTTACTGCTGTTGCCTTTTTTTACCATCTTTGTCTTCTTACCAACAACTGTGGTAAGTAAATATTTGTAAATTTGTTTAGATAATTTGCCGGAAATGTTAATGTCCTGGTAGTATAAATGTAATTGTTGTTGTAAGCAACAATGTTCTTAATAAAAAATAAGTAAAAATAAATTATTAGACTTTAAGTTAAAAATAAAAGCAGATTTTTAAATATTCAATATTTGTCTTTAAAGAAAAATCTTATTATTTAAGAGAAAAATTATAAACTTTTTCACTTCAGATGTCTGTAGTAAAAAATATACAGAAAACCTAAGTTTTTTAAACGAAAATATTTTACTGATTTTCTATTCTCAAACATTGCGTATACTTAATATTAATATTATTTAGATTGAATTAAATATTACTCATACGCAACGTTGTATAATACAGGCAGTTGCGTAAATATGTATGTATCTTCTGAACTAGTGAAATAATTGGATAGAATTGTATGCAAATATTATAGAGAAATGATTTAGGTTTTTGAAAATTAAACCCATTGACACTTTCTTTTATATATAACATGAAGTACAGCCTATCAAAGTTGACAAATATTTTAGCTCTAATCCTAACCCTAGGTCTCCACGTAGCAATATTTATTGCTGCAATTGTCAAATTTGATTGCGTCAAAAAAATGTAGCAATCCATTGCGCAATGATTGCTCTACCGATTGCCTGAGCAATTATTGCTAAGCAATAAGCTGTCAGTTCAGTTGTCATTAATGTAAAATTGCATCTTTCTATGATTCGGTGCGATTAATTCATAAATATTTAATTTATTTAAGATCCAAAAGAAAAAAAAAACAATGAAATTAGTGAAAAAAATCATTCAACGCAAAATAAACCACTGTTTTTCATAGAACATCTCTCGTTGAAAATTTTGTATTTGTGACGAACGTTTTCTCCACCTAAAGCAATCAGCAATCACTCTGCTGTTGTTCTGCCGACGTTATTGTTTGAGCTTAGCAATAAAAATTGCTACGTGGAGACCTAGGGTAAGAACTTTATACATACATATTTAAGTTCCAATCGAAGTTCTCTAAACAGTCGTATTTTATATTAAATTTGAACTCCTAGCTTCAAGCTCAGTCCTATTTTCGCCTCAATCGTAGTTGTTTATACAGTCATATTTTAGCCTCAATTGTCGATCTTAATACAGTCATACTTTAGCTTCAATCGTTGTGATTTATATATTCATATTTTAGCCTCAATTGTAGGCCTTAATATAGTCATACTCTACCTTCAATCTTATGTTTGTATACAGTCATATTTAAGCTTCAATCTAGGTCTTTATACAGTCATATTTTAGCTTCTACCTTAGGTCTTTATAAAGTCTAGTTTCAGCTTTAATCATAAGTCTTTATCTATATATATAAAAGAGTAACGTTACTGACTGACTGATTCATCATCGCACAGCCCAAACGACTGAAGTGTAGCTTCATTGACTTCTGGAGTCAATCGTTCCACCCTTTGGAAGGAACCCACAGGGAGGAACTGTGAGTTCCTCCCTCCCAAAACGATCCGATAAGAAGAGATATTTGGAAATTCGAACGTTTAGGAGGTAAAAACGGGTAAATTCGGTAATCTTATATCTTCAAAACTAATAAAGATACAAAACAACTTAAAATTGCATGTCACTCCATTTAAAAAATAAACTGACAGGTGTTTCGTACTTTTTCAAAATTCGAACCTTTTGGGGAAGAAAACGGGTAAAAACTGTATTTTGGTACTTTTTTTGGCACCCTACGTATCTTTTAAGCCAATAAATATAGAAACAAATTTTAAATCGCATTCTTTACTTATCAAAAAATAAAAAATACTAGTTTGGTACTTTTTGGAAATTCAAACTCTTAAGGGATAAAAATTGTGTTTATTGTTGGTACTTTTTCATAAAATATGTCTTTCTATAATTTGACATAGACATACGAATATTTTATTATGAACTCCCACCACGATGCTGATTTTTATTTGAATAAAATTTTACCATCGCAGTGGTGATAAAAAAGGGGATAAAATCGGGAAAATACATTTTATTTAAAATTACTAAGCCAATTTTTATAATTTTTTTAACATTGGCTACTGGATTCATACAAAAATTAACTAACAGGGTGTTACTTGGAACTCGAGTGCCAATAAGTATATTGGGCCAAATACGGGTAAACAGTTTGGTGCTTTTTTTAAAACATATTTTTTCTTGAGCACATTAACACATATTTTAATCTTTTGAGACATGTCTATAGCATAAACAATTCTGTGCAAAATGGAATATTTTTAAATTTCAAACTTGAGGGGTGTCAAGGAGAAAAGGGAAATTTGGTTTTTATCTCCTAATGGTACTTTTTTAATATTTTAAAATATTTCACTTATCGACATTAAGGTTAGCTGATATGCATCTGAGAGAAGTTAGTGTTAGAAATAGGGGAAAATATTTAGGAACCAAAATGTGAGAACTGAACTATAGGTACTTTTTTATTCTTATAATGGTACTTTTTAAATTTTCTAGAATAATGGACCAAGAAATATGAAATTAGGCATTTGTGGTCCTAAGTGATAGAGAATTCTACGGCGAGACTTTTTGGTACATTTTCATTATTCGAATGGTACTTTTTGTAATTTCTTCACCAATGAACCTAGAAACATGAAATAAAACTTATATGGGCCCGAGTGGGTGGGAATCCACAAGTGCATGATTTTTGGTACTTTTTCTATATTCTAATGGTACTTTTTGAATATTCTATAATAATGGACCTAGAAATATGAAATAAAGCGTATACGGTCCTAAGTGAGTGAAAATTCAAGCGGATAATTCATGGTACTTTTTCTTTATTCTGATGGTACTTTTTTTAATTTTCTATAACAATGGACTTAGAAACATGAAATTATGTATACACTAGCAGACCCGGTGCGCTTCGCCACCCCAATTAGAAGAAAGAAATAGTACTATTAAGTCTCCGTTTGTGAATCTAATTGTAAATGTCTAATTTCATATTTCTGGGTCCATTATTATAGAAAATGCAAAATGTGTTCCTAATTTAAAATTTTTATGTTTATTATTATAAAATATTCAAAAAGTACCATTGCAATAAGGAAATAGTACCATTGATTATCACTTTTAAATTCGCATTCACTAAACCATAACCCGTCAAGTTTGAATTTTAGATTTGTATATCATTTCCTATATTATCAACTAATTTTGTTTCTATAATACTTAAGATTTAATAAATTATCACAAAACCGAAACCGATCGGTTTTTAATTTTTTAAAACCGAAACCGCGGTTTTGAAATTCTTCGATTTTTTGGAAACTCTAGGTCCATTATTATAGGAAATTCAAAAAAGGCCATTAGAATATATAAAAAGTACCAAAAATCCCCCACTTGTGGTTTCCCACTCACTCCGGTCCATATAAGCTTAATTTCATGTTTTAGGTTCATTGGTGAAGAAATTACAAAAAGTACCATTCGAATAAAGAAAAAGTACCAAAAAGTCTCCCCTAGAATTCTAACTCACTTAGGACCATGTATGCTTAATTTCATGTTTTAAGTCCATTGCTATAGAAAATTAAAAAAAAGTACCATTAGAATAAACAAAAGGTATCATGAGGTATCCGCTTGAATTTTCAATCACTTAGGACCATATACGCTCAATTTCATATTTCTAGGTCCATTATGTTATAGAAAATTCAAAAAGTAACATTAGAATATAGAAAAAGTACCAAAAAGCACCCACTTGTAGTTGCTCACCCACTCGGGTCCGTATAACCTTTATTTAATGTTTCTAGGTTCATTGGTGAAGAAATTACAAAAAGTACCATTTGAATAAAGAATAAGTACCAAAAAGTCTCCCCCTAGACTTCTCACTCACTTAGGACCATATATGTTTAATTTCGTGTTTCTAAGTCCATTGTTATAGAAAATTCAAAAAAGTACCATTAGAATATAGAAAAAGTACCAAAAAGCAGCCACTTGCGGATTCCCACTCACTCTGGTCC
The DNA here is from genome assembly GCF_958450345.1 of Calliphora vicina. Taxonomy (NCBI): domain Eukaryota; kingdom Metazoa; phylum Arthropoda; class Insecta; order Diptera; family Calliphoridae; genus Calliphora; species Calliphora vicina. Next base: position 25,894,897 of record NC_088784.1, on the reverse strand, counting down.
ATATAACCTTTATTTCATATTTCAAGGTTCATTGGTGAAGAAATTACAAAAAGTACCATTCGAATAAAGAAAAAGTACCAAAAAGTCTCCCCCTAGAATTCTAACTCACTTAGGACCATGTATGCTTAATTTCATGTTTTTAAGTCCATTGCTATAGAAAATTAAAAAAGTACCATTAGAATAAACAAAAGGTACCATGAGGTATCCGCTTGAATTTTCAATCACTTAGGACCATATACGCTTAATTTCATATTTCTAGGTCCATTATATTATAGAAAATTCAAAAAGTACCATTAGAATATAGAAAAAGTACTAAAAAGTATACACTTGTGGTTTTCCAGTCACTCGGGTTCATATAACCTTTATTTCATGATTCTAGGTTCATTGGTGAAGAAATTACAAAAAGTACCATTCGAATAAAGAAAAAGTACCAAAAAGTGGCCCCCTAGAATTGTAACTCACTTAGGACCATGTATGCTTAATTTCATGTTTTTAAGTCCATTGCTATAGAAAATTAAAAAAAGTATCATTAGAATAAACAAAAAGTACCATGAAGTATCCGCTTGAATTTTCAATCACTTAGGACCATATACGCTTAATTTCATATTTCTAGGTCCATTATATTATAGAAAATTCAAAAAGTACCATTAGAATATAGAAAAAGTACCAAAAAGCACCCACTTGTAGTTTCCCACTCACTCGGTTCCATATAAGCTTTATTTCATGTTTCTAGGTTCATTGGTGAAGAAATTACAAAAAGTACCAATCGAATAAAGAAAAAGTACCACAAAGTCTCCCCATAGAATTCTCACTTACTTAGGACCATATATGCTTAATTTCATGTTTCTAAGTTCATTGTTATAGAAAATTCAAAAAAGTACTATTAGAATAAACAAAAAGTACCAAAAAGTCTCCCCCTAGCATTCTCACTCACTTAGGACCATATATGCTTAACTTCATATTTCTATGTCCATTATTACAGAAAATTCAAAAAGTACCATTCGAATATAGAAAAAGTACCAAAAAGCAGTCACTTGTAGATTCCCACTCACTCCGGTCTTAATTTCATGTTTTTAGGTTCATTGGTGAAGAAATTACAAAAAGTACCATTCGAATAAAGAAAAAGTACCAAAAAGTCTCCCCCTAGAATTCTCACTCACTTAGGACCATATATGCTTAATTTCATGTCTCTAAGTCCATTGTTAAAGAAAATTCAAAAAAGTACCATTAGAATATAGAAAAAGGACTAAAAAGCCCACACTTGTGGTTTCCCACTCACTCGGTTCCATATAAGCTTTATTTCATGTTTCTAGGTTCATTGGTGAAGAAATTACAAAAAGTACCAATCGAATAAAGAAAAAGTACCAAAAAGTCTCCCCATAGAATTATCACTTACTTAGTACCATATATGCTTAATTTCATGTTTCTAAGTCCATAGTTATAGAAAATTCAAAAAAGTACCATGAGAATATAGAAAAAGTACCAAAAAACCCACACTTGTGGTTTCCCACTCACTCGGTTTATATATAAGCTTTATTTCATGTTTCTAGGTTCATTGGTGAAGAAATTACAAAAAGTACCATTCCAATAAAGAAAAAGTACCAAAAAGTCTCCCCCTAGAATTCTCACTCACTTAGGACCATATGTGTTTAATTTCATGTTTCTAAGTCCATTATTATAGAAATTTTAAAAAGTACCATTAGATGAACAAAAAAGTACCTATAGTACAGTTCACACATTTTGGTACCTAAATATTATCCCCTATTCCTAACACTAACTTCACTCAAATACATATCAGCTAACTTTAATGTCGATAACTGAAATAATTTAAATTTTAAAAAAGTACCATTAGGAGAAAAGTACCAATTTCCCTTTTCTTACTTGAACACCCCTCAAGTTTGAAATTTAAAAATATTCCATTTTGCCAAAATATTTTATGCTACAGGCATGTATCAAAATATTAAAATCTGTGTTAATGTGCCCAAGAATAAATATGTTTTAAAAAAAGTACCAAACTGTTTACCCGGATTTGGCCCAATATACACCTTAGTTAATTTTTTTTAAATTTAACCCTGTTAGTTAATTTTTGTATGAATCCAGGAACCAACGTAAAAATTATCAAAATTGGCTTAATAATTTCAAATATAATGTATTTTCCCGATTTTATCCCCTTTTTGGTACCTTTTTTATCCCCATTGAGGTGGTACAATTTCATTGAAATAAATTTCTGTAACGTGGTGGGAGCTCATAATAAAATATTCGTATGTCTATGTCAAATTATAGAAAAACATATTTTATGAAAAAGTACCAAAAATTAACACAATTTTTATCCCTTAAAGGTTCGAATTTCCAAAAAGTACCAAACTTATGTTTTTTATTTTTTGTTAATTAAAGAATACGATTTAAAATTTGTTTCTATGTTTATTGGTTTAAAAGATACATAGGGTGCAAAAAAAGTACCAAAATACAGTTTTTACCCGTTTTCTCCCCTAAAAGTTTCGAATTTCCAAAAAGTACGAAACACCTGTCAGCTTATTTTTTAAATGGAGTAACATGCTATTTTAAGTTTTTTTATATCTTTATTGACTAGACTATGACTAGACTATGACTAGACTATGACTAGACTATGACTAGACTATGACTAGACTATGACTAGACTATGACTAGACTATGACTAGACTATGACTAGACTATGACTAGACTATGACTAGACTATGACTAGACTATGACTAGACTATGACTAGACTATGACTAGACTATGACTAGACTATGACTAGACTATGACTAGACTATGACTAGACTATGACTAGACTATGACTAGACTATGACTAGACTATGACTAGACTATGACTAGACTATGACTAGACTATGACTAGACTATGACTAGACTATGACTAGACTATGACTAGACTATGACTAGACTATGACTAGACTATGACTAGACTATGACTAGACTATGACTAGACTATGACTAGACTATGACTAGACTATGACTAGACTATGACTAGACTATGACTAGACTATGACTAGACTATGACTAGACTATGACTAGACTATGACTAGACTATGACTAGACTATGACTAGACTATCCAAATTGTAACAACACTTTCCCTGGCCCTCTTGAATATATCTTGATGTCATTTCTAGCTGGTTAGCTAAAATACTCTATTTAAAATTTTCATTTCAGAATGTTTGCCACAATTTTTGCATCTTCCAAATTACAATATTATTTTGCACATTTTTTTGAAGTCTCTTTAAGCCACTAAAATAAACCAGCTGCTTATGTTAATTTCAAAAATTCAAGCTCTTGTAAGCAGCATATTAATTAAGGCAAATCATTTTTGTTTCTTCTTTCCTCCTTCTTTTCCATATTCTGTCATTAATTTTAAATTTTTTCGCTTAAAAAATATCTGCTAAAGAAGATGTTTGGCAAGAAGGCCACTTGCTGCTTTGATGAGTATTTAAAAAATAAAGCACTGGCATACACTCGGATGGGAATCTTGTTGTACATCTTCACTTTACATCCCACCCATGGCTTTAGGGGGTACAAGCAACAAGGCATGTAATTGATTTTAATTATTGGGTTTTAAACTTTCAAACAAAAACCATTTTAATATGAAAAGAAGAAATTACACGAATTTGATGTCAAAGATAACATTTTAATAAATATGTTTGTGTTTAGATAATAGGTATTTTTTGTTGTCTGTTGTTTGTATTATAAATAGATATTTTACTTTATTGAAGGTATTAATGAGAAGATGTGGCGGTCATTAAGTGATGCTAAGGGCGTTTAATAAGGCTGTTTCATATAGAGAAAAAACTATGACAAAGATAAGATATTTATCTATAAAGTCTACATATTTATTAAAAATAGTCTGCTTATTATGCAAACAACTTCGTTATGAAAGCATATATAGCTCTTAAAACTGCAAGAATATTCTTCGTTTTTATGCAGTAAAATATAAGTAATTTTAGCTTTAAATTGGCATCAAATTTGAACACAAATTACTTAATGTTTGTAATCTCATAATACTGCTAAATAATATAATGTTAAATCACTGGTGTTGCAAATGAAATTTCCTAAATTACATTTTCTGACTTTTTAATATGATTTCATATTTTATGCATGAAATGCCATTTTATTTATACTTATTTAAAGGCATTAGACTGCTTCAAAATTATATGCAAAATAATATTTTAATTTCAGCAACAAGTTAATGGTTCTGACATTTTGTACTAATTAATGAAAAAGTGCAATATTTTTGAAGAACGTAGTTTTAAAGTGGCATATTTTTGAATCTGATTGAGATATTGACTTGAATTTTTTTTGTAAGACAAAAAATTATCTTATCTAAACAAAAAAAAAATTAGTTCGGAATAAATATTCATCAAATTGTTTCTAATATTTTCAATTCTATTAAAATTTTGATAAAAAATTTAATTTCAGAAACTCAATAAATATGTAATAAAATCGTTATTTATTAACAAAACTCAATGAAATTCTCAAAGTTTTTTAAATTTGTCATTCTAAATAACAAGTTGTCAAAAAAACTTGTCAAAGGGAATCCCGCAATTCCTAAAAATTGGAGCGAAAATCCCAAAAATAGCATTTTTTACAATTTGCCTATAGGGTCCACATTTCCTTTGGGGCTGGGAAAATATTCTGGGGATAAATAGGGAATACATCAAGGTTTCTAAAGCTGCTTTCGGTTTTCTGATCCCAGCTTTGGGATTTTAGAACATGTGGCCCAAAGTTGAATTTTTGATAAACAAATAGGTGAAATTCCGAAGGGCGTTGGGGCGACATATTCTAAGAATAGGACATATTATTTATATCAAAATGTTATCCGTTAATATATCTTTCAGAATAACATAAAATTGTTGTTATAAGTTAACTCGGAAATTATAAGAGAGCAAGCATGTTTTTCAAGACCTAGCCGAGCGCTTTCCAAAAACAAACAAGGTCGGTCAGGCCCGACCATATAATACCCTACACTAAGTAAAAGAGCAAACAAATTTTTCTATTAAAATTTCAATAATTTATATGTTTGAGTGATTTTCGAAAGTGGGACCGAAGTATGGACCGATCACCATGAAATTAGGTCGTGTGATTTATGTCTATACGAAAGTTTACTATGTTGAATTTTGTGAGTATACCAACATTTTTAGGCGATTTATGCATGATAAAGTGATTTTCGGAAGCGGGTCTATATGGGAGCTATGACTATGTGAAATGGGGCATTTCATGTCAAGTGAACCAACTTTTGAAATCGATGTCTTTCGATCGCGATGAAATTTGCACCAATGTTAGTTCTATTGGATAGTAACTCAGACACAATTTTTCAATAAGTCGGTCGCGAACTCTCTGAGTTATAGGGGGTCAAATTTTTACATTTTGGTCAAACAGGTGTTTTTTCTTATCCATGTAACTTATTACCTATTGTTCTTAGCAAAATGTGTCCCAAATAGTTTAGATAGCTCTTTCTTCAGTCTTTCGAATTCTTTTAAAAAAAATAAAAAATTTTTAATATTTTTTTCCGAAATCAAAAACTTTTTTGACTTTTTTTTTTAAAATGGGCCCTTTTTTAAAATAAAGCTTTGTTGACTTTTTTTTTCAAGATGGACCCTTTTTTAATTTTTTTTTTAGCTCAAACAAAAGCTTAGATATTATCCTTGAAGACCATTTTGGTCGTTTAGTGGGATGCGAGTGGGATATCTATCAAAATAAATATTATTTAACTCAAGACTTAAAATTTTTGACTTTTTTTTTAGCAAAATCGATTTTTTCTCCAATATGGGCCCTTTTTTTAAATTTTTTTTTTGCTCAAAAGAAATCTTAGTTCTTTACCTTACAAGGTTTACATGGACAGCCATCCAGCCAGCCAGCTGGACGGACATCGTTTAATCGACTCAAAATATGATTCTAAGTCAATCGGTATACTTTAAGTTGGGTGTTAGACTAATATTTTTGGGCGTTACAAACATCTGCACAAACGCATAATACCCTCCCTACTATGGTGGTGTAGGGTATAAAAATCTTTGAAATGGGATAGGAGACAAACAAATTGCATGTGTTTAAATATTTTTTATATCGAAGGTATCCTACTTTGATCCACCATAGCGCCGCCCCTGCATCAATTGTAGGACCCATTTTAATAACTTAAACTCGAATACTCCTTGGTAACGCCCGATCGGATGAGCCGTTTAAACATTCCAGATTTATTTCCAAAAAAAATTTTGATTCTGCCCCACAGTTGGTTGGATTTGCCTCCTGTGGTATAAAATTTATATTATTGTTTGAATAAAATTCAAGGGCCTTTTTTCTATATGGCATGATGCCAAATCGGGCCAGAAATATGTGCTGCTTTAAGAAAGGTTTATTCCGTTTTTTTGAGACCCTCCGTAATATATATTTCTGTGTTTATCGTGCCTGATGTCACAAATGATTGGCTGTTTTTGCACAAATGCAAATAGCTTGCCACAAAAGAAAGTTCTTGGGGAATTTTGTTTGTTTTTTTTCCACTCTTGACCCGGAAGTTGTGAAAAGTACATAAACCATCACACAGCTTGTGTATTTTTATACTCTTCACCTTCGTGAGAAGGGTATATATAAGTTTGTCATTCCGTTTGTAATTTCTACATTTTTCATTTCCGACACTATAAAGTATATATTCTGGATCCTTAAAAACAAAAAAAAAAATTTAAATTAAAAAAAAAATAAAAAAAACAATTCGAAAATTTTGTTTACCTAAATATATTTAAAATGTTTATTTTGAAGTATAATTTGGTGAAGGGTATATAAGATTCGGCATAGCTGAATATAGCTCTCTTACTTGTTTTTATAAAATGTTAGCTCAATATTTTGCTTCTTAGTTCTTTACCGCATTGTTCCAATACAGCATTAACTTTCAGAAAGGAAGGAAGAAAGGAAAAATTCAAAACTCAAAATTCAATAGAAAATATCAGAAAATTTTGTTTTTGAGCACATGAATACTTGATAGAAATTGAAATAATTGAAACCAGTTCAATAAGTGATAAATGTTTGAATTGAAATATAGTTTTTTCTGTGCGTACAAATTAGAGCTAAAACAATGGAAAACAGTAAGAACGAAAAGTCAAGTGTTTTGAAGAGAAAACAATATATTCAGCAAATGATACTTTTGGTAGATATGCGAAAAGCTGGTGGTTGCGAAAATTCGAACTGTGACAACATAGCGTGGAGATTTTTCCAAAATGTCGATTTTCATAAAAAAAATAACAGGAATCGATAAGGGCATTTTCCAAAGGTGTGCCACAATTCTCCAAGCTATAAGTTCTGGATTTGAAACTGATGCCGTAAAATTTAAGGGATATGCTGTATAGACAGTCAGAAAACTTGTTGAGGAGTATTCCTGGCCAACCAAAATCCCTGGCACTACCTCCCTCCGTCGGCACACAAAATTCTGATCCATGGAGCTGATGTGGATAAGCATGCATTAGTGTCAATAGGTGAATTATCGGATGAAGCAGCTGAAGCGAAAAATAAGGATATAATACAGTTTAGATTGCAACATACATGAAAAATATTATGCATTGCTACAAATATAGATCTTTTAAATCGGATCTTTTTATCTTCAGATCCATTTATTTCTGGAGCCCTAAACTTACCAACACAGAAAACAAGTAGTTTAAGTCAAAGAGTTTTAAATTTGCTTAATACTTGATATATGTATGTATGTATATTAACCCTCCGTTAGTCGCAATCATTTTCAATCGAGACTAGTCGCAATGTATCAAATTGATATCAATAAAAAAAGGCTCGTTTTAAAATAATCTCTTCACTTTTTATTTCAAAAACATAAAAACAATATTAAATTCAATGTATTTAAAAGAGTAATACAAAAAAATTGCAGTAAAAATATTATTTAATGAAAAAAATAGCCTAAAATTTAGGGTGTTTAAAAAAAATTACAGTAAAAAAATGTTTGCCTGTATCAACCAGATCAGTTGCGAGTAACGAAGGGTTAATATGATATTTTACCTTATTTATTACCTTATATTACCTTAGTTGTAGTTAGCCGACGAGAGCTGAAGAATTTGTCTCCTCGGATTGCATCCATAGACAGTATTCACAAATAATTAGTCATTATCCGACCGAGAGCCGAAGTATTTATCTCGTCGGATTCTCTATTAGAAGTTTCACCCATTAACAATCATATTCCAAAGATCCAAGACAGCTCTGTGGTAAACATTTCAAAGGAAGCAGACCTTTGAAGAACCTGGACAGACTAAGCATACCCCGGCTGGAAACAAAAACTGCATCACAAACGGAGTCCGTCTGAAGGGTACAAGAATTTCCAAGACTGCTATGCTGGCTATACTTTGGTTCCGCTTCGCTCCCGTTGGTGGTTGTGTTCGTCGCTTTTCCACTAGATTCGGGATTGGAGTCGGGTCCCTGCTCGGGCGCCATTTGTGATGCAGTTTTTGTTTCCAGCCGGGGTATGCTTAGTCTGTCCAGGTTCTTCAAAGGTCTGCTTCCTTTGAAATGTTTACCACAGAGCTGTCTTGGATCTTTGGAATATGATTGTTAATGGGTGAAACTTCTAATAGAGAATCCGACGAGATAAATACTTCGGCTCTCGGTCGGATAATGACTAATTATTTGTGAATACTGTCTATGGATGCAATACGATACACTGAGTGTATTTTTTTAAGTCATGGAAATATAACCATATACGGACATCACTACGTTATAAAATACAAAATACAAAAAAAAACCGTGTCTCCCAGTTTTGCCCAAAGTCATTCACTATTTTTTTGGAATTTTGATTTATTCTCTGAGGCAAAGAACAACAATTGTGAACATATAAAATGAAAAATTTTATAATACCTCATATTGCATTTATACATAACTTTGTATTACTTTTTAATTTAGTTTTTTTTTTCAATGTATATTTCAAATGAATTAAAATGGAATAAAAATAAACAAAAATTGTTTAAAACGAACGAATTTTCATACTTTATTTCAAAAATTCTTAGAATAAATCTATAATCCAATTAACCCTTAAAATATCAAATGGCTACTGTGACTACAGTTGTTAATATTTTTTCCAAAAAATTTACAAACTTTAAGTCCCTCGGGCATGCTATGAGCTGACAAGAAGCTTTTTTAGTTTTGGAGATATTGATTTTTGAAATCACTGTGCACTGCTATTAATATTTCTCAATCCATACTGGATTGAGAAGTATAGAATTTACCCATTCCTATTTATAATATATAAAAATTCAACTAAAGCTGCTGTGTTATTTCTCCAAATGATATTACACTCTCATTTCCACCATTTGCTGGGTTATATAGAGCATGCAAATATATAAATTTTCATAATTTCATAACACTTGTGCCTTGTTGTACTTTCTGTCATCTTGACTTTCTGTTCTCTTGAGAATTTTATAGCGCTGCTATATATAAGTATCTGTATGTGATGCCTAAATATATCTGTTGTTACAGCTCAACTAGCATTCGAAATGATCCATAACTATTTCATTATTTGACATGGTGCTAGTACATCATATTTTTTTATATCCTTTTAGATATACTCCTCAGCTGTTGTGAGTAGTTATGCCCAGCAGTTCTAGGAGACCGCCACAAACTAGTGATTTTATCCATTATTCCATATTATAAGCAGGGGGTCAACTGACACTTTTGGATTTCAATGATACTATCCGATAGCTGGGCCAAAGTAATCAACGCATTGGATTCCCATATCTGTTACATAGAGCCAGTTACCTTACTAACTACCTAACTGGTTACTTGATCAGCTAAATAACTAGTTATATTAACATGTACGGGTGTTAATTGACCGCAAATAGTCATTTAAAAAGACTTCTCATAGACAGGCTAAAACCGATTACTTGTAAACAAACCTTGTTTCGACAACTCTACAATAGATTACTTTTGGTGGCTAAAATAACTACTTTCTAAAGTGCTAAAGTTACTACACTCTGCTTTACTAAGAGACAATAAAGTGATAATTGACTTCACGCTAGATTACATGGGATGTATAAAGTAACCAATTGACTTCTATATGCACTAAAAAGAGCACATACATGTTAAATAACCCAAATTATATAAATTGGAGACAGCCGAATGATCAGACATTAGTGACACTTACTATATACAAGGGATACATTGACTACCTGCTTAACTGCTGGGTGTTTTCAATTTTATTTTATTTCTTTTCTTATTTTCTTGTATTTATTTTGAATCTCTCTTGTAAATTTCATAACTCGTACCATGAATAATTCAACAATAATTCTATAAAGTGACAGCGCAATGCTGAGTCACAAAACAGTAGGAGATTTTCATGTTTGAGTGAAAAAAAAACTAATAATAATTCGCGTCATATACAACACATGATGATAACAAAGAAGATTCTTGTGAGGCTTATGTTGGCTCTAAGGTGTATATGGGAGTGTTAAGTAAGAATGAGTCTAAGGATAAGATGATAAATAAAGAGATTGTGGTTGTTGGTATTTATGTCAGGATGAGATAACAAATTAGAAATAAAGATATTTGAATATAAATGCAGATAATAGGGGATAAAGTTTATACAAATTCATTGTATTTAAAATTGATCACAGAAATATATAAAATTTCCTCTCAAAATTGCCGTAAATCTGATAGAAATTCCTTTTTATGTGGCTTGTTTTTCCTATTTATCGAGCTACTTAAAGTTGAAAAGTTGTGTTTTATTTAAAACAAAAAGTCTTCATTTAAACACCAAAACCCATTATTGCCAACTGTGTTGCCATAATAATGCGTACATTTATTCATTTTCACCCAAAAGGAGAACAAAATAAAACTTTAGTTTTAAAACACCAAAGTTTTCTTTTAATCACAATTTTATTTTTATATTTCCTCAAACACACAATCACACATACATTGTTTTTACCATGCAGCTCATGGAACTATATTCGTGATATTATTTACCCACCAACCTACTTCCAAGGCTATTTAAAGGCAGGTTTTACATGATCATTTTATTGCAAGGCATCCACACTTTGCTTAATCATGTACTAGTGAAATTACTAGCGAATGGTGGTTGCTTTAGTGGCATGTACATAATATAATTTTTTTTCTTTTGCACATTTATCGAGGTATTGGTCGTAGAACCAAAAAGGATGATTTTTTAAGCCCGATAATATTTACGAAAGGGCTAATTGTCAAACGAACTGTCGCACAGAGGGATTTTGGTGTCAAAAAGTCAATTTTTCAAACACTCTATTTTAAAAATCAAATGATGCAGTTTTGTAGAGAAATATTTAAAGATGAAATGTGCACTTACAGTTTTAAGAAAAATTTTATTTTATTTTAAAAAAATTGAAGTAAAGTCCATGCAAGGTTGTTAGCAAAAATTTACTTATATTTTCACGCAATTCAATGGTTTATATATGTATAATTTTCCTAATAATACCATTTACCTTTAACATATTTTAAAAATATAGCATTTCTCCATAAATACAAAAAAAAATTATGGGGATACAATAGACCGTTAAGAAGATATGCCCAAATCTATAAGTCTCTAAAAATTATTTTATTTTTTATTTTCCATGGAGAAAAAAAATGTAGCCCCACTTTCCCCCAAGCTGTTTCTTTAATAAAATGAAAGTTGGGAGTGTCTTGTTTCGATTAAAAGAAAAAATAGTTTTCGGAACAGGATGAAAACTTAAAATTTTTTGTCGAATAATAATCGAAATATCAAAAAAATTCTAATCTATGTATGGGTTTCGTGGGCGGTGGGCATGGCCGATTTTATTGAAACTCGGCATGCGTTCTTCTTTTGTTTCAAAAAATATATGTACCAAATTTCTAGACTTTTACTTGGATAGGAAAAATTTGATGCCAAAAAATCTATTTGGATTGTATGAGCAGTAGGCGTTGGGCGTGGTCGATTTTGATAAAATTTATTTTTTTTCTTAATTTAGTCCATATAATTGTCGGTGCCAAATTTCAATGCTCTGCGACCACTCCTTTCTAAAGTGCCACTCCTAATTTTTGTCAAAAAATGTATGAAGCCATCCCTCTGTGTGTCGTACTGCCCTCATTTTTTGGATATTTATGATTTAAAATTTATTTTGAAAATCAGCCATCCATTCGCTCAACTTATAAATGACTTCGTGATTTTTGTGGGGCACATAACCTTCCATCTAAGCAAGTCATCCATCGGACTGTGGATGGATTTCATACCTAATACTCTCTAAATAATGCAATAAGAGTACTGAAGAGAATATCGCCACTATAAACGAAAGTGTGCAAAAAGATTCAAATTTATTTATTTGTCGTTGGTCGCATTAATTATGGTTCTGTCCTTCCAGGGCGTGGAACATTTTGCGCAAAGATCTTAGCCTAAACCCGTGCAAGATCCAGCTTGTGCAGCAATTAAAGCCACGAGACCATTATATACGTCGTTCTTTCGACGATTGAACCTTAGAGCAGTTTGGAAACTGACCCCATGTTTAATCATAAAACTGTGTTCTGCGATGGGCTTAATGGTTTTGTTAACAAACAAAATTGCAGCATATGGAGTTAGGCTAACTATAACATACCCTACAGACTTCATTACATGCAGAAAAATGTCATTTTTGATGCGGTTTTCATGATGGTGGCATCATCGGAACTTATTTCTTCAAAAATGAAGCCTGAACTTGCGATACGGTCAATACAGATCGCTATAGCACCATGATCAATGAGGTTTTCTTTGAAAATATGGATGACAATGATCCGGGATAGATGTGGTTTCAACAGGATGGCGCTACATGCGATATCTATCATAGACTTATGGACATCAAAATATAACTTGATTTTGAGAAATGGTTATGTATATTGGTCTCCTAGGTCGTGCGATTTTACCTCCCGATTATTTCACTGGTTTATGCGGAAGCAAGAAAAGTCTTCGAGCTCTTCAATATTAGAAAATCAAATGAAACAAGTAAGAGAGCTATATTCAACTGTGCCGAATCTTATGTATCCTTTATCAAATTATTCTTTAAAATACAAATTTTAAATATTTTTAGGTAAACAAAATAAAATTTTTTTTAGGAATTTTTTTCCAAATCTTTTTTTTAATTTTTTAAATTTATTAGTAAAAACAAGTAAGAGAGCTATCTTCGGCAGTGCCGAATCTTATATACCCTTCACCAAATTATACTTCAAAATAAATTTGTTTAAATATTTTTAGGTAAACAAAATTTATTTTTTTTAAATTTTTTATAAAATTTTTTTTTTAAAATTTATTACAAAAAAAATTTTTTGATAAAAAAAAATTCGGGTTAAAAAATATTTTTCCCGATTTTGACCCATTGTAGGTCCAACTTACTACATCGTTGGAATGGACTTTGAAATATCTATCATTAGATATCCATATTGTCTATATTAATGACTTAGTAATCCAGATATAGATCAAAAATAGGTCAAAAATCGAGGTTGTCCCGGTTTTTTGCTCATATCTCCATTATTTATGGACCGATTTTGCTGATTTTAAATAGCAAACTTCTCGAAAGCATGTCTGACAGAATTATTGAAGATTTGGATCCCGAAAATATCTGGGGTCTTCAGAAAATTGATTTCAACAGACAGACAGACGGACATGGCTTAATCGACTCCGCTCTCTATAAGGATCCAGAATATATATACTTTATAGGGTCGGAAATGAAAAATGTAGAAATTACAAACGGAATGACAAACTTATATATACCCTTCTCACGAAAATTTACAACAAAAGAATTTTTTTTGGTGAAAAATAAAATTTGGGTTAAAAAATATTTTTTCCGATTTTGACCCATTGTAGGTCCAACTTACTATGGTCTTATATACGTCGTTGCAAAGGTCTTTGAAATATCTATCATTAGATATCCATATTGTCTATATTAATGGCTTAGTAATCCATATATAGGTCAAAAATATGTAAAAACTCGAGGTTGTCCTGGTTTTTTCCTCATATCTCAGCCATTTGTGGACCGATTTTGCTGATTTTAAATAGGAAACTTCTCGAAAGCATGTCTATCAGAATTATTGAAGACTTGGATCTCGAAGATATCTGGGGTCTTCAGAAAATTGATTTCAACATACAGACGCACAGACAGACAGACGGACATGGCTTAATTGACTCCGCTATCTATAAGGATCCAGAATATATATACTTTATAGGGTCGGAAAATTATATTGTGGAAATTACAAAGGGAATGAAAAACTTATATATATCCTTCTCACAAAGGTGAAGGGTATAATTAAGCCGGAGCTATTATTCAAAAATTGATCCGGGAGAGATGTCGTTTCAACGAAATCGCGCTATGACCGCAACCATCGATTCATTGAAATCAAAGTTTGGCGATAACTTGTATTCGGGAAATGGATCTGTCAATTGGTCTCCAACGTCGTGGGATTTAATCCTTCTCTATTATTTTCTGTAAGTCAAAGTAGAGTCACTGGTTTATGCAGAAAAATTTACATCAGAGTGCGCGTCGTCAAGAAAACCCGCCCGAAATCATATTCAGATGCCATGTATTCTTCTTCCGATCGGGAGGTTATTCTTATTGGATAGTTAGAGGTGTTTTTGTTCTTAGCAAAATGTATCCCTAATAGTTTAGCTATTACTTCAATCTATCGAAAAAAAATGTATAAAAAATAAAAAATTGTTCAAATTTTTGGATTTTTTATTCAAAATGAATATTTGGTAACTCAAATCATGCAATTTTTTACTTTTTTTGCCATGACCCCCTCTAACTCAGAGAGTTCTAGACTGATCTTATTGAAAAATTGTGTCTGCATTACTATCCAATAGGACTAACATTGGTTTCATTCCGATCGGATAACATCGATTTCAAAAGTTGGTTCACTTGACATGAAATCCCCCATACTCATTCAAATAAGGACCACTTCTGAAGAGGACCTTAACCTAAATAAAAATCTTATAATTATCGAAATTGAATTAAAATTTAACATTGATATGTAATATGTATGCGATGGCCTGATCAACGGCGATCTCGAAGAAATATGGACGGATGACGCCTCCAGCCCAAAATCCACACCAAAGAGTGACTTTTTCGCTATGCATTGGGACCTCTTACATCTCATGTGGATTTATATCGTCACAAATTCGAAAATTTTGTTTGTTGGTGCAGCTATTCAATATATCTGCTATAATAACTACAGAAATAACTATTTTCTTTTGTTTAAACTTCATGCCATGATATGAAATTCATTTATTCGAAAATAGTTATTTACTTTGTATGATAGGTGCCACGCCCACTAATCCAATCGCGCTCATTTTCAGCCAAACTTCGTTCAGTGATAAGAAATTGATTCATGCAATGTTTAAATACTTTAACGATTATAAGTAGTTCTTTAGATATTTGAAATTTTTCAATTTACATTATATGTTAGGTGCCACGCCCACTAATACAATAACGTCCATTTTCAGCCAAACTATGTAAAATAATAAGATTGATATGCGGGCAAAATTTGAAGACTTCCACGATTATAGTTTTCCAGATATTCGGAAATAACGATTTACTTTGTATGAATGGTGCCACGCCCATTTATTCAATCATACCTTTTTTCAACCAGACTGCACACAATGGTACCGAAGTAAATCTAGCGAAATTTGTAGCCTTCATAATGATAGTTCACCAGATATTCCATAATAACTATTTACTTTGTATGGGAAGTGCCACGCCCACTTTGAAATTTCAAAATAAAAAGTGAATTTTTAAAGAGTCTCGGTGCAGTGGCTTAGGCTCCTATAACTAACAAACAAATAAGAAGACATACATTCATTTTTATATACATAGATTAATCAACGAAAATGGGTTTCTATTTTCTTATTTTGTATGGGTATTGATGAAGACAACTCTGATCTAGCTGATATTATGATTTAAAAGTCTTAAAATTTTGCCATTTCTTCAATATGTTACTTATAGCTACGTTTTTTTTTCGTTGTTTCTCAACTTATGTATGTATATGACGGACTGGCGATTGTATAGGTGAAAGGTAATGCACGGAGTACCAATTGACACTGGCAATTAGAAAAGCTGATAGTAGCAACGAACAAAGTAGGTTCATCAAGAAAACATATCTAAGCTGTGATAAAAGAATCTCTTGCAAAAGTGACAATTGCTACCTTAAAAACTGCAGTGAACATTTTATTACTTTTCTTTCAGTTTCACAACAGCATAAAAAAACGAATTCCAAAATACACATTCAAAACTAACTAAAAAAAATCACAAAAAAGTAGAGAAATAAAAAACTTAAGAAAACTTGAATTTGGCTAAAATCCAAAGCATAATTTAATTATTTAATTTTCTTATTTCTATAACAACAGTCAGCAGCACCACAAGGCATTATACAAATGTAGAAAGAAAACTGCACATTTTTCTATTAAAAAGAAAAAAAAATTCAAAAGAAATTTCTGACTAACATACAGCCAGCCAGTCAAGCCAGTCAACATCAATATTGGCTAAAATTAGAACAATTTTTATTTGCCGTTTGCATTCTATTTTCTTTTATTGAAGTTGTAAAATCTTATTACTTCTTATTTGCATTTGAAATTTGAATTTGAATTTCATAAGCCAGCAGCAAAAACTGTGAGGAAAATGTTTACAAAAAATGGCTCTTTCTTTTTATTACCAAAGATTTTAATGGTACAATTAATTTTCTGTGATTTTATGTTCAAGAATTATTAGTTGACATGAATTGGATTTGGAAGTGCTAAGAAATATGTGGCCAGAGAATTATTTTTACTAGAAATAAAAAACTGGATTTTTCATAAAAATGAAATGCAGAAATATGCTACTACAGCTATTTATACTTTCTTTATATTTCAAGCAATTATTTGTTTATTTTACCCAAGAAATAAATAGAAATATTGAATCACTTCAAATTTTATAAAACTTCACATTTTACATCACGACTTTGTAGAGAAAAGGGCTGTGAAAATCTAAATTTTGATATAAACTTTAAGTCTGACTACCAAAGATGTGTTTAACCAGCATTTTCAGCAAAGTTTTAGTTGATCTTACATGGCTTTTGTAAGAGCAAATAATTTTAAAACGATTTGTAATGTTTACTCTAAATTTATCAAATACTTAAACTATGTAAACCCAACTTAAATAATGCAACATACAAAAATTGTCTAGGAAAATCGATGAAGATTTCCAATAGAGAACAGAAATGTTCGAAATTTATTTGCTCTGTTTGGCTCCACTCAAAATCCAGATAATTAGATTTATCATTAACAAATGGTAACTTGTTGAAATACAATTACTTTTAAACAAATTTAAATAGCTAAAAATAAAAAAGAATTTTAATGAAAATTTAAAAAAAATCTTAACAATTTGATAAATTTGCTTTTATCTTTTTTAAGATATTTATGTACGATTTAATTTAACTCCATGTTGATGATGTTTGTACATTTCCAAAATACCGAAAAGTGTATGCAGTGTGTCTGTAATAATTTGATTTGCTCTAAAAGTTTTTCCATGTACAAATTTCACACGTACAACAGCTACAACAATTTAGGAATTAAAATCAATTTAATTTATCTAGAAATACAATTTGCAAATACATTTGAACAGAACTACAAAAAACGAGAAAACAGAAATGTTAGCCAGATAGGAAACAGTGGATTTGAAAGACAAAAATAAATTTTCTGTTTTTAGATTATTTTTGTAAGGACACCTTTATAACTTTATAACTTTATAACTTTATAACTTTATAACTTTATAACTTTATAACTTTATAACTTTATAACTTTATAACTTTATAACTTTATAACTTTATAACTTTATAACTTTATAACTTTATAACTTTACAACTTTACAACTTTATAACTTTATAGCTTTATAACTTTATAACTTTATAACTTTATAACTTTATAACTTTATAACTTTATAACTTTATAACTTTATAACTTTATAACTTTATAACTTTATAACTTTATAACTTTATAACTTTATAACTTTATAACTTTATAACTTTATAACTTTATAACTTTATAACTTTATAACTTTATAACTTTATAACTTTATAACTTTATAACTTTATAACTTTATAACTTTATAACTTTATAACTTTATAACTTTATAACTTTATAACTTTATAACTTTATAACTTTATAACTTTATAACTTTATAACTTTATAACTTTATAACTTTATAACTTTATAACTTTATAACTTAATTACTTAATAAGTATTGTTTTAATTTTCTATATAAAATTTATGTCAGCATTGAATTTTCTTCCTCACATTCCCTTTGAAAACATTTATGAATTTAAGCCTTGCATTTCTTCTTTAAAAAAGTTTCAGTTTACAACTACTTTTTATACCCTTCACCTTCGTGAGAAGGGTATATATATGTTTGTCATTCCGTTTGAATTTCCATAATAATTTCCAAATAATATAATTTTCCGACCCTATAAAGTATATATATTGTGGATCCTTATAGATAGAGGAGTCGATTAAGCCATGTCCGTCTGTCTGTCTGTCTGTTGAAATCAATTTTCTGAAGACCCCAAATATCTTCGGCATCCAAATCATCAATAATTCTGTCAGACATGTATGAGGAAAAACCTGGACAACCTCGATTTTTTACCTATATCTGGATTACTAAGTCATTAATATAGCCAATATGGATATCTAATGATAGTTATTTCAAAGACCTTAGCAACGACGTATATAAGACCATAGTATGTTGGACCTACAATGGGTCAAAATCGGAAAACATATTTTTTAACCCGAATTTTTTTCACAATAAAAAATTAAAAAACCAAAAAAAAAATTAAAATTAAATTTAAAAAGAAAAAATTAAAAATTTTTTCCAAAAAAATTTAAATTTAAAAAAAAAAAATTTAGTTTAAAAAATTTTAAAATAATTCGAAAAAATTTTTTTTACAAAAAATTTTAAAAACTATTTTGGAAAACAAAAATTTATTTTGTTTACCTAAAAATACTTAAAATTTTTATTTTGAAGTATATTTTTGTGAAGGGTATATAAGATTCGGTACAGCCGAATATAGCTCTCTTACTTGTTTTATTTTTGTTTAAACGCTGCTTATATGTCTTTTCATTACACTTTAGTGTAAACATGAATTCTTCGCTTTTTTACGCGCTTTAACATGATTTAAAATTTTTAATTACAACAAAGTACAAACAGTGGGTAGTTAGTTGTCGTCCTAATTAAAAATTGCATTCTTGGAAATGTTTTCGTTTTTTTTGTCGTTGCCATTATCACATTGTTAAAGGTGAAGGAACAAGATGAACTGTTGATTATGTGTGTTGCAGTCGCAATGAGACTGCACCTGTTTGAACCACGGTTACAGTGAAAGAGTGTTGCTGTTATAGAAATAATTTTGAGGATGATGAAAATAAATAATAGTGAAAATTTAGTGACCAAGGGAGCTGTTATATTGGACGAGTTAAATTAGTGACTATTCTATTAAACTTAACTTTTACTAAAGTCTGCTAAGTTCTCCTAAATTCCATACTTTTGGCCTTTAATAGAATATGACCCACATGGTCCTTCGAACCAAATAAGCCATATAGTAATGAGTTCAATTCTGACGTCCCTAGATTCAATAAAAAATTTTGTTTAAGAATATACAGAAAACGAAGACCTGTCAAAGGAAAAATAAGACTAGAATCCAGAAAAAAATATATAAAACTCCTGGTAACTCTTTTCACTCTACACATGCCACACTTCCCCCCCCCCATTTGTGCTCCTGCTGATATGAAAACGCAATACAAAAAAAAAAGAAACCCTACCACACACATGATTTATTCATGTGATTTAAAGAATTTCAACGATATTCAGAGAAAAGAAAAATGTTTTGTTACTGCAAAATTACTTAATTAATTAAAAACTACAACATCCACATCATGACAACGCTGATGATAATGATGATAGTAGAGTAGAGCTAGAGTACACTCAGCTACACACTAAATGCTTCTAGTATTTCTACGCTTTACTACACATTTACTTAGTTGCAGCTAAAAGCCATTAAAAGCTTTTAACAAGTTAAACTAATGTAGTAACGCTACTGCCACTTCATGTTGCAAAGTGAATTCCAGTTATAGGACAACACTGTTGGTGGTCAGTGGCAAGAAGAGGAGAACTGAGAAAAAAGAATTAACACATTTAGTAAAAATAAATTGAAAAATTTTATAGGAAAAAAAAAATTGATATTGACAAGGTGAGCAATATGTCGGAGAAGAAAAAATAAAGGAATCCAGGTGGTTGTGGCAAAGACAGAGTGAGATAAAGTGGAAACATTATGAGTTTATTGATTATTCTAAACTGAACTCAAATGAAAGTGATGGAAAAGTTTTTTTGATTTATATCCTCTACTTGTATTTAGTGCTAATTTGCCTAAAAAGTTCTCTGCAAATACTTCTTTGTGTACAATCTCTATTAGCATTTATCATTTATTTGCCACACTTAACAACTGTGTTTAAGAGTATTTAAATTTTAATATTCTTAAATAATTTACAATCATTTCTTTACACACAACCAGCTTACAGAGGGGTTAATCGCAACAAAGTGATAATAAATCTGAATCATTTAAACTAGTCCCACTCCCAAATAACAAATAAAAAGTTTTTTTTGGCTATAACTCAATCCGCTCAGTCATGAAATATAATCAAAATCAAAAATTTGAAATGAAAATTATAACAGGATGGTCACACATTTAATTTTCTAAAAGCGTATAGCCTCTTCTACGATTCTTTTAAACCTAATTTTTCAATCGGACCTGTACTTTAGAAGATTCTGATTCATTACGTCTTTTTTGCTATTTACCCCACTGTGCCGCAGTGGTTTATTCCGTTTCCGGTTGTTAGTCATCATCATTGTCAGCTTCCCCAAAAACAAACAGCGATAAATTTTGGTTTAATAAAATTCATTTAAATAAAAAACAAATAAAGCCACAATGATTTATGCAGGATTTTCAGATTTTTTATTTTTATTTTTTTGTATTAAATTCATTAATAAATAACTGCAATATTTATAATATTTAATATAAAATGAGGTTAAAATTTAATTACCATAAATTGCAGAAAATATTCTGGTTAAAAATAGTTAACAAAATAAGAAAAAAATAACAATATTCATAAGCCAGCGAGACAACCACAAAGCCATTTATTGAATAAAAAAAAAACTGATAACAAGAACAGCACAAAAATCATAATAAAATTCTCCGGAAAGTGTTGGCAAGTTTATAATTGCATTTAAATAAACATATAAATTATGAAATTAATGAATTATTCAAAAGATAGGTATTTAATAGGCATTTTTTATTAAGTTATCCAGCAGTAAATAAAGCTTTTATTAATGAACATGTCTTTAAAAAGAAAATGTTATAATGTTATAAAGTTATAAAGTTATAAAGTTATAAAGTTATAAAGTTATAAAGTTATAAAGTTATAAAGTTATAAAGTTATAAAGTTATAAAGTTATAAAGTTATAAAGTTATAAAGTTATAAAGTTATAAAGTTATAAAGTTATAAAGTTATAAAGTTATAAAGTTATAAAGTTATAAAGTTATAAAGTTATAAAGTTATAAAGTTATAAAGTTATAAAGTTATAAAGTTATAAAGTTATAAAGTTATAGAGTTATAAAGTTATTGTACGCCTGGTTGTGAAGTGGTTGGCATGGACAACTGACTGCAAATAACTACTGACAAATAAATCCAATGTTGTTCAATTACACGATCTAGGGGTCCAATTTTGATCTCTAAAACGAAAGATTACACCACTTGGAAATGTCTTATGCTGTAAATTAATTATTTGACGGGCTGTATAGTTTATGCCACCGTTTGGCTGAAACCACATGTCGCATACATTAATGTCATCCTATTTATGCAGAAATAACACTGTTATCATGTCGCAAAATCGGGCATCAGTAACAGTTATTCCTTGACAAGGCTCATTTTAGAAGAAGTATGATTCCAGCCCAAAATCGACTACAAACAGTGATACGCTGTGAATGCATTACTTTTTGGACAATGACAAAAAACCCCAAATGCGGAATTTTTGACGATTAATATGCTCAAAAAATCAGTATCCACTATCATAAAACTATATTTATATAGGTTAATTGGTTTTTCGAAAGTAGTCTTATATGGGAGCTATTACCAATTATTGGCCGATCTTCAAAAACTTAAGTATAATGATTTTTATGTATAAGAGGATTAACCTGATGGCGATATTTATAAGATATTTATGCGAATTTAAGTGATTTTTTTTTAAGTCAAATATGGACCGATTATAAAAAATATGGTTTCATGATTTCTTTTAATAAGAAACTTTTTTCTGCTGATTTTTGTATAGATGCCCATATTTTATAGGCAATTATGGAGTCATGGAATCATATTCCAAAATAATTTTATATAGATGCTAGCAGAAATCATTGACCGATTCCCACCATTTTCACCAGGGTCTGTCCCTTTACTATAGGAATTACGTGTGCAATTTTCTAGGTATATATTTAAATATATATGTACCTAGAATATATTTAAATAAATACCTTAAAATATTTGAAAAATATAAAATTTTTTGGAGGTTTCCTCAAATTTTGGTTCAAAACTCCGGTTCTACAGAACCGATTTTACTGATTTTCAATAGCAAACTGCGTAGGAATCTAGTTAATTTTGGTTGTGTACTTTGGGCGTGAGTGTGTTTTACACAGAAATACAGATAGCTGAATCGACATAGAATTTCATAAGATTCAGGAATATATATTTTTACGTTTATACCTTTTAAAAATGATGGTTTATTTCCTATAAAATAACCCGGATACTTTTGATTGCAAATAAAAGCAGTTTAGTAGTTTAAAATTGTAACAAGTCATTAACTATTTAAATTTAATCAAAATTTTAAATAGTTATTTTCTTTTAATGTACACATTTTAAAACACACCTTAAAATGTACAAGTATACACTGGTAATACAGTTGATGTTACTTTTAACAGCGTCTATCATAAACTAAACTCCGACTACAACCGCAGCCACTATTTATACACGTTCTATTTATACAATGATTAACTCAAAGCCTTTATTTTTTTTTGGGGGGCTCCGATGAATATTTCTCAATGGTACACATAAAATGATAAACTCATTTCCCAATTTTGGTGGTGAACTTAATGAGAATTATATTGATTCTTCATGAGCATGTAACAGCTGATGCAGTTATCTAATAAATAAGCAGTTATCTAACATATTATAACCGTTGCATTACTAAACTAATTCTAAATAATGCTGATGATATGCAAAAGTCATTGAAAACTTAAGTTAATCAGTTACAATGAGTATGTTTTACTATTAAGCTTAAGATCTTAATTTCTTATTTTATAAAATAAATAAATCTTTAATTTCTGTACATGAATATATCTATGGCATTGGCACTTATTGTTTTATATTCTATTTTATTATTTTATAAATAAACTAAACGTACAAGTTGTATTTATATCTATTCAATTGGCATTTTCCTTCATGTGCAATATGTTAATAGTTTATATTTTTATTTATTCATATGCATTGTAAATATTTAAACATTTGAACTCATCTTTTTTTTGTTATTGTTCTGTATTGTTCGGCTGCCTTTACAGCCAAACAGTTCAGTTCAGTTGGAAGGTGTAAGTTCGTTTTGAGTGCATACTTGGTTTGTATGTTGTGCATTTGACCCCTTTTTAACTGGTAACATCCCAGTAGTTATGCAAGTAGTCGATGTATCCTTTATAGAGAATAATTGTCAATAATGTCTGATTAATTGGCTGTCTCCAATTTATATATTTTGGGGCATTTGACACATATGTGCTATTTGTAGTGAAGAGAGAAGTCAATTGGTTACTTTACACATCCCATGTAACCTAGAGTGAAGTCAATTGCCACCTAAGTGTATCTAAGTATTCTAGTGTGTAGTCAATTTAAACATTTATTTTGTACTGTTCTTTTTTGTGAGTAATTCGTTGAAACTGGTTTTATACAAATTGTGTTGATATAATTCTCATACAGTTTATTTTCTTTTTGCTTAAGTACACTACAATAACATCCCATGTTGTGACTTAAGTGTCTCTTAGTAAACTAGAGTGTAGCCACTTCAAGAGTTTATTTTGTATTGTACTTTAGAATGTAGTTATTTTCTCCACCGGATAATCTATTGGACAGTCAATGATATGTATTTTTAATTGACAATTTGAGTCAATTAGCATATTAAAATAACTAGTTATTTAGCTGATCAAGTAACCAGTTAGGTAGCTAGTAAGGTAACTGACTCTGTGTAACCAGTATGTAAATCCACTGGCTTGACTACTTTCGACCAGCTATCAGACAGTCTCATTGTAGTCAAAAAGGGTCAGTAACTAGTTACCATCATAAATAATAGTTAAAATCACTTGTTCCGTTCAGTCTCCTAGAACTGCTGGGATTCTATAACTTTTCTATACCCATCACTTTATTGTGCACAGATACAAATGTATATCTGTCAGAGAGTCTTTGTATACGTTTTGGTACAAGTACTTTTCTTCTTTTGTATTCTATATTGGAAAAGTACATACATGTCAGTTACATGCAAGCAGTTGAACTTTTGTCAGTTTCTAAAAGTGCAACAAGGCGAGTTATACAAATAATACGTAAGTAGCTAAATCTAAAGTGTTACACCTGATTGTTAGTAAAAATATAATATTTTTGCTGATTTCTTAGAATTCTGTTCATTTTTACAATTTTTTCCCTTGTTTAGCGAGGTCTAGATGTATGAAAGGGTTTACCATATGATATTTAGTTCATTTATTTTATTACTGTTTGGTTATGCATGCGAGAGTGTATTAAAGGAATAAGTTCAATAAGTTTTTCCACACATTTTGTTACATACAATTGCAAATAAGAAGAACAATTGTGAAATAAAATATATATAAAAAAGTATAAATAAGTTATTTGAATATTGGTTTCGCTTTTATGGTTGTAGCTACAGTTTGAGTGGTAAATTGGGTCTGTGGTTTGTTTGGTAATGTGCAGTTTAAGATAAATTCAATATTAGCTAGTTTGGTAATATTTCTTTTATAAGCAATATAGCACAATTTAAAAGAAGATATCTAAAAGCAGATAAAAGCAAATAAGCTCAGGAGAAGAACTATAATGCATTAAATCATACGTTCTAGGGAGGCAGTTCTGATCGCTGAAACAGGAGTATACAGGACCAGGAAATATCTCATACAGTAATATAAATGTCTCACTAGGCATATGTCCTCCAGTATCATACTGAAATCTTGTTATATACAAATTATTATTGTTTATTGTTCATTGTTAATAATTCTGAAATAAGGTAGGAATCAAAAGAAATAGCAAGGTTCCCCACCACGAAAGATGGCAGCCTCATTATCCTAGATCAGCTACAGCAGACCAATCATCTACTTAATTGGAAAAACAACCGTTTAACGAAACTGAAACAAGGCAAAAATAACAATAGACTGGACCTTATGGCAACATCGTACATGTATCCTTGGACCCACTACAACAGATCATATACTTAGCAGGAACAACAACCTTTTAACGAAGCCGATACAAATTAACAATAGACTGGTTCTAATGACAACATCGTTCATGGAGACGCACGATACTCCAATTACTAGGACAGTGCGATCAACATGGGAAATATGCGAATAACAGCCATTTAGTAGTTCGAAAATTGTAACAGCTCTTTATTTATTTAAAATGTACAACAACTAAATTAAATAGCCACTCAGTATTTTTTTTATATACGTTTATAAATTCGCAGAAATACAGACACACTTTATAATGTACAAGAATTTACTGGAAAATACAACACACTTTAAGGCACTCAGTTGATGTTTATTCGAATAGCGTCTTTGATGAACTCACTAACGACTGCAACCTCTGCCACTATTTATAACACTGCCATCTGCACTCTAGATTGTTCTTTAACTGTCAAAGTTCGTATATTCGAATTCGAATATACGAGTCGCAGCATACATTCAACGTTGCCATACTTACGATCAATGATCAACTCAAAGCTTTTATTTAATGTTAATAATGCCCACAGATATGTTAGAGTTTGAGAGGCACTGCTTTCAAATAACAGCGCAAAAGTAAGCCTCCTATCAGAAAATGCTATAAATTTTGCTATTGGTCCCTATGTCAGTTCTGTTTTGTCATTTGTGTAGTAAACACATTCGAAATACACGTTAATAAACAATGTTACGCTACACTGCTCCAGAACGCGGAATATTGCTGACTATTTATTTGACCACCACCAAGAGGAAGATGTTATTTCATCAAAAATAATCATGAGTGATGAGGCCCATTTACGCTTCTGGGGCACTGAAAATCCGCGTGTAACCCACGAAGAGCCATTACACCCGCTCAAAGTCACTGTATGGTGTGCTGTTTTCGCTGGAGGAGTCATCGGACCTTTTTTCTTCGAAGACGTCGCGGGCCAAACGGTTACTGTGAATGGTGAGCGCTACAGAGCAATGATCAACGAGTTCTTTTTGCAGCAACTTGATGAATTGGGATTGGAAAACATGTGGTTCCAACAGGACGGTGCAACGGCACACACTGCACGTGCCACAACCGATATGCTGAAGGATGCATTTCCCGGGCGCCTTCAGACTTCTTTTTGTGGGGCTTTTTGAAGTCGTGGGTTTATGTTAACAAGCCTCAGACTCTTGCAGATCTTTAAGACAATATCCGTCAAGAATGTGAGGACCTATCGCCGGAAGTTTTGGCCAAAGTGATGGAAAATGACATAAAAAGGGCTCAAATGACAATCAACTGTGGCGGCAGCCATTTACATGACATCATATTCTCGACTTGATGTAAAAAAAATTAAAAGACCAAATAAAAAAAATCCACAAGAAGAATCAAAGTTTTTAATTATACCCTTCAGCTTCGTGAGAAGGGTATATATAAGTTTGTCATTCCGTTTGTAATTTCTACATTTTTCATTTCCGACCCTATAAAGTATATATATTCTGGATCCTTATATATAGCGGAGTCGATTAAGCCATGTCCGTCTGTCTGTCTGTCTGTTGAAATCAATTTTCTGAAGGCCCCAGATATCTCCGGGATCCAAATCTTCAACAATTCTGTCAGACATACTTTCGAGAATTTTGCTATTTAAAATCAGCAAAATCCGTCCATAAATAACGGAGATATGAGCAAAAATCCGAGACAACCTCTGAAAATTTCATCAAAAAACACAATGTATTGCATGCTTTGACAAAAAAGCAACAAAACGTATGGTTGGATGTGCAAGATTTGCGTATTTTGTTTTTTTTTGTGTTTTGTTTCTTTTGGCGTTGTTGTTGTTTTTTATACAACTAAACTTTTGTTTGGTTGTGTGTTGGTTGTTTTTGACAAAAAATCAACAAATCGTATGTTTGAATGTGCATGCTTTGCGTATTTTGTTTTTCTTTTGTGTTTTGTTTCTTTTGGCGTTGTTGTTGTTTTTTATACAATTAAACGTATGTTTGGATGTGTGTTGGTTTCATTGCCTTGAGTATTTTGTTTTTGTTTTTTCTTTTGGTGTTCTGTTTCGTTTGGCGTTGTTGTTGTTTTTTGTGTTCTTGATAAATTTAGGATGCTGTAAGCTGAAAGTGGGCAATGTACAAACATACCTATATACTAATTATAAAAAATAATAATGCATCCACAACAAAGGTGAAGGGTATATAAGATTCGGCATAGCCGAATATAGCACTCTTACTTGTTATTTTTTAATTACAGCCAAAAAACATCGGAAGTTTACTTTTGCGCCACCTTGTAGTATTATGCAATTTTAAATCAGCCGTTAAAATCGTTATATTTGCGTTCAAGTACAATTTCGTAACAATAATTTTACTACATAACATCAGCATTAACGGGAAGTAGTTTAGTAATGATTGGATGTCTCAAAAGTCAAGCAAGATTTGAATATTCCGCCATTTGTGACTGTTGTGAAGTTTGGCGGTCACAGTTCCAAAATTTCTTACAAACGTCGTAAATTGTGATGAGAGTAAGCGAGGTTCGATCAGCTGGTGATGTTAAACAAAATTGTCGTCCAATAGTAAACCGTTCCCATGTCACATATTAGAAGCAGTAACAACAATTCAGTGTCATGAACAAGACTTGGAAATTCCAAGACGCTCACTGAAGATTTAGGTCTCTATGCTTACAAATTTCATTTGATACAAACACTAAAGCCTAATCACCATGCATAGAGAATTAAGTTTGTGCAATGGATTAGTAGCCATTAGTAAGTGGATGCCGACCTTTTTGAGAACATTTTTATCTGGATGGTTTAGCTAATCGCATGCCGCATTTGGAGTTCAGATAAAAACAAATGCATGCACCACCATGTGATTGTTTGAACCGGAGGCATCATTCTACCATACTTCTTCGAATATGAGGCTGTCACCTTATGTTAGTTGTGCTCGATAATGAGACATAATAAAAGTGGTATTTCCCCCTAAATAGGTTAATATCGTTGTGTACACAAAGCACTCAGTCCATGAACAATTCAATTTTATATATTTCCTAGTTGTGTACTCCCTCGATTCGGTGATCCGCATTGACTCACTAGATCGAGTGATTTAATACCATTGCTTTATATTTATACAATTATTTAAAGTCAATGTTGGCATAGAAACAAGTATCGAAGGAGGAAATTGAAAGCTGCATTAGACACAAACCAATTGTAATGATACCAGAATCTTCTCTAAGTCTAGTTGCTTCTTCGTCCGTTTACCTCTCAACACATTTCGCTAATAAATAAGTAGTGCACAGTAATTATATTAACCTTTTAACTCTTTTCCTGGTAGTGAAAATGATGTTGAGCATTTAGAAATAAAAGCTATCTTGGATGTTTTTGATTACAAAAATATAGTGGTTTGATTTTGAAATACCAGAAAAGGAATCAATCGCCTCCTCAGCCATCGTCGTTCCCTTCTGGCCAATGCGTCTGCTATACAATTACCCTGATTTCCACTGTGTCCAGGGACCTCTATAAGCCTTATCCTAGATTGTTTCGCTGTCTCATTTAGGAATACCCGGCATTCCTTGGTTAACCTAGATGTTGTGAAGACATCCGCTATTCCGATAATGGCAGCCTGAAGAGCAGTGAAGAACTTAGGTAGCCCTATTACGCCCTTTGGAACCGTCAGTATTCGGAATTATTATATGGAATTGCATGTCGGTTTTGTGATGCAGTAATCGACATTGCCATATATGTTCCCAGAGTAGTCCAGTATTTTACAGTTCCTAAGGTCCTTATCAGACCAAGATCAACCTGTATTCAGTCTCATAGCAGAGTTGAGAGCCATTTGTATCACCATCAAGTCAACTGGTAGCCAGTTAATAGTAAAAAGTGCTTTATAAGAAGTAGGCCTTTTATCAATATTGCAATAGTCCAAAGAACTCGTTCAACAGTCTTCCGCTCATAACTATTCTCCAAGGCCAACACACCAATACTCCATAAAACATCGATATTGTACTTCCTAGTGAAGAGAACCAAATCCGTTTCACACTTAGTCCACTCGAAACTCTCCACTCAGGCGGAGTACTTAATACATGACTGTTTTGCTCCTTCTGCTATCCATTTCGAGCAGCAGGGTATTCATAGCCATATTTCACAGAAGAGGTGATAGTATACCTCTCTTTGGTTTTCCATGATTTGCCACTTTTGAGACACTAACAACACGTATGTCAATCTCAAGTCTCTCCATCGTAGATAGAATAGCATTGGGCCTGATATTATTAGAAGCACCTTCTATATCGATTAAGGCAACAAGAGAATACTAGTTATACGATAGCGACTCTTCAATGGAGCCAACTAACGAATGTAAAGCTGTTTACACATATATACCCTTTGTATAGTCATGTTGGGATTTAGAGATGAGTTCCGTTTGAATAGTCGTTCCCAAGTGTACTTCAATAACCCTCTCTAGGGTTTTCAGCAGAAAGGATGCAAGACAACTTGTTCTGTAATGCTTGAGTTTAGTGTGAGTCGCCTTGTCTCCTTTCGGAATGAAGATGACTCTACACCATGGTACCACTATATCGTTGTGCTTTTGAAGATCCGGGAGCAGAGATGATGCCATTAGGTACAGGGGATTTAAATGGGTCGAAGCATTTGATTGCCCAATGGATTATTTCTCTATTCACCGGAATAGAGTTAACACTTGGGACAATAGAGTGGGTAGCTCCATTTACAGGTAGGAAGCCTGGGAAATGAATGTCAAGTTGGCACACCATCCATGAAAGTATGTTAAATTGTTCAGCCATCTTATGAATTTTTTTCTTCCTCTTTGACGTGTATAACAAGGCTGAAATGTGTCAAATCCTATACAAAGAATGCAGCTAAAACCGTTCTATCCATCCAATACAGACCACCCATGAAGGTTATGTATTTGTTCATCCGCTTAGTCATCCCGTTAAAAGATAAATGACAGTTAAGAGCAGGCGCGGATCCACAGGGGGTGAAATAGGAAATTTTCCTCCCCAAAACCGAAAAGTTTTCATATAAAAAGGAATAAAAATAAAAATGTAGAAACAATTTTAATTCCCCCCCCCCAAATGGTTGATCTGGATCCGCGCCTGGTTAAGAGATTTTTTTGTACAATGGAACGAGTATTTCGGGGTTGTAATGACAGTTTAACAACATTTAATCCCCGGCAGTCTGCTACTTCCTGAATCTCCAAAATTTCAATAGAGATCGAGGAGACTTATTTCTACATGAAGATTGAGCACATTGGAAAGTAACCCATGAACTGCCAACAACATAATCATCCGTGAAAAAGGTAAGGCCCGCTTTCTATCAGGAATATTTGATATCATCTCTCCAATAGCTATTAGTTTGAAGCTAAACATACTTACTATCCAGCATAATATTAAACTATTTGGCAGTGTGGGTAAGATTGGTCTTTGCTATATTCAAAACGAAGACAGATGGAATAAATAGCCCTGTATGTCTCTTACAGTGGATTGAAATAAACTATCATATATTTATGAACGAAAAATAGTGCCAGGGTTCTCATGGAGTCCATAAAGTACGGAAATACTTATAGATTTTCTAGATCACTTTGTTTCGTTTCTCGAAATTCAAAACATTAACTTTCAAATAGAAGAGACTTTTTGAAAAGCGGTTGGAAAATGGATGAGTAACGTTTTTCACACTTTCCACGATACTTTGTTTAAAGATCAACTTACTATTATCCAAATCAACAGAAACTACGTATCATTTTGTCCTCGTAAGTATTACGCTCGACTTTAATTTATAGCAAGTCGGTGTTAGACAGATAATTGCGACGGTTGGCTTAGACAGTCCAGTAGAATGTTCTTTATATTGGAAGGAAATTAGACATTCGTTTTGCTAGGAAAATGTCTATTTTAGTGAAACGAAATTTGTGCCAAATTCAATGGAAACTTTATCAGCATATCTACACCATCATGAAGCTACAGGGATTTAAGCACTGAATTCAGATTCAGAATCCAGATTCCATGAAAGCGATAAAGCTCAAATGTCAGGTGATCCATCTACGTACAATCAGGTTTTCAATTACAGAACGTAATTCCTCATTAACATTTTCCCAGACTCAATATCGTTGTTATTATAGTGTCTACGGTGATGTTGTTAACTTTCGCCTAGATGCCCTGATGTTGAATATGACATAACAAAAATGTTATTTATTGTACTATTTGTTAATCCTTGCTTTATGAATTGACATACATTTGGATATTTTTGCTCGTCAAGGTGATGCTCACTTTATCCGAATACATCTGAATTTCTAGTTCTGGACCTCAAAGCTATCAACTGGAAGAAGGAAGGTTTATTATTAAATGCTTTGAGTGATCTTTCCAATGCGATGTTAATTTTTTTCAAATAGATCCAAAAGAAAGAAAAAACCGGACAAATCCTGTAAAGATCTAAAGCATTGTATAGGACACAATCCTCGTTGTCTTGTCGTATAAAAAACTATTGGCTTAAATACTTCCACATACATTTTTTAGCCGATACTACTTTCAATTTAACATATTGTTGGTCAACAAATAAAAACCCAACTCCATTTCACTTTGGTTTTTGCTCATGTGTGTACTTGTCATGTTTAATATTGTTCCTGTTTGCAGAAGTATATAAATATACGGAGAAAATACATTGATTTTTCTTTCTGATGTAGAATAAGTATAGACTTTTTAAACATATGTACCACAAACACATTCATGGCATCATAAAAAAAATATTAAATTTCCATGTTAATGAAAAAAAAAATTCCCATATTTGTTCTATAAACAGTAGCGTGGTGCAAAATTGTAATAAGAAAATACAAGATATTGCTGGCTGAAACGATTACAAAACCATAGATCAGTGGTCGGCATAAAGAGAAAATGAAACATGGTTTAGGGGTAAATAGACGATTATGGCAATGAGAGCCGACCTCTTGATTCTTTGGAAAAATGTAATTTTATAAAAAATAATGTTTTACAGGGAGTTCACGCCAGCCTAATACATTTCCAATACTAAATAGTAGGAGTATTTACGCACTCTTAAACTCATCCTCACTATTTGACTAGTTTCATTCAGCTTCTTAAGTTTTTCCCTCCCATAAACATACGATTTACTACTGCATATTATTACTTTTGGGAATTTGCACTCAAATAAAATTAGAATCTAATCAAATCTGTGTGAAATGAAAAAAAAAAATGGAAGCAAATAAAAGAAGGAAATCTGAAATTATCAAAGGAATAAACAAAACTAAAACAGAATAGAAAAATATGTGTGTGTTTATGAAGAAATGTGCGTTTATGTGTGAGTGTTTGTGTTTAAGGATTAAGGAAATGAAATTTAAAAACTTTTTTTTGATGTGGAAACTTTTAAATTTAGCAACTTCTTAAACGAAAGAATATGAATTTCTTAGATAAATTGCCTTAAATGAATGCGTTGTAATCTAGTAATATTAATTAGGTCATTTTAGCTAATAAGTTGTTTGTCTTTGATGACAATACTCTGATGCTGGGAGAGACAATGCTTCTTCAGTCTACTTTTCCTGTATTCGGTCCTGTCCTAGAGTAAACCCTTGTTCATGGGTAGGGTTTTCCTTAATAATTTAGGTATTAAAATAACGTTTATTTGACTTATTTTACAAAGCTTAAGCGAAGGATGAGATTTCGAACAAACTCCTCACAAACAGCAACCACCGATTAAGGTTTTATGAATGGGTTAAAAGTTAAAAGTGTTAAAAGATACTTCAGATTGTATTTTTCAATACTTCCTGAATTGTAAACGCTACTTCCTTTTCGCTTCTTTGAAAGATCTGTTTTACTGAACCAGGGCGAGTCAATAAGTCTGTGACTTTTTGAATGAAACACATGATTTTGAATAAAAAATAATTTTATTTGCCAAACGTTTCTCCAATTTCTTTATTCCTTCCAAAAAATTTCATAGTTGGAGTCAAATCTCTTTCCACTGAGCAATTTCTTCAAGTTTTGAAACAAGAAATAAATCCGGAGAATATGGCGGAGCAATTCGTAGCCTAATTCATGGATTTTGCCATGGAAACTGTGTGCATTCTTGCATTGTCCTTGTGAAAATAACTTCATTTTTTTGCCAAATGCAATCATTTATTTTTTCAAATCCTCATTAAATTGTCCAAGTTGGCATAAGCAATCACAATTGATTGTTTTACCCCTAAAAATGGTCAAAATGAATTTATTGGCTGACAAACCCACCTTGGCCTTCTTTGGCGCCGATTCACCCCAAGAAACTGACTGTTTTAACTGCTATTTGTGCTGGAGTGTTCGGCTGCTCTGCAAACACTCCTACGATGTTGTCAGAAGATCGCGTTTATAGTAGAAGCTTCCTCATACCCAATTGATCACTCAAAATTGAAACCACTGAGCCATGTGAGATACCTATGGCTTTCACAAACTCTCGCACTTTCAACCTCCGATCGGCCAACATCATATAGTGAATATTTTTCAATTGTTTCGGGTGTAGAGACCTCAACTGGGCATCCACAATGTTCTACATCTTCCATGCTTGTTGGCCACTATGAATTTCAGTAAACAATTTGAAATTAATAGTGTAGAGTTCCCCTAGTATTTATCAAGTTTAAGTGATGTTTTTTTCAGCAAAAAATAATGCTTAATAAGAACACGAAATTCACTTTTTTCCATTTTCTCCTCAATACACATGGTACTCTACTATAAATGGATGTCAAAAACAAACTAAATGGCGCAGATTGACTGGAGCCAACTGACAGATGCCTGTTGATAGGTGCAGTTTTTTCTATTAGTTAAGAGGCGGGAAATTAAAGAAGTCGTGGACTTGTTTACAAGGTGTGTTTACAGGGGTAGTGTAGTTTTGCACCTCAAATCGGAAGTCTCAAATGAATCTGTTGTGAATCTCTTCAGACGAGAGAATACTCAGGGAATATGTTTCTACAGAAAGGTAAAAAAAACGAACCTACCATAAAAATAGCTTACTATTTGTCATTAAGCCATTTTATTTATGACGTATCAGCTGTTAATATCCTCTAATTCATCTAAGATTAGTATAACCAGCCACTTAAATGTACGATCTTACAACCACGGGCTGTTATTGATAATACCTTCCGCATTCTCTACTCCACATTGTCCTCGCACTACATTCAATTCACCTACTAGTCTTAGTCCTGATTAGACAGTGAACATAATACTAGTTATATCCAAATTCTGTATCAATCTTGTTCAACCTGTGATAGAAAATCCTTGACGCCCGGTATTCACCTCTGTAGTAACCAAAATTAATTAGTCCTTTACATGTTTTTATCCAATATTACCCTATGATAGTGACAGACTAGTAGTTTCACCCCTCTTTTCCGCACTTACAGGGTAAGCCTCGTATGGTCCGTTGTCGTAAGCATCTTGTAATCCGTTTGTAGCAGGTGTAGAATGATAATCATGGCATATGAAGCACATCTTTCCGTGCAGTATATTTATACGTGAGAATGTTTAGAACCAGTTTACTGTTTACGTTCGACATACTCAATTTTTACCCAACAGCCATGGTAGACATAGGGTTCCTTTTTGATGATCCTCTGTATGTCCTCTTTCCAGGATAATTTGCTATCCTTTAAAGAATTTACTATACTGCAATACTCCTAAGCGATTCGAATGCCAATTTTTAACAAAAAATAGCAGGAAAGATACAGCCAGTAATTGTCGCTTTCGGATAATGCAAAATACTTTGGCAATCTACTCGACAGAAAATTATCCTGGAAACTCAACACTGATGCAAGGCCATGACGGCAATGTATGTCTGCAAAAATGCTATAGGCCCGGGATGGGGTATTGGACAATAGAACGGGAACTGGTTAGCTGATACGGGTACTAAACCGATACTATTTTATGGGACCTATGTCTGGTGAAGGGTAATGGACAGGTCTTCCAACCATATACTCTTTGAAAGGTTATTGAGAAGTATGGCAATCCTGATAACAGGGTCAGTGAGTATCACAGCGACGAAATCGCTCTCCACTCTAGATCTAATGACCAGAAAGTTGGCATTGAACACGGCCTTTTGGATGCTTGCATAATAGGAAGTATTCAAAATCTTCCTGATCATATTGATTGCCGCACCCCCAAATCCATCTTCCTGAGGAACTTCGGTTTCTCAATCCCATTCAGTATAAAACCTGCTGATGGTCTCTCCCTTGGTTCAATGGATACGGATGGATCCGAAAAAGGGGATAGAATGGGAATTTGGCATAAGAATGACCTTTAGACTCACAAATGTATTTAGTATTATTCAGGACATAAGGAGAGCGGCCAACTTGCTCAGATATTACAGGATATTTAGTAGGACTATTAGTATATATGCTGACAGTAAAGCCGCAATCAAATCCCTGATAGGTGTTTATACACGATACATACAGTCTAGAAATGCCGGGCATCTTTAAATGAGATGGCGAGACATTCAAGAGTTGTGTTCACTTAGGTACATGGACACAGGGATAACGAAGACAATTGTGTTTCTGATAACTTGGCGGGAATAGGAGCCTCGATTCCAGAAGACGAAATAGTCTTCCTATGTGGCATTCCGCTGTCGCACAGTGCTTTGTTCAATGGACAAAAATCAAAAACAAGATCATGTCTTTGATGTTAATGAAATTTATATTTTTCAATAGACAACTAAATAACTCATTCGTGTAAAAAAGACTTTTTTATAAATATCTTTTTTTGTCGTCACTAGAGGTCGCTAAAATTAGTACATTTTCAACATAAATTTTATGGAGAAAAATAAATTTTTTTTAAGGTTAACTAAAATCATTGTTAAAAGTTCGTTTTAAAAGATATAAACTCGCCATTGGCTGCAAATGAAAGAATATGAATGTGGAATTTTGGAAAATTACTGTTTTTGTCAAAAAATGTTTAACAGTTTAATCTGCGCAATTTTTAATAATTAAAATTTTTTTATTGTAAACCTGAAATTCTAAAACTTTGTTGGAATATTAGTAAAATACGTGTTAATCTATTTTGATTATGTTTTACTATAGAATAGCCATAAGTATTGCCTATAAGAAAATGTAATCATTAGTTGTCCTTTCGTATGAAAACTATTAAAATTTTGTTTTTGTTTAAATGTATAAATTACCATTTCGTAAATTTTTAATTTGATGGTTTAGGGAAATAGCTCCAGATTTTTGGTTTTTTATAAAATAATACCGTTTTTTCTTTTAAATAACTAGGAAATGTTGCGTTATTTAACAAAAGTAGTTTAATGGCATAAAGTGTATTAATAGGTCTTTATTTGGTTCTTGATGTTGTATGTTTTTTTGCTGAAATCAAAAAAAATTCTAAAGTTTGATTTAATTTTGAAAAAAAACGTGTTAATAAATTTTAATTTTTCTTTAATTTTATCTAATGCCTATCTCTTATTTATTATAATGTGAAATCATTATTTGTCCGTTTTGACTAGAACTTTAAAAAAAAAATAGTTTTGATGGCACCCATAAATAATACATTTTTACCGTAAATGTAAGTAACTCAATAATTTAATATAACCTACATATCCTTAGATTTAGATATTAATATGAGTTTCTGCTGATATTAGGAACACTTAAAGTATAGTCCAACATCCAGTTTCTAATATTACAGCTGAACCATAAGGCTATCAATATTTGAAAATGTCCGTCCATCCGTCCTTCCGAATTTAGAAAATATATAAAATATTGCAGTATTTTTTTTAAAAAAGGATATATGGCAGTTATGTAAATCCTTTCTAGAATTGAAATGTTAATAACTAAATTAATCTGATATTATAAGAGAACAATAATTTCTCAAAATGAATAATTTTATTCAGGTTCATAGGTTTTTTAAGGAAAAGGATCTATGGCAGCCACCCGAATCCTTGCTGCGATTGTAATAAATATTTTCACAAACAACAATAACTTTATTAAAATGATTATAACCAAATTGGTTCCAAAATAAGAAACGATTTTTACGAATTTTTTAAAAAAAAATTATATGTTATACAGGATATTGAAATCTTGATGTCTTGTAATTATGAGTATCCTTCCGATAAAATTTTCATAACTTTGCATCTAATATTATAAAAGAACAATAATTTCTGAAAATTAATAATTTTATACAGGTTTATAAGTTTTTTAAGGAAAAGGATGTTTGGCAGCCACCGGAATCCTTGCTGCAATTGTAATACAAATTTTCACAAACAACAATAACTTTATTAAAATGACTATAACCAAATTTTAGAATGTTAGGAGTATAACTGTGAATTTTATTCAAAATTATATGTTCAGGATATATGGGAGGTACCCGTGTCCTTTCACGGATTTTTTCAAAAATTATATTTTTTCTTAATCTTACCAAAAGGTAATATTCCACAAATTTTTATTTGTCTGCAATAACTCCTTCTATTTTTGTCCATTGCCTATATGAAAACAAAGCACTGTGTGTCGACTTGTAAACAAGGTGGGGTAATGAATTCACCTGTGCCATTACGAGGATAATATGGCTTGCATTGGACTGTAAAGGCACGTCGCGACGTAACTACTTGGCTTCCATCGAATACGACTTAGCAATAAGGTGGCGATGTTCACCGGGCATTGCACTTTCGGTACCCATGCTGCAAATCTTGGGCTGCCTTGCCACGACTTCTGCCGGAGTTGCCAGAACGAGGAGGAGGAAAAGAAGATTTAGCACTTCTTTTGTAATTGTCCGGCATTGGGTTATCTTCGTGTGAAGCTTTTAGGCGAGCGATCCTTTAGTAATCTCTCCGGGTTATCTGGTAAGGAATTAAGGTGCATTAAGACGCCTTTATTGGGGAAAGCAGATGATTGATAACACCGAGCATGCAAATTGCACCTCATAGGGACCCGGCAATTGTCGCATGATGGTCTGCGTTATTTGAATTCATGAATTCTTCTCTCCTCTTACTCCTCCAATTTCTATCTATGCTTTCTCTTGCTAACTTTACTCTTACTCAACCTATATATTTCCCTATTCTTTTACTTATCTTTCTTCTTTACTTTATTTTCTATCTTCTCAGGTACCACAAAGGGAACGGAAAAAGCAATGTTCCCAAATGAGCTGTAAGAGACGAATGTTTTGGACGACTGCCTGAAGACCTAATATAACAGCCAGTAATGTAACATTCGTTTGCTCTTTGAAACTTTGGAGCAGAATAATGAACAGATTTACAAAATAACATGGTAGTGGGTAGTTTAAACTAAAACAAATAATTGCTGGTAGTTTTTGTAAGTTACATATTTAAATAAAATGCAAATGCATGCTAAATGAAAACAATAAAATTGAAGATAAATAATGAACTTCAGGGTGACACTCAAATAATTATACCCTTCACCAAAGTGAGAAGTGTATATATAATTTTGTCATCCGTTTGTAATTTCCACAATATAATTTTCCGACCCTATAAAGTATATATATTATGGATCCTTATAGATAGTGGTGTCGATTAAGCAATGTCCGTCTTTCTGTGTGTCTGTCTGTTGAAATCAATTTTCTGAAGACCCCAGATATCTTCGGGATCCAAATCTTCAATAATTCTGTCAGACATGCATTCGAGAAGTTTCCTATTTAAAATCAGCAAAATCGGTCCACAAAAACCAGGACAACCTCGATTTTTAAGCTATTTTTTACCTATATCTGGATTACTAAGTCATTAATATAGACAATATGGATATCTAATGATAAATATTTCAAAGACCTTTGCAACGACGTATACAAGACCATAGTTGGACCTCCAATGGGTCAAAATCGGAAATGAAATTTTTTAACCCGAATTTTTTTTGACAAAAAAATTAAAAAAACAAAAAAAAAATTTAACATTTTTTTTAAAATAAGGGACTGACAATTATTTCAGTGAAAGTATGTTCACATTGTTTAAATAGTTCACGAAATAAGCGGAACCATTAAAAATAGTTTAAAGAAATATATATTGAATCGGAAATTTAAAACAACCATGGAAAGTTATTACATTGTTTGACTTTACAAAAGTGCTGCAAGAGCAACAAAATCTTATCTGAATATATTTAAATATTTGAACAATACGACCCGTACACTTACACCTAAACAAAATATGCAAAGTAAGTAGCTCCTCTGCCCACTATTTTGCATGCTATTTAAAATGTGCGAAAAAAACTTATTCGAAAAAGAAGTAAAACAAAGATGTAAATATAAGCGGAACTCAAAATAAAGTTGCTCTGCAAAAACATATTCCAATTTAAAAAAAATAAACACAGACATACTCAAAAAACCCCTATACATGCATACATTTTATAACTCGTATCTACTTAAGTAATAAACGTTATCCGGTTAAGGGAAATAGATGAAAAGGAAACTTTTTTAAAGCGTTTTTTTTCCACCTTTAGCTGAAAAACACTCATAGGTATAAACTTAACACGGTTGCTTAAGAGAGGTTTTGGAACTTAAAATAAGAAAAGTTTTTTGCGAAAACGAATTAAATTATTTGAAACAACAAATGACACTTTTAAAATTAAATTTTACTTTTTGATGGCAAGAGAAAGTTTGTCAGAAATAAAAGTAAAAGTAAGTGGGGAATGAATTAAAATAATATTTTGAATTTAAAAAACAAAAATTTATGTGTGTAATTTTGATTGTTTGTTTTGAAATGAAAATACAATATAAATAGCAGAGCTGTAAATGAATCATTCTTTTTTGATCAGCTAAATTTTGAATTAATTCTTTAACAACAAACAAGAATTGAATGAAATTTGAATCAATTCAAACGAATTAGGCAGAAATGACTTTCAATTCATTTCCAATTCAAATGAATTTGCAATTCGTTTTCACTTCAAGTGAATTTGTTAAAGTGAATTGCAGTTTTTCCAATTCGTGTGAATTGAATTGATTTTGAATTCATTAAAATGAAATCAAAATTGAGTTGCAATCAATCAAAATTCCCATTTTCATTCAGTTCCTATTCTGCCGCTACCTGACAATTCCAGTATATCATGGGAATTTCAAATCTAAGAATTTTTTGTCTTTGGACTATACTAGGTGATATACAAAACGAGAGTAATGCTTGCTGTCTTTTACATAAAAAATTGGTTGAATAACAAAAGACAATGATGCTTATTGTAGATTTACTTACAAAATCAATTTAAATTTCAATCAATTCAAATGAGTGGGAAATTAATTGCTAATTATTTTGTATAATTCATTTGAATTAATTCAAAATCAATTTAATTCAATTGAATATTGGTGGCCTTAACATGACCCCAACGATGAAATCATCTCACAAACATATGGGGAATTTCATGTCAAGTGAACCAACTTTTGAAATAGATGTCTGCCGATTGGGATGAAATTTGCACCAAGGTTAGTTCAAGATCGGTGGAGAACTCTCTGAGTTAGAGGGGGTAAAAATTTTACATTTTGGACAAGCAGGTAACTTATTACCTATTGTTCTTAGCAAAATGTGTCCAAATAGTTTAGATAGCTATTTTTTCAATCTTTCAAAAAAAATTTAAATTTTTTCCGAAATCAAAAACTTTTTTTCAAAAGAAAGTTTAGATATTTTCCTTGAAGACCTATTTAGTCGTTTAGTGGGATGCAAGTTGGATATATATATATTAATTCCTGTTGTTCCTATAAGGAGCATAGGGCCGTAACTAGTTCGTTCCATTCGGATCTGTCGTATGCAATGGCTTTAGTTTCCCTCCAGCTTTTACGAATTCTCGTCAATTCCACATCAATCTGCCGCTTCCATGTATGAGCAGGTCGACCTCTACGCCTGCTTCCCTGGGGATTCCATTCGATTGCCTGCTTAGCAATATCATTATCATCTTTACGAAGTGTGTGACCTATCCACTTCCATTTGCGTTTACATAGTTCCGTTTGTATTGGAATTTGGTGAGTTGTTTCCCAAAGACGAGAGTTGGATATTGTATTTGGCCAATATATTTTAAGAAGTCTACGAAGACAGTTGTTGGTGAAAACTTGCATAGATTGAACATCAGAGCTGGCGGCATTCCATGTTTCACAACCATATAGTAGAACTGACTTTACGTTGGAGTTAAAGATTTTGAGCTTCGTCCTTTGTGAAATATTGGACGATTTCCACACGTTAGTCAACATTCCAAATGCTTGCCTTGCTTTCTTTACGCGCGCCGAAAAAAAAATAATTGTTTTGTGATTCAAAACATAAAATTTTTGACTTGTTTTGCAAAATAAAAAAAAACATTTTTGACTTTTTTTAAAACGATTGCTTTACAAATTCATATTGTTATAACTAGTGAAGCTTTAAAAACATTAAGATATGAATTTTTGTTCGACGATAGTGAAGACGCGGTTATAACAAGAAATTATAGAGACCAAATTAATTTTTCATGACTACAAAACTTTAAATTTAAAAAAAAAATTAAAAATTAAAAAAAAAACTTGGAAAAAAATTAAAAAATTAATTTTGAAAAAAAAATGTTTGGCATATCGCTGGCTTAACATGCAAATGCTCTAAATCAGGGAAAGGCAAAACATGGGCGCCGCGTTTTTCATTTACTCTTCTCTTACGTACGTGTGCACACGCATTGTAGAGAAATAAACAACTTTTAATCAGTCTAGCTTGAGAACTGAAACAAGCAGGTTGTGTATCGTTTTTTATCGCACAATTTAAGAATCAGCGTTGCCAGTGAAAAGAAAATGTCCCAACTTTTGAAGATGTATGATGAACAATATGAGATTTTACATTTTTAATTGGGGAAAAGAGACGAAAGTTTACTGGCAACACCGATTCGTGGTGAGAGCGGAGAGAATGTATAACTAATACTATCGTAAAATGCAATAGTATAGGTTGCCTTTCCCTCCCAGCGGCGAAATTTTTGAGGCCTTCAGCTATAAGGCCTTCTGTAAGACCTTCCTGGACCTTTTTTAGATCCAGTACTCATGCTCGCTTGCCTTCTCAGGAAGGCCTTATGGAAGGCCTACCTGCTCCCTTCTTTTTGTTGCTACAAACGTAGTTCAAGCAGAAAATACAGTTAAAAACTCACATTCCAAAGACAAAACTACAAATACAAAAAAATGCAAAAAGTGAAGAGAAAAAAAGAAGTAAACTTAAAATAGTTTTGCTTTAATTCTTGAACAAAGCGGTTGTGAGAATTTTTTACTTGGTCATTATTGGATTTTATTATAAAAAATTAAAATAAATAAGATATCGCTTAGGCCGGGTAAGTTATTAAATTTTAAACATAGTTTAGGCATAATTAAAGATACAATTTATTTAACAAAATTTATTTACAAAAGGCCTGAAAACAAGCCTGTGAAGAAGGCCTGCTACCAGGCCTGTTGAAGAAGGCCTTCTATCAGGCCTGTTAAAGAAGGCCTTGGCTGGCTAGGACATCGTGTGTAAAAAATGTATGAGTATGGAATGGGTCAATAAGTCCTTGTGTCTGCTAAATAAGGCCTTCCAGAAGGCCTGCTTACTACTTCTTTTCGCCGCTGGGCTGCTCTAAATCAGCGAGCTCTCAAATGAGCTCTCTTGTTTTTGTTTTCACATGTACGCAAGCACACACATTGTATAAAAACAGTCAGTCTCGCATGAGCATTGATATAAGTAGGTTGTGTTACGCTTTTATGCTTGTTTATTTCATTTTTCAAATATGGACTTAGAGCCTTTGCATGTAAAGCCAGCGATATAATTCTTGTCACTAAAAAAAAAAATCTTTTAAAAAATTAAAAAATAAATTGGCATACAATATTTGTCACTAAAAAAACTTAAAAACATTTTGAAATAAAAATTAAAAAAAAAACAAGTAAAAGAGCTATATTCTTATATCTTATATACCCATCACCAAATTATACTTTAAAATAAATATTTTTAGGTAAACAAAATTTA
The DNA here is from genome assembly GCF_958450345.1 of Calliphora vicina. Lineage (NCBI taxonomy): Eukaryota > Metazoa > Arthropoda > Insecta > Diptera > Calliphoridae > Calliphora > Calliphora vicina. The sequence continues at coordinate 25,851,507 of NC_088784.1, read as the reverse complement.
ATTTTTTTTTAATTGTTTTTCGAAATTGTGTTTTAATTTTTTTTAAAAAAAGCTTTTCAATTTTTTTTAAAAATTTTTTTAAAAATTTTTTTTTTAATTTTTTTTTTTTGGAAAAAAAATTTATGACAAAAAAATTTTTTGATAAAAGAAAAAATCAGGTCAAAAATATTTTTCCCGATTTTGACTTATTGTAGGTCCAACTTACTATAGCCTTATCTACATCGTTGCAATGGACTTTGAAATAGATATCCATATTGTCTATATTAATGACTTAGTAATCCAGATATAGATCAAAAATAGGTAAAAAATCGAGGTTGTCCCGGTTTTTTGCTCATATCTCCGTTATTTATGGACGGATTTTGCTGATTTTAAATAGCAAACTTCTCGAAAGCATGTCTGGCAGAATTATTGAAGATTCGAATCCCGAAGATATCTGGGGTCTTCAGAAAATTGATTTCAACTAACAGACAGACAGACAGACGGACGTGGCTTAATCGACTCCGCTATCTATAAGGATCCAGAATATATATACTTTATAGGGTCGGAAATGAAAAATGTAGAAATTACAAACGGAATGACAAACTTATATATACCCTTCTCATGAAGGTGAAGGGTATAAAAATTAGTTTACCTAAAAATATTTAAAATTTTTGTTTCAAAGTATAATAGATAATAGGGTTATAAGATTCGGTACATCCGAATATAACTCTCTTACTTGTGCTTTAATCACATGTAATACTGCAAGTTTTTTTCCATTTTTATTTTGTGGCTGATTTTAACACGTTCTATTTAGTGTAAAGTACAAAGTTGATAAGTTGTTTGTGGAATAATGCCCAGTTATGGACATTTTGAAAAGATTTAAGCTCGTTAAAGTGATTTTCGGAAGCGGACCTTATATGGGAGTTAATTATATTTTCATTCGAAAAATAATTTTTAATGAGAATTATTTTTATATAAACCCTATTTGTGGAGGAACTAGAGTGGATATCTACACAGAAAAAATTATATTTGAATAGATAATTTTCGTAATTGAAACACAAAAAATAACAAAAATGTGTTTTCAATTACGAAAATTATCTATTCAATAATTTTTGTATTTGAAATTCAACCAATAACGAAAATTGTATATTCAATTGTCAAAATGATCAAATTCAAAACTCAAAATTCAATAGAAAATATCAAGAAATTTAGTTTTTGAGCAAATGAATACTTGATTTAATTATGAAATAATTGAAACCAGTTCAATATGTGACAAATATTTGAATTGAAACGGTTTAAGAAATAGTTTTTTCTGTGTATTGGCTTTATGACTTAAAAATTCGGGATTTTTTAAATTTATAGCTTTTATTCTCAATTTTTTGCTCCCACCAAATATAGAGCATTACCTTAACGCCACGGATATTTAGCTTTAGTACCGATTCGGCTGGTTCTCTTATACTTCAGGTTATTGTAATGGATCCATTTTTCATTGCAATTAATGATTCGTTGCAAAAATTATTTTCTTTTATAGCGTTCAGGCATCATTTCGGACATGCAGAATTCTTTTTCAAGGTCTCTCGGCTTCAATTCCCAATTTCCCTGCTTTTGGATGAATTCTGCTGCTCACAAACATTTTGAAATTGCTGCCTGAGTACATCCCAATGATTTTGCAAAGCTCTTGTTGTGCTTTATAACAATTTTCATGGTGTAATGCCTCCAATTCTTGGTCTTCAAACATTTTTGGCTGGCGTGGGCGATCTTTGTCCACCATATCAAAATCACCATTACTGAACCGCAAAGACCATTATTTCGGGAAGACATTTGTATGGGGACTAGGTGAAATAATGGTCCAATTTGAAAAATTGTTAATAGGATTCGTCCTTGGGCCAAAAAAAAAAAATAAATATCTTCAACATTGTGACTTATACTTTTCGCTCAATTTACATGGTCAGCCAGCCAGTCAGACGGACGGATGGATGGAACGTTATACTTTTAGATGGGCCATTACAAACATCAGCACAAACCATCCCAAATATGGTGGTGTATCAGTTGAGATCAAGACAGAGATCAAGGGCTACTTGAAAATAATACTTCCATTAGGATGGAATGAGAATGGGTTTAGAATCACTCATTCAATGAATCGTATTCTTAGGACGCTTAAGCTAATTAATATAATTCTTTGAAAATCTTTAGGTGTCTGAATATTTTTTTTCTTTGTTAACTTAGTTGACACATTAAACAGTCGATTTAAATTTCAACCCAAAGTATAATTATGTTCAAAAATTCCCTAAAGCATTGAATAATAAAACATTTATTGTATTAACAAGTCAACACTGCTCTAACATCATTAACTCTTTGTTAGTTAATTAATCATTTACATAATATTTATTATATTAAAACAATAATTATAATTAATTTATAACAAATGTTAACAAACAATAATGTTGATAATTATGAGTCTATTAAGTACTATTATGTTGGATGTGTGGATGTACGGAAACGTGTAAATAATAAAAACTTTTTATTAAAAAATTTCTTAATTTGATTTTTTGCAGTTGGAGGAAATCACCTGTGCTACAAATTTAATTACAATTTTCATAAAAACTGAAGAATAAAAAAACAGCCGCAAATCGTGTGTAAAAACGTTTATAATGGTGGTAATTAAAATTTGAACACATTCAGCACATGTTTTCATACAACAATATTTGCTGAAGATTAAATTGCTGTGAGAGTTCTAAAGTAATTGTAACAATAAACATTAGTGTGACGCCTTTTGTTTGAATAATAAGATTAGATGAAATTTTAAAAAAGAAATAATAAAGATAAAGGGATTGCAGAATTTATATACTTACCAGACCAGATCTGACCATCACAGGGAACCTTTACCGAACGCAACTGGTTCGGTTGAAGCGAGCATTGGTTGAAAAACGCCCTTAATATTTCATCATGACAACGCTCGGCCCCATTTTGCAATAGCTGTTACAAGTATTTTGAATGAATTGGTAGGGAAGTTTTTCCTCACCCGCCTTATAGTCCAGACCATGCCCAGTCTATTTGTTTTGATTGATGCGAAATCCTCTCTCTTGGATACGCTTCACTTCAGAACAGAGTATCCGGAATTGGCTTAATTCGTTAATGGCTTCAAAAGATGAGTAGTTATGTTGGCTCGGTATCCATATGTTGACAGAAAGATGCGAAAAGTTCATAACTAACAATGACCAATACTTTGATTTTTCATTTTAATATTGCCACCATTTAATACCAGCCTAATAAATCTAGAAGTGTTAAATGTTCATATTTGCCAAATAAAGCAGCCATACATGTTGTTTTTCCAAAAATTAAATTCTAAATTAAGTTTAATCTGATTAATTCAACAAATGCTTACGAAATGTATTCATTAGATTTTCTAATTAATTTTTAATTGCCTTCAAACTGTGTAAAAATACGGAGGAAACAACAAAACAACAGTCTAACAATAATGTATCTAATTAATCATATAATTTATGTGAAATTATTTAAAAGGGAGGTATTAGTGAATGGATGGAGCCCTCACTTCTTTAATTGGTAATAATTAAGGATAATGAGTTTAATAAACTACAAAAGAAAAGCACGGTAATATTTTTTCTTGGCTTGCAAAAAAAGTAATAAATAAAATTTTTGATAAAATCAATATAAATAATAAAAATCAAATATAAATATGTATAAAATATTTTATTTTACTTACAATAAAAATGATTTTTCCACAAAGTATGGAAGTGGGGGTTATATGGGAACTATGACCAATTATGGGCCGATCACCATGAAATTAGGTCGTGTGATTTATGTCTGTATCAAAGGTAAATACGTTGAATTTTCTGAGTATAACAACATTTTTAAGCGATTTATGCACGTTAATGTGATTTTCGGAAGCGGGTCTATATGGGAGCTATGACTAATTATGGACCGATCGTAACAAAATTTGGTGACATGAATTCTGTATATATAAAACTTATTTGCAACTATATTCGTGTATATACCTACATAAAACATTTATGACCGATAAAGTCCAATTTCGGAAGGACATTTGTATGGGGGCTAGGTAAAATAATGGACCGATTTCAGCCAGTTTCAATAGGCTTAGTCCTTGCGCCGAAAAAATAATATGTACCAAACTTTATTGAATTATCTGCAAAATTGCGACCTATACTCTGCGCACAAGGTTTACATGGACAGCCAGACGGATGGACGAACGGACATCGTTTAATCGACTCAGAAAGTGATTCTAAGTCGATCGGTATATGGTAGGTGAGTGTTAGACTAATATTTTTGAGCGTTACAAACATCTGCACAAACGCATTATACCCTCGCCACTATGGTGGTGTAGAGTATAAAAACCAAATGAATAACGTCGTTTTGATACCACGGATCCCAATGGCTCCGACCGACATGATTGACATTCGGTTTTAAATGTTTGCCGTTTTCGGTACGGTTTGGATTCGCAATGACAATTAACAAATATCAAGGGACAAATCTCAAAACAATGCACAGTGGTATAGAAAACAAGTAAGAGAGCTATATTTGGCTGTTCCGAATCTTATATACTCTTCACCAAATTATACTTCAAAATAAAAATGTTAATCATTTTTACGTAAACAACATTTTTTTCCAGTTATTTTTTTAATTTTTTGGAAATTTTTTTTTTCGATTTTTTTAAATTAAATTTTTTTTTTGTTTTTTAACTTTTTTTTAATATTTAACAAAAAAAAATTTTGGTAAAAAAAAAATTCGGGTTAACAATTTTTTTTCCGATTTTGACCCATTGTATTTCCAACTTACTATGGTCTTATAAAGGTCGTTGGTCGTTGCAAAGGTCTTTGAAATATCTATCATTAGATATCCATATTGTCTATATTAATAACTGAATAATCCAGATATAGGTAAAAAATAGGTCAAAAATCGAGAATGTCCTGGTTTTTTCCTTATATCTCAGCCATTTGTGGATCGATTTTCTCGATTTTATATAGGAACAGGCTCAGAGCGCCATTATGAAGACTACAACCAGTATGGAGAAAGTCACAGATATCCAGACGTACCAAGCTTATAATATTCAACGCATCTGTAAAGTCTACTCTGCTGTACGGAAGTGAAACTTGGTTAGTATCGAACACCATCACGCAAAAACTACAGGTATTCATTAACAAGTGCCTCAGAATCATATGCAGAATATTCTGGCCAAACAACATCAGCAATACGGATCTCTGCAACCTCACCAACGAGGAACCCATACTATCAGAAAGAATTCTGACAGTATAACAAGGATGGCGCTAGAGTGGAACGCTCAAGGTTCAAAAAGCCGCGGTCATCCAAAGAATACATGGAGACGCACAATACTCCAAGATCTAGGACAGTGCAATCTTACATGGGAAGATGCGAAAACAACTGCAACAAAGCATGTAAGATGGAGATGCTTTGTGGAAGCCATATGCTCCCAAGAGGAGTAATGGAAAAAAAATATAGGAACCGAGTCGGAAGAATTCCGGCGATATTGATGTATAAATCGTGTATTTATGTTATTTGGGGGCATCGGATAGTTAATTTCAACATACAATAAAGACTGACAGACGTAGCTTAATCGACTCCGCTATCTATAAGGATCCAGAATATGTATATGTACTTTATAGAGTCGGAAAATTATATTGTATACCCTTTCTCACGATGGTGAAGGGTATAAAAAAGGGGGGAAATAAATCTGTAACTTCTAAACCCTTGGTCTGATTTAAATGAAATTTGACATGACCAAAGAAGTGTTTTGATTTTAAGTTTTGAATTTTGGACAGTACTCCTTGGGTATGTTAAATTTTTAAAAAGATCCAATTTCTTCGTTTGGATTCCGATTTCAAAAAAAAATTCACATACAGAATCTCATCAGAGCAGGGTTTTTATCCCGGGAATTCCCGGTACAAATTTTTTTGGTTTCATTTGGTTAATTCAAATCTGTTAATCAAAAAAAAACTCAAAACCTTTTGATAAAATATCAAATTTTATTACAAAACTTTAAAAAACTGACTTCTATTGGGACAAAGTTATAATTTTGATCATTTATTTTTCTAAATTGATCGATGATCATGTATTGTCGCTTATCCAATAAATTTGTGTTGGTAAAAATTACAGGGCTTTAGAGTGAGTGTGTTTTGAAGACATTGTATTATGTAAATTCAAAATCATCTCGATTTTGTGAATGATCAAATACCAACAAGTCAAACTTTAATTTGGTAAACTTCGGGCCTTTTTAACGTTAGCAGGTCCAAATATTTCGCGATTTCTCCATTTTTCCTTTCTTGGACTAACAACAAATGTATATGTCAAACAAAAAAAGAATTGTTTAAAAATCGAGACTGACATCACAGTTATATGCATTTGAATTTAAAAATTTAAAAAAGCCAATTTTTCGCTAGTTGTTTGGAAAAAAGTACTTTTCTTAAGCTATCTAAAAAAATTCTAAGGAGATGTATTAAGAATTTATACTTTTTGAAAAGCTAACTTTACACAAATTATTCTAAATGAAAACAAATTTGAAAATTGTTGATACCGAGGGGATCAAGTCCATTCAAATAAACGGCTTATTTTTTATATAAAATTCAACTTTAGGGCAAAAATTCACAAATCGCATAGTCGATATCACAATACCGTAAAACATTTTAGATGGCCTAATAGGTTCTGAGTTATTTTGTATAGTGTTCCGATAACCGCGCCCTTGGTATGGATATTATAGCCAAGAAAACTAAAAAAAGTTCCATTTTTGGATTTTTCAACACTTTTTTGGGAATTGCAGGATTCCTGATTACAAATTTAAAAATTTGATTTTATTTTTCCATTTTAAATAGAAACATATATATAACTGCAATGAAAATTTAATTTCAATTTGAAAAATTTGAATTAAAACTTTAATTTCAAACAGAATCAAAAGCTGAAAAAAGTTATTTCTTGTCTTTTTAAATTCAAATTTTATTTATTATGATTTAAATTTATTATTTATTATTTTTTTAATGTTTATTCCCCAAAATAATTACAAATTGCATTAGCTCCTATTAAACTTTAATGTAAAATTTTAATGGATTAAGGGATTATCAATCAACATTAATTTAATCAGTTTAATGTGTAAATATTTGAAATTTAGTTTTTATTGAATTGTGTGAAATACTATGTTTAGTTGTGTTCAAAGAAAATTGCATATTAAATAATAAATAAAATAAATTTCCAAAACAAACAATTTGTGTTTACAATAATTCATATCTAGGCCAATGAAATTAGTATAAAAAATTTAGTAAAATTACACTTTTGCTGAACTATATTATGTAACCTTTGACCCCAATATCTACCGCAGAGGCAAGGTGATTAAATGTGACTCTATATATACAACAGGTGGCCAAAGTTATATTCCACTTTTAACTTTTAACACTCCACAGAAAAACCCTTATTTAATTAGAGTATTTTGGGTCACCTGAACGTATGAGTTTTATTTCTAATTAACTAGTATTCATACGTTTAGCTGTACCTTTTGTATCAACTATTTACCTTAAGGCGTATGAATAATATTAATAGGAATGTAGAACTCATTCGTACTTCTACACTTTGCAAATAACTTGCTAAACCTTTTGAAATGTTCTCTTTATTTATCACACAATATTTAGTAATTAATACTTTATTAAGGTTTTAACATTAAATGAAATAAATTTGTCATTATGTATTACTAATTGACATATTAACGTGAATTTGCCAAAATTAACTTATTTGACTTCTTATTGAAATTGTATTGTATTTGTGTATAGATTTCTAATTACGCTTATTATACTAAGAAAATTCTATTACATCTTATATTTAGCTATTGAAAGTGAGATACGGTAATTATATAATTAAATTTAGTGCACACATTTGTCGTAATTGAATTATTATGACTGACAGATGTTTAATTACGATTGTGCTTCTAGAGACAATACAATGAGTCAGTGAGAACAGTGTGGCATAATGCATTAATGTAATTTACTATGAGACATCAAGATTAACTATCATTTACGTAGTTGAGGAAGTTGTTAAAAGAAAAACAATAAATGTTTAAACAACCAAAAACTTTAAACTATTCTATGGTTGACATGGCAATTCTTGTATTCTTTAAAATCTCTTCTATAATGATCAAATATATTTCAATTGATCGCATTTCTGGACAAATAGCTGGATTGTTCCTTCTCACTTTTTGACATTTATGATCAATATACTTTGGCAAATCATCATGAATAAAAAATAAATAAAAATAATAGAGGGAAATAAATATGTAACTTCTAATCTCTAAGTCCGATTTGAATGAAATTTCACATGAATAAAGAGGAAGTGTTGTCGAGTTTAAATTCTCGACTCTTTTCAAAAATGTATATAACCTTTGAAAATTAAAAGATTCATGGAATACTTTTTTGAAGAATATGATAAAAACTGGTTTGAATTGAATTTTGGATACAAATTTTTCAAATTGAAATTAAATTTTTATTTATGTATAGTTTTTAGTGAAATTATACAGTTATGCAGAATTTTCTATTTAAAATGGAAAAATAAAAACAAATTTAGAAATTTATTTACAGCAATCCAGCAATTCTCAAAAAAGTGTTGAAAAATCCTAAAAATGGGAATTTTTAGTTTTTTGTCTATAATATTCATACCAGGGTTGGTGTTATCAGAACCCTCTACAAAATAATTAAAAACATATTGGGCCATCTAAAATCGGGTACTATATTTTGATATCGAATTTGCGATTTGAGAATTTTTGCCCTAAATTTGAATTTTACATAAAAAATAGACGTTTTTTGAATGGACCTGGTCCTCTCCGAATCAACAACTTTAAATTTTTTTTTCATTTAGAATATTTTATGAAAAGTTAGATTTTCAAAAAGTATAAATTCCTTATACATCCCCTTAGTCATTTTTTACGATAAATTCAAAAGAAAAAAATTACTTTTTTCCCAAAAAAAAAAATTGTCGTTTTAATTTTTTTTTTTTAAATTCGAATGCATATAACTATGGACTTAGTCATTATTTTTAAACAAGTTTTTTTTATTATTTGATACATACATGTGTTGCTACTTCAATAAAGAAAAATTGGAGAAAATCGTGAAATATTTGAATCCGCTGTTATCAAACAACTGGATTAGGGTGGGTAAAAATATTGTAAATTTAATTTTCAAATGCCAATAGCTCCTAAGCTATAAGAGATAGCTACTATGAGATTTTTGGTAAGGCTCGATGAGTATTCTATATGTGTAATTTGTTTTGAAATCGGAACACAGACGAAGAAATAGGATCGTTTTAAAAATGTAACATACCCGAGGTGTCCTACTTTGAGGACCCTTGCTGGAGGCCCTGGTGGGCCCATGAGGTCCAAGTTCGAAACTTAAACTCGACAGCACTTCCTCTGTATTTGTGTGAAATTTCATTCAAATCGAATTTACCGTTCAGAAGTTACATATTTATTTCCCTCCAATTTTTTTTCTATACCACTGTGTGACGCTTGACTTATAGACGGTAGTCTTTAGTATAAGACGGTAGTCTTTAGTATAAGACGGTAGTCTTTAGTATAAGACGGTAGTCTTTAGTATAAGACGGTTTTTTATTATAAGGCTGTAGTAGTTAGTTATTTGCCGGCAAAGGAACCTCCAGTCAGTCACGCAGTAACATTACTCATTTATATGCGATGTAAATTGTTTCTTATTAAAAAATCATATGTTTTTTCCTTTTATTGCTTCCTCATTTTCTTAGATAGCCTTTCCTGCATTTCCGAACAGATTTTGCCACAATCATACAGTGAAATCGTGTGATTTTGCTGTTCTTAACATTGTCCCTATTGTTGATATTAATTTAACTTGTTTCTACTTTTTTTCTTTTGTTTTCTTTAATTATATTTTTACTAATTTCTCATATCTGTTACGTGTTTGAGTAATTAAAGGGTGATTCATTCAGAGTGTATTTATTTTATTTATATTTATGGAAGTGTAACAGATTGATACATCATCACACAACCGTAATGGCAAAATAGATCCATTAAGAAGATAGTTTTGGGAATTGCACTATAGGAAATTTTCCCCAGTTTTTGGCCATAATTAATTACAGACAAATGGCTGGACCGATTTAAATAATATTTTTGGATTAGAATTTTTGAAGACTCTTAAAAGGAAGGGAGGGACAATTAAAACTTTGTCATACACTAAAAAAAAACTTCAAAGATAAAAATAAAATTAATTAAAAATGTCTTCCAACTGTGTTTCCGGGTTGTAGGTTCCTGGATCCAATCCAAACCTGTAACTCTTAGGTATTTGCCTAAACTCTTTTCTTCTATTTTGTATTTTGAGTGTAGTCTAACTTTTCATAATAAAACAAACATAGTTATGTTTAAAATTTTATTTTATTCATCAATTTCACTTTCTCATTCTAAATTATCAACTATATTTAAAAAAAAAACAAGAAAGGTTAGTGCTTCATCAGCAGATAGCTCAGTTGGTGTTGCACTTGAAATTAGTTTTCATACTTTGAAAGCTCTAGTCGGAGCCTCTTTTAAAATCACTGCTAAATCTAATTGGTTACATTTACGAGCAGTCACACATGTAGCAAGTAGTAGAGGTTCAACTTCATTATTTTGATCTTTAGCGATTTCGGCTGCAACTCGTCTTTTTGTTCTTTCAGATTTTTGACAAAATGTTAATTGCGGTCGACCAGGCTTGAATTTAGTGGGGACAGGGTGAACTTTATCTAATTTTGTTGAGGTATTACCTTTAAGCCAAACAGCATGTTGTTTATTAAAATATAACTATTATTCCATTTGATTTTTATATTTGCACAAACATTCGTGACTGCTTCTCTAAACATTGATTTCGATTTTCTGAACAATCACTTTCATCAATATGTGACAAGAAATATGCATATATAGCGGCTCTTTTTCCATTTTCACTATATATCTCATGCCATACATTAAATAATTCTGAGTTTTTCACACTGTATTTACTTAAAAAAATGCGTTTTTTGAAAAAGTATGCAAATATATGCAGCTGAAATATGAAAAATTCTGTAGGTAATTGACTGTCCTAAAGAACTGTTATGATGTTATAACTAACATCTGCTAACATTTTTTTGTAAGTCCAAATTAAATTCCGTTTCATAATTTTATTATTTCATCGGGAGGTCACTTTAATTTTTCCAATTTAATCGGTCTAATAGCTGAGTTCACCAAGACTTATCTATATATTAATAAAGTACTCACTTTCACCATTATTTCCCATATTTTAATTTTTATAAACTCTATATTTTTATTATGAAGACTTTTATTAGAAATTGTATCAAAATTTGCTGCACTCAATCGTTATATAAAAACTTATTTAGAACATAAAACAACTGATAAAGTGACAGATAATCGACTTTTTTCCAAAATTTAAAAATATATGTTTACTTTGTTATATTTTTATTTATACTAAAGCATAAAAATGTATTTTTCAAAAATTTTAATTTTGCATTTTGGCCAAGAAATGGGGAAAATTTCCTATAGTGAATTGGAATGTTTAGGGGGTAAAAAGGGTAAAAACGGGTAAATTCGGCAACCTTATGTCGTCTGAACTAATACAGATAAAAAAAACTTAAAAAATAATCTTAATCCATTTAATTAATATAATTTGTATAATTTTAATTAATAATTTGGAGGAGAAAACGGTTAAAAACTGTATTTTGGTACTTTCATATAAATTTTAAATTGCATTCATTACTTATCAAAAAACAATAATTATGAATTTGCTACTTTTTGGAAATTAGAACCCTTAGGGATAAAATTTGGGTTTATTTTTGGTACTTTCTTCATAAAATATGTTTTTCTATAAATTGACATAAACATATGAATATTTTATTATAAGCTCAGACCACGATATAGAAATTTATTTGAGTAAAATTTTACCACCGCAATGGGGAAACAAAAAGTACCAAAAAATAGGGCAAATGCATTTTATACAATTTGAAACATTGTTTCCTGGATTCATAGAAAAATTAACTATCAGAGTTTTATTTGGAATGCAAGTGCCAAATCCGGGTAAAGAGTTTAGTACTTTTTTAAAACATATTTTTTTCTTGAGCAGATAACACAGATTTAAATCGTCTATAGCACAAATATTTTTTTTTGTCAAAATGAAGTATTTTTCAATATTAAACTTGATGGCTATTCTAGAAGCAAATGAAATTGGTTCTTTTCTCTTAATAGTACTTTTTTAATATTTAAAATTATTTAACTTATGGACATTAAAGTTAGCTGATATGTATCTGAGTGAAGTTAGAGTTAGGAATAGGGGATAATCTTTAGGTTCAAAATGTGAGAACTTAACTATTTGTACTTTTTCTAATGGTACTTTTTGAATTTTCTTTAATAATGGACCTAGAAATATGACAGTAAGCATATATTGTTCTGAGTGAATAAGAATTCAAGGAGGATACTTTATGGTACTTTTTTAATTCTAATGGTGCTCTTTAAACACATTTATAATAATGAACCTGAAATCATGAAATTAGATCCTGAATGATTAAGAATCCACAAAAGGTGTATTTAGTGGTACTTTTCTTCCTTCTTCGAAGCGTAAGAGCGTAAGCGCCCGGTCAACAATCCCTATCGACACCAAAGGCAAATATCCATATGCTACTTTTTATACCCTTCACCATGAGTGGCAAGGGTATATATAAGTTTGTCATTCCGTTTGTAATTTCTACATTTTTCATTTGCGACCCCATAAAGTATATATATTCTGGATCCTTATATATAGCGGAGTCGATTAAGCCATGTCCGTCTGTCTGTCTGTCCGTCTGTCTGTTAAAATCAATTTTCTGAAGACCCCAGATATCTTCGGGATCCAAATCTTCAATAATTATGTCAGACATGCTTTCGAGAATTTTGCTATTTAAAATCAGCAAAATCGGTCCACAAATGGCTGAGATATGAGGAAAAAACCAAGACAACCTCGATTTTTGACCTATATCTGGATTACTAAGACATTAATATAGACAATATGGATATCTAATGATAGATATTTCAAAGACATTTGCAACGACGTATATAAGACCATAGTAAGGTGGACCTACAATGGGTCAAAATCGGAAAAAAAATTTTAACCCGAATTTTTTTTTCAAAAAAAAAAAATTGAAAAACCAAAAAAAAAAAATTACAATTTAAAAAAAAAATTTTTAAATAACAATCGAAAAATTTTTTTTTCCAAAAAATGAAAAAAAAACAACTAAAAAAAAAATTAAATTTTGTTTACCTAAAAATATTTAAAATTTTGAAGTATAATTTTTTGAAGGGTATATAAGATTCGGCACAGCCGAATATAGCTCTGTTACTTGTTTTAATTCTATTATCAAGTTACCTTTGTAAAGCATATCAGTTATTATGTTTAATGTTAATTATGTTCATTTATTGGTAATATGATTAAAATGAGTGACGAGAAAAAAGTGTGTACTAAAATTATTAAATATAAATAACAAAATCCAACTTGGTCCTACAAAAAGTTGGCCAAGGAATCAAGATTCTGCCGTCAAACTAATTCTAATGTTATTAAACAGTATCGGGAGAACGTTGATAGAAAACCTGGTTCATGTAAAAGGAATGGTCCACATGATGTTTCTATAGTCAATAAATAGAAAGCACTTTCAAAAGAGCTCCCAACAAATCCGGTAGGAAAGCAGTCCGGTTAGCTCAGTATACAGAAAAAACTATTTCTTAAACCGTTTCAATACAAATATTTGTCACATATTGAACTGGTTTCAATTATTTCATAATTAAATCAAGTATTCATTTGCTCAAAAATAAAATTTCTTGATATTTTCTATTGAATTTTGAGTTCTGAATTTGATTAAAAATTATTGAATAGATAATTTTCGTAATTGAAAACACATTTTTGTTATTTTTTGTGTTTCAATTACGAAAATTATCTATTCAATAATTTTTGTATTTAAAGTTCAACCAATAACGAAAATTGTATATTCAATTGTCAAAATAATCAAATTCAAAACTCAAAATTCAATAGAAAATATCAAGAAATTTTGTTTTTGAGCAAATGAATACTTGATTTAATTATGAAATAATTGAAACCAGTTCAATATGGGATAAATGTTTGAATTGAAATATAATTTTTTCTGTGTGCTCGGACTATTTGGTACGAAAAGTTAAAGTCAATGCAGGTTTAAAAACATACAAGGGTCAAAAAGTTCTGCTAAAAATTTAGAGGCCAAAGACAGAGCACGAAAATTGAAGTGAAATTGGATGACGAAACGTATGTATGAAAAATTTTTCGCAGCTTCCTGGTCAATATTTTTATGTTGGCATGACAAGGAATATGCAGTTGTCGTAAAAAAGCCAAACATTTGTTACAGCAACATTTTGAGTATTACAAGAAAACATTGTTACGATATTGTATTAACATTGCTTACAAAATTGATCATGTTTATCAACATTTCCATCGGTAGAAACTTCTACTTATAAACAATGTTGATAAAACGCTGTTATTAACATTGTTTATAAGTATCACAACATTGACTGTGAAGCAGCTTTAAAAGCTCTGGGTCATAGACAACAACTAGATAGGTAACTGAGAGCCAAAAACATAAGTCTGTTGTCAAAAACCTAATTCATGAGAATGTATTGCATGTATTTTGTAATTGTATCACCCGTATGTGTGAAAAGAGAGTAATTTTTCAATATATATTACTCTCTCCTTCCGTTCTATGTGTTTATTCTAAGCTCAGGGTGATCACTGTAGATATAGATAATACAGTGTGTAATATAAATATGTGTACTTAAAGAGAGCGACTATTGGTGGAAGTAAACAACCGTTTTTAAAAGGTAAAAACGTAACAATATTTTGCACTATCGGTCGGCAAAAGTATATATCTTGGTATAACCTTAAAAACTACAATCAATATTGGATATTTATTTGCTGCATAAATATTAGAAGACAGTATGACGAAAATACGAAAATACAAATGAAAAAAACTCTAAATGAATCACCCTTTGGGAAGTACTTGTGAAAGTGTGTGTGTGTGCAACTTTTGCATGCGTGTATGCTTTTATTTGTAATTGTCTGTATAGTGGTTGGTGTTGTTGCTGCTGTAGTTGTTGGTTGGTTTTTGTTTAAACTCTTATACACTTCCCAGCAGTTAAGCAAGTAGTCAATGTATCCCTTAAAGACAGTAATTGTCACAAATGTCTTATCACTTGGCTGACTCCATTTTATATATTTTGGTCATTTGACACGTGTGTGCACTTTGTAGTGCAGAGAGAAGACAATTGGTTACTTTATGCATCCCAAGTAATCTAGCGTGAAGACAATTGTCACTTAAGTGTCTCTAAGTAATCTAGAGTGTAGTCACTTTAAACGTTTTGTGAGTAATTCGTACAAAGTGGTTTTTTACAAATTGTGTTAATATAATTGATATCGCATGTAACATAGCATGAAGTCAATAGTCACTTTAGTGTCTCTTAGTAACCTATGGTGAAGTCACTTCAAACTTTTTTTTGTACTGCAGTTTATTTTACCCACCAGAAGCGTTGACTACCTTCGATCAGCTATCCGATAGTCACATTGTAATGAAAAGGGTGAATTGACCCCCTGCTTAGGACATGCACTTGTTAAAATAACTAGTCAAGTAGCTGGTCAAGTAACCAGTTACAAAGCTAGCAAGGTAACTGACGCTATGTAACCAGTATGTGAATCCAATGCGTTGCCTACTTTGGACCAGCTATTAGACAGTCCCATTGTAATCAAAAAGAGACAATTGACCCCCTGCCTAGGACATGCCCGTGTTAAAATGACTAGTCACGTGGCTATTGAAGTAACTAGCTCCCACCCTAAATGATGGGTAAAATCACTAGTTCGGTACTGTCTCCTAGAACTGCTGGGTTATCACTCTTCATTCATCAAGATGTCAGTTAATTAAAAATGTTTATCACGTTTACAATGTTGACACACTCTGGTTGTTGAGTGAGTGAATGAATGAATTATACAATAACAAATAACCGAAAAATAAATACCCATACATACAACACATACCTATGTATGTAGGTGTAATGGATGTACATATAAATGTGTAAGACTGTGTATGCGTGTAAATAAAAATAAAATACAAATAAACCAGAATAAATATGAGTTTTTTTGTTGTATTTAATTAATATTACTCATACGTAGAGTTATTTTAGGGTCTCCCTTAAACAGGCCACAGGTATTAAGTTTCAGACTATGATTGTCCGGCTGTTCAATTTTGTGAGCTACCACGTACAAGAACCAGCATTCAAAATTTTAATGAAGTATTGAAGGAAGAAGGAGAAACTATGATAGGCTACTTTTCAAAGTTGGAGCCAAGGATTCTCGGCTTAAAGATAGCCGATCATTTAAATTTTTTTTTATAAAGTAACAAATCAGTCCTAAAGATATTGCAGCAGTATTTCTTAATGGATTACCCTTAATTGGTTGACATGTGTTTTGTATAAATGCATTTATTAATATATTTATTTTCATAACCTTTACTCTGGCCCCTACAAACACTCGCACACACTCACGCACGCACAAACGCTTGTTTTCGGTTGTCTGAATAAATATGACAGGTATTTGATTCTGACATGTGTCAGGATATGAAATTCATGTTTCAAGTTGAATATTATGCTCTAGGTATGTTGTGTGGCCTTGTACAATAAAACATATGAAGGCGTAACCGCAAAAATATCTTAAGTGCAAAAAAACAAACTTAACTTTTTGTGTGATAGTTGGCATATTTAAATTCAGTGTAAACATCTTTAACTTCTAAACTGATAGTAATAATATTTGCCTTGGCAATGGAGTAGGTGATATTAGGTTATGAATTTGGACTTTAAACAGCAAGGTAGGCTGAACCTCAGTACCCCAAATTGGGGTACCTAGTTTTATTTTAAAACATTTGCACAATTTACATTTATTTAAGGTATTGGACATTGTTAGCTAAGACCTTCTCCCATCTATCTGTTACCATATGGCTTTCAAGACAAAAGAAGTGTTCAACTTTTGAGGTCAATATCGGATACTCTGTTCAAAAGTGAAGCGTATCCCAGAGAGAGCGTTCTGCATCGATCGAAACAAACAGGCAAAACTTCTCAACTAAGTATATACTTCATTGTACATAATTTTTAACAGGTATTGTAACATGTGGCCTAGCGTTGCACAGTGAGGCAGAATCAAAATTTGTAGGAAATAGATCTGGCATTTCTAAACGGCTGGTGCGATCGGAATAAAATTTGACTTGGTCGTGGGCAATATTTTTGAAGGACGGAGTTTTAAAGTGGCATATTTTTGAATGTAATTAAGATACTGACTTGAAACTTTTTTTGTAGGACCAAATATTAACTTATCTAAACAAAGGACCCGACAGACGCACAGTGGGAGAAAACCTTAATTTAGTGGAACTAAATTCGTATCTTCTAAACGCTTCGCCAAATTAATTTCATTTATATGGAAATATTGCGACTTTATGGGGTCGCAAATGCAAAATATAGTAACATTGGGTCTTTGATAATGGTCATTATGTTGAAGCTACATTTGTCGAATTGGCAGTCATTTATTCAGTTTGTTTTGCCAAATCACAGGCATTGGTAACAATACAACCAAATTACGGAAGATCAGGGAGAGAAGAGCAGCTGAAACAGCTGCGGAACGAGAATCACGTCTTCAGGAAAATCGGGAGAGGGCATCAACGTCTAGATACGCTAAAACTGAAAGAGAATTCGAATCACGGCTTCAGCAAATGCGTCGCAGTGCATATTTATCGAGAGCTGCAGAGACACCACAACAGCATATTGAAAGACTAGAATCCAATCGCTCCCGAATGGCTCGATCAAGAGAAAGAATCGATTTAAAGTTGGTGGCATCACAAGGACGTACTTAGCTTACATTGCAGCGTTTTGAAGTTACATAAGGATTCCCCGGGAAAGTGAAGATCGAACGGTAAAGTTGTTCCGCCACCAATTATTGAGCCGCCACTCCGACTTCCAAGCACTTCCTTCAAAATATCCGAAAGTACAACTCTTGCTTTCAAATTAGGTCCCTCAGGGCAACTAATATCGTAAACAACGTCGTCTTCATCCCAACCTTTAAAGCTCAAGGCCAAATATACCACAGAATTGAATCATTGCTCCATCTTCTCAATGATGACGCGAAATTCCTTAAAATTTGTTTCACTGGAAATGAAGCTACAGAAGCCGAACGCTATCGATGAATATGCGTGTGCATTTGCTGCAAGTTCCATCTGCCGAAACATTATCAAAACAATTGTTGGACATCGGAAATGGAAAAATTCCAATTGATTCCGCCACAAATGAGAATATTAATTTGCAAAATGCTAATTAATATTCAAGCCACTGTCGACAAGGTATTCCCAAGTCTTACAACAAATACACAAATTGGTATTGTCTGTGGGAACGTGCAATTTTGACACCAAAAAATTATGATGTCAACAAACTCAAAATCCATTGAAACTAGCTGGCGAAACAATGAAATACAAATCGTTTGACACAGTAATGAACGCAGAATAAGCTGTCACACAGTGGTATGAGAAAAAAAAGAGGGAAGTAGATCTGTAACTTCTAAACCCTTAGCCCGATTTTAATGAAATTTCACAAGCGCAAAGTGTCGTTAAGTTTAAGTTTTGAATCTGGACCTCATAAGCCCACCAGGAGCTGAGCCAGTGATCCCCAAAGTAGGACACCTCGCGTATGGTCAATTTTAAAAATGATCATATTTCTTCGTTTATAATCCTATATTTTTAAAAATGCGGACCAAGGTATGGCAAAATTTAGAAATTTAAATAAGTCGGTAAATATAAGAGATAAATACCACATGAATGCATGCTTTTCAAGACCAAGCCAAGCGCTTTCCAAAAGTATAAAACAGTGGCAAGTGTATAAAAATTTTACATGAGCACCTATATCGCCGCTCCTGGAGCATTTATAAGGCTTATTTTAATAACTTAAACTCGAATACTCTACGTAAAATTTTATCACGATCGTGCCAGCCGTTTTGAAATGCCAGATTTATTTCCAAAAAATTTTGATTCTGCCCCACTGTGGACTGTAAGTTTTAGATTTGCATTAAAAAAATGAATATCGAATATATTGTTGGTTAAGATATTTTTGCGGTTAGGGCTTGATATAATGTCGTATTATTTTTTGCTGCTGATGCTGTTGTTGATGTTTTTGTTCATTATGTTTATGGCTAATTAAGTATTGTCATATGCCAACGGGTTAATTTAAAGTTTAAATAAAACGTGCTTTATTTTCAATCAAATAAATATTTGACTTTTGTTCATCTGTTTATATATTTGCAGATATAAAAATACAAATAAAAATATAATTGAAAAAATTATATGGCAGAATATGAAGAGGACAATAATTACGACCCATAGTGAACTAAATATAATAATCTCCAGTTTTTATTTAAATAATAAAAAATTTAAATATTTACGTAAAATTATTTTAATAATAATATGTTGGTTTCACTTATTAAATTTTGTTGACAATTTAAATGCAAATAAATTCCTTATACTCTCATTTTCATACTGGTTTCATTCTAATTTTGTGGATTTTTTCTTTTCCTTTCAATTCTAATGAAAAAAAATTTCTTATTAAATTAAAATCGTAAAAAATTTATGTTCACTCTCTTTTACAGCCAAATAAAATCGTTTTGCTTAAAGAAATTCATCTCCAAAGGTAGTGAAAAACACCACCCAAAGCTCTGTTAGGAATTTTAAGCTCTATTTAATGAACTACAAGTAGGTAAAGCATCAGGGGCTGCTGCAATTGACTTTTACAAGATTCATTTTTTTTTGCTCTTGTTGTGCTTCTTGTATATCCCTTGAGTTTTTCGTTTTGCCATGAGAAGAGCAAAAGTTTTTCCAATGATTTGTTGTTGGTTTTTTATGATTCATCAGGAAGATTAAATAGTTGTAAATTTTTTTTTTTAATTTATTTTTGCTGTTGAGTATGCTAAAAAGGCAATTGGGGCTTAAACTTTAAGAAAATTAGGTTAATATTTTCTTAAAATGTTATTTTTTTCATTCTTAAAATTATGTTTATATTCAAGAAGTTAATAAATTATAGACTTGATTTAGTTTTACGTGGAAAAATTAATGAGATCAAACATTTTGCTTCCAAAATTAAATTGTTTGAAATTCTTACCAAAATGTGAGCGCTCTTCGAAGATAGCTCGTCAATTTCCTGTACGTTGGATGGTTGCTAATGTAATGTCTATTCCTAGAATGACATTACATGGTTGACTTGAGGATTGATATTTTAGTAAAATTAAATAATTGTATAAAATTTTGGGACTTCATTTACCTTAATAACTAAAAAAAAATCATATGGTGATTTTCCACGAATAAAAACATAAAATTTTAATTAATGTAAAATTTTAACAATTGAAGATATCATAACAAAATTTGGAACCAATATAGACTCAAATGTTCTTAAATCAATGGCATTAGAATTTTTGAAATTCTTTATTTTCAAATACCGAAATTCCTAAAACGGGGAAAATGTGTTCCAAAAACTGAGTTTTTTTAGAAAAGTTTCTACTGTGACGTTATTTACCATGTGATAATAAAACTACTTAGTAGCTATTTAAGAAACATATACAATTATACAAATATGGATCTTTTTTGTACATCGGAGCTTTGCCTTTTTAGAATTTTTTACTCAAACCGAATTTTTTTTTTTAAAATTGGCCAAGTTTGGATTGGACTGTGGGGTTGTATATCCGCTTAAGTGAGCCAAATTTTTCTTTACACGCTTTTGCATTAAGTTATCTTTCCTAATCATATAAAAATTCTATATGTCCCTAAGAAATTTTTTTTCTACAAAAGAAAAAATATATGGGCTTTGGGAAAAAACGTAAAAAATACGACCCTTTTTACAAGTTCCAACTTTGGATGCGTATAACTTTTTATTAGGAAGAGATAACTATTAGCAGGTTATTTTTATTTAAGTTAGAATTTTATCGCCAATATAGCTGATATTTAATTTCGACCCTCCGTAGGCCCGCCATGTCTAAAAAAACCATAAAAAGATCGAGCAAAATTAAAAAAAATAAATAAATAAACCTGAATATCTCTTCAACTAATAGAGATAACCTACACCTGTAAGCGTATTCTTCTCAAGAGTAGATCTTCTCAAGGACTATTTATATTCAAAATGTGTTCAGCTCATTCGGATCATAAATTGATTTTTGACGATTTTTTTTAAAAAAATTGAGACCCGAGGTGACCAACTTTGAGAGGCTACGAACTTGCCCCCATTATCGCTAAGGAGCTGAACAAACGAAAATCAACTCGAAAACACCTCAGCTCAAACCATGTGAAATTTCGTAACAATATCTGCAATAGTTGCCAAGATACCGAATTATTTCCAAAAAAAAATTTTTTAAACCACTGTGGGTTGTGCGAACAGACTCGATTTTAAAGCACGCAAAACTCAATGTTGAATCAGAAGAATCAGAACCTCTTGATGTTCTAGGCAATGTGCAATGTGCGTTGGACAAAACATATTTTTCAAAAATACTTCACGCCATCTGATGTCCTTACTGTTTACAACACTTATATTCGACCAGAAATGGAATACAAGAAATGAAATTTTCTGCGAGTTGTTAAGTTTTCTCTATTTAATTTGTCAAGTCAAAAACATAAGGTAGACAGGTTATATATCAATGGATAGGGGATATTGACTATTTTTTAAACTATACTTAACTTTTAGCAATTAAAAAATTTATGGAATAATTGTTTGAAAAATATGACAAAAAAGGATTTTTTTTAAGTTTTTGCAAAGTTAAACATTTTTCAAAATTGAAATTGAATTTTTATTTATGAATATTGTTTTAATAAAATCTTACAGTTTTATTGATTTTTCTATTAGAAATAGAAAAAAAAACAAATTTTGAAGTTTGTAATCAGGAATCCCGCAATTCCGAAAAAAGTTTTGGAAAAATCCCAAAAATGGAATTGTTTAGTTTTTTGGCTCTAATATCCATACCAGGGGCGGACTTTACAAAATAATTGAAAACATATTTGGTCATCTAAAATAGGTTACTATATTTTGATATCGACTATGCGATTTGAGTATTTTTGCCCTAAATTTGAATTTTACATAGAAAAAATAGCCATTTTTTTGATGGCTCTGGTCCCCTCGGTATGAATAATTTTCAAATTTGTTTTTATTTAAAATATTTAATATAAATTTAGTTTTTCAAAAAGTATTTATTCCTAATACATCTCCTTAGATATTTTTTTTAAATAACTTAAAAAGAAAAAAAGTACTTTTTTTCCCAAAAACTAGTAAAAATCGCCTTTTAAAAAATTTTTAAACTCATTTGTAGTCAGTCATGATTTTTAAAGAATTATTCGTTTATTTGACATATACATTTGTTGTTAGTTCAATGAAAGTAAAATGGAGAAAATCGGAAAATATTTGGACCCGCTGTTAACAAAAAAGTGGAATAGGGAGTTTAAAAATGTTGAAATTTTAATTTTCAAATGCGAATATCTACTAAGTTATAAGAGATAATTGATAGCTACGACAGTGCTCGACGAGGAGGTTGTATATGTGTAATGGTTTTGAAATCGAGCCAAAGAAATAGGATCGTTTTAAAAATTTAACATACCCGAGGTGTCCTATTTCAAAATTCAAAACTTAAACTCGACAACAGTTCTTCTTTACGCATGTAAAATTTCGATCAAATCGGACTAAGGGTTAAGAAGTTACAGATTTCTTTCCCTCTTTTTTTTCTCATACCACTGTACGGTGCACAGTGGCTCATTATCGGTTTTTATAGCCCAAAACTATGTAACTTTTGAACCGATAGAGATATTTTAGAATTTTTTTTGATGTACAGATAACTTCTTGAGTCTTTCTCCAAGTTTTAATTTCATTAAAATCGGTTCAGCAGTTGTTGATCAATTTAAGGTTAAAGTTGAACTTTTAATTTTTGTGTACCATTTAGTATGAAAATGCAAATTTTTGGTTTTTTGAATCAGCATAACTTATAAAAAAGTTGTAAGCAGATAAAAACAAGTAAGGAAGTATGTTCGGTCAAGCTCGACCATATAATACCCTACACTATAATTTATTTTCGTGAATGATTTTCGTAAGAGGCCATTATATGGGACCTATAACTAATTTTAGACCTATCGCTATGAAATTAGGTCGTGTGATTTATGTCTATATGGAAGTTATTTCTGTTGAATTTTGTGTTTATACCAGCATTTTTAGCAGATTATGCTCGTTAAAGTGATTTTTGGAAGCGAGCTATGGCTAATTGTGGACCGATCATCATAAAATTAGGTAACATTAATTCTGTTTATATAAAATTTATTTGGAGCAAAATTTGTGTAGATATCTACATAAATTAACCATTTACTACCGATAAAGTAAAATTTCGGGAGACCATTTGTATGGGTGCTAGGTGAAATAATGGACCGATTTCAGTCAGTTTCAATAGGCTTCGACCTCGGGCCAATGTACCAAATTTGATCGCAATATCTTTTACTTTGCGCCAGTCATATGAACAAATAAAATAAAAATAGAACAAAAATTTGGGAGTAATTTCATTCAAATTAAAAAAGTGTTCAACAAACAGATCAAAACAGGTCAACAAGTATATATAGGCTTATAGAGGACACTTTGGCCTTTCTCCTGATGGTAAAATCAGTTTAACCTTTTAACCCTAAGCACTTTTTTCCACTGAAATTCAAATTTGACTAAATTATAGTACCTGGGTAAAAAATTAATAACACATCAGGTATAAACGGAAGAGTGACAAATCATACCAGATCTTAAAGACTGTTATCCTACCAATATAACAAAAAGAAAATCATCCAATTGTCGATAATAGTTTGCGAGTAATGATAATTTACTTCTGATAAAATTTACAAAAATCAATTTTTTTATAAAATGACACAAAATATTTGACGCACACAATTGACAATATTTTTATATAATTTTTTGGCTACCTTAGTTCCAATGTGTTTACTATTGAATGGCATTAAAATTTTTGAAATCGGAGTTAACAAAAAGTTGGACTTTTGGCCGATGGACGAGGTGCTCGATAAGGAGATTCTATACATGTAATTTTTTTGAAATCGGAACACCAACGAAGACATAGCATCGTTTTAAAAATTGAATATACTCGAGATGTCCTACTTTGGGGACCCCTGACCGCACCCCTGTTGGGCCCATGCGATCAAAATTCAAAACTTTAACTCGACAGCACTTCTTCTTTGCCCACGTCAAATTTCATTCAAATCGAACTAAGGGACTAAGTTACATATTTATTTCTTTTTTTGTTTCTATACCACTGTGCGACATTTAAGAAAATTATTTGATGCAGTATTTTTTTATTATCTTTTATTTAGAAACATTTGTACAATATAAATTTATTAACCCTTTCACGACCATAAGACTATTTGGATCATTTTGTCTATTTAATGTGAATCAGTTGGCGCCAAGAAAACATATTTTTCAATCAAAACAAAAAAATGTTTAACGGATTTAATGGAATTTTGGTCATAAAGTGCAAATGATCGTTCCACATACTCACGTTTATGGACTACATATCAATGAACGGAACATGAATAATGATTTTATAACTTTTTATAACAAAAATGCACTTACCAAGCCTAATATATATCGCAATATACAATTTAAAAAATCAGTTTTACAATTAAAATTATTTCTCCACAATTCTTGAACACAGTACCAAAACAAAACTGTCAATTTTCTAAGCCAATAACGAATAAATGTAACCGAACTTGCTTTAATATAAACACATTAATAAGAGACACCTTTACGACCTAATTAAAATGGCATCCATTATTTTTTTCGTTATTTAGTTATTCAATATTTATACCCTACACCACCACAGTGGGGAGGGTATAATTCGTTTGTGCAGATGTTTGTAACGCCCAAAAATATTAGCCTAACACCCACCTTAAATTATACCAATCTACTTAGAATCACTTTCTGAGTCGATTAAACGATGTCCGTCCGTCCGTCCGTCTGGTCGGCTGGCTGTCCATGTAAACCTTGTGCGCAGAGTACAGGTCGCAATTTTGAAGATATTTCGATGAAATTTGGTGCATATTATTTTTTCGGCTCAAGGACCAAGCCTATTGAAACTGGCTGAAATCGGTCCATTATTTCACCTAGCCCCCATACAAATGTCCTTCCGAAATTGGACTTTATCGGTCATAAATGTATAATTTATAAATGTATCTCCACAAATTCCGCTCCATATAAGTTTTATATATACAAAATTCATGTCACCAAATTTTGTTACGATCGGTCCATAATTAGTCATAGCTCCCATATAGACCAGCTTCCGAAAATCACTTTAACGTGCATAAATCGCTTAAAAATTTTGATTTACACACCAAATTCAACATAGTTAACTTTCATTTAGACATAAATCACACGACCTAATTTCATGGTGATCGGTCCATAATAGGTCATAGCTCCCATATAAGGCCCACTTCCGAAAATCACTCAAAAATATAAATTATTGAAATTTTAAAAGAAACAATTTTTTTCTCTTTTACTTAGTGTAGGGTATTATATGGTCGGGCTTGACCGACCATACCTTTTTACTTGCTTTATCTTTTATTTTGAAACATTTGCACAATATAAATTTATTAAAGGTATTGGTCATTGTTAGCGATGACCTTTTCTCATCTTTTGAGGCCAAGATCGAATCAAGCAAATCAGACACTTTGCCCCAAAATGCAACGTATCCCACAGAAAGCGGTCTGCGTCGATCGAAACAAATAGTAGTCGGAAGGACCACAATGTGGACTATAAGGTGGATGAGGCAAAACTTATCAACCACTTCATTATAAATAGTTTTTTAAAGGTATTGCAACTTGTGATCGAATGTTGTCATGATTGAATATTATATATTATGGCCGAATATTCTGTGCGTTTTTCGGACAATACTTAAACGAATATGTAGCACTTGGTATAGGTTCCTGTGATGGTCTGGCCAGATTTCAGCAGCTCATAATAGACAGATTGGTCCCACCAAATACAGAACATTGCCTTAGTGGCATTTATATTTGGCTTTGGTATCGATTCAGCTCTTTGGCCGATCTTCACATACGACCTCTTACACTTCGGGTTATCGCAATGGATCCGTTTTGCATCGCATGTGATTATTCGGTGCAAAGCAGCATTTCAGACATACAAAATCACCTTTCAAGTTCTCCCGGCTTCAATTCGTATGTTACTCAATTTCCCTGCTTTTGCATGAATCCTGCTGCTCCCAAACATTTTGAAATTGCTGCTTGAGTAGCTCCCAATGATTTTGCAAACTCTGGTTGAGTTTGACAACAATCTTAATGGAGTAATGCTTCCAATTCTTGCTATTCAAAATTTATTGGTTGGAGATTTTTGTCTTCGGTGTCAAAATCACCACTTCTGAACCGAACAAAACACATCTCGCTCGTTGAAACCGATGAAACACATTCACCATAAGCTTTGGTAAGCAATCGGTGTGCTTCAGCAGCACATTTAGCTACGATTCATGTCACACCTTCCTTTTGCGCTTCTTTGGAAGTTCTTTTTATATTGCTCTAAACTGTGGTGAATGTCTATACCATTCCAGCCAGTTGTTTGTTTAATTTTTCATTTCTTTGACTTTAGATTTTTTGTTTAAATTTTAATGGTATTTTTCTTGTTATTAAAAGAATTTCTGTTTCCTTCCAAATGAGTGCGTCATTTCATAAAGTCAGTGATGCACATAAAAGGAAAGAATGTTTCTTTTTATGAAAAACTGCATCGTTAAACAAGTAGAAAAATGAAAAAGAAAATTATTTAACAAAAAAAATAAAAATAAAACGAATTTAATAAAAGAAATTTATATAAAAATTTAAGAACAAAATTAAGGACAGTTATTTGGATGAATTGATAAGATAATTGGAATTGTAAAGGTAAAGGTTTAGCTAGAAAAAATTGGGCAAAGAAAATATAAAATCGAATGTTGCTTATTAAAGTAAAAAGTTTGAATGAATGAATAAATAAATGAATTGAAATCATCATTTAGTCATGATTCTTTAACAATTCCCTATAAAATATACATATATCTTAAAACTACAAATTTTCTTTCATTTGTTATGAATTTTCTTATTCTAAAAATGTATTCTTTTTACACATAAAAGATACATTCATTTTTTTACATTTTCTTTCTTACCAGCAAAAATTAAATAAGAAAAATTATTCCCAGTTGGTTAAACAAGACATTAGTACAAGTCTTTAACATAAATTTTGTCTTACAAAATGCAGCATGCAACAAATATGTATACAATGCTGCTGCAACCAACAGCTCGGCTCTGGGAAATGTGAATAGTACAACATGATCAGTGTAGCCAGATGTGGGGATTTGTCCCCAATTTGGGGATTTCAAGATTTTTTTGGGGACAGAATTTCGTGGGGAGGGATTTGGGGATTTTAACAAAATTTGGGGATTTACATCCATTTTTGGGGATTTTACATTTTTAGACATTAGCGGTATTCACAATGTAGAGTACTTGGCCTAGTAATAAAGCAGAAGAGCTATTTATTGAAAAACATTTCAATTTCTAATCTATTTGGTTTTATATTTTGTTTAAATAATCATATTTTATTTCTTTCATTTCTTCAGAATTTGATGAAAAACATAAAAAACACAAAGATTTTTCGTTTTCAGAACACTACTTTGATAATAAAAAAATTAAAAAAGGATTTCATCAAAAGTTCACAGATATTAAATAGTTTTAAATTCTTACTAAACACAGAAAGCTGAATCATTCTCTAGGAGCCAATTTTTGACTTCGTATTTAAATGTTAATTACACTGTGCGAAAGTGAAAAAAATGTCAAAAAATTTCAAAAACATCCTCAAATTCAGAATTTATTCAAAAAAAAAGTTTTCCATGATGTTCTTCAACTTATCGTCGACCTGTAACTTAAGCTGGCCACACACGGTTGATTTGTGATTATGATTTGGTCGTGTTCGACATCTTGTTACTTGTTAATGGGGATGTGCGCGATACTTTTTTCTGGATTAAAAAATCGAATATTATAAAGCTCTTGATTTCTCAAGGAGTTATAAAAACTAATTCATACAAAAATCGGATAAACATCAAGAATTCTTTGGCAGGTTTCAAAGTAAAATGACATCTTCCAAACAATTTGTTCCAGAATCGATGAATCAACATTTTGAAAACTGACAATGAGGTAAATAGATGTAAAAATGCTTGTCGTATGTTATTATGCCAGATTGCAACTTTAGTTTGTTTAACTCAACATAGTAAAATTTAGTATTAACAATATAATTTAATTTTTTTTATGGTGACAAAATTGGGGATTTCAATTTTGAAATGGGGATTTTTTGGGGACATCGACTTTCAGATTGGGGACATAAGGTAAACTTTGTCTGGCAACACTGAACATGATGAAGAAATCTAACAAAAACACAAAATTATTATATAAATAAATAAGAAATATCTTTACATTTCTTTCAATATTTTTGCTTGTGTAATATTGCAAATGAAATAGTAGTTGTAGTTATAGTTATAGTTATAAAGACATTTACAAGTTTTAAATTAAAAACTTTAAGGAGTACAGAAAATATGAAAATATTGTATAAGAATGTTAGCTAGAAGATAAACAGAGATGTAAATGGATTAGTTCTGTTTGACTTTGTTAAAGTTTATAAAAATAAGACATTTTTGTATTAAAATTAAGACAAGATAAGAAATTAACGATTTTTTGATGATTTCAGAGAAATGTATTCTGTTAGTTTTAGAATTTTGTATGGTTTTACTTTTAAATGTCTGCTTTTCAATGTTCTATTGTATCCCAATTTGTATTTATACAGAAAATCTCGAAAAATACATCGAAATGTCAACAAGTTGCTTCAGTTTTCTCACATGCAAGTTAAATTTAATATTTTGGGTATTGCCAAAAAGCCATAAATATAAGAAAACAAGTAAGAGAGCTATATTCGGCTGTGCCGAATCTTATATACCCTTCACCAAAGGTAAACAAAAAAAAATTTTTTTTTTTCGAAATTGTTTTTTAATTTTTTTTAAAAAAAGTTTTTTCCAATTTTTTTTAGTTTATAAAATTTGTTTTTTTGAAAAAAAATTGTTTGATGAAAAAAATAATTCGGGTTAAAAAATATTTTTCCTGATTTTGACCATTGTAGGTCCAACTTACTATGCCTTATCTACATCGTTGCAATGGACTTTGAAATATCTATCATTAGATATCCATATTGACTTAATAATCCAGATATAGATCAAAAATAGGTCAAAAATCGAGGTTGTCCCGGTTTTTTGCTCATATCTTCGTGATTTATGGACGGATTTTACTGATTTTAAATAGGAAACTTCTCGAAAGCATGTCTGACAGAATTACTGATTTCAACAGACAGACATGGCTTAATCGACTCCGCTATATATAAGGATGCAGAATATATATACTTTATAGGGTCGGAAAATTATATTATGGAAATTACAAACGGAATGACAAACTTATGTATACCCTTCGGCTGTGCCGAATCTTATATACCCTTCACCAAATTATACTTCAAAATACAAATTTTAAATATTTTTAGGTAAACAATATTTATTTTTTTTTCCAAAGTTGTTTTTTTAATTTTTTGTAAAATTTTTTTTTTGAATTTTAAAATTTTAAAAAAAATTTTTTGTTTTTTAATTTTTTTTTTTGGTGAAAAAAAAAATTCAGGTTAAAAAATATTTTTTTCCGATTTTGACCCATTGTAGGTCCAACTTACTATGGTCTTATATAGTGTTTATAAACCGGTTAACCGAAAAACCGGTTTTTCTTCGAAATCTCGGTTTTTTGCGAACCGGTTAATTTAAATGTTGATTTTCGGTTAACCGGTTTATCCGGTTTTATCACTCGGTTAACCGGTTTTTAAAATTTGGGACTAAAATTAATAAATCTCACGTTTTTATGCATTTTTAATATTCATTGTGTACACATTATTGGTTACAAACCTCTTTAGATTGATATAATATTAATATTTAAGAATTACAATGATTCTAAATAGTAGAGGACGATGAGTTTACTTAAAAACTTTTTCAGAATAAATTGCACATAATGAAACTACTTAAAAATTACAATTAAATTCCGCATAATTCTATAAGTTTATGCTAAATTTTACTAATGATTCATTAAAAACTTAGTGATGATTTTACCAAACTTTAAATTGAATTCGATGTACATACCTTCTTTAAATAAATAGGACTTCATTAGTGTGTTTTGTTCTTAACATTTTAATTTATTAATCATTTCGTTAGCTTTTCAGAAATATTACAGGAGAGACAAAAAAACGTTCTAAATCCATGATTTGAAATATGATAATGGAGTTTTATTAATTATTTGGTATGATTTATAATGACAAATAATCACAGCTAAGAAGAAGTGCTTTTGCATCTTCTAAGTCCTTTTTGTTTAAAACAATTCAAAAACTTTTTCTTTTCATATGTATCGGGTATGTGTTCATAAATACAAATAAGGCAAACAAAAATGTCAAGGAAATATAAAATAAAAATAAAGTTTGCAGAAAAATATCAATCAACAAAGAAATAAAATATTTGTAAACTATCGTGTATACCGAATAATTTCAATAATATTTTAAATTTGAAAAGTGTTAATACTCAGTATTGCCGTCTATAAATACTAGGGTATTCATTCGACTAATTATCGTTCGATTAATCGAGTAATTTCTTACGAATAATTATTCGAACAATTTAAAAATGGCAATTTTCGAATAACGAATAATTCGAACAATTTTATGTAGAATAATCGAATAAAACGAATATATATATAAATTTATTAAATTGCTTAACATTTTTCATAATTTCAAATTCAAATAAGTAATAATGACTCACAAAAATTGTATTGTTTCTGAAATTTGACAAATAACTAAAGACAAAGGGACTTTCGATCGCTGTAGATGAGTGTTACGATAGCTACTTCTATAAATATATAAATATTACTGCAAAATTTACAATTCTAAAAACAACTCTTTCAAAATGTTTAACTTAGGACTTGAACCAATGAAAATAAAAGGTACGGAATAAAATATTTTTTATTTAGCTGGCGAAATATTAGAAGAATAGCAATTAATAATCCAAATATTAACTTAGAGTAAAGTAGAGTTGAATGTGATGGAGAATGTGATTTTGAAACGGTCATCGAAAGTGATATTGAGGATGACATTTATAATGATTATATTGAAATAGATGAAGGCCATGATCTTAAAATGTATGTATATAAGTGATGTTATTAACCGCGTACGTAAGTGTTGCAAAATATTTAATAAATCGAATGATAAACACAAATATTGCAAACTAACGTTTTGTTGCAAGAAAAGCATGGAGTTCGTCTTATACAAGATGTTGGCCATCTTTGTCTAACATGGTAATAAACTTTTTGAGTATTTGTAAATGCGTCAATCATGCACTGCCTGACTTTAAATTAGCCAAGTTCACTGACAATGATATCAAACTTTGGACAGATTCCCTTTATTGTGTAATTTCCCAAGACCACTATATTAAGCAAAGATTCGGCAACGTTGATAGAGCTTGATGTATATACAATTTGTTATAAATAATTTAGAAATAGAGAATAATTAATTTACTCAATTTAAAACCCGAATTGATGAACGACATAAAAAAGTACTTAATACGTTTATATTGTATTTGAATTCAGGATCATGTCCAACTAGCTCAAATTTTTTAAAGCATTGTTTTGCAGATTGTTCGGGAGTTAATCTGATCAGAATATCTCTGTTGAAAATTTAATAATAAACTTTGTTTTTGAATGTTTTTTAACATTATCAATACTTGAATTGTTAACTTTAACGTTATTTTTTGTTTTTCTTTAACAATAAAATATTAAAAAACCGACTTCAAAACTTCATTCTTTACTTTTAAAAAAAAAAAATTATTCGAATAATTCGATTAATTTTAAACGTGTGATCGAATTATTCGAACAAGTTAAAATCTCTTATTCGAATTATTCGTTTTATTCGAACAAGAGAAAAATCGAATAATTAGATTACCCTAATAGATACACATTTTTTAAATTGAAATAAAATTTTTATTTATGAATGTTTTTTAATGAAATTTCATAGTTATGTAGATCTTTCTATTTAAAATGGAAAAATAAAAACAAATTTTTGAAATTTGTTATCAAGTATCCCGCAATTCCCCAAAAAATCTTTAAAAATCCCAAAAATGGGATTTTTTCGTTTTTTGGCTTTAATATACATACCAGGAGAGGGATTATCGGAACCCTTTACAAAATAAGTAAGAACTTATTGGGCCATCTAAAATAGGTTACTATATTTTGATATCGAGTATGCGCTTTGAGAATTTTTGCCCTAAAGTTGAATTTTACATAAAAAATAGGCAATTTTTGAATGGACCTGAAAATTATAAATGTTTTTTTCATTTAAAAAATTTGGTGTAAAGTTAGCTTTTCAAAAAGTGCAAATTCATTATACATCCTCTTAGAAATTTTTTAGATAACTTAAAAAGAATAAAAGTACTTTTTTCCCAATAAAATTGCGAAAAATCGCCTTTTTTATTTTTTTTAATTCAAATGCATGTAACTTTGGACTCAGCCATGATTTTTAAACACTTCTTTCTTTATTTGATATATAGATCCATTGTTAATCCTCGGTCACCACAAACCTGGAGTAGGGTGGGTAAAAATGTTGAAAATTAAATTTTCAAATGCGAATATCTCCTAAGCTAGAAGAGATAATTGATAGGTTTTATGTAGCGCTCGACGAGGACATTCTATATGTGTTTTTTTTAAATCGGAACATAAACGAAGAAATAGGATCATTTTAGAAATTGAACATACCCGAGGTGTCCTACTTTGGGAACCCCTGGTCCCCCTCCTGGTGGGCTCATGGGGTCCACATTCATAACTTAAACTCGACTATACTTCCTCTTTACGCATGTGAAATTCAAATTGGCGTAAGGGTTTAGAAGTTACAGATTTATTTCCCTCTTTTTTTATTCTCATACTACTGTGCGTCGTTGGAAAGGCCTTTGAAATATCTATCATTAGATATCCATATTGTCTATATTAATGACTTAGTAATCCAGATATAGGTCAAAAATTGGTAAAAAATCGAGATTGTCCTGGTTTTTTTCCTCATATCTCAGTATTTGTGGACCGATTTTGCTGATTTTAAATAGCAAACTTCTCGAAAGCACGCCTGACAGAATTATTGAAAATTTAGATCTCGAAGATATCTGGTCTTCTGGTCAGAAAATTGAAATCAATTTTCTGGTATTCATTTTCCATGTCGGAAATGATGCTTGAACGCTATAAAAGAAAATCGAATCATCGCTTGCGATGCAAAATGGATCCATTGCGATAAGCTGTAGCGTAAGAGATTGTATGTGAAGACCGACTAACCGGCCGAATCGACACCAGAGCCAAATATCCATGGCGCTTAGGTAATACTCTATATTTAGTGGGAGCAAATGGATCCTATCTATTATAAGCTGATGAAATGTAGCCAGACCATCACAGGGAACCTGTACCGAATGCAATTAAAGATGGGAAAAAGGTTATAGCTAAGTGCACAGTGGTTAAGAAACTTTTTTTTTTTTTTTGGGGAAATAATTCGGTATCTCGGGAACTATTGAAGATATTGTTACAAAGCGCTAATGGGGACCAGTACGTGGACACCCTTAAATTTGGCCATCTCGGGTCTAAATTTTTTTTTTTAAAAAATCATCAAAAATCCATTTATAATCCGAAATATATAGATAGTCCTTGATAAGATCTACAAAAAATACGCTTACATGTGTAGGTTATCGTCATTAGTTGAAGTGATATGTAGGTTTATTGATTTATTTTTTCTTTTAATTTTGCTCGATCCTTTTATGGTTCTTTAGATAAGGCGGGCCTACAGAGGGTCCAAATTTATTTTTAAAATAACGGTAGAGCGCCCTATTTTATGAAAAAATTTGTTTTTGGAACATATTTTCCCCTTTTTGGGAATTTCTGTATTTAAGTGCATACAATGGCAAAAATTATCAATCTGATTAAAATGTCTTTCGATCTATATAAGTTCCAAATATTATTACGATATCTTAAACCACTCGAATTTCCAAAAAAGGGCAAAATATGTTCCAAAAATTTTGATATTTCATTTTGTTGACCCGAGGTAAGCAACTTTTTTAGAACGCCCACGCAATATTTTTGAAGGGCGGAGTTTTAAAGTTGCATATTTTTTGAATCTAATTGAGATATTGACTTGAAATTGACTTTGTAAGACCAAAAGTTAACTTATCTAAATCAAATTGTTCCTAATATTTGAAATCCTATTAAAATTTTAACCGAGCGATTTCTAAAAATATAAAAAAGTTTTAAATAGGATGGGAAACAAAAAAATGCCACCTGTTTAAACATTTTACATGTCTATTTTGTAGGGCCTATTTTAATGGCTTAAACTCAAGTACTCCTTGCCTACGCCCACGTCAAATTTTATCTCGATCGGACCAGCCGTTTAGAAATGCCAGATTTATTTCCAAAAACTTTTGATTCTGCCCCACTGTGCAGAATCAGCATTTGACTTGTTTCCACTTTTCTTCCGATTTCCTCAAACATTGGGTCGAATACCAGCGAAATATAACCAGCATAGTGTTAGTAAAATAAATTTATATTACAATCTATTCTTAGTTGTTTCACTTAAGCCCCATTGTAACGACTTTAAATTAACAATTTTATCAATATGGATTTCATTCACTTTTCCACAGCCATTCAACTTTGCTAATGGCTACGACAGAAAATTAAAATAATAAAACTGAATCATAAATAAATACAATATTAAAAATGTAAAAAAATAAATAAATTTAAACAACAATGCTTATCTCAGTATTATTAATATTTGCCAGTAAACGGATAATGTTATTTTTATTTTCTTTTATTACGACACAAATGTCAAACTCAAATACCTACATATGTATGTATCTATATGTTTAAAACTTTTATTTATTGAAAGAAAAATCACCCAAAACCAAATGCATTGGTGAGCTCTTTGTTCAGGCTGATTTAATTGTTTTTAACGTGTTTTATTGAAATTATTTTGTGGAATCTGTAGAGAAACCTTTATTATTAATTAAATGAACAATAAAGAAATTGTTTATTCTCTCAAGCGTAAATACATGAAAAGTTCTGTCAATGCAATGCATTAAATAAATAATATATGTAACAACAAATTTAAAAATTATCAATATGTGAACAGTTATGAAAGAAAACAAACTGAAATATGTACCTTTATTATAATTTTATAACTGAGAAAATAAATATCCTATCTGAATATCTCTTGCACTAAAAACCTCATACATTATCTAAGTGTATTTTATACACTACACCATCATGGTGGGTATGTTGTAACGTGCAAAAATGATGTCCTAATACCCACCTTAAAGTATACCAATCTATTCAGGATCAGTTTCTGAGTCGATTAAGCGATGCGTCCGTCCATGTAAAGCTTTTAATCAAACTACAGATCGCAATATCAAAGATAATTCGGTATCTCGAGAATTATTCGAGATATTGCAAGGTTGGAGGTGAGATGCATTCGAATTGATTTACAGTTGTTCAGCCTCCTAGGCAGAATGGGGGCCAGTCATCCCCGGTTCAATCTTTTTTTTAAAAAATCCATTTATAATCCAAATGAGCTGAAATTTAAAATATTTAGGTTTATTATTTTTATACCCTTCGCCCACAAATGGCTGAGATATAAGGAAAAAACCGGGAAAACCACGATTTTTGGCCTATTTTTGATCTATATCTGGATTGCTTTGCCACTAATATAGACAATATGGATATCCAATGCTAGATATTTCAAAGTTCATTGCAACGATGTATATAAAGTAAGTTGGACCTACAATGGGTCAA
This sequence comes from Calliphora vicina, assembly GCF_958450345.1. Classification (NCBI taxonomy): domain Eukaryota; kingdom Metazoa; phylum Arthropoda; class Insecta; order Diptera; family Calliphoridae; genus Calliphora; species Calliphora vicina. Next base: position 25,815,483 of record NC_088784.1, on the reverse strand, counting down.
AATCGGGAAAAATATTTTTTTTGTCATAAATTATTTTTGCAAAAAAAAATATAAAAAAATTAAAAAAAAAATGTTTAAAAAAAATTTAAAAAAAAAAATTTAAAGAAAAAATTGGAAAAAACTTAAAAAAAAAAATAAAAAGCAATTTCGAAAAGAAAAAAAAAAATTATAAAAAAATTAAATTTTGTTTATCTAAAAATATTTAAAAATAATTTTTAAGTATAATTTGGTGAAGGGTGTCTATGATTCGGCACAGCCGAATATAGCTCTCTTGTTTTAATTTTTCTTGATCTTTTTTTTGTTTTTTTAGATATGACAGGCCTACGCATTTTCAATGCAATATATGAAATAATGTTAAGATTTTTCAAAGAATATAAGGTTTGTGGAGCTTCTGAAGGGTAAATATAGATTTTTTATATAATTATTTGATATTGGTGAAAACCTTATACATTTTTTGCACTTCATTTACCTTAAAAATTAGAAAAATATACGTATTAGAGTTCGTTTGTGACCAGGTCACTTCATTTGTTTTTTGGTATCATAATTTTTTGAGGGTTTTTACGTAAATAAAAATAATGGCGTCCTTTTTTTCAACGGTTCAAAGCACCTAATGACGCGGATTTTGAGCACATTTTTCTGTAGAACAAAAACGGTTGAATATATTGCAAATATGATTTCATCAGTCGATTCTACAGCAAAACTTTATAAAATTGAAAAATTAAAAAAAATTGATATTGATAGGCAAAGAATTAAGCTTTCATAAAATGTATCCATCAAATGTATATTCCATGAAATTGTGCAAGTTTTTATAAAAAGTTTCACTTTATTATACCCTTCATTCCGTTTGCAATTTTTACATTTTTCATTTCCGACCCTATAAAGTATATATATTCTGGATCCTTATAGATAGCGGAGTCGATTAAGCCATGTCCGTCTGTCTGTCTGTCTGTCTGTCTGTCTGTCTGTCTGTCTGTCTGTCTGTCTGTTGAAATCAATTTTCTGAAGACCCCAGATATCTCCGGGATCCAAATCTTCAACAATTCTGTCAGACATACTTTCGAGAATTTTGCTATTTAAAATCAGCAAAATCCGTCCATAAATAACGGAGATATGATCAAAAATCCGAGACAACCTCTGAAAATTTCATCAAAAAACACAATGTATTGCATGCTTTGACAAAAAAGCAACAAAACGTATGTTTGGATGTGCATGCTTTGCGTATTTTGTTTTTTTTGTGTTTTGTTTCTTTTGGCGTCGTTGTTGTTGTTTTTTATACAACTAAACGTTTGTTTGGTTGTGTGTTGGTTTTTTGAAAAAAAAGCAACAACGCGTTGTTTGTATGTGCATGCTTTGCGTATTTTGTTTTTCTTTTGTGTTTTGTTTGTTTTGGCGTTGTTGTTGTTTTTTATACAATTAAACGTATGTTTGGATGTGTGTTGGTTTCATTGCCTTGCGCATTTTGTTTTTGTTTTTTCTTTTGGTGTTTTGTTTCGTTTGGCGTTGTTGTTGTTTTTTGTGTTCTTGATAAATTTAGGATGCTGTACGCTGAAAGTGGGCAATGTACATACATACCTATATACTAATTATAAAAAATAATAATGCATCCACAACAAAGGTGAAGGGTATATAAGATTCGGCATAGCCGAACATAGCACTCTTACTTGTTTTTAATTTTTTTTCGTAATTTTTCAACTTCAACAATAGTTATTTTAATTTTTTCTATGAAAACCTATCTTGTTTTGCTCGGTATTTTAAAGACAATTTTATATAGACAAAAATGAGATATTACTTGTTAAAATTGGTTAATATGTGAAAAAGTTATTAAACTTTTTCGAAAAAAGTTCGAAAAAATTAACTTTGAAAATTAAAAATTTTACAAATATTTTTTTTGTATAGTTTTTTGTTTTTTTTTATCCGATTTGAATAATTAAAATCATGTTTTATCATTATTTCCTTTAAACATTGGTATACATTTTTATAAGCTTTCATATCAAATTAAGCAATGAAAAGCCACTAAATTCAAAAAGGTTGATAAATTATGTTCTTTTTTTAGATTTACAAATATATGCACGTCATTTTAAAGCGTAATCAGTTTTCTTTCCAAACCCATTAAAAACTTTAAAGTCGGACAAAAACTGACTAAGTTACAGGTCGATAAGTTGACGAACATCACTGAACACGGTTTTTTTGAATTTGAGGGTGTTTCTGAAATTTTTAGATATAATTTGTAATGTACTCAGAAAGACCTATAACTAGGGTTCCTACGCGGAGAGAGATAGCCATTTGGCAAAGAAGCATTACGGTTGAAATAACTGATTTTTTCACTTAACTCAAGCCACAGTAAAAAAATTCGGTCATTAAGAATAAAGCAAATTATCAAGGTCCATCACATTACAACTTTTAAGGATATTGATATTAAGAGAACATAATAACAATAATAATGGTTTAAGTTTGTTTATATACGATCGGATTTGAAAAATTTCTCTTAATGCTTTACAGATTTAACATAGACGAAATTCTTAAAATTTTTAATTAAACATAGAATTTATACCGATTAAAACTACGATCTGGACAAACCGATCAAATGCCACCATTAAATTTGAACCCTTAAAAAAGGTCTGGCAAATATTGTACAGCGAAATATAGCTATTTTACTTCTTTTAAAATGCTGGTAAATTTATAAGTCGATTTATTAAAAAAAAGTAACTAGTTTTTGGTTTAATTTATTATTAAACAAGTAAGAAAGTATATTCGTCAAGCCCGACCATATAATACCCTACACTAAGTAAAAGAGCAAAAACATTTTTCTTAAAAATTTTTATTTTTGAGTGATTTTCGGAAGTGGGCTTTATATGGGGGCTATGACCAATTATGGACCGATCACCATGAAATTAGGTCGTGTGATTTATGTCTCTATGTTGAATTTTGTGTGTATACCAATATTTTTAAGCGATTTATGCACGCTAAAGTGATTTTCGGAAGCGGGTCTATATGGAAGCTACCGATCGTAACAAAATTTGGTGACATGGATTTTGTATATATAAAACTTATTTGGAACGCAATTTGTGGGGATATTTTATAAATTAAACATTTATGACCGATAAAGTCCAATTTCGGAAGGACATTTGTATGGGGGCTAGGTGAAATAATGGACCGATTTCAGACAGTTTCAATAGGCATTGTCCTTGAGCCGAAAAAATAATATGTACCTAATTTGATCGATATATCTTCAAAATTGCGACCTGTACTCTGCGCACAAAGTTTACATGGACAGCCAGCCAGTCAACCAGACGGACGGACGGACGGACGGACGGACATCGTTTAATCGACTCAGAAAGTGATTCTAAGTCGATTTAGACCAATATTTTTGGCCGTTACAAACATCTGCACAAACGCATTATACCCTCCCCACTATGGTGGTGTAGGGTACAAATATGAATACAGATTTGATCTGTTGAGACATATTGAAAATTCGTACTTAATGGATATTCAGGAGTGAAAAGGGAAATTGGTACTTTTTTTGCTAATGGTACATTTTTAATATTATAAATTATGTATTAAACTTATCGTACATTTTTAATATTATAAATTATGTATTAAACTTATCGACATAAAAATTAGCTGATGTAGATCAGAGTGAAGTTAGAATCAAACAGAGAGAGAACTAATTATAATAATGCAGCTATAAACATGAAATGGAATAAATATGGTTCTGAGTAAATGATAAAACAAAGAGAGTAATTTTTGGTACTTTTTCTTATTACAAGAAAACTACCAAAAAATGTTTATTAAATAAGTAAAATAATTTTTATACCCTTCAGCATGAGTGACAAGGAATGGGTCAAAATCGGGAAAAATATGTTTTAATCCGAATTTTTTTTTTCATCAATAAATTTTTTTGTCATAAATTTTTTTAAAAAAAAATTTTTTTTAATAGTTCTTTGTTGAACTATTAAACAAAGAACTATTTTTTTGTCATAAATTTTTTAATAGTTTTTTAAAATAAATCATTTGTATTCTAGCTTTTTTCCTGAGAATTATTCAGTCATACGAAGCAAAATCTTCTCTCAATTTTCTGACAATCCAAAAGTCATAAGAACTATTGTCCCAAATTGGCTACAATTTGGAAGGGTACGTGAAGCACAACTAATAAAAATTCGACACTGTTTTTTTATGTTGAGTATTCTTTGTGATACAAATTAAGAAATTGCTAAATTTATTCTTTATAAAATTTCTAAAAAATCCTTTCAACTAGTTCCCTCTTTCATCATTTTAATTTAAATCCAAAAATCATTAAAGGTAATTTAGCAAAGTTATAATCCCATAATTGCATTCAATTGCAGCTAATATCCAATTTATTTGCAATTCTTCCCTTTATTCCCCATATAATACAAATTAACACACAAATTTCAAATAAAAAAATTATTGTTAGTCAAGAGAAATCAAAAACTATATTTAATCCCAAGTGGGAGTCATGCCATGTCATGTTCTGTTCTGTTCAGCAACTAAATAATATTGATATTGCATTGCATTCGGTCGGTCACTAATGTTCCTAATAATGACATTTAACATGGTTTCTATGAATGTTTCCAAATATAAATCAAATTACAAACGTAGTAGTATTAAATAAATCCTATGGCATTATTGCCAATGTCATTATATCACATTACGAGGTATTGGGGTCTGGCTACCTCCCACACACACAATTTATACATAAGTACCTACATAGAATAAACTCAGTAGTGCTGGATGACTAGTGATTTTACTCTCCAATAGATTACTTTTGACTCTCCTATAAATTACTTCTAGTGGGTAAAATGACTACTTTCTAAACAGGAGAAGAAAAAAAACGTTAAAGTGACTACCTGCTAGATTACTTAGGGACACTAAAGTGGTAAATGACTCCACGCTATATTACCAGGGATATATAAAGTAACCAATTAACTTATTTTTGTATTGCAAAGAGCACATGAAGACTCCAATAATATATAGAAATCGGAATCAGCCAAATTATCCTCTAAAAAGGCTGCATTGACTCCTTGTAACACTGCTGGGGAAATGTTTGAAAAATGTACTCCAGTTTGTGGTATTTATTTGCTGCTGACTTAAATTTTATTTATTTGTTTGTTCGTTTGCGACTTTTTGGTGGTCAATAATAATTGACAAATAAATTGGGTGTGTTTGCCAGCTTTTGCTAGAGAGTGTGGGAGCTGTAACGGTTTATTGTGTCAAACATTTAACAGCCACTCTTGTTGTTGGCGTTGCCAACTAACTGGGTTAACTGTGCTTTTAACAATGTTTACAAAACAGGTTTATGTTTACATATCGTGAGGGCAAAATTTTGCTTGCTGGCTTAAAGGTACCAGTTTAAAGGTTTTTTTTTGTTCATTTATTTTTTATTTTTTGCTGTTTTTGCAATTTTGGTGATTTTTGTATTATTTTTGTTTTTGGCTGAAAGCCTTGAGCAGAATTAAGTAATGAAAACTAAATTGAGGTTAAACGTTGCTTAGTCTTTTTTTTTTGGTTGGTGCAGTTTTACTGAATATTTAACTTGAACTTGACATTGCTGATAATTTAGTGGAAGGGACAGCAATGTATGAGAAATTTTAAAATGTGGGTTTTTTTTAACATGTTTTTTTATAATAAAAAACATGGGTAATATTTAGCATTAGTTTTCTTTCAATTGCTGTTACTGTATGCACAAAATATTTACGCTAATCGACTTTTTGATAAAAGTAGTACTTCTACCACTATTTTTAGAAATATTATAAACAGCTTAAAAATCATGTTTAAGGGTTTTAGATATTTTGAAATAAGTAGTATTTCTACTACTATTTTTAAAAATGTTGTAAGGTTCTTAAAAACGATGATTAAGGCTTTATATATCGTTAAAAGTGTTTGAAATCGATGTTTAAGCTTATTTTGTGCTTTTAAAAATGTAATATTTCTACTACTTTTTTTAAAAAAGAGTTTTATATAAAATTAAAAACATAAAAAAAATGTTATAAGCTTTTTTTATGTTTAGTATGTAGTATTTCTACTACTAAAGTAGTATTTCTACTACTATTTTTAAAAAGCTTGTAAACAGCTTTAAAATTATTTTTAAGAACTTCAACGCTTAGTATCGATTTTTAGGCTATTTTGTGATTTTGATAAAGCAGTATTTTATATTACATTGCACATAGGGGCAAAGATATATTAAAAGGGGCGATAAATCAACCACTGGGTTTTGTTGATTTAATCACCACTGGGTTTTGTTGAAGTAAGTTATTGCTACTATTGAAAAGGTAATTTTCTCTAGATTTATGGAAAAATATTATAACCCACCGAACAAAATAAAGTGAAAAATACTGAAATAAAAACAATGGAATTTTTTTTTTAATTTTTCTAATTATTTTATCAGTCATTTAAAATACATTAAATTACATTATATGTAGTGTTTATAAAAAACCGACTTTTTAAAAATCCGGTTTGTCGGTTAACCGAAAATTGTCCTTTTTTAGAAAACCGGTTTTTCGGTTAACCGGTTTTTTCGAAGTAGGTTAACCGAAAAACATAAAATGTCTAATAAAGTATACACAGCTTTACAATTTTTGGTTTTTAGTAGTCGGGAATGTTAATATTATATAACTATAAATATGCAAAAGTGCTAAGTCCATTTTATTTTGTAAATAAAATGGAATTGAGTATAAATATGTTACTAAATATATAATACTTGTTTTAATTATTGGTTTCTTCATTAAATTTCAACCAAAATATGTAAATCACAATTTGTTTAATTAAATATTTAATAATTTTAAAAATTTATTATCACATCGACTTTGTGATATGAAAGAGAAAAATTTCCAAGTCCCAAAATAGGACATATAAGATGCAAATGCACTTCTTCTTAACTGTGATTATTTGTCATTATAAATCATACTAAATAATTAATAAAACTCCATTATCAGGTTTCAAAAATATTTAATTTTCCATTTCTGAAAAGGAACTTTTTTGTTCACTAAGCTAACGAAATGATTAATAAAATAAAAATGAATATAAAAAATGCACCAAAACATGAGATTTATTGATTTTAGTCCCAAATTTTAAAAACCGGTTAACCGGTTAGCAAAAAACTGAGATTTTGAAGAAAACTCGGTTTTACGGTTAACCGGTTATCCGGTTTATAAGAATAAAAAGTAATATAAAAAATTAAAAATACATACATAAAATACTACAATTAATCTAATATAAAAGCATCATTTTCATCACTACTATCGTCTATATCGCTTTCATCTGAAATTAATGTATCGCAGGTTGGCACGAAAAATTCCGATGTCTCTTGTGGAAGCTCGTTTATATTTTTTTTGGACTTTTTCGGAGTCGTGTTAATACAGAATCTGAATTTATGAGAAGAAAGCTACGTTTTTCAAATTTTGCCGGTATAAAAGTTGGTAACTGTTTTTAGCGTTAGTTTAAAAGTTAAACTAATGCTAAAAATAGTTTAAAAATTTTCAAAATCTTATTTGCTAATAAAATATGTATTGCTATATATTATTTACAACTATTTATCAAAGATTTATAAAACAAATATTTATACACAATTTGTACTTAAGACTTTTGATAAACGTTTTTGAATAAACGCCTAAAATTTTAAAAATTTAATAAAATCGAAAACCGCAAAAATCCGCAAAATGTTAAAATATAATATAATTCTATACATTCCCATCTTTAATCAACATAAAATAGTTATGGGCTTTTTTGCGCATTTATGCTACTTTTTTACTTCCAAAGATTTTTTAAATAACATTTTAAGCTTATTTTGTGTTTTAAAAAGTAGTATGTCGACTCATATTTTCAAAGATGTTTTAAAGTTTAAAGAATTGATGTTTAAGCTTATTTAAAACTTTTGAAAAAAGTAGTATTTCTACCACTATTTTTAGAAAATTTGACACTGTTATTAAATCATTATTAATGGCTTGGGTAATGTTTGAAATGTTTTAAAGTGTCTAAAATTGATTATTAAGCTTATTTTGAGTTTTGGAGGGAAGTAGTATTTCTACTACTATTTTTATAAATATTGTACACCGTTATAAAATCATTATTAAGTGATTTAGGTAACCTTTGAAGTGTTTAATATCGATGTTTAAGCTTAGTTTGTGTTTTTTATATAGTAGTATTTCTACTACTTTTTTTAAAAGAATTTTATATAACATTAAAAACATATGTAAGGGCTTAAAATATTATTTTAAATGTTTAAAATAGTTGTTTAACCTTATTTTTTGTTTATTTTGTGCTTTTGAAAAAAGTAGTATTTCTACTACTATTTTTAATAATGTTTCAAACTACTTTAAAATAATTTTTAACTGCTTTAGGTAACGCTGATAATCGATTTTTAGGCTTATTATGGGTTTTTGATAAAGTATTATTTTTACTACTTTTTTAAAAGAGTTTTATAACATTAAAACGCACATGTGAGGGCTTAAATTTTTATTTTTAATAAAGTTGTAAACTACTTTAAAATCATTTTTAAAATATTGAGGAAAGGTTTAAAATCTATTTTTAGGCTTATTTTGTGTTTTTGAAAAAGTAGTATTTCTACTACTATTTTTAATAATGTTGTATACAGCTTTAAAATCATTGTTAAGAGGTTGAGGTAACGTTTAAAATCGCTTTTTAGACTTATTTTGTGTTTTTTAAAAAGTAGTATTTCTACTACTTTTTTAAAAAATGTTGTAACTGTTATAGAATCATTATTAAGGGCTTCATTATGGGCTTCAAATAATATTTATAGTGTTTCTAATAGGGTTTTAAGCCTATTTTTTGTTTATTTTGTATGTTTTTGAAAAAGTAGTATTTCTAATACTATTTTTAAAAGACATTAAAACATATATAAGGGCTTAAAATAACATGTAAAATGTGTAAAATATATTTTTAGCTTATTTTGTATTTTTGAAAAAGTAGTATATCTACTACTATTTTCGAAGATGCTGTAAACAGATTAACAAACAATGTTAAAATTTAAAGTGTTTAAGTAGTTAAGTAGTTAAGGTATAAAGAGATCAAATCAATTTTTAAGCTTATATTGAGATTTTGAAAAAGTAGTTTCAACTATTTTTCCACTACTTTTTTTGAAAGAGTTTTAGTTAAATAACATTTAAAATGTTTATAATAGATTTTAAGCATTATTTTGTGTTTTCAAAGAAAGTAGTATTTCTACTACTATTTTTGAAAATGTTGTAAGCTGCTTTAAAAACAATATTTATGGCTTAAGATGACGTTTAGAGTGTTTTAAATCAATTTTTAAGCTTATTTTGTATTTTTAAAAAAGTAGTATTTTTACTACTTTTTTAAAAGTATTTTATATTACATTAAAAACATATGTAAGGGCTTTAAATAACGTTTAAAATATTTATAATAGATTTTAAGCATTATATTGTGTTTTTGAAAAAGTAGTATTCTACTACTTTTTTAAAAGTATTTTATATAATATTAAAAACATATGCAGTGGCTTATATAAACTCTAAATTGTTCAGAAAATATGTGTAACTTGAAAAAAGTAGTATTTCTACTACTATTATGTAGTAAACAGCTTTAAACTCAGTTTAGAGGTAATAGTATATCTGGATATTCCCAACTCTCTAAAGATAACTCTTCGGAGAATCAAAATGAAGATAACAAAGGCCTCTTTTTTACCCATAAACAAGTGAAGGCCATATAATTGAGAGTATTGTATGGTGCGTCTTGAAAGCAGATGAAGATGCGTCTCAAATCCACATAGAGAGCTACAGATTTACCAGGGATATTATGTTTCTACAATTAGAATCAAACACCTGTGAGATATCTTATAAAACCTGATGAAAAGCGTCACAAGCTCATGTTAGGGAGCCAAACTTGACCATGCCCAAATACAATCCCTGACCCAAACATCATTCTTCATAAAAGTTTGGGGCAGCAAACTCGAAAATGAAGCCTTAAGATGATAGTCAAAAAACAGAGGTCTTAAACGTAAAAAAATGAGAGGTATTCCACCCAGAAGAAGACACTCTCTGGCTGGTTTAGACAAAACTTTTATATATTACTGAGAAGAGATGAAATGGAGGCTCTTTTTTCGCCAATTTAGTTCAATTTCTTTTCAGCTAAAATGTCTTTAGTAAAATCATATTTTATTGCTGTCGTTGTTTAGCAAACAACACCACTTAACCAAACAATCGAAAATTAATTTTTGGGGAAATTTTACGAATATTTCTCGAAATTATCGAGAATATTCAAAAATATAAATGCTCTAAATACCAACATATTCTCGATAATTTTTCGAAAGTTTAATTCGAGAAATTGTAGAGAATTATTAAATTATCCCGTCTATGCAATAGTAAACAAATCTCAATTGATATTGCTAATGATACCTCTGGAATCATAGATAATAAAGTTTTGCTGCTCTGGTCAGGTGGGACCTCTTATTTATGTTGCAAAAATGTGTGGCAAACAAGCAGTTTAAAATGGCTGCATGAGTATTAAGCAATTTTAAAAAGAGTCCACCCTCTTTTACAGTAATGACGGTCATAATGGCAAACAGTTTGTCATTTAAACCACGAGCCGTGTTGTGTTGACGTCAATGTTTTGTAGTTAACAAAAATTGTGTTACTTAAACCATTGAAAACAGTGATCGGCATGAAGAGAATATGAAATATAGATTATAATAATCTGTTAGGCTCTTTCTTGTAATATAAGCAGCTATTGAATGTGATTTTTGTTTCTCATTTGTTAATTGTTGACATTCGTGTTGTTGGCCAAGACTGCCGACCACTCACATCCCATCATAAACTCTTACGCACTAAATTCTAAATTTGAAAAAAGCTAAACTAAAAAAGAAGAAAACCCAACTAAGTTTAAGAACAATTTAAACAAGAGTGTGGTGTGGTGTGGTAAGGCATGGCCTGTGGATGGCAGTGTAATTAACAACATGCGTATCGCTTTCCATATTTCGTTCTGTCGCTTGGTGAGCTCGCCTTCAACGTAATCGTCGTCTAGCGACCACATATTTCTTATATTCTCAATTCCTGTTGAATGATGTGGCTGGTTAGTGGGACGGATGGATGACAGTCAGTAAATAAGGATTTATATGCTTGTTTTGTGATTTAAACACAAATTTTTGTCTTGCTGCTTACGAAATTGTTGTTGTGATAAGAGCGGAGGAGGTGGTCTGTTGTCGCTCCTTGTAAAAAGGAAAATTATACGCGAATATATTTTATGGTCGCCTTGCGGTTTTATGGTTAAAAAAATGAGTTGATGTGTTTTTGTGGCATTTTTCTGGGTCCGAATGGTGGGTTGGTTGTTTGGTCTTGCTACAGTTGTAAGGTCTTTTCATTTTTGTTGATGATGGCGGTGTTGGTTGTTTTGCATTTTTGCTTGTTGAGATTTAATTACTTTATTAATTGTGTTTGTGTAATGAGGCTTAAATTTGAATGAAAATAGCCGTTTTTATTGCACAATCTTCTTTAGAGAGCTTTAATTTTGTAAATTTAAAAGAAGTTTATAATAAACTGCCTTAATAAAAATTAAATTTTTCATGACATGTAGGTTGTCTGTACCTCAAAAGCCGTAATTTTTATGATTAACTAAACCATCAAGTGGAAAATGTGCTTCATCGCTGGCTGCCATGCACTGTGCATGATCAGAAGCAGATCTTTAATCCACGATGCCGATTTCGTATCCCTCAACGGCTTGTTTTGTGATGACTAGTGAGTTTAGAATCACCAATTCAATTTGTCAATAATTCGAAAGACATCAAAAATACATACACAAAGAAAACAGAATTATTTTGCTTTAGTTATTGAATTTTACAGTTGTGGCTACAAAATTTTAGAAGTGGTAACAAAATTTTTATTTCTTTAACCGAAATTCTTCTTTATCCACTGATTTTTTGTTGCTAGAAACGAAAAAAGCTATGTGTGCAATCGAATCGAATTTCCCGAACTTAAGACTATTAGAAATTATTCCTCCTAGTAAACCTTGACAAATTGATATACAAATTTATAAGAGTAAATACCACAATATATCGTCATTTGATATTATTGTAACTGAGAGCATTTTTAACATATTAATTCATCAATATTTTTAACCGAAATATACAATTGTTCTACCATTATGTTTAATGCGATGACAATAATGTAAATCTTTCAAATACATTAGATTCTAATCCAGAAAACTAATAGAATTTAGTAATCTCTTAAATGTTAAATGTAGACTGATAACATGTTAATCTCTATTGCTTTACAAAATATTCGGGATGTGAACACAAAGTTAAAAGCATTTTATGTTCAAAGCATAGACATTAAGAAAAACATTAAGAAAATCTACAACTCCGACATAACGCATAGTAAATTCAAAATTTATGGACGTGATATAGTAGAAAAAGAAGCTGGCGGAATTTTAATTTCAGTGTCCTCTCGTATGGCTTCAGAAGATGTAAAAGATAACTTACAATATTTAGTATTTACATGAGTGTATGCCAGGGACTGTTGCCAGTCTCAACACTAGGATCGTATAAGGAGTCCCAAGCAATTACCTATCCTAAACATCAGCGATTACAGAAACCAAGACAAAATATAGAAACCAACAGATCCCATCGGTGTTAACCCCCACTATGAAAATAACCAAAATAATCGGAATATGGAATGTGTGAACTCTCCTAGATCCTTCTAAGCTGGTCTAAGTTTGCAAAGAATTTACAGAAGACACCCTGGGAAGGGTTGTATGAAACCGGATGGCTATAATCGGGAACATTTAACCTCTGACAATCTCTAGAGCACCAAATACTATCGAATGGCCTCAGCTTACTACTTACTGGACAACCATGTGGAGACAGAATAATTATTGCAAACTTCCGCACAAGGAGTAGACCTTACATTCGTGCAATCTCTGTATGCAGAGATATAGAAAATTATAACATTTACGGTCGTCTAAAACAAGTATTCTCCTCTATACCACGAGGCAACATAGTCATTCGGATGAGCGATGTAAATGCCCAGCTGGGTTCAGTCAACAAAGGTAGCATCGGTAGAAATGATAAATATGGGAGGCTGTTTACTCAAATTTAAAATAATGCCAACCTTGTGGTACATTATTTTCCCACAAAACTGTGTAGACAGCTATAAAACCAAGCGTAGAAGCCTTCTCGACGTTGTAGCAACAATTTGAATAGTCTGCTTTTCAGATCACTTGTATCATACCCTACCATACCAGCAGCAATGAAGTACGATGTGAAAAATCTGCAATTACATCGAAAAGCTAAAAGAAGTCTCAAATGTCGAACGTGATTACCCGGTTGCAGAATGAAAAATTTCAAATACTCTGATTACCGAATACCACGCAAGCAGCAATGAATCTCTGATGATATTTGGCATCTGATACTAACAAGGAGATAAGCTAAATCTAAACTTAGCCACAAATCGATCGGAATATGTGTTCAGAGAAGCTTACAGTCGACCGAAAGATCTTCACTGGTAAAAACGTCATAACAACCCAGTCAGAACAACAACTGAGGAGTGGCCCGATATACTACATGATAGTGTACTGCACTATTAGTCTGAGGGTTGCGGGTTCAATTCCAGTTGGGTGTTTCTGGCTTCAGCTTGAGTTTGTTAAAAAAAACCTTGCAATATATAGGCAACACCACTCAAGCATGTTGACCAACCTCCCTTTAGTTACTGTAGACATGTGTGGATGATAAAAGATAGATATGGAGTGCGAATGCTTGTAAAGTTGATCATCTCTCTATTTTTTTCACTTATATACCGATCGACTTAGAATCACTTTCTGAGTCGATTAAACGATGTCCGTCCGCCCGTCTGGTCGGCTGGCTGGCTGTCCATGCAAACCTTGTGCGCAGAGTTCAGGTCGCAATTTTGAAGGTATTTTGATCAAATTTGGTACATATTATTTTTTCGGCCCAGGACTAAGCCTATTGAAAATGGCTGAAATCGGTCCATTATTTCACCTAGCCCCCATAGAAATGTCCTTCCGAAATTGGACTTTATCGGTCATAAATGTTTAATTTATATATATATCTCCACAAATTCCGCTCCAAATAAGTTTTATATAAGTATATAAAATTCATGTCACCAAATTTTGTTATGATCAGTCCATAATTAGTCATAGCTGCCATATAGACCCGCTTCCGAAAATCACTTTAACGTGCATAAATCGCTTAAAAATTTTGGTATACTCACAAAATTCAACATAGTAAACTTTCATATAGACATAAATCACACGAACTAATTTCATGGTGATCGGTCCATAATTGGTCATAGCCCCCATATAAGGCCCACTTCCGAAAATCTCTCACCGACCATACTTTCTTACTTGTTTAGAATAACATTCGGGGATTCCTACTTTTTTACTAACAATATTTAGTAAAGTTGTAGTTACGGTAAAACTGAACAACTCTTGTGAACAAATCATTGCAATCTGAACATGTCTAATTACACTAAATAGCTCACAGAAATCACTTTGTATCTTAAAAAATTTAGTTTTTTTACTATTTTTTGATGGGAAACAAAGATGTTTTGTTAAAAAAAGTATGATCAAGTCCACATTACTATGTTGTGCTGTTTTATTTACTCGGCTGAGGTGTTTTCGAGCTGATTAAATGTTGTTCAGCTTCGTAGGCGAAATGGGGATCAGTTGGTGGCACCTCAAAATCTCTTATTTTTTTTTAAAAATGATCCGAATGAGCTGAAATTGAAAATGTAGATACTCCATGAGAAGGTCTACAAAAAATATGTTTAGGTGATCTCTTTTAGTTCAAGAGATATTTAGGTTTATATTTTTATATTGCTCGATCTTTTTTTGTTTTTTAGATATGACGCACAGTGCTTTGTTCAATGGACAAAAATCAAAAACAAGATTATGTCTTTGATGTTAATGAAATTTATATTTTTCAATAGACAACTAAATAACTCATTCGTGAAAAAAAGACTTTTTTATAAATATCTCTTTTTGTCGTCACTAGAGGTCGCTAAAGTTAGTACATTTTCAATATAAATTTTATGGAGAAAAATATATTTTTTTTATGGTTAACTAAAATCATTGTTAAAAGTTCGTTTTAAAAGATATAAACTCGCGATTGGCTGCAAATGGAAGAATATGAATGTGGAATTATGGAAAATTACTGTTTTTGTCAAAAAATGTTTAATCTGCGCAATTTTTAATAATTAACATTTTTTTTATTGTAAGCCTGAAATTCTAAAACTTTGTTGGAATATTAGTAAAATATATGTTAGTTGATTTTGATTATGTTTTACTAAAAAATAGCCTTAAGTATTATCTATTAGAAAATGTAATCATTAGTTGTCCTTTCGTATGAAAATGAAAGGACAACTAAATTACCATTTCGTAAATTTTCAATTTGATGGTTTGGGGAAATAGCTCCAGATTTTTGGTTTTTTATAAAATTATTCCGTTTTTTCTTTTAAATAACTAAGAAATATTGCGTTATTTAACAAAAGTAGATTAATGGCATAAAGTGTATTAATAAATCTTTATTTGGTTATTGATGTTGTATGTTTTTTTGCTGAAATCCAAAAAAAATCTAAAGTTTGATTTAATTTTGAAAAAAAACATGTTAATCAATTTTAATTATACCCTACACCACCATAGTGGTGAGGGTATAATGCGTTTGTGCAGATGTTTGTAACGCTCACCTTAAAGTATACCGATCGACTTAGAATCACTTTCTGAGTCGATTAAACGATGTCCGTCCGTCCGTCTGGTCGGCTGGCAGTCCATGTAAACCTTGTGCGCAGAGTACAGGTCGCAATTTTGAAGATATTTCGATGAAATTTGGTACATATTACTTTTTCGACCCAAGGACCAAGCCTATTGAAACTGGCTGAGATCGGTCCATTATTTCACCTAGCCCCCATACAAATGTCCCCTCGAAATTGGACTTTATCGGTCATAAATGTTTAATTTATCTATGTGTCTACACAAATTTCGCTCCAAATAAGTTTTATATATACAAAATTCATGTCACCAAATTTTGTTACGATCGGTCAATAATTAGTCATAGCTCCCATATAGACCCGCTTCCGAAAATCACTTTAACATGCATAAATCGCTTAAAAATGTTGGTATACTCACAAAATTCAACATAGTAAACTTTCATATAGACACAAATCACACGACCTAATTTCATTGTGATCGGTCCATAATTGGTCATAGCCCCCATATAAGGCCCACTTCCAAAAATCACTCAAAAATATAAATTATTGAAATTTTGAAAGAAAAATGTTTACTTATGGTGTTTTCTTTTCTGACACAAAATGTTGCCTATATATTTTGTACCATTTGTTAAAGGTTACCCATACCCTCATAATGTGTTGCATTTTTAACGATCACAGTAGAACAAAAATCATTACCACTTATGCACTTTTATTTTATGTAGCTTTTAAATATTATAAAACTATACTTTTTGCTTACATAAAAAGTGGTGCATTTCTAACCCTTTGATAAAATTGAGTGTGAAACATGTTGCATATATTCAGGGTTTTAGGGTAACATTATGAGAAAAGAACACGACCAAACTACATTTTTTCAGAAAAGAACACAAAGAAGGGTAAAAGGCAGAATAAATGCATCATTTATGCCAGAAAAGAAAACATCATTAGTGTAGGATATTACATACTTTCTTACTTGTTTTTCTTTAATTTTATCTAATGCCTATCTCTTATTTATTATAATGTGAAATCATTATTTGTCCGTTTTGACTAGAACTTAAAAAAAATTTGTTTTTGATGGAACCCATAAATAATACATTTTTACCGTAAATGTAAGTAACTCAATAATTGAATATAACCTACATATCCTTAGGTTGAGATATTAATATGAGCTTCTGCTGATATTATGAACACTTAAAGTATAATCCAACATCCAGTTTCTAATATTACAGCTGAACCATAAGGCTATCAATATTTGGAAATGTCCGTCCATCCGTCCTTCCGAATTTAGAAAATCTACAAAATATTTCAGTATTTTTTTAAAAAAAGGATATATGGCAGTTATGTAAATCCTTGTTAGAATTGAAATGTTAATAACTAAATTAATCTGATATTATAAGAGAAAAATAATTTCTGAAAATTAATAATTTTATACAGGTTTATAGTTTTTTTAAGGAAAAGGATGTATGGCAGTCACCTGAATCCTTGCTGCGATTGTAATACAAATTTTCACAAACAACAATAACTTTATTAAAATGATTATAACAAAATTGAAATGTTAGGAGTATAACTGTGAATTTTATTCAAAATTATATGTTCAGGATATATGAGAGGTGTCCTTTCACGGATTTTTTCAAGAATTATATTTTTTCTTAATCTTACCAAAAGGTAATATTCCACTAATTTTTATTCGTCTGCAATAACTCCTTCTATTTTTGTTCATTGCCTATATGAAAACAAAGCACTGTGCGCCAACTCGAATGCGAAATATCAGACAGAGGTCTTAACTTAAGAAAAATTGAGCATAAATCATCTAACATAACTGAAGGGAATCAGTTGGGAAACAACCATTACTAAACTACTTCAAAGTAATGCATATGGTATGTAGCAATCATTGCAAAGTATGTCAATTAATAATGTCATATTATAATGACAGTTTTTTTATGGTTTTATTTAAATCTTCCAAGTGTCTCTTTACAATTCACCCAATTGGAGATTGTTATTTGTGTTGACTTTCCAATTCCCATGAATTTGAGTTACAATTTTTTTTTTGCTACGAATATTTATCAAATTAAAAATTTTCTAATTTGTTTTCCCCAACAATTTCCGCTCCATTTCATTGAATAATTATTTTAATAAAAAAAATCTTTAACATTATTTGTAAAAACATTTAATTAAAACACATTCAAGTAGCGGTGTTTCAACAGCTGCCACATTTTATTTTTAAGTGGCCGTAGTTTTAATATTTCATTCATGGCAGCCTTAAACTTCTTTTAGTTTTGTTGCTGCAGCAGCTTCTTGTGCAACAAGTATTGACTAAATGTCAACTGCAACCTGATCATCTTTGAGATTTTTTTGATATTGATGTTGTCGCTTAAAAACAAGTTGGTCTTCTTTTTTTTTTGCATCAAAGTTTTTTGTTATTGTTGCGGTTGTTTTTTTTTGTCTTGTTGCATTAATCTTTTGAGCAAATTTTATTTTATTTAAGTTGCAGTTGTCGTTATTGCAGTTTGAAACAAGATTTTACCGTAAGCTGCCTCAACTATGGGTTGGAGAATTTGAAATAACATTTTTTTTTCTACTGTATCAATTGGTTCGTTTCTTTATAGTCAGAGCTGTGGATTGGAGGGATCTTACAAAACCAGATTCTAGCATAAATAGTAATATAAATTTTAGTGTAGCCACTATAATTGGATCTATGCTCCGAAATGAGTCGAGAATGAGTTCATTTTCAAAAAAATCGTAATAAATCTGAATCTTTTAAACCACTGGTTCGATTACAAAATAATGTATAAACGAATAATAGAGGAGAACATAGAATTTAAAAAATTTAAATTTAAAACCACCCTTTTAGAAAACAAGCTGAGATACAGGGTGTCAAAGTTGAGTACCTCGGGTTTATATAGCTTTTAACTTCGGCCAATAAGGACGGATTTCAGTTCTTGATTCAGTTCTAGATTCAGTTCTGTTCTAGTTCTGTTCTAGTTCTGTTCTAGTTCTGTTCTAGTTCTGTTCTAGTTCTGTTCTAGTTCTGTTCTAGTTCTGTTCTAGTTCTGTTCTAGTTCTGTTCTAGTTCTGTTCTAGTTCTGTTCTAGTTCTGTTCTAGTTCTGTTCTAGTTCTGTTCTAGTTCTGTTCTAGTTCTGTTCTAGTTCTGTTCTATTTCTGTTCTAGTTCTGTTCTAGTTCTGTTCTAGTTCTGTTCTAGTTCTGTTCTAGTTCTGTTCTAGTTCTGTTCTAGTTCTGTTCTAGTTCTGTTCTAGTTCTGTTCTAGTTCTGTTCTAGTTCTGTTCTAGTTCTGTTCTAGTTCTGTTCTAGTTCTGTTCTAGTTCTGTTCTAGTTCTGTTCTAGTTCTGTTCTAGTTCTGTTCTAGTTCTGTTCTAGTTCTGTTCTAGTTCTGTTCTAGTTCTGTTCTAGTTCTGTTCTAGTTCTGTTCTAGTTCTGTTCTAGTTCTGTTCTAGTTCTGTTCTAGTTCTGTTCTAGTTCTGTTCTAGTTCTGTTCTAGTTCTGTTCTAGTTCTGTTCTAGTTCTGTTCTAGTTCTGTTCTAGTTCTGTTCTAGTTCTGTTCTAGTTCTGTTCTAGTTCTGTTCTAGTTCTGTTCTAGTTCTGTTCTAGTTCTGTTCTAGTTCTGTTCTAGTTCTGTTCTAGTTCTGTTCTAGTTCTGTTCTAGTTCTGTTCTAGTTCTGTTCTAGTTCTGTTCTAGTTCTGTTCTAGTTCTGTTCTAGTTCTGTTCTAGTTCTGTTCTAGTTCTGTTCTAGTTCTGTTCTAGTTCTGTTCTAGTTCTGTTCTAGTTCTGTTCTAGTTCTGTTCTAGTTCTGTTCTAGTTCTGTTCTAGTTCTGTTCTAGTTCTGTTCTAGTTCTGTTCTAGTTCTGTTCTAGTTCTGTTCTAGTTCTGTTCTAGTTCTGTTCTAGTTCTGTTCTAGTTCTTTTTTTTTTCTGTTCTAGTTCTGTTCTAGTTCTGTTCTAGTTCTGTTCTAGTTCTGTTCTAGTTCTGTTCTAGTTCTCTTCTAGTTCTGTTCTAGTTCAGTTCTAGTTCTGTTCTAGTTCTGTTCTAGTTCTGTTCTAGTTCTGTTCTGTTCTAGTTCTGTTCTAGTTCTGTTCTAGTTCTGTTCTAGTTCTGTTCTAGTTCTGTTCTAGTTCTGTTCTAGTTCTGTTCTAGTTCTGTTCTAGTTCTGTTCTAGTTCTGTTCTAGTTCTGTTCTAGTTCTGTTCTAGTTCTGTTCTAGTTCTGTTCTAGTTCTGTTCTAGTTCTGTTCTAGTTCTGTTCTAGTTCTGTTCTAGTTCTGTTCTAGTTCTGTTCTAGTTCTGTTCTAGTTCTGTTCTAGTTCTGTTCTAGTTCTGTTCTAGTTCTGTTCTAGTTCTGTTCTAGTTCTGTTCTAGTTCTGTTCTAGTTCTGTTCTAGTTCTGTTCTAGTTCTGTTCTAGTTCTGTTCTAGTTCTGTTCTAGTTCTGTTCTAGTTCTGTTCTAGTTCTGTTCTAGTTCTGTTCTAGTTCTGTTCTAGTTCTGTTCTAGTTCTGTTCTAGTTCTGTTCTAGTTCTGTTCTAGTTCTGTTCTAGTTCTGTTCTAGTTCTGTTCTAGTTCTGTTCTAGTTCTGTTCTAGTTCTGTTCTAGTTCTGTTCTAGTTCTGTTCTAGTTCTGTTCTAGTTCTGTTCTAGTTCTGTTCTAGTTCTGTTCTAGTTCTGTTCTAGTTCTGTTCTAGTTCTGTTCTAGTTCTGTTCTAGTTCTGTTCTAGTTCTGTTCTAGTTCTGTTCTAGTTCTGTTCTAGTTCTGTTCTAGTTCTGTTCTAGTTCTGTTCTAGTTCTGTTCTAGTTCTGTTCTAGTTCTGTTCTAGTTCTGTTCTAGTTCTGTTCTAGTTCTGTTCTAGTTCTGTTCTAGTTCTGTTCTAGTTCTGTTCTAGTTCTGTTCTAGTTCTGTTCTAGTTCTGTTCTAGTTCTGTTCTAGTTCTGTTCTAGTTCTGTTCTAGTTCTGTTCTAGTTCTGTTCTAGTTCTGTTCTAGTTCTGTTCTAGTTCTGTTCTAGTTCTGTTCTAGTTCTGTTCTAGTTCTGTTCTAGTTCTGTTCTAGTTCTGTTCTAGTTCTGTTCTAGTTCTGTTCTAGTTCTGTTCTAGTTCTGTTCTAGTTCTGTTCTAGTTCTGTTCTAGTTCTGTTCTACAATCGAATGATTTTTTTTCCAGCAAAATAAATTTGTCTGATCAAATATGATTAATTTATTCTTTTAAAACCCTGACAAATGTTAAATGTGTGCAATTTCGTTGGTGCACATTTTTATGGATCTTTTTCTATACTTTTTTTTCTTCTTTTTTCTCCAAAAAAATCATGCACCACCACCAACAGCAGCAGCATCAAGCATCTCCTAAAGAAGATGAGGATGCTAAAGACGATGGTGATGCTGCTGCTGGAAAAAAGAACCAGAAACTTTCTTTTCTGGTTTAACCAGTAGTAGTATAGTTTGTACCGTTTTCTTATAAATATTTTTTAACAACTTTTTTCCAACTTTTTTTTCGTTTATTTTTTGCAACATACACAAGAGGATGTCTTTGCAGTTTTTATAGTCGCACAGTGTTCAATGTGAAGAATATCACACAAATAGCATTTGGTTGTTAACCTCATTCATTGTTCACAAAAACAGCAACAGCAACAACAATAACACAAATTACCTGTTTGAAAATTGTTTTAAATTTAACGGTTGCAAACAAAAAACTTATTTGATCAACTAGAAAAAGTTTTAAATAAAAGTTGAATCTCATTGATCCAAACAGAGAAACTAAACTACAATCACTATTAACTGGCAAATTATTAAATTCCAAAGATGATTAGAGAGCCAGCAAAATTGGGGACAATATGAATGTTAAACTCTAGTTATAAATGAATTTACTTTAAATCTAAAAAAATCTAGCCTTAAATTTGTTTATGCATATTTAATGAATCTATTTTGGTTTTATTAAACTAACAAAAAAGAAGTGGCCTTAAATTTGTTTGTGAATCCATTTTTTTTGTTTAAACTAACCGAAATCTCAGCATGATTTATATTTAAAACAAATTCTATTCTATTCCCAGAATATAAATTTTGTTATTAAATAAAAATCTAAAATATAAAGCATTTATTGCTTCTCCTTTTCTCTACATACATATTTAAATCAGTGGTAGACTAAAGCAGTCTCCAGGGGCTGTAAGCGAGCGTCTATTTATGTGTTTCAACGAAAATTATCAAATTAAATATTAGTTCTAGTTGTGTAGATTTCAGTAAAATTCATAATTTAAAATTCGTTATAGATGGTACCAGTACTTTCGATTTTAACCGATTATACCCTTCACCTTCGTGAGAAGGGTATATATAAGTTTGTCATTCCATTTGTATAAATTCCGACACTATAAAGTATACATAGTCGATTAAGTCTATTGAAATCAATTTCCTGAAGACCCCAAATATCTTCGGGATTCAAATCTTCAATAATTCTGTCTTTCCTATTTAAAATCAGCAAAATCCGTCCACAAATGGCTGAGATATGAGGAAAAAACCAGGACAACCTCGATTTTTGACCTATATCTGGATTACTAAGTCATTAATATAGACAATATGGATATCTAATGATAGATATTTCAAATACCTTTGCAACGACGTATATAATAGTAAGTTGGACCTACAATGTGTCAAAATCGGGAAAAATATTTTTTTACTTGAATTTTTTTTTCACCAAAAAAAATTTTCCAAAAAATTCAAAAAACAACTTTGAAAAAAAAAATATAAATTTTGTTTAACTAAAAATATTTCAAATTTGTATTTTGAAGCATAATTTGGTGAAGGGTATATAAGATTCGGTACAGCCAAATATAGCTCTCTTACTTGTTTTTACCACATATTGAGTTCAAATTCGAATATTCTGAAGCTTAACAACAGCTTCTAAATAAGTTATTACTTTGATATCTCAAAACTAACTTACAAGTAACTTATTGATCTTAACCCACTAACTTCGAATGGATAGAAAAGTATCCAAAAATAAAGCAATTTTAGAAAACATTAAAAATCTCTTTTTGCATAAAGATAAAGTAAGAATTTAACTACCTATGAGGGGTACTAGTGGGCCAATGTTGAGCAATTTTACAAAATCATAAAAGTTGAAAATATGTGGCTCTCGAAAACGGGAGGAATGGAAGTCCTCAATGCCCTCCTTGTGTCTAGTAGTATTGAATGTCCTCTATCAGTAAAATAAATAAACAAGTGATTAAACCTATTTTCCTAAGCTACAAGTATTTAATTTTGTGGATTGGGTATAAAAATACCCACTTCATATGTGGATTCTAAAACATATCAAATATGAATTTAATTTTTCAAGAAAAATTTAGTTTTTTTTTAGAAAATCATAATAAAGAACATCTAAGGATATAAGAATACATGAAATAATTATATAAAACAAGTTGTCCCGGCAAACGTTGTTCTGCCATAGCACACACAAAGTTTTAAGACTCCCACTATAAAAGTACCCCAGATATGCAATAATAAATTTTTACTTCGTATGGGAGGTGCCATGCCCATTGTTCCTATATAGGTCAATTGTGAATCTAAACCATCCAGGGACCCACTCAAACACACACAACAAATTTCATCGAAATCGTCCCAGCCGTTAAGGAGGAGTTCAGTTACTAACACACGTACAGAAGAATTATATATATAAAGAAAGATTAAATAGTGAAAGGTTGAAAATTGTTCTACATTTTACTTTTTTCCTTTTTTATATGAAAAATGTTCGGCTTTTTAGGGGGGGAATTCCTATTTCCCACTCTGGATCCACGCTTGTAGATAGGTAATGATAAATCTACAACATAATCATCAAAACATCGAAAAAAATGCTTTAAGGACTTACTTTCCCTAAGTAGCTAATTGAAAAAACATAAATTTTAGAACCCATATATGCCGAAGTGGTTAGAAAAATACCCAGACCCTGCAGGCTCAGGTAGGGAAGATAAAATAATTAAAAATATTCACGGCAATATAAATGCCTTAAGTACTGTCTGTATAAAATTTCATCAAATCGGACAACGGATTCGGGGGTCAGGCATTAATGGGTTAAGTACTGCCAAGTGATTTGTTCCTCGGGGTAGGGAAGCAGAGAAAAACACTGTTGGGCATGGTTACGACAACTACACAGTGTAGTTTAAATTTAATTTCAACAATATTTTAGTAACTGTTGCATATTCCGAAACTTTAAGAAATGCTGATGGATCTTGGAACTTGGCACTCCAATTCTCGGCCATAAGAAACCTGCGCGAAAAGAGCGGATCTCCGATGAAACCTGGGAAGTAATCGAACTACGGAAAAGCATGAAATCTGATCTCATTAGAGCTCGAACTTGTAGTGGTAAACTAGACTTACAGAGCTCGATAGAGAAGTGAAACGTAGCGCTCGTCGGGATAAAAGGAGAAATCACCAAGGACGATAAGGAGAAATCGTACCCGCGATATGTATAGATATCTGAGGAAACTCACGAATGGTTATACGACATCACTAAGGCCCCTAAGAGGTGCGAACGGCGCACTTGCGGCAACAGGTTGAGGTATGGGCTGATTACTATAGCTGAATACTCTCGAGGAATGTCCATCCTTTACGAACGGAATGCGTATGTGAGTCTCACGTGGATGACCCATACAACGTTTCCGCATGTCCCATCATTGAGGAGATCGCGAATTCAATTAGCAGTCTCAAAGGAAACAAATCCCCAGGTGTTGGCAGAATCTCTGCTGAGCTCTTGAAGTTCGATCCACATACGAATGATGAAATAATACTGACAATCATTCGAACATTATGGGTGAGCAACAAAATCTCTACAACGAGCTGACTGAGGGCATGATAATAAATATACCAAAAAAAGGGCGATCTAGCGGAGCCTAACAACTGGCGCGGGATTACTCTGCTATATGTGATTAATAAGGTAATAGCCCAGATAATTGCCAAAAGGATTTTCGACAGGATTACACCAACACTAAGGTATCAACAAGCTGGATTCATATCCTATATGTCCACCATCGCCTAAAACCTATTTGTAGATAACCCTCTTTATCTCTGCGTACGTAAATTGCAATTTTCAATGCCAGTGTAAAATTAACCCTTCTATACGGCTGCGAAACTTGGAATGCTGGCACTCGTGATATACGAGTATTCGTGAACTGCAAGTATTCGTGAACCGCTATCTTCGCAAGATCCTACGTGTATTCTGATCGAGAACCATATATAATCATACGCTCTTGGGGAAAAACAAGCCAACAAATCCTATTGATTGAAATAAGGAGACGAAAATGGTGTTGGATCGTCCACACCACCCTTAGAAGACAGCCTAACGACATCACTAGAACTTGCATAGACTGGAACAAGGGAACAGAAGAAGGGGACGCCCAGCTCATACATGGAGAAGGCAGATTAAGGCTGAAGTAAATATCAGTGGCAAGAGTTGAGGAGAAGTGAAGGCGTTAGCACAAAATAAGGCTCATTGTAGGCTTTATACTCCTTGTAGGAATGACGGGAACTTACATATTCATACTGGTCATCCATAAAAACCGTTCAAATTTCTATATCGAAGTAGTGCGTGAGAGTGTTGGTGAAAATCCGGGAACATGAATTCGGAGTCGTGCACAAGAATTGCATATTTCAGGAAATTCTCACAGTATTCTTAGTGAAGATCTCAATGAAGATCCATGATTTCAAAGTTCAATTGATACAGGAACTGATGACCATACACAGCGAAGAGAGTTCGTTGAACGTATTAGCGATGAACAACGATGACTTTGTTAATAGGTAAAATTTACGCATTTTAAATTCAGAGAATCTACATGTGATTGTTGAGAAACAAATGCATCCACAATATATCACTGTTTGATGCGGATTTTTGGTTCTGGATCCTTAAATGTTGGGAAGATGGTGTCCGCCTGAATATCTATCTATGTGTTGGTTAAACATGTCATGTTCTCCCTATGGCCACCATTGATTTAAATCTAATTCAAAAAACATTATTATTACAAAAAAGTATTATTAAAATTCACACTATTGTCACTTCCTACAAAAAAAAAAAAACATTTTTATCATGATAGATAAAAATATATAGAGGTTTTTTCGACAATGACCAGAAACACAAAAACTAAAAAAAATTAAAAAAGAATTCATGACCTCAATACAGCATCAAATATCAGCATAATACTAACTGATGTAGGATAAAAAAAATATGGTAGTAAAAAATAACTAGCTTTATAGTTAATGCAATTTGAAAATAATGAATTTATATTTTTTGGGGGGTTTAGCAATGGAAA
Organism: Calliphora vicina; assembly: GCF_958450345.1. Classification (NCBI taxonomy): domain Eukaryota; kingdom Metazoa; phylum Arthropoda; class Insecta; order Diptera; family Calliphoridae; genus Calliphora; species Calliphora vicina. The sequence goes on along the minus strand of NC_088784.1, from coordinate 25,789,495 downwards.
AAAGGATAAACAATAGGAAGCAAGCAAATTACAGAAGGGCGAGTTTCTGAGCAAGCTTATCAAACCTAAATTAATTAAACTTAACAATTTAAAGTGAGCTTGATGGTAATAATAAATACAAGTTCTCCACAAAACTGGCATTACCAAGTAATTGGTAAGAATTAACCCTCTTTTTTTTCTGAAATCCCGCAAAAATGATTTAATCTTCAACGCAAACATTTTGCCACACTCCACATTCACAAAACGTTTAACTCAATTTTGACAATTTCTCATCAAAACTAGAAAATTTCACCATGATTTAAGCAAGAAATTGAATCTCTACTTGTTGCAAGTTCAATACAAAACTAAAATTGACCTGGATTTTTTTTTCGATTACAAAAACAGCCAACAGAAATGTACTATTTTTGGTAATAAAAAGCAAAAAGAAAAATATTTAAACCAATAATATTTTATGGTTTAAATACACATAATAAAATCATGGAAAAGAAATACTCGTATATTAAAAATTCAAAAAAACTATAAATTGGAATGAGTTGAATGAACAGTCCTGCATGAATATGAAAATTTGAATTGCCAAGTGTATTTAATCTACAATGATGGTGTCAAATGAAGAAAATTTATTAAAAAGAGAATGAATGAATGAATAAATGAATGAATGGTACGTATTTTTATCAATATAAAACCAGACACCAGCCATGGACCATGATAGAAGATAAATTTTAATTGAAAAATGAGTGTTAATATTGGTTTATTTAGTTGGTATTGTACGAAATTGTTCATTTTGGGGTTTGAATTTTCTTTTTTATTGTTTATTGTAGTTTGTAGAAATGCTGAAAATAATACAATGTGTATTAACAAGTTTCTTTCTGTATCGAAAAATTTCTTTACTTCTCCTTGGTGATAAATTTGTCTTCGGTTCGTTTAAATCAGGACCACCAGTTGTTGATTGAAATATAACTTCCGAAGCTGTTAGGTAACTTGCATTTAGGAGCGGAAATAAACCAGTATTCCCAGAACTGGGACGACTATCGCCACAGCATCAATACTTTCAAAATGAAAAGCAAAAGATCAAAAATGGAACCATAGAAGTGGTTCGGTGGAGATTTCTAAAGTACCACGAGGCTTGATGTCTACGGAAGTTTATAACTAAACGCCTATATTTCACATGAAACCGGAATGTAGTGATCGTAGGGTTGATTATAATGAGAGCTCTATTTTAGAACACCAAGTGTTCTTACACCACATAAGTGAGAAAGTAGGTTCTATTGGGAGCGTACAGGAAATCTCTCTAAATCGTGATATACGAAATGAAAGTATTCGTGAACCGAAATCAGTAGCAAGATTTGTGGAGAATTGAAGGCGTTTGCATACATTAGATTCCAATTTTCCTTCATTAATATACAAGTGGTTGTAGGATTTTTGGCCTAGAAATCAAATAATCCCATAATTTTCTTTTTGTGGCCCCTAATTCTGATCACCGAAACGAGAGAGGACATGACCAGAAGAGTTTCATCTTGTAATTGAATTGTTTCACAGGCTGTTGAAACCACATGTAGTTCACATCAATAGCATTCAATTTAGGCAGGTTCTGAATCTTTGAGATCAAGGCAAAGATGTAACGTTACTTCGGCTAGTTGTGTCTTTCGGAAGGAGTGAGGTGTGGTTAGCCGAACGGTCAAAAAGGCGAATGTTATCATGGGGACCTTTACTGCTGCCTGGATATATATTGGCATTGAGCTAGCAGATCTCAGTTGTGCCAGAACTACTCTTGTTTCCTGTGGCAATGTTTGTTCGATTTCTGCAATAGGCGATGGCCAGCCTCCAAGTACGATATTCATGCAATATCCTGCATCCGCTGTGTTTTCATATACTTAACCCCGTACATGCCTCGGTTTGCACTCCAACTCTGTTATTGGGGTGGTTCTATCCATAACATCAGAGAAGGAACTGGCATGCTGATGTCTTATTTGCCAAGTAAGACCTTCGTTTTCTCAACTAGATGGTGTTCCGTGAATATCTGTAGGCAGCCGGTAATGGCCCTGTGGACGGCATATTGACAGCTTTGTATGTTTATCCACGGGTTATATTTTAGCAATGTTAACCACACTGGCGTCGTACAATTGAGCACTGACCGACCAATAGTTTTATATGTAGCAGACAAGGTTTATTTGTCCAGTGCAGTATCATGGGAAGATGCTGTCGAATTTTACCCTCTACCAATTTTTGAAGTTCTGGCTTCATTGATTTCAACGTTCAGTTTCAGTCTTTCGTCTTTCATCCAGGTGGTAAAAAGTGATGCTTTTGATTTTGTGGCTGATAATTGCTGGTTAGGCACAAAAAAGAAATCATGGATATCTCTGAAATAACTGTTCACCAATCCGCATAATGGGCGATAAGGTAGTTTGAAGAGATATAAATTAAACAATATTGGTGACCGGATTCCCTCCCTGCGGGATTCCTTGTTTAATTATACGTTGTTTCAAGCTGATGTCTCTAAAATCGATGAACTACTGACGGCCACTCAAAAAGTCCTCGATTCATATGTCCGCAAGGGGTGTGGCATGGCTGACTTTTGATAGAACCAGGACAGTTATTTCACATGGTTTATGTTGGTTCAAATGTTGTGTGGAGGTGCTATGGCGCGTAATGATGTCGTGATACTATGTATTTTCCAGAATACATGCTGTAAAGTGTCATGTTAGTTATGAGGAGGAGAAGAGTCCCAAATGTTGTCGCGACTGGGAATATCACAGAGAACGGCCTGTACGATAATAACTTTCTCGTGATTCATACAAATTTCAGCAGTTATATTACTCGAATTATATTCCAAACATCTCTTGACGTAATGATTTAGCATCTTCATGATAAAGCTTCTTCAACATCATCATGAAAATTTCATCTATGCTAATTGACCTAAAAGGTATAGAAGTTCAGATGACCTTCAACTTCAACATGGCTAGACATGAAACGTCAGTGACTGAATTGTAGTAAAGTTTCCATGATCAATAAACTCTACTGCGTCCCTTCCATCCTTTTTCTTGGAGTTAGTGAGACTATAGACCACCAGTTACCAACTTCTTCTTTCAATTTCTTCAAATTATTAATCTATTATTTCAGTTTGTCTTCGTTGACCAAAATGCTAATTTCCAGGTTCAATTAATCACAATCAAGCAAAATCAAAAATGATTTCTCTAGCCCAAATCAGCAGCAAACATTGAAATGTTGTGTATGCATTTGTTTTACAACAATTACAAGTGTGTTTTCTGTACTTTTGATGATTAACAAAGCCATCAAGCAGAAAGTATTCTTCATCGCTACGGTTGATTCAGCTCTAAAAATCTGAAAAATTGTTGATATTCAATGATCCTCTTCACTGTAGGTACCGTGAACTAATTCCCAATGAAATAAATCTAAACTAATATGAAAATAACAGGGTTTTCTCAGTAAAGAAATCTTGCGTTGCCTGGCGAAATGGATTTCTGAAGTATTTCGAAACATATTAGATGAAAAAAACTGGATGCATGACTTAAAAATGAGGGATTTTATTTAGCTATGACCTTCTCCCATCTTTCTGGCAACATGTGGATTCCGAGCCAAATGAAATGCTCATCTTTTGAGGCCAAGAACGATATAATCATATCGGATACACTGTTCCTAAGTGAAGCGTATCCCTGAGAGAGCGTTCTGCATCGATCGAAACTAATAGTAGTCGGGCGGGACGCGGTCTCGACTATAAAGCGGGTCAAGCAAACCTTCCCAACAACTTTATTCTAAATACTTTTTAACATGTTACATGTATTGCAATATGTGGCCGAGCGTTGCTCAGTGGGGGATCTGAACAAAATAGTGGAAATAAATCTGTAACTTCTTAACGAATATCTCGATTTTAATAAAATTTCCCATGGCTATAGAGGAGGTGTTGATAAGTTTATGCCAAATTTTTGTTTGCGATCCGATTTGAAAGATTTTTATATATATGGAATGTACCAGACGAGATCGAGCTATTCGTTTAGAAGTTACAGATTTATTTCCAATTTTTTTTCAGATCCCCCACTGTGCGTTGTCATGATGGAATATTACGGTTTTATTTCTGGCTGCATATTATGGGCGTTTTTTCGGTGAATGTTCGCTTCAGACGAAAGAGTTCGGTACTGATGATGGTCTGGTCACACCAAAAACAGAGCATTACCTTAACGCCATTGATATTTAGCTTTGGTGTCGATTCGGCTGGTTGGACGGGCTTCACGTACGATCTCTTACGCTTCGGTTTATCGCACTGAATTAATTTTTCATCGCAAGTAAAAATGATTTTCTTTTATAGAAGATCTCTCTTCTTCAATTCGTTGGTATCCAATTTCTCTGCTTGTGAATATGAATCCTGCTGCACGCATATATTTTAAAATTGCTGCTCTCAATGGTTTTGCAAGCTCTCGTTGAGTTTTAAAAAATCATTATGGAGTAATGCCTCCAATTCTAGGTCTTCAAAATTTTTTGGTTGGCCTGAACGATCTTGGTCTTCCGTATCAAAATCACCATTTCTGAACCGAACAAACCATCTATCGCACATTGAAACCGAAGGAACACATTACCATAAGCTTTGGAGAGCAATGGGTGTGCTTCAGCTGCACTTTTTCTTAAATTATAGAAGTTAAGCAAAACTTCCCGCATATGACGCTTTGTTGGCACAAAACTCTACATTTTCGAAGCAAAAAAGCATTGTTGTTTAAACTAAAATATTCAATAACTAAGTGAGTATAAATGATATCTCTATCCTTCAAAATGACATTCACAGAAAAAACAGATTCGTAATAGCAACCGAATTTGTTGCCAATCGAATGATTCAGTTACGCACACATTTTTCGGTTCTAGCAACAGAAAGCTAGTTGCTAACGAAGAATTTTGGTTGAAGCAACCAAACTTTTGTTACTGCTTTCAAAATTTTGTAGTCACATCTGTAAAATTCGGTCAATAAGGAAGAATCATTCGATTGGCAACAAATTCGGTTGATATTACGAATCTGTTTTCGCTTTGTATAAGTTATTGTAAATCCCACATTTTTAAGTCATAATCCCAATAATTCAGCCGTTATCTTTAAAACACCATTACCGAAATAATCTAAATTAGCGTTACTTATACCTTTTAACCATTTTGAATCATTAGCAATTGGTATTAATAAAATTGTGTTAAATATAAAAAATATTTTTTTCTTTTAAAGAAATATTTTTCATTTACAAATTTTCAATTAATAATTTCAATCATTTTACTCATAATAAATAGCTGTGGCTTAAAGATCTTAAAATGACTGGTTATTTATTTACGACCTCGTAACATCTTCTTTGCTAACCAACCATAAATTGTTCATAATTAAAAACTTCATTAAATGCAATTTAATTTATTTCTATAAATATATAAACAAAAATACATTGAACTTGTAATACGTAAAGGTTAAATTTATTTTTACTGCAGCAGCCGCAACAACAAATATATTAAGGAAAATCCATAAATAAATACAAATTTAAAGGGTGTTGTTGTTGGTGAAAATATGTATTAATTTTATGCAAAAAAAAAACCCATTGAATATCTTAATATTAAAGCCAGCATCTATCTCACTTCATGCATCATTATGCACAACAAAGGCAAGTGTTGCACGGTGCAATGGGAGGCATGTGTATAGTTTATACAGGTATGTAGGTATATATCAGTGATCGGCAGTCGTAGCTACTAGGGCACGAACATAATCGGTTATGTAGCTGTAGACAATGTCAACGAAGTATCAAATAATCACAATTAATAGCAGTTCATATCAAAAGAGAGAGAGAGAGGGGAAGAGAGGTATTATCATAATCCATGTTACCTATTCTCTTTATGCCGATCACTGCAATGTTTATTTAAATTTATGCTGCTGCTGTTGTTTAAGATGCAACCTACAAAACATTACATATTTGTATTTAACATGTTCACCTTTCTTATTTACGATAATCACTTGGTATTTTAAATACTCACCTGTATGCAGTTGTTTAAAGACACACAAACACCCAATGGAACACGTGGTTTAATGTTTTGTGAGTATGTGTAAATTTTTTTAGCCACAATGTGATAAATTTGCATTAAAACTTTTTTAACAGCCAACACCAACAATTACAAACAAAATATTGCAAAAAAAAAAGAAGCAAAATAAAACAAAACTTTACCACCACTCTAACTAAAGTCAACTGCAACTACAACTAACAATAATAATATTTGTACTACAACAATGTGCATATTTTTATAACAAAAACAACAACAATTTCTATACATACCACATTTTGTTGCAGCATCACTGCAACTACCAACTTCTAAACTAAACAAAACAACACACAGTCATCATCATCACCATCATGCTTAAGTATTGTTGTAGACAATATTTTATGGTCTCTAACTTTTAATGTTTGACTCTCCAGAAAGAGACACTGCAACAACAATAACAACAGCAGTAAAAGACGACCTTTAAGCTCACCTTTAGATGCTCTCCAAGCACACTTACCTCTACTATATGCAATTCCAAATTTTTACACTTCCCAGCAGTTCTACAGTTAGTCAAATGTATCTCTTATAGACGTTAATTTTCAATACCCAGCAGTTCTAGGAGACTGTCCTGAACTAGTGGTTTTAACTATCGTTTAGGTTGACAACTAGTTTCCAGCTATCCGACAGCTGGTCCAAAGTAGTCAACGTATTGGATTCAGCTACATAGAGTCAGTTACCTAACTGGTTACTTGATCGGCTACATAACTAGTTATTTTAACATAAAAAGTGCCGCAGAAGCACACCCAATGCTCACCAAAGCTAGTGGTGAATGTGTTCCATCTGATGCGAGAGATGTTTAGTGGGGTTCAGAAGTAGTGATTTTGACACCGAAGAGAAAGATCAGCCGAACAAGTTTGAAGACCAAGAATTGGAGGCATAACTCCATGCACATTGTTGTCAAACTTAAGCAGAAAAATTTTTGCAGCAGCATGCATCCAAAAGCAGGGAAATTGGTTTCCATACGAACTGAAGCCGAGAGAACTTGAAAGACGATTTTGCATGTCCGAAATTATGCTTGAACGCTATAAAAGAAACTAATTTTTCCACCGAATACAATAACCAGAAGCGCAAGATATCATATGTGAAGCCCGAGCAATCAGCAGAATCGACACCAAATTTGGTAGGAGCAAACGAATCCTGTGTATTCTAAGCTACTGAAATCTGCCCAGACCATCCCAGGGAAGCTGTACCGAACGCAACTGATCCGTTTGAAGCGATCATTGGCCGAAAACGTTGTTAAAGAAAATTAGTTTTGAATCGAATCATTACATGCAATGAAAATGGATCAATTACGATATCCCGAAACGTAAGGGATCGTACGTGAAGCCCGGTCAACCAGCCGAATCCAAATATCCATGGCGCTAAGGTAATACTTTGTATTAGGTGGAAGCTAAAGAGTCCTATCTCTTATGGGCTGCTGAAATCTAGCCAGACCATCAAAGGGAACCTATACCGAACGCAACATTGGCCGACAACGCTATAAAAGAAAATCATTTTTGCACCGAATCATTACTTGCGATGAAAAATTGATCCATTACGATAACCCGAAGCGTAAGAAATCGTATGCGAAACCCGGTCAACCTGCCAAATCGAAACCATAGCCAATGCTCTAATTATTTGAATTTGGTGAAAACAAAAGGGTCCCATCTATTATGAGCTCAGAATATGCAGCCAGGCATGAAATATTCCTACATGACAACGATCGGCCAAATATTGCAATATATTGAAAACTATTTAGAAAGAAGAGGTTGGGAAGTTTTGCCTAACCCACCTTATAGACCAGACATTGCCCCGTCCGACTACTATTCGTTTCGATTGGTGCAGAATGCTCCCTCTGGGATACGCTTCACTTTGAAATAGAGTATCTGTTACTAGACCCTTACTAGACTGATAATATTCTATGGGGTATCTTCATATAACTTCAAAGAAATCGCTTTTCATGTTGCTAAAATGTATCCGGATTATTGTAATGACCTGTAAACTGGTAGATCGCACGGCTTTTAGAATTATGATGGGCGCATGGAACCATCTGGTCATGTTAGAATTATTTTTAGTATGCAAAATCTTCCGGAACACATTGATTATTGCACTCCCAGGACCTTCTACTCGAGAAACTTCGGTTTATGAATACTTAATGGCAAAGGAATTAGCTGAGGGTTTCTCCTCTGAAACGATGATACTCTCTATTTATACGGACAGCTGCAAAAGAGGAATCGAGTAGGAATTCAATCCATAAAAAGGTCAAATATCTGGATTATATATAGCAGAATATCAGGTAGCGATATTTGTATAAATATTTACAGCCAAGCTGCGATAAAGTTCCTGACAAGTGCATCTTCCTTAAAAAGGATGGCGAAACATTTGATAGCCATTCTCACATGGGTGCGTGGATGCAAGGTATTAACTGAGGGTCTCTTCTCTAAAACGATGGACCTCTCTATTTATATAGATAGTTTAAAAATGAGGGATCTAGTCGGAGGTGTTATTTATATCCAGGAATTCGAGTTATCAGCTAAGATGTCAACTATAAAAAGATCGACTAACTGGATTAGATATAACAGAATTTCAGGTATGTGATATTTGAATCAATGTTTACAGCCAAGCTGCGATAAAGTTCTTGACAAGTGCCTGTTCTAGAAATAGGATGGCAAAACATTCGACAGCCATAATCACATGGATGTGTGGATACAGGCAACTGTGTTGCTGATGCCTTTGCGAAAATAGGCGCTGATATCCGACGGAGTTATAAATTTATAATGTGACTACTAGGGTATTCGAATTATTCGATTTTTCTCTTGTTCGAATAATTCGAATAAGAGATTTTAACTTGTTCGAATAATTCGATCACACGTTTAAAATTAATCGAATTATTCGAATAATTTAAATTTTTTTAAAAAAGTAAAGAATGAAGTTTTGATGTCGGTGTTTTAATATTTTATTGTTAAAGAAAAACAAAAAATAACGTTAAAGTTAACAATTCAAGTATTGATAATGTTAAAAAAAATTCGAAAACAAAGTCGATCATTAAATTTTCAACAGAGATATTCTGATCAGATTAACTCCAGAACAATCTACAAAACAATTGACTAGCAAACCCTTTAGTTTCCGTTTTGGAGCTATGCTTTAAAAAATTTTAGTTAGTTGGACATGATCCTGAATTCAAATACAATATAAACGTATTAAGAACTTTTTTATGTCGTTCATTAATTCGGGGTTTAAATTGTGTAACTAATTCTGTCCAAAGTTTGATATCATTGTCAGTGAACGTGGCTAATTTGAAGTCAGGCAGTGCATGATTGACGCATTTACAAATACGCAAAAAGTTTATTACCATGTTAGACAAAGATGTTCAACGATGTTCAAAATCATTTATAAGACGAACTTCATGCTTTTCTTATATAAATATATTTTAAGATCATGGCCTTCATCTATTTCAATATAATCATTATAAATGTCATCCTTAATATCACTTTCGACGACCGTTTCAATATCACATTCGCCATCAGATTCAACTCCACTTTAATCTAAGTTAATATCTTAATTATTAATTGCGATTCTTCTAATATTTCGCCAGCTTAATAACAAATATTTTATTCCGTATCTACCTTTTATTTTCATTGGTTCAAGTCCTAAGTTAAAAATTTTGAAAGATTTGTTTTTAGAATTGTAGCTTCTTGCAGTAATATTTATATATTTATAGAAGGAGCACTCATCTACAGCGATCGAAAGTCCCTTTGTCATTAGTTATTTGTCGAATTTCAGAAACAATAAAATTTTTGTGAGTCATTATTACTTATTTAAATTTGGAATTATGAAAAATTGTAAGCAATTTAATAAATTTAAATATGTATGAACATTTATTCGTTTTATTCGATTATTCTACATAAAATTGTTCTAATTATTCGTTATTCGAAAATTGCCATTTTTAAATTGTTCGAATAATTATTCGTTAGAAATTATTCGATTAATCGAACGATCATTAGTCGAATGAATACCCTAGTGACTACAACACACTATTGTTCATCGAGAACAGTACATTTTCCACTGATACTTGGAAATTTGGGTTATCTCAAAATGAGTTGTGATGCCGATGTCAGAATGAGAAAATGGATGAGACTAGTTTTCACCTTCTCTCCCTTTGTCTGGCACCAGGAGATCTACGTACCATGTTTCTGGAAGATAGTTCTTTCGGCAGGCTTCCTGTGTTATCGGATATGGAGTTGGAATTCATTGATGCATATATCAGGGACTGGTTTCAGCATCAAAAGATCCAAACCTCTCTCCATGATGACATTAAAAACGTCGACTGACTCGAACATCCTTCCAGTGTCACAATTATCTAAACTTTAGATTCTAAAGCAAGCTACTCGAAATTACACATATTTCTCTCTCTTTATGATGACATTAAAAAATTTGAATGACTCGAACATCCTTCCAGTGTCACAATTATCTAAAGCAAGCTTCTCGAAATTACACATATTTCTTAAATTTTCATTAAAAAATCCACCCGGATGTTCATATTTCCAGAGTCGTTTAAAGATTAAAGCTTAAATAACTTTTGGTAGATGGAATATTTTATAAGGATATAATAATTTAATAATAATAATAATTCTAGTCGAATGTGAATAAACAAATTTATTTTAAATGATAAGTGACTTTTTCGAAATAATCGCAGTACTGCTCTCCAAGTCACCAGTTTTGTCGACTAGATTGGTGACTTTTTGTCAACATTGTCAACGAAGAGTCTTCATTTTTATACCCTTCACCATGAGTGGCAAGGGTATATATAAGTTTGTCATTCCGTTTGTAATTTCTACATTCTTCATTTGCGACCCCACAATGTATATATATTCTGGATCGTTATAGACAGCGAAGACGATATAGCCATGTCCGTCTGTATGTTGAAATCAACTTTCCGTAGCCCCCAAATAACTTACATACATGATTCATATATCAATATATCGGGAATTCTTCCGGCCCACAAATGGCTGAGATATAAAGAAAAAACCGGGAAAACCTAGATTTTTGCCCTATTTTTATACCCAACACCACCATAGTGGGGAGGGTATATATAAGTTTGTCATTCCGTTTGTAATTTCTAAATTTTTCATTTCCGACCCTATAAAGTATATATATTCTGGATCCTTATAGATAGCGGAATCGATTAAGCCATTTCCGTCTGTCTGTCTGTTGAAATCAATTTTCTGAAGACCCCAGATATCTTCGGGCTCCAAATCTTCAATAATTCTGTCAGACATGCTTTCGAGAAGTTTGCTGTTTAAAATCAGCAAAATTGGTCCATAAATAACGGAGATATGAGCAAAAAACCGGGACAACCACGATTTTTGACCTATTTTTGATCTATATCTGGATTACTAAATCATTAATATAGACAATATGGATATCTAATGATAGATATTTCAAAGTCCATTGCAACGATGTAGATAAGGCTATAGTAAGTTGGACCTACAATGGAAAAATATTTTTTAACCCGAATTTTTTTTCATCAAAAAAATTTTTTTGTCAAATTTGTTTTAAAAAATTAAAAAAAAAATTTTAAAAATTTTTTTTTAAAAAAAAAAATACAATTTGGAAAAAAAATTTGAAAAACAAAATTGAATAAAAATTTAATTTTGTTTAAATAAAAATATTTAAAAAAATATTTTTAAGTATAATTTGGGGAAGGGTATATAAGATTCGGCACAGCGCGAATAAAGCTCTCTTAATTGTTATATTTGTCTTTGAAAATCATAAATTTGAAAACGATTTGTCCAACTGTACTAATGAGAATCCTGGTTCCAATTTCTACATATGGTACCAAAAAAGTACCTAGTCAATAGTACTATCGTCAGTAGTAGACTTCCAGTGACACGCCCAGACAATAGCATTGTCTGGGATATAATAAGTTACTAGTACTGGTGATTGTGTCAGTACTGTTTCACTATTGACATTTTCTGCAGGATATTTACAGATGACAGACGATAATACTAGTATCTATCTAAAATGTATCATAACGATGTATCATAACGAATTAAGCACTTTAAAAATCTCATTAAAAATTTCCCGGGAATTACCAGGAGCGGATAGAATTTTTTATTATTTCACGGGAAGGAAGAAATTTCGGAAAATTAGGAATCCAAAATAAAGTCCACCCTAGTAATCATTGATCAGTTAAAAGGTATGTCATTATTAGAATTACTCTAAGTAATTTTGAGGGTATGTGGAAGTCATTGAAAAGTATGTTATTCAGTAATAGTAAGTTTTTGTTGTTTGACAACGTCTCTGTTAAGTGTTTCTTAGCACAGCAGAAGATTAATGCAAAAACTTCGTACCACAATACACGTAAATACCAGATAAATATATAAAAAATATGTATCCATGTAATGTAAATATAAATGTGGTTATTGTAGCCAAATAACAATACATATAATACGAAGAGATGTTAGCTGAAATTTACATACTATTTTACAAATAAATGTGTACAATTTGAAATTGGTTGGAAGTATTATACAGTTGGGATGCTGCTGTCATTGATTTGGTTGGATGGTAGGGATGGTTGCTAGATTGTTTGGTTTCATATGTACTTGCGAAGTCTGTATCTACCTAAAGTAGTTAGCTAGTTAGTTGGCTGTTTCTAGTTTTTATTTACTTGGCTGCATAGTTGCATATCTTGACATATGACATCATCTGAACAAAGCCAAGTAATAACAAAACTAAAAAAAAAACACAAGAAAAAACTATAAAACTAACATAAAAGGCAAATAGCATTTTATATTTTATTAAATAATAAATAAAAATGGTAGATGAGCTAATAGAATGTATGAGCTTTAGTTATTTTTTTCTTTTCTTTAGTAAACTTTTCCAACATTTGCTCATAAAACTGGCTGGTTTAAAAGATTAAAGGGGTAGGGAGAGTCTATATGTATTCAAAATTAATTATAAATATAGACATATTCAAATGATGAAGAGCGCTTCTTTAGATTTAAAAAAAAAAACTCAATACAAAACTCTAAGTTACTTGAAGACTTTGATATATAGAAGTTATGTTTGCCCTTTAATACTTTGTACTGTGTAGCCAGTGTCATGGGTCATTTTACGTAGTTCTAAACATAGTTTTAACTATAGTCTAAGATGAAATATTTACTTATTATTGAAAATGACAGCAAATATATTGAATCTTAGACAATTTGGCAGTTAACATGTGATTTATGCACTGGAAGACTAACTGCAGAACTTAGCTTGGAAAAAATAAACTATATTGCAGCAAAGATCGTAAGATATTGTTCGTAAGCTCTTACACAAGTTGTTATCAAGAAAAAAAGAGCGCTATATTAGGCTGTGCCGAATCTTACTGAAAAGAAAAATTAGGTGGGTTTTTGTTTATATCCCACCCATTTGAAATAACAATCTAAGTTGGATTATAGCGGATATATTGATGTATCAATCATGTAAGTAAGATAGAAGGGGGACCATTCGCTATTGGGGTACACCTGCCAACACCGATTAACTTGAAAACAGAGCAATCGATTTTGTTACACAACAGTTTCATCTTACGTATGACCAGAGATAGACATAATTAATTATTTTAATAAAATTCCCGAAAATATGTTGGTGTAAGTATTTTTTGTGCCAATTTTTTGAATTTTTGTAATTCAAAAAATATATTAGTTGGTTCGCCAGATGCATGGTGAGTTGGTTACGCCCGGTATTGTTCTATGGTAGCCGAATCCAACTCATCCTTAATTCACGGTATAAAAAAAAAATGTTGATGATAAATTAATTTGGCTTGCCACACAGTGGATAATATAAGGTTATTATTTGTTTGCAAATATTTGAAATTATCCATAAAATGCTAATGCGTAATGCTAAGATATCAAGCAATAATTATTTGCAGAAATAATAGTTATTATGTCAACAGAAGTATTCGAAAATAACAATTTTTTATGATTGTTATACCTTGTTGGAAAAGGCATTTTGTCCAGATTCTATTTCGGTTATGAGTTTTGTATATGTTGTTAGCAGATTTGAAATTTATTCATTTGAAATATATAATGTTTTTTGGCTTACCTACGCAACTTTGACTAGGATTTTATCTGTTGGCGCCGTTTGCCGCCGATCTAGTTTTAACATAAAATTAAAGCTTAACTTATTACCTAAAAGATATATCAAAAGTAGCTGCCTTTTCGGGCCTATAGACAAATGTCTTGCAAAAATCTTGAGCAACTCAGAAATTAAAACAAAAAATTTTAATTTTAATGTGCTTTTTTATCTTGGAAGATTTGCATTTCTTATTAAACAAGAATATAATTTAAACAATCATGGAGAGACAAGGAATAAAGCTTTCATAAAATATATGCATAAAATGCACATTCCAAGAAATTATATAAGTTTCTTTTAAACAAGTTTCGCATATTGTTTTATTTTTTTTTCGTAATTTTTCAAATTCAACAATAGTAATTTGAATTTTTTCTGTGAAAACCCAAAAAAGTTCGAAAAAATTTACATTGAAAATTAAAACCTGTACAAATATTTTCTTTATAGTTTTTTTGTTTTTATACCCTTCAGCTTCGTGAGAAGGGTATATATAAGTTTGTCATTCCGTTTGTAATTTCTACATTTTTCATTTCAGACCCTATAAAGTATATATATTCTGGATCCTTATAGATAGCGGAGTCGATTAAGCCATGTCCGTCTGTCTGTCTGTCTGTCTGTCTGTCTGTCTGTCTGTCTGTCTGTCTGTCTGTCTGTCTGTCTGTCTGTCTGTCTGTCTGTCTGTCTGTCTGTCTGTCTGTCTGTCTGTCTGTCTGTCTGTCTGTCTGTCTGTCTGTCTGTCTGTCTGTCTGTCTGTCTGTCTGTCTGTCTGTCTGTCTGTCTGTCTGTCTGTCTGTCTGTCTGTCTGTCTGTCTGTCTGTCTGTCTGTCTGTCTGTCTGTCTGTCTGTCTGTCTGTCTGTCTGTCTGTCTGTCTGTCTGTCTGTCTGTCTGTCTGTCTGTCTGTCTGTCTGTCTGTCTGTCTGTCTGTCTGTCTGTCTGTCTGTCTGTCTGTCTGTCTGTCTGTCTGTCTGTCTGTCTGTCTGTCTGTCTGTCTGTCTGTCTGTCTGTCTGTCTGTCTGTCTGTCTGTCTGTCTGTCTGTCTGTCTGTCTGTCTGTCTGTCTGTCTGTCTGTCTGTCTGTCTGTCTGTCTGTCTGTCTGTCTGTCTGTCTGTCTGTCTGTCTGTCTGTCTGTCTGTCTGTCCGTCTGTCTGTCTGTCTGTCTGTCTGTCTGTTGAAATCAATTTTCTGAAGGCCCCAGATATCTCCGGGATCCAAATCTTCAACAATTCTGTCAGACATACTTTCGAGAATTTTGCTATTTAAAATCAGCAAAATCCGTCCATAAATAACGGAGATATGAGCAAAAATCCGAGACAACCTCTGAAAATTTCATCAAAAAACACAATGTATTGCATGCTTTGATAAAAAAACAACAAAACGTATGCTTGGGTGTGCAAGCTTTGTGTATTTGGTTTTTTTTTTGTTTCTTTTGGCGTTGTTGTTGTTTTTTATACAACTAACGTTTGTTTGGTTGTGTGTTGGTTTTTTTGACAAAAAAGCAACAAAACGTATGTTTTTGGATGTGCATGCTTTGCGTATTTTGTTTTTTTTTTGTGTTTTGTTTCTTTTGGCGTTGTTGTTGTTTTTTATACAACTAAACGTTTGTTTGGTTGTGTGTTGGTTTTTTTGACAAAAAATCAACAAATCGTATGTTTGAATGTGCATGCTTTGCGTATTTTGTTTCTTTTGGCGTTGTTGTTGTTTTTTATACAATTAAACGTATGTTTGGATGTGTGTTGGTTTCATTGCCTTGCGTATTTTGTTTTTTCTTTTGGTGTTTTGTTTCGTTTGGCGTTGTTGTTGTTTTTTGTGTTCTTGATAAATTTAGGATGCTGTACGCTGAAAGTGGGCAATGTACATTAGGGTGGCCCTTAATAAACGAAAGTTGGATTTTGGCCATTCTCACCCCCCAGTTTGGTGAACATTAGTAAAAAAATCATCCTGAAAAAATTTTAGGTAAATCGGTTGGGGTTAAGACGTGCCGCAAGCCCTCTGAAGTTTTGAGATGCATTTACAAGGGGAAAAAATTCATTTTTTTCAGTTTTTGTAAAAATTTTGCCATTAAAAAATTACTTTTGTAATTCAATTTAAAAGAATCGAAATGTGTACGTAATTGTCGTTCTAATGAGACATAAAAAACAGAAATCGGTTAAAAAATTTTAAAGTTATTAAAAATTCGCCAGGCCATTAACGTGTCTCAGGCCACTAGAACAAGAAATGTTGGAACAAAATTAACATATTTTGAGAAATATTAAAATAAAAGCTCATTTTTACTTCAAATGTGTCCATATTTACTTGTATATGAGTTTTTGTCTTCGTAGGATACCGTTAACCTATTCTTAGGTATGAACAAAAAAAATTAATTTTTTTAACGGCAGTTTCAAAACTCCATTTTCAAATTTTTAAAAATTTTGTTAAACAAATTTCAGAATTTTTTGATCATCTCATTGGGATTTATTAAGAGTATAATAGGGAATTAAATCGTGAAATGCGATTTAAATTTTGAAATTTTCGAGAAAAACCAATTATTTGGCAATTTTTAGGCCAATGAGCTCTATTTTCTTACTCTTATGAATTTTAAGCAAAACTTAATTAGAATATTATAGTCCAGATAATTCTAAATATACTCTGAAACTTTTACTAAAATCAAAAAACGTTAACCCTTAAATCGTGAAGGTCAAAGGTCAAATTTTTCAATATTTGGAATTTCTCTTGGAAAGATTTTGAAATGTTCGAAATGTTGTATATTTTTGGGCCGATTTTGATGAAATTTAACAAAAATATAACACAAAGCCTAGTATTTACAAAAGCAGCAGAAAAATTAAAATTAACCCTATATAGCACTTGGTGTTAAAATGACCCCAACTTCTAAAACCATAAAAAATTATGATTTTAAAAGTTTGGTGTCATTTTAACCCCAAGTGCCATTAAGCGTTAATTTCCATTCTTGTGCTGTTATTATAAACCCTAGAGTTTATGTTATATTATTGTTAAATTTCATCAAAATCGGCCCAAAAATATACAACATTTCGATCATTTCGAAATCTTTCCAAGAGAAATTCCAAATATTGAAAAATTTTACCTTTGACCTTCACGATTTAAGGGTTAACGTCTTCCGATTTTAGTAGAAGTTTCAGAGTATATTTTGAATTATCTGGACTATAATATTCTGAATAGGTTTTACTTAAAATTCATAAGAGTAAGGAAATAGAGCTCATTGGCCTAAAAATTGCCAAATAATTGGTTTTTCTCGAAAATTTCAAAATTTAAATCGCAGGTACGGAAAAACTATAAGAGATATTTTCATAATTTTTTTACATTTTTATTCCCTATTATACTCTTAATAAATCCCAATGAGATGATCAAAAAATTCTGAAATTTGTTTAACAAAATTTTTAAAAATTTGAAAATGGAGTTTTGAAACTGCCGTTAAAAAAATTAAATTTTTTTGTTCATACCTAAGAATAGGTTAACGGTATCCTACGAAGACAAAAACTCATATACAAGTAAATATGGACATATTTTAAGTAAAAATGAGCTTTTATTTTAATATTTCTCAAAATATGTTAATTTTGTTCCTACATTTCATGTTCTAGTGGCCTGAGACACGTTAATGGCCTGGCGAATTTTTAATAACTTTAACATTTTTTGACCGATTTCTGTTTTTTATGTCTCATTAGAACGACAATTACGTACACATTTCGATTCTTTTAAATTAAATTACAAAAGTAATTTTTTAATGGCAAAATTTTTACAAAAACTGAAAAAAATGCATTTTTTCCCCTTGTAAATGCATCTCAAAACTTCAGAGGGCTTGCGGCACGTCTTAACCCCAACCGATTTACCTAAAATTTTTTCAGGATGATTTTTTTGCTAATGTTCACCAAACTGGAGGGTGAGAATGGCCAAAATCCAACTTTCGTTTATTAAGGGCCACCCTAATGTACATACATATATACTAATTATAAAAAATAATAATGCATCCACAACAAAGGTGAAGGGTATATAAGATTCGGCATAGCCGAATATAGCACTCTTACTTGTTTTTATTCATATGCGCTAGGGGAAAAAATACTAAAAGAGGTGTTATTGAAAAGTTGAATAACTTTTACAATTTTCATCCGATTTGAAAAATTAAAACCGTGTTTTGTTAAGAACTAAATTTTCTTTATACATGATATAAATTTGTATAAGCTTTCATATCAAAATAAGCAAAACCTGACTGAGTTGGCAAACATTACTGATAACGGTTTTTTAGAATAACTTCTGAATTTGAGGGTGTTTCTGATGTACTCAGCGAGACCTATAAATCTAATGAGAAAATACATAAAAACACCTCTTTTACTTGTCATAACATCTCAATTTTATACATTATTAAATAAATTAAAAAAAAAAAAAAATAAAAATTTATTTTTAAGCGTTCAAAATTTTTTTTTATAATGATTCACTTTTTATGCTCGAAAATACAAATTAAAGCTTAAAGTCCCACCTATTCAACAAAGAAAAAATATTACAGAAATACTCATCCATTCAAAAGTTATAGATTTTTGATCCGAAAATGAATATTTAAATATAAATAGCAGCACTCCTAAATTGCATGATCTAAATATTATATTAATGACCTTAAATTTTTTAGGATTCATGATATGCAGTGTTTGTTTAAGACCGATAGAACTTACGAAAGGTTTAACTGTCATACTACGCTAACTTTTTGACATTTATGATCAGTATACTCTGGCCAATCATCATGAATAGATTGACACTTGAACAACGCTACCAAATTATCAAAATTTACTTTGAAAATCAGTCGCGCATCTTATAGACGACTTTTTTTTATCGCAAAATTGTGTTTAGAGATGGGGCTCACTTTTGGCTTAAAATAAACAAAATTTGCCGCATATGGAGTGAGACCTATCCACAACCGACCCTGCAGACTCCATTAAATATGGAAAAATGCACCGTTTGGTCTAATTTACACACTGGTGGCATCATCGAACCTTAATTCCTCAAAAATGAAGCCGAAGTTCGCTTTACAGTCAATGGATATCGTTATCGCTCCATCATAAATGATTTTTTGTTTGAAAATATGGATGTCATTGATCCAGGCGAATGTGGTTCGTTTGGATGACTCGAATATATTGAAATTAATGTTAGACGAGAAATGGACTTGTCAATTGGCATCCAAAGTCGTGCAATTCGATACCTCTTGATTATATCCTGTGGGGTCACGTGAAGTCACTGGGTTATGCTGATAAACCAGCAACAATTGACGGCTAGAAGGACAAAATTGTTCGTGTTTTTTCCGACATACGGCCAGTATTACTCGAAAAAGTGGCCTAAAATTGGATGTCCAAAATGCGCTTCGTCAAGAACAGCCACGGTGGCCATATACCCGAAAACATTTTCAAATTTTAATGCCATGTACTTGCTTTTCAAATCAAAACAATGTTTTGATTAAAATTTTATTTTTTGTGTAATTATTAACAATTTCAAGTTCTATCGGTCTTTATAAGTTTCTTTTGTCAAAGTAAACAGGGAAAATAAGAACACAACGGAATGATCGATTCCATGTTCTCCAGAATTATGCCACATGAATTATTCTATCGACTTGGCTATCACCAGAATGAATAGTAATCTGAGCCGACCCTTTGGATTTGTGTAAAAAAAACTTGTCAAAAGGTCAAAGGGAATCCCGCAATTCCTAAAAATTTGAGCAAAAATCCCAAAAAAGATATTTTTTACAATTTTGCCCAATTTTGGTCCACATTTCCATCGGGGCTGGGCAAATACTTTGGGTATAAATGGGGAACACAACAAGGTTTCTAAAACTGCTTCGCGTTTATTGATCCCAGCTTTGGGATTTTAGAACATGTTGCCTAAAAGTGAAATTTTGATAAAAAAAAAATAGGTCACATTCCGAAGGGCGTAGGGCCGAAATGTTCTTCGTAAAGATACCTTACAGAAAAAATATAAAATTGTTATATGTTCTTAAAGAAAGTTTATTTTTAATAAAAAAAGAGTTAAGTCACCTTTTCGACCAAAAAACAGCAAAAATCAACTATTTTTTGAATACATAAATTGAAAATCGTTTATTTTTGGATCCATAATTGATATTCCTCTGAAATCTTTTGAATGTTATTAATAATTTAGTTGTTTAACCAACAAAAAAAATTTAGTCCATTCGGTCCAAAAATCCGACCTATATTTTTAAAAAAGCTGACCAAGGTATTGCAAAATTTTGAAATTTCAATTTTGTATTGTCTATAACTCGGAAATTATTAGAGATAAAAAGCACACACAAGCTAGTTTTTTCAAGACCTAGCCGAGCGCTTTCCAAAAATGTAAAAATTGCATGTGTTTAAAAATTTTACATGTCGAAGGTACCCTAATTTGAGTTCCAATAGCGCCGCCCCTGGATCATTTGTAGGGTTTTTTTAATAAGTTAAACTCGAATACTCCTTGGCTACGCCCATGTCAAATTTTATCCCTATCGGATAAGCCATTTAGAAATGCCAGATTTATTTCCAAAAAATTTTGATTCGGCCCCACTGTGCACCGACTCATTTAATTTGCATTTGCTCTAGTGCTGCTCTACTAGTGCTGCCAAATGTATCGATTTTCGTTGGTTGTCCTACATTTTCTCAATGAATCCAGCCTATAGAGAAGAGAACTGACATCATCCAGTTCGGTTTTTTTGGGAATAGTCAGTAGTGATTTTCGGAACTTATCCTTATATGGGAGCTATGACCAATTATTGACCGATCAGCATGAAATAAAGTCCCGTAATTTCCTTCTATATACAACTTATTTTTGTTGAATTTTATTTGGATACCGACATTAAGATATTTTTGCTACTTAAAGTGATTTTCGGATTGTGATTGGTCTTATTTGGGAGCTGTGATCAGTTAGGGATCGATCCGCCCAAAACTGCTTCCTTTTTGTATAAAATGTATTTATGATTAAATTTGCGTGGATACCAATATAAATCAGATATTTAGAAGAAAAATTTCCTAAATTTAGAAAGACATTTGTATAATGGACCGATTTCAAGCGGTCTCACTTGGCTTCGTTCTTGGGCCGAAAAAACGCCTATGTTCTTATCGAAATATTTTCAAAATTGTTAAACCAACTCTGGAATGTATTTTTTAATCGATCGCTATACTTTATGATGGGTTTTAGACTAACATTTTTGGATGTTATAAATATCAACACAAACGCAATATACCCTCTCTACTATATTGTTGTAGGGTATAAACCGTTTGAAGCCATGTCTGATTTTGGTGTTCAAACAAAACTGCTATATATTTGCAGAGTAGCACCTCTTAATACCAAGCGAGGTCTTACACAACACGTCAATATATCATGCTACTTTTTCAATATTTATTCTAATGGAGAAACTGCTGCCACATGCTAATTGCATCGTTGTAGCACAAAATGTGAATGATATTTGTTAAACAATTTTCCTGCCATATTATGCAAATATCTAACACATTATGAATGAGTTATTTCGCAACATGTTGCTTGGCTCTCTGCATTAAAACCCAAATACAACAACTTACAACCTACAACTTGTTGGAAACAATGTCTGCCATCGACTAGATAAATCAAACATGTATGAAGTGCATATTGAAAGAGAGTGTAATAACATTTGCATTATTTTCTAATACATATTCGCCATAAGAAACTATGTATAGAAGAGTTGAATGCAACAAAGCATCATTTACATTTTTATTATTAAATTTTTCTTTTTTTTGCTGAAATATCGCAATATTTGGCATGTGCTGGCTGTCTTCTTCTCTAATAGTTGTAAACATTTGTTGCAATAAGTGTTGCCAATAGAATTTTTATGGAAAAGCTGTAAGGTGATTGAAAAATTTCCTTTTTCGAACATTGTTCTCCTTTAAGGCAACAATGTCCGGTAAATAGCTCCGTAAGTACTCTAAGATCGATCTTTTAAAGCGATAACATCTCCTGCAATTTACGTCTGAACAAAGAAATTTACCGTTTTACCTGTCAGAGCCCAGATAAATTACACCATCGGCGAGCGAATTATGATTAATGCTAAAAATAAATCTTTCCCAGAAAGGGCCTATGAAAGGGAGCTGAACCCTCTGTTGGGTCAACGAGTTCCTTTAAGATGTAAGAGTAAATTGCGACGTTATATCAGAATTGGTTATGACCCCAAGTGCCATCTGGCTCTCCGACATCACAATGATCCTCGAACGCCTCAATCTTCCCCCACAAACACTCAACAAATGATGATTGCATAACTCTACGCCGTAATTTAAATGTGAGCGAGGATCGTTCAGGATGGCTGTTAGAGTATAAGTAGGGCAGGACTCCATGGCCCAGTAATAGAAGCAAATAAATTCAATAAAATTAAATGAATTATATGCAAAAGAGATCACAAACAACGAAAATATTTACAAATGTAAATAAAAGGTCCAAACAATTTCCAAATCGGTCCATAAATATATAAATTATAGCTTTTTTAAAATTCAGATATTTAGTATTGAAACCTGCTGTCAAACTTTCCTTACATTTTGGCAACCCTGCTGACTACTAAAGGTTGCTAAGTTTCATTGTTTGCCGGTTGAATTTCCATGCATACTAGAGTATTACTCTACTCTTTTTCTATTTATCTACATATTATAGTGTCTTTTATAGACATGCACTTTGTTTTTTATTACTTTTCTGCAAAAAAAGTAAAAAAAGAAAACTTTTTTTCAAAAACAGAAAAAAAGTCGTAACAAAATTATGTGCAGTTTTGTTCGTTCATCTTTAAAACTGCCCGTTCAGCAATTTTTATCTAAAGTGTGTAAGAGAAACAATGAATAAAAAAAGACACCAAATAGACAGGGATAAATTTTATTAGACATGACAACAATCGAAAGTTTCAAAACGTTAATTAGTCACGAATAAGTTTTAGTTGCGAGAGATTGAGTTTGAGTGTATAGGATCAAAGTATAGTTTAATTTTATCTACTAATTTCAAACTTGGTTGGTGTAAAAAATGTCAATTAATTCTGATAGAGAGTTTAAACATGACACAGGACATATTTCCTATAACAAACTTGAGGGTTAATTAATGATGGTTTTAAAATGCGAAAGATGCAGTTAATTATGGTTTAGAGGATGCAATTTTTATGCATGAGTTATGGTAAGAGGTAAAAATAAATCTTTCGATTGCGAATAAAGTTATTAAGGAATAAGGAATGAATTTCTGTTTCACATTTGGATCATCATGAACACTATGCGGCTTACTCTTGTTTACGTTTAATGTTAGATCAGCTTTTATGGCCTCCGTTTCGATGCACTTAAGTTTAGATGCCATATATTTATAGGAGACATATACGCTATAGAAGGATATTTTTGTTAAGTTTGTCATTCCCTTTGTAATTTCCACATTGTACATCTGCGACCCCATAAATTATGTATATTCTGGAACTTTATATATAGATAGCGGAGTCGAAATAGCCATGTCCTTCTGTCAGTTGAAATCAACTTTCCGAAGCCCCCAAAGAACTTTCGTACATGATTATATATTATGTCCTGTGGTTCCTATTGGGAACAATGGACCCGAATGTATACCATTCGATTCTGTTTGACGATATTTGTTTTACTTCTCTCCAGTTTATATCACTACGGCTGACATCGATTTCATTCCCCATCGGGTAGGACTCTTCGTGCCCTACCCTGTAGTTTCCAGTCAATGGCAATTTTAGCTGTGTCATCTAAAGGCTAGCACAGTGTCTGACCAATCCAGCACCATTTGCGGTTCAAAATATAAATATGGATTGGCCGCTGATTTGTACGTCTCCAGAGTTCCGTATTACATATGGTGTTAGTCCAAAAAATATTTATTATTCTTCGGAGACATCGATTAACAAACACTTGTAGGGAATTTACGTCATGTTCTGCCGTATTCCACTTCTCGCATGCTTAAAGGACACTTAACACAGGAGCTAAAGAGACCGAACTTGGTGTTCTTGGACATGGCAGACGATTTCCATACTGAACGAAGGCTACCGAATGCATGGATGGCTTTTGAGATTCGGTACGCTACATCTACAACAGCTACAACATCAAAACTACTGCTCAGAGCGTTATTGTGGACAACATGACATTTAACATCACGACACAGAATTTGAGTAAGGCTTGTGATCTTAGGTCGGAACCATCTGCAAGCAAATGCGCTCCATATTGAATTTTGATTCAGCGCCACAGTGGGTTGAATGGTACCCAAAGTGGCGATTAATTCATAGAAGCCGTAGTTTTAAAATATTATATTTTTTTATTGATGAGTTATTATAAGCACATAAAAACACAGCATTTAGAAAAAAAAGGTTAAAAAAAAATTTTTTTTAACCCTTTAAGCGCATTATTGTTTTTTGGAAAAAAAAGACCTTTTTTCACAATTTATGCTGTAACTTTCGAATGGAAAGCGATAAATTAATGAATAAAATTGGAAATTAAAGCATACTTCATGTGCTACAAAAAAAATAAAATTATAAATTTATTATATGTATTTACATTAGCATAAATTTAATTTAAAATCTAATTTTTGTTTTTCACAAAATTTTATAAATGTACAAATTTTTTTAAAAAAAGCCACAAAAGACAATATTATAAATTTTTGTAAATCATAAATACATAAAAACACAACTTTAAAAAAAATTTAAGAAAAAAATGTTTTAACCTATTTGGTATCAGAATATGTTTTTTAGCAAGAGGAGTTCTTTCACTATAACTTAAATAAGTAAAAAACCTCAATAAACCCGCACGATTTTTTTTCTGTATATAGAAGCTGAAAGTTCATATTTTAAGAGCATTTAATTGAATTTACCCGATCTCGCCTTAATTTTTTTTAAACTCAATCTATATATCGAAAAAACCCCAATAATGGAGAACTTTAAAAAAAATCTTAAAAAATATTTTCAAAACATTTATCTAAACAAGAATTATTTATTTACATTCTCAAGTACCTGAAGTTCATGGTTCCATTTTAATATTTCTACTTTTAACAGATTTAACAAAAAATATAAGCTCTCGAAATATCACAATTTTAAATTTTAACCACAGCACGCAAAATTTGTAAAAATTATTTGACTTTGACCACTCACTGCCAATAAAGTAAGTCATTCACAACTGTAATTTTAGCAGTTTGTGATGTATTATTTAATGCACTTTAACCCAATACAAAACATGACTGAAACAGATAAAGTTCAGCTTTTGAATTAATCGCCATTTTTGGTATATTTCAACCCTCTGTGCAGCGTATCAAATGCTTTTTCAAAGTAAAGCGGAGAGCGAAGTTCCTTAGATTGCTGTCTAATTATTCGCAGACAATTTTTTGGGGCCGGAAGCCAGCTTGTTCGGACCTTAGATCCCTTAGTACAGTGTTGGATATTCTCCGGTTAATGATTTGCGCTATGATCGTGTTAAAAATAACAAATTTTAATTTTTTATATAAAACAATATTAAATCTTTATTGAATGAATAATTTTCAAAGAATAATTTTATTTAAAATATGACAGACAAATGTTTCAAAGAGAAATTACAATTAGTATTATTTGTTTTTAAAACAAGTAGATATATTTATAACAGATCGTATGCACTGCACTAAGGATGGTAATTCCCCGTCAGTTCTTGCAGTTTATCAGGTCACTCTTTTTGGGGATATTTACTATAAAACCTTCATTCACATTTGGATTATGTTCTTGGTGATGCTATAAAGATCCTTGGATCTATGCTCCCTTGAGGCTTTTTATGCATCCGATGCAAGTTTATTTTACCACATTCTCTTATATTTTCTGGTGCTACGCTTGATCAGCTTGTCTAGCTGTGCTTATATATTCATTAGCGATTCGGTACGCTTTCTCATCGAAAGTTTTGGCTGCGTTCAATTTTTCCTTTTGGGCTTTTCTATCAAGATTGAGGTAACAGGTAGCATCAGACATCCAATGGGTTTTCTTATGTACCTTGAGACCGATATGTTTACTCGTAGCATCAACAAAATTACCTTTAACTGTTAGTCACTCAGAGGTGGGTTGATATTGTTGCATCTTAATTCTTCCCTGTAATGGTTAAGAGTTTGCGGACTCTTCAACTTAGCTATATCATACTTTCGCGCTACTGCGCTAGGTCCTGCTGATATATATGTGATCGATTTATCTCTTTTCTGTCTCATTGTCAGGCGATACCCACGTTATCTTGTGCACTCTCCTATGAGGGAATAAGGTGTCACCTATCACAGGATTGGCATTGCCGCATGCTTCAGTGAAGAGCCAACCGTTTTCAGTCATCCTTTCAATTGTGTGTTTACTCACATTATTTGTTCTAGTCCTGTGTTGCCGGGTCCTATCTGTGCATTAAAGTCCCCCATCATTACAGCGATGTCACAGCGGGGAATTGCGGATAGCACTCTATTTAAGTGGATTTTGTGCTGTTTCTGATGTTTCAGCCGGTACATAGCACTATATGCAGGTAAAATTTCGGTCTCTTGCTGATATAATTTTGTCTCCATACGGCTTCCAGCCGTTCATGGCATCAAAAGCTTCTTTCGATAGCAGAAAACCGACACTGCTTGATCTTGGCTGGTCATCTGGCAAGCCGGGGTAAATGAGTTTGAGATTATCGGAGGTATTATAGTATAATATCTCCTGATATTTTTTCGTGGGAATCAATATTAACTGTGGTTTTGTTAATAATGTAGGATAAAGAAAAAGCAACTGTTTGGGCCACCCTTTCCGATCCTATTGGTTGGGGATGCCAACATCTGCTAGGCAGGTTAGAAACAATTTAGTTTCAGTGAAAAAACACCTAATTACCTGAGATGCAGTGCAGTTGACATGCCATTCAGGTTACTCAATTGAACGCCTTCTCACTTTAGCTGTCCCAGAAGCGAGCCAGGACGACATTTCCGGGGGATAATTGTTATTAAAGCGGAAATAGTGAACTGCTTGGTTAATTTAAAAAAAGAGAAATCCTTCTTGCCACTCTCAAGTGGTTGAGCTTTATGCACAAATTGTACATCTTTGTAAGACCCCATCCCCCATATCAATAATCAAACAATAATTCAATAATCGGAAGTTAAATACCTCGGAATATAACTTGATCGTCGCCTTACATGGAAAAGTCATACAGATTCGAAGTTGATTTAAATGAAAGTGTAAACTTCTACTTTATAATTTAATCATAAAACCAATACGGAGTTATGGGATCCAGTCATGGGACTCTGCCTCAGCGTCAAATGTTGAAAAAATCCAAAGACGCCAAAACGCACATTCGATTAAGAAGGAGGTTCACAGCAGACCTAATCCAAAGACAAGAAGGAAGAATGCCCATTGAATCAGAGCAACAATGGATAAAAAATTTTTCGTCCAGCACTGGCTTTAGATTTACGCGTATTTAAGTGAATTTGAGCCTTATATGGAGGTAGTTGTCAAATGTGGAACAATTTACAAAAATATTTACTTGTGATTTCTTTTAACTCGAAACATAGTTTTACTGATTTTTGTTGGAATAAATACTATTATTCTAGAGTCATTTACATAACATATTCCGGGGAAAAAAATCATGGACCGATTCTTATCATTTTAGCAGAGTTTGTCATTTTATCGTAGGAATAACATGTGCATGTCATTAATTGCAATATATTGAAAAGAAAGGTTGTCTGACATTTTGATCCATAACTCTGCTTCAATTGGAATGACTTTTTGGAAAATCTTGTTAGTTTTGGTTGCGAATTTTGGACGTTAGAGTGTTTTTCACATGCAGAAAGACATATCTAAATTGATATAGAATTTAAAAAGGATCATGAAAATATATTCTTAAAGAAGTCCTAGATGAATATTTTTCATTCACCACTTTTGGTAGTTGAGGAAGTGCGTGTCAAATCTTCACACTTCCAATTGTCATTTGGTTCCGACAACTCCTTGACCTTAATATAAAAACATATTTCACTATATATGAGGGTGGTGGGCGTGTCCTTCCCCCAATTTTGTTAGATCTTCGCACTTTCACTTGTTATTTGGTTCCGACAACTCCTTGTCCATTCGTTATATGGGAACAACACATTGTGCGGTGCACCATTTCCTCTATAACTTCCTTATTCATGTATAATATTTTTTCCTAGAGCCACATTTTCAAGTTTGTAAACAAATTTAGTCGCTGCTAGCCAGATCTGGATTCACTTAAAACTTTCAGCCACCAAACAAGTTTTCAAAGAAATTAAAGTCACTGGTGGTAGCAGATGTCCAAAATAGGAGAAAGAACTCTATTATATGGCCAAGATTTCAAAATTCCGTTGGTTTAATTTTAAACAACTACAAGGCACATTTCCTTAACAATCATGTACATGTTTAGCTGTTTATCATCATGTCATGTATATATGGATAATAGGAAACCTTAAACACCTCATATTACAACATTTTCTTACAAACTATTTTATAATTTCCTAGGAAAACACAACCTCTTAATGCCATACGTGTGCTTTACTACTTATGCGAGTGATAAACAAAAATAAGAAATTCCTCTCAAGTACTTACTCCATCCATCTCCTGACAAGTTGTAGGTTATTCACCAGAATCAGAATCAGAACAACAACAACGACAAACAACAGCACAACAGAAACAACAAATTGTCTCTTATAATGTTACATGAATATCAATGACTTGTAAATAACATTGACATGAATATCATGACGTAACCGTGGATACACTTCCAAAACACTTCATACACAGACATACTCGTGCAAACAAAGATACTTGGTTGGCTGTTCTTAGATACACACGTACCCGCCGTACTCATAGATAAATACATATATAATTTATTACACCTTGTATTATTGGCATCATTAAAAGACTGTCATTTTTAACTTCTTCTTCTTCAGGTTTGGTCGTTTTTTTCATCTCTCTCTCTTGCAACAACTGCAAGAAGCAACATGGGTTGAGGCTTAACCCAAAAACGTGATGGATTAAAATAATGTGAAATTTTTCAATATCTTAGGAGGAGTTAGCCCAGAACTGTACTGAGTTCTTAGCCCAATGAAATATGAGTGATCACAGCTTATTGTCCTTTTTCTTCTAGGACCTCTTAGTAACGATCTATGATTGATTTTAGATTTTTCATATAAAAATCGATATTTGGTGGGAAATATGCGTGATCACAGATTATTGTCATTTTTCTTCTAGGATATCTTCTTAACGATCTATGAGTGATTTTAGATTTTTCATATAAAAATAGATGTTTGGTGGGAAATATGAGTGATCACAGATTATTGTCCTTTTGCTTCTAGGAGCTCTTAGTAACGATCTATGAGTGATTTTAAATTTTTCATATAAAACCGATATTTGGTTGGAAATATGAGTGATTACAGGTTATTGTCCTTTTTCTTCTAGGACCTCTTAGTAACGATATATGAGTGATTTTAGATTTTTCGTATAAAAATCGATATTTGGTGGGAAATATGAGTGATCACAGATTATTGTCCTTTTACTTCTAGGACCTCTTAGTAACGATCTATGGGTGATTTTAGATTTTACATATAAAAATCGATATTTGGTGGGAAATATGAATGATCACATATTATTGTAATTTTTCTTCTAAAACCTCTTCTTAACGATCTATGGGTGGTTTTAAGTTTTTCATATAAAAATCGATATTTGATGGGAAATATGAGTGATCATAGATTATTGACCTTTTTCTTCTAGCACCTCTTAGTAACGATCTATGGGTGATTTTAGATTTTTCATATAAAAATCAATATTTGTTGGGAAATATGAGTGATCACAGATTATTGTCCTTTTTCTTCTAGGACCTCTTCTTCACGATCTGGTCAAGTCTTTATGGAAATGCTACTTTATGGTCTTAAGACCCCAAAACTCTTTTAAAGGTTACAGACATTAAAAATTACATTACCCACAATAACAATACATCTTGCAGAGTGCACTGAACATCAACACCACGTACCAGACAAATGCGGTGAACAGTGGAGCCAATCGTTTTATTTAAAAATCATTTTGGTGAACAGCTCATTTCCACACTTGTCAACTGGCTGTCTATGTCGTGTGTATTTTACCACTCGATTTTTTGGGGTTATGTGACGTCAAAGTTTTACCCCCAACAGAGTATAAATTTATCAAAGGTTTATCAAAAAAAAATGGTTTTATCTAAATGAAATTTCACACAGTCAGTGGTGAAGTGTTTGGTCGATTTGGTCGATGTGGTCCGACTTCTAGTTCTGTTCTAGTTCTGTTCTAGTTCTGTTCTAGTTCTGTTCTAGTTCTGTTCCAGTTCTGTTCTAGTTCTGTTCTAGTTCTGTTCTAGTTCTGTTCTAGTTCTGTTCTATCAAAAAAAAATGGTTTTATCTAAATGAAATTTCACACAGTCAGTGGTGAAGTGTTTGGTCGATTTGGTCGATGTGGTCCGACTTCTAGTTCTGTTCTAGTTCTGTTCTAGTTCTGTTCCAGTTCTGTTCTAGTTCTGTTCTAGTTCTGTTCTAGTTCTGTTCTAGTTCTGTTCTAGTTCTGTTCTAGTTCTGTTCTAGTTCTGTTCTAGTTCTGTTCTAGTTCTGTTCTAGTTCTGTTCTAGTTCTGTTCTAGTTCTGTTCTAGTTCTGTTCTAGTTCTGTTCTAGTTCTGTTCTAGTTCTGTTCTAGTTCTGTTCTAGTTCTGTTCTAGTTCTGTTCTAGTTCTGTTCTAGTTCTGTTCTAGTTCTGTTCTAGTTCTGTTCTAGTTCTGTTCTAGTTCTGTTCTAGTTCTGTTCTAGTTCTGTTCTAGTTCTGTTCTAGTTCTGTTCTAGTTCTGTTCTAGTTCTGTTCTAGTTCTGTTCTAGTTCTGTTCTAGTTCTGTTCTAGTTCTGTTCTAGTTCTGTTCTAGTTCTGTTCTAGTTCTGTTCTAGTTCTGTTCTAGTTCTGTTCTAGTTCTGTTCTAGTTCTGTTCTAGTTCTGTTCTAGTTCTGTTCTAGTTCTGTTCTAGTTCTGTTCTAGTTCTGTTCTAGTTCTGTTCTAGTTCTGTTCTAGTTCTGTTCTAGTTCTGTTCTAGTTCTGTTCTAGTTCTGTTCTAGTTCTGTTCTAGTTCTGTTCTAGTTCTGTTCTAGTTCTGTTCTAGTTCTGTTCTAGTTCTGTTCTAGTTCTGTTCTAGTTCTGTTCTAGTTCTGTTCTAGTTCTGTTCTAGTTCTGTTCTAGTTCTGTTCTAGTTCTGTTCTAGTTCTGTTCTAGTTCTGTTCTAGTTCTGTTCTAGTTCTGTTCTAGTTCTGTTCTAGTTCTGTTCTAGTTCTGTTCTAGTTCTGTTCTAGTTCTGTTCTAGTTCTGTTCTAGTTCTGTTCTAGTTCTGTTCTAGTTCTGTTCTAGTTCTGTTCTAGTTCTGTTCTAGTTCTGTTCTAGTTCTAGTTCTGTTCTAGTTCTGTTCTAGTTCTGTTCTAGTTCTGTTCTAGTTCTGTTCTAGTTCTGTTCTAGTTCTGTTCTAGTTCTGTTCTAGTTCTGTTCTAGTTCTGTTCTAGTTCTGTTCTAGTTCTGTTCTAGTTCTGTTCTAGTTCTGTTCTAGTTCTGTTCTAGTTCTGTTCTAGTTCTGTTCTAGTTCTGTTCTAGTTCTGTTCTAGTTCTGTTCTAGTTCTGTTCTAGTTCTGTTCTAGTTCTGTTCTAGTTCTGTTCTAGTTCTGTTCTAGTTCTGTTCTAGTTCTGTTCTAGTTCTGTTCTAGTTCTGTTCTAGTTCTGTTCTAGTTCTGTTCTAGTTCACATTCTACAATTATTTCTGACA
Source organism: Calliphora vicina (assembly GCF_958450345.1). Classification (NCBI taxonomy): domain Eukaryota; kingdom Metazoa; phylum Arthropoda; class Insecta; order Diptera; family Calliphoridae; genus Calliphora; species Calliphora vicina. The sequence goes on along the minus strand of NC_088784.1, from coordinate 25,757,580 downwards.
GATCTTTTCTTCCAATATTATAGTTCCGTTTACACAATTTTTTTGTATTCTTCTTCACTCATTTATGGACCGATTTTCCATATTTTCGATAGCAACCTAATCGGGATCATATAAATAATTTGGTAAGACAAATCAATCAGATTTTTGCATATTAGAGCTCCTCTTAACAGTAGTTCTACATTTGTTAACATTTATTTTCAAAACGTTTCCACTGTTCCCCATCCCCGTCTACATCATCTTTGCTCCTACCTCAGAATTTGTTACCTACCACACATTGTAGCAAGCTATCATCAAGAAAGTTGTTATTTCGTTGTGTATTTGTTTTTAATGTGCGAGTGAGTGCTCATTTGACTCCATGTATCTTTTAAAAATGTCATTAAGTTTGACATTTATTTAAAATTTGCACTACCCACTTAAGAATTACAACGATTTAGACTCATGTGAGTGTAAATATTTCTACATAAGTAAGTTTCTGTAAGAGTTAAGAACAAGGTAAGTATTCAAACAATTTTGAATTGTCATTATTGTATTTTATTGTTTTGCTGACTTAATTATGTACAATAATTATGGTAAAGTAAGGTAAACGTAGACTGTTCAAGGGGCTAAAAATTGATTCTTTCATATAAAATTTAAATAAGAAAAACATGTTTATTTCTCTGAAATTTATGGGCCTATATCCCCGATTTTAAATAGCAACTGAACCAGGACTGTACTTTATACATATATTGCTGGACCAATCATGGTTGTAAGTTATTTTGGAGGCATCTGAAAGTTGTATCGACTCCTCTCTCTTAAACAATCCCAAAATATGAAAAGTACAAACATAATGACAAACTTATATTTCAAATCATGTGTAAATTTTAAGACACCTTCAACATAGTTCTATTTACAGAAAATGTTTAAATAATCACTTATTGCTAACATGTCATTACTACTAACTTTTTAACTTTTACTAAATAATTTTCCACACCAACAGACAGACAGACTGTTTAATACCTTTGGAAACTTTTCAGGATCTCAAAATGTTCGTCTAATGTTTTTGCTAAAACAAACATGTTGTTGTTTCAAATTTGTATTTTTGTTTTCAGCTTATACTTTGTGTTTTACAAACAGATTTAAACATTTTTCTTTTTTGTAATTTTCTTAACATTTTGCCGTAATTGTTTTTGGTTAAATTTCCATAATAACGCAGCTATTAAAAGTTTTGAAATTTCCTAACAAAACAGCAAAAAAAAATATTATAATTTATTACTTACCATATGTATATGTGGCAGTCCTTGTAGATACACACTCATATGCTCTAGAGGAGGAGGAAGATAAACACGTGTGTCTTCCTTTCATACATCTTGCCATTTCCTTCGTGTAATAATTGTATAGAAAACTTTACCCATTAAGTTCTCGTTGTCGCAGGTTTAATGGGATTCTAACTACCAATCGATGGGCACTCACGCAAAAATGTTAATAAAGTTTGAATTATGAAAGTATTTAAAAAATGTGTGTATTTTCTATCTTATATTTGGCAGATTTCATGTCAAGTGAACAAACTTTTGAAATCGATGTCTTCCGATCGGAATGATTTGCACCAAGGTTAGTTCTATTGGTTAGTAATTCAGACACAATTTTTCAACAAGATCGTTCGAGAACTCTCTTAGTTAGAGGTGGTAAAAATTTTACATTTTGGCCAAGCAGGTGTTTTTTCTATTCCATGTAACTTATTACCTATTGTTCTTAGCAAAATGTGTCCCAATTTGCTTAGATAGCTATTTCTTCAATCTTTCAAAAAAAATTAAAAAAATAATAAAAAAATTTGATTTTTTTTTCCGAAACAAAAACTTATTTTCACTTTTATTCAAAATGTGTCCATTTTTCCTCAAAAGAAAGCTTAGATATTTTCTTTGAATACCTATTTGGTCGCTTAGTGGGATGCGCAATGAATATCTATCAAAATAAATGTTTTGTATCTCCTAAATAAATGAACATAGAAATACAATTTCCAATGCATCTGGCTTAGATCAATAAGGATTAGAAATCTGTTTGTTACTTCTTTGAGGCTTTTTAAACCACTTCACAATTTTGATGTATTGCGGTTCCAGTAGTACAAAGATTTTCCAAATTTTAAATTTTTTGGAGACATTTTTTTTTAAATTTTTAAGTAAAATTATAAATTTTGTTAGACGTTTCTCCACATAATTAATGATAACTAAAAAAGGGTTAGTGCGATGTTATTCAAATAAACTCAAAACAATTAATATTTAAATTACCTTTAATCCTTATATACACTGGTGCATATTCCTATAAACGCACATAATTTGTTTATGTATTTTTGTTATATCTTTGTTGTTCTCATCCAAAAGCAAAATTTAACTTTTTTAATGGTACTTTTTGAAAGTAAACAAGTTTTTTTAGTTATTCTTGTTGTTTGCCTTAATTATGAGATCAAATCTTCTTGCTATTTTAAGTGGAAGATTCGTATAAACGCAGACGTGAAATTTGTTTTTAAAAAAGTTACCAAAAATAAAATATTATCAATTTTAGTTTTTTTTGTCAACCAAAGGTACGTTCCTAAAGTAACATCTCAATTTACTGCAACTTTTTCCATTTGAATCAATAAATTTCATCACTTTTAAAGATGCCCAAGGGAACTTATTTGTCCGATCAAGAAAAGATTTAAATTAAATTTTTTCACGACCAAGGATGTTCCAATAGAGAAATTGGACGTAAAATCAATCGTTCGGAAAGTGTAGTTCGAAATTTCTTGAAGAAAGGTCAACATTATGGAGTTCGCAAACCTACAAAGGGAAATACAAAACTAACAAGAAGACAACTTAATCTAATTAAACAAGAAGCAACCCGCAACAAATTGAATTCCACACAAATAAAGAACTTCCAGTGACTTCCAAACACGTTGGACACGTTTTACGAAACGATGAAAACATAAAATGGAAAAAGCCGAAATGTAAACCAATGCTAACAAAGCACCATAAAGAAAACCGTCTAAAATTCGCAAGAAAATATATGGAATGGTCAGATGAGTGGAAAAAAGTAATTTTCTATGACGAAAAAAATTTAATTTAGACGGTCCTGAATCATACTCATGCAATTGGCACGATTTGAGGTCAAGCGATGTTCGGATGTCAAAACGTAATTTTGGTGGTGGCAGTGTCATGGTTTGGGCAGCGTTTTCTGCAGTTGGTAAGTCGAAAATATGTTTTGTTCCGACAAAGATGAATAGTGCGATTTATAACGAACTGTTGGAAGATGCTCTTCTCTCATTTATGGATGAAAAAATGAATGAAGATTGCATATTCCAACAAGATAATGCTGAAATCCATGTTTCTAAGCAATCGATATCTTGGGTTAATGAACATAGCATTACTCTATTGGACTGGCCGGCTTGTAGTCCGGAATTAACCGAATGGAGAACTTGTGGGGATACATGGCCTGTAAAATGTATGCAAATAATGCCCAGAATGAAAGCATAATGACTGTGACAGAGTCTGGGAGGAAATTGATTCCAATCTGCTTCAAAAATTAGTGGAATCAATGCCAGACCGTATTTTTGAAACAATCCATAACATCCACACATTATTAATAATGCTGGCTAGTGGCCCATAAATTATAGTGCGTTTATAAGAAAATACCCTTAAAAATGGCTGTTAATCTCGAAAATTAAGTAAAAAAAAAATAAATAAAGTACAAATGTATTTTTTTTTTTTGTAAACTATATTTTAAGTGAAGTATTAACTAACTGAATAAACAAATTTGTAACCTTCTAAATATGTTCATGTTTAATTTTTACAATCTTTTTTAAAAAAAAAAGTAGTGTGCGTTTACAGGAATATGCACCAGTGTATACTGCATTTCTATCGGCTTAGTTGTTTCTGAGTTATAATATCAAATTGACCATAACTAAGTAAAAGAGCAAAAACATATTTCTTTTAAAATTTCAATAATTTATATTTTTGAGTGATTTTCGGAAGTGGGCCTTATATGGGAGCTATGACCAATTATGGACCGATCACCAAGAAATTAGGTCGTGTGATTTATGTCTTAATGAAAGTTATTTATGTTGAATTTTTTGTATATACCAACATTTTTAGGAGATTTATGCACGTTTAAGTAATTTTCGGAAGCGGGTCTATATGGGAGCTATGACTAATTATGGACCAATCGTAACAAAATTTGTTATTCTTCTATCGATTGATAGAATTTTAAAAGCATTTCCGCATGCACAATGTACAAATTTTCATATATATATTGCCCTTCAATCCGTTCAGTAGTTTCGGAGTTATAATAACAAATTGAAGCAAAAATATAATTTTTACGTGAAAATAGCTAATTTTTTTGTATTAAAAAAATCATGAAAAATCGAAAACGGCAAGAATTGTTTAGATTTATTACTTTATCGCAAAGCCGTATATAATAGCAACAAAATGAGATATCTATCATAAAAATTCATTTACTCTTTTCGAATTTATTCACAATTAAGTGAATTCGCTCATTTTCACAAAATTCTAGTTTTTTATTTGATACATATATAAAATTGAGTTAATGTTGTACTTTCGATTGATTGAATTTTAAAAACATTTTCCCCATGCAATGTACAAAATCTCAAGTCAGTAGTTTTGGAGTTATAATAACAAATTGAATCAAACAATATATTTTTTAAGTGAAATAAGTAAATTTGTTTGTTTTAAAAAAATCATGAAAATTTTCTAACAATTTTTATTGTTCAGATTTATTACTTTATTGCAAAGCCAGATGTAATAGAAACAAAATGAGATATCCGTCATAAAAATCTATGGATTCTTTTCGAATTTATTCACAATTAAATGAATTCGCTCATTTTCAAAAACTTTCAGTTTTTTGTTTGAAATATATTTTTTTTATAGCCTACACCACCATAGTGGGGAGGGTATTATGCGTTTGTGCAGATGTTTGTAACGCCCAAAAATATTAGTCTAACACCCACCTTAAAGTATACCGATCGACTTAGAATCACTTTCTGAGTCGATTAAGCGATGTCCGTCCGTCCATCTGGTCGGCTGGCTGGCTGGCTGTTCATGTAAACCTTGTGCGCAGAGTACAGGTCGCAATTTTTAAGATATTTCGATGAAATTTGATACATATTACTTTTTCGGTTCTAGGACCAAGCCTATTGAAACTATTGAATCGGTCCATTATTTCACCTAGCTCCCATACAAATGTCCTCCCGAAATTGGACTTTATCGGTCATAAATGTTCAATTTATATATGTATCTCCACAAATTCCGCTCCAAATAAGTTTTATATACACAAAATTCATGTTACCAAATTTTGTTACGATCGGTCCATAATTAGTCATAGCTCCCATATAGACCTGCTTCCGAAAATCACTTTAACGTGCATAAATCGCTTATAAATGTTGGTATACACACAATATTCAACATAATTAACTTTCATATAGACAAAAATTACACGGCCTAATTTCATGGTGATCGGTCCATAATTGGTCATAGCTCCCATATAAGGCCCACTTCCAAAAATCACTCAAAAATATAAATTATTGAAATTTTAAAAGAAAAATGTTTTTGTAGGGTATTATATGGTCGGGCTCTTCAAGTTCAAAAACAGTTGTTGACGAGTTTGGTTGAAAAACTGTACTTAAGTGATCGGCAAATATTTTAGCCTTTTCCTCCGTGCTGCGAGCCCAGGTACCATCAGCTTTCCTTAAAGGGCTTTGTCCCTCTACCGGTGGCTTGATATTTTTCGTTGCTTTCCAAAGGGAAAAATTTGTGTGTTTGGTGTTTGTCAAACTTTGAATGTAATTTCTATTTCTGTGATCCTCTTCTAATTGAAGGGCTTTTTTCAGGTTTTACTAGCAGCAAACAGCCTCTGCTTTGCAGCAGGTGATCTATTTTGTTGCCATTCTCTTCTGAGTTTACTCTTTTCTAAAAGAAGTCGTTCAATATCTGAGTTGGAAATGTGCATATCAGTTTTAGGAAATATTTGACTCTTTGAATGATTTAGAGCCGATACAATTAATGACGTAAAGTCATTGACACTTTTATCTACATCTTCCTCACACTGAATGCAAAGATCTGTGTGGATATTTGAAGCAAAATATATATTTTTTAAGTGAAAATATAAAATTTTTTTTGTTTTAAAAAAATCATGAAAAACCGAAAACTTCAAAAATTGTTCAAATTTATTACTTTATCCCAAAGTTACATATAATAGCAGCAAAATGAGATATTAACCATAAAAATCGATTGATTCTTTTCGAATTTATTTACAATTAAGTGAATTCGCTCATTTTCACAAAATTGTATTTTCTTATAATCCTGTACTTTGAGTGTAAATTTTACATGAGTTTTATTATTGTAATTGTTATTTGCTAGTTACTAATAAATTTCTTTGAGTGTAAACTTTTTGCTTATGACATGCATTCTCAGTATGAGATTGTATTTAGCCTGCTTCATTGGTTTCTTCCTACTTTTTTTTTCTTGATTGCCTTATAAAATTTTACTAAATATTATTCGCATTATTATGTAGAAACTTTACCTCAGTTAAATAACTTGCCATCATGACTTTGGGAACCAAAAATATATAAAAAAAAAACTTAAGCTCAAGACAAAAAAAGTAAAGAAAATGTATTACTTTAGTTGCATTTTAAACTCGAATATTCACACTGCCACAAATGGTGGCAGGAAACCCCAAACTGTATAGATAAATGGCTTCCAGCTATATAAAACAAATTAAACCAAAATCTAAAATATTTTGTTAAAGCAGAAGTTATATGAAAAACTTTATTTTTGTTTTATTACTTGATGATGATGTATTAGACATCGAAGGTATTAAAATTGATGATGATGATGCTGAGGAAGATGCTGCAGTAATACGTGTTAAAGGAAAATAAACTTTAAAGTTTACCTAACATTTTCTTACATTTTCATCTTAAGTCATTTGCTGATATTAAACAAAAGTTTTTTTTTTTATTTTTTAGATATAATTTTAAAGGAGTGTAAAATGATGTTTGCAGTTGAGTCTCATGACATTTAGATGTTATTTGCTTTGGCAAAATGCCATCTCAAATAGACAAATCATAATGGAAATTTAGCTAGCTCTTCTTCAGATAAACTACATGAATATTCAAACTTAGGTTTAGGTGATCAAATTGAAATACAACCAATTTGTTTTTAAAGAAAAAATGTCATTCAAGAAAAAGGTTATATAAATGCTATATTCCCAGCTTGTAATAAAATTAAGGCAACTTTTGCTCATTGCTCTAGCTATGTCCGTCAGTCTATCCGTCCGTCTGACTCTTGAAAACACGATAAGGACCAAACGAAAGAAGCTAACTCCTTCTGTTCATAACGTTTGTTTGGTATTGGAAATTTAGTTTGGATATTCTTGAATAAAATATGTTTAATTTAGTTCATATTCCTAATTCAAATTTTAAAAAGATTTTTTATTATTACAGGAAATATTATTTCCTCAACAACTGTTACAGTCGCTTTTCATAACTAAGCCAATATCCTGGCTGAAGATGCCATTTAATAAGCTTCAACATTGTTGTGCTCTTTACACATGTGCCACCAATATTTTTTGTCATGAAAAAATATGATTCAGACGAAAATATATAAGCAATAAGAGACAAATATGTTCTGAATTTGAGGCGTTTATACATTTAACAAGTCAGAGTGTTATTCGACTGTGCCGAATCGTGTATATCCACCATGAATATATGACAATAACATATTTTACTGATATAGGGAATATTATGGGTCAATTGTGGACCGATCCTCACAAAATTCGGTAGAATTTCATCACGATATTAATTATTATAAGACAATTATTATTGAAGTCATTTTCTGAGAGAGCCCTGTTTGGGGACTAGGGACAAATGTTGCCTGATCTGCGCCATATATTACAGTATTACTTCAGAATACTTAGAACTAATTTGTACATAATTTTATCTATAAGAGATAACTTAGTGAAGTCAACAGAAAAAAATTGCACTTGCTTTTTAACAAAGTTTCATTCATTAAAATCTGTACATATTTTTACAAGTTACAAACTGTATAATGTTTTCCTAACCAGAGCTGGTCGACTTTGACACCCTATATCGCACCTTGTTTTCAAACAAGGTAGTAACAATTCCGTTTTCTTAAATCCTATGCCTCCTCCATGATTCCCTCATATATAATTTTGCAATCGAACTAGTACCAAGCAACGGTACAGTGAGAATGAAAACGGCCCCTTACAAAAGTGGATGACCACCGCAAATGAATAAAGGACCATGATTTGAGGATCTGATCCTGGAACGTTCATACTTTGTACACAGCAGGTGCAATGATCGAATTGGCGGACATACTGAATAAGTACAGATCCGATGTTACTGCCATCCAGGAATGGAATGGACATGATGTCACCAGAACACCACATGGTGACGACAGCAGCAATGATACTAGACACCAGTTTGGATGTGGTTTCGTAGTCTGTAGGAGAATTAAACAGCTTGTCTCCAGTTTCATTCCAGTGGACGAACGGATAGCTACGATACGCATCAAGGCGAACTTTTTATTTATATGAGCCTTATTTGTGTCCATGACCCGATGGAGGATAAGGACGAACAATTCAAAGATACATTTTATAAATGCCTAGAAAAAAAATATGACCGCTGCCCCAACCACGCGAAAATCGGAAGGGAAGAGATCCAACAATCGGCTGATTGAGCCTGCCAGAAGACACCAATGATAACGGCTTGAGACTGATATTCTACGCCGCGGTTTAAACATCTTGATATTCACAAAGCAACTTGGGTATCTCCTGATCAATTAACGATGAAACAAATTGATCACATTTTTGTGGACGGAAGTGTGCTAGACGTGCGTTCGATCCGAACTGCCAACATTGATTCGGATCATTACCTTGTTGCAGCTAAGGTTCCCACTCATCTCAATTTTAGCTACAAATACAGGAACGATCCCAGAGAGGAAGCTGCACGTGGAAAAGCTGCACGCACAACAAACTGCTACCGCCTATTCCACTCAACTAACCCAAATGCTACAAGAGAGCATTACTTATTCCGATGATATCTGCGCAGAATGGCAACGTATTGCACACTGCAAGGAAACTGGGTTTCAGAAGACTCCCCCAAATATCCATGATACGACCAGGAGTGTTGCAATGCAAATGCAGAGAAAAACGCTGGCAATACTGCACTGGACAGTAACGCGAGGAATATGTCAAAGGTACCGGGAGAAAAGGAGAGCAGAGAAATGCCTGTTCTGCCAAAAGAACAGAGAAATGGAAAGGCGTGAGTATGAGGAGATCGAGATGTACAGAAGCAGAAATGAAGTTCGCAAATTCTATCAAAAGTGATAGTTTCTCCTTTAAGGATAAAGATGGAAACCTAGTGACAGCTACTGAAAGTGTACAGAGGACATGGAGACAACATTTTTCAATATTGTTGGTATCAGATGATAGTAGCGACGAATATATGCAGATGGTTTGGCCACTGTTTAAATCCGGAGTTGTTAAGGAGTATGCATCGACCTGTTAGAACCATTTAGCTATACTTGATGACTGGAACCTCAGCGTGTTTTGTCCTGTACATAAGAAAGGAGACGATACGTGAATACGTGAACGTTGGTGACTATAACTTCAAGGTAGTAAACAACTTTATCTCGATACCGCCATAAACCAAACAAATAACATTAGTTTGGGGATAAGACTTAGAACTATTCTTGCTAATATATGCTATTTCGGGCTATTAGTAATAAAGCCATCTCTCGACACACAAAAATTACACTGTATAGACCGCTTATATTACTCGTTCTACTATATGGCGCTGATGTATGGGTTCTTACGCAAGAAGATGATGCTGTTCTTAGGGTGTTTGAGAGAAAGTTTCTCGGGAAATAATATATGGACCTATCTGCGTCGACGGAGAGTGTCGCCATCGAAAATCGAGCTATTTGAGTTGTACGACGGTTGCGCTGGCCAGGGTCATACGTACGGATACGAATGCTCCGGCGAGATTATCATTCGAATTCGATCCCGTTGGAAGACGTTAAAGGCGAAGACCCAAACTCCAGTGGAAGGATCAAGCTGAGGAATATCCTGCAAAACTTTGTGCTAGAAACTGGAGGCGAAGCACATTAGATCGGCTGTTTATAGCCATCTGAGTAATTTAACAGATTCAGATTTATCACCACTTTTTGGAGATCGACCCTACAGGGTAGCATTAAATCCACTCAGAATAAGATTTTTTTTGCTTAGACCAGTACTCAGGGGATGATCCCTAGTCATGCAATACATTGTGTTGGAACTTGAAAATATGTTCTGGGATGGAGAATAGAGGCAGCAGTGTTTGTGAACATTTGATTTGAATTTTTCTATATTGAAAGTGGCAGGAGAGACTTCAGTAGGAAGCTTATTCCACATACGCACAGTACGGCTAAATTACGAATTTTCCCCTGTAATGTGTTGTGCAATCCACTGTCCAGTCGACAACGAATTGATGAGCCCTTGCTGTAGAATGTGTATTGCGAACAAATTCCCTAATTTCAACAGAGCACATACAATTCTAGTATCGGTAGAACAGTGAAACACAACCCACATTGCGACGATGTTCCAGTGAACCAATAGAGCTGGATACCCTACTGTCACTGATAACAACCTTCGTTCTCTCTTGTACGCGGTCGAATAACTCCAAAATAGACTTCGAAGCTCCTGACCATACATGAGAGTTGTATTCCATTTTGGGTCGGATTTAAGTGGTGTAAATAGTAAGGAGATCAGATGGAGTGAAGTATTTCGCACACCGTTTTGGAAAAACAAGGCTCTTGAATGCTTCCATCGGACATCGAACTAAATACTCATGCCTAGAACATCAAGTGCTTCTGATATTAACACCAGCCATAAAAACAGACGAAGCAACATGATCTGTCGTGCATTTGTGTGTTAACATAAAACATTGAGTCTCGACTCTAATCGCACATCCCCATTCAGAGATTGTCACAAGATCTTGGTTAAGCGTAACATTTAAGTTTTGCCTCATTCCTCCAATCTCCGACAAGCTTAGTCTATAATTGAATGAATATGAATTGAAAATGTTGCTGTGATCCGCAGAAGAACAGATAGAGTTGAAAGTTTGACGTATAAGATCGTTTAGAAAGATTAGAAATATAATAGGAGAAAGCACGGAGCCTTGCGGTACCATTGAATTGATCTTGAACTCGTTAGATGAGATTCCATATACAAAAACTCGTATAGTACGATCACTAAGAAAGCGCGATATAAATAGGTTACCACCGACACCAACAGCAATAAATTTTTATAAAAGCGCACTATGCCACACCCTATCGAACGCCTTAGAAATATCCAGAGCCACCACTTTACTTTCGCCAAAACGGTAAATGGATCGACACCATTTTTCCGATAGGAAGGCTAGCAAGTCTCCCGGCTAGCAAGTCTCCCTCTACAACAGCCATTCAGCCGATCACTAAGCAAAATTTTAGGACCCACTATCAGAGTGAATAGATTATAAAAGCTACTTCTGGTACATTTAGTACTTTTCTAATAATTTTGGTACATATTTAAATAGAAAAGTACTTTTTTATATTTCGATACTTCACCGCTCTTCATAATAATAACTACAATCTTCCATATCCTCGTCAACTCAGTAACTAATGCCTCCATGTGCTCTGTAATTTCCCACAGGTAATACACGAATTCACTGAACAGTGAACATAACTATACGTTTCTATGATTTTATTCTTAAATAGAAATACAAATAGGGAAAACTATGGCAAAACTATGTTTAAGAAAGAAGAGTGAAAAATGCACAGAAACACAAATACAGAAAAAGGCATAAAAATTTTTAAACAGTGGAAAAGCCATAGATGTGTGAGCATACAAAACAAAAAACAGTGCACTTTGCATTCACATTCAAATTCACGCAAAACTAAACTGAACTTTTACTTTTTTGTTTGTCTCGTTTTGTTTTCTACTTCTTTTGTTGCATGATGAGGAGAGTGAGTATTAAGTATGTGTTCAAACGGGGTAAGTGGGTATTTTAGCATGTTGCACAGTTGAAGTATATGCTGTGTTGTCGCTGTGTATCAACATTTACGCAGGTAAACATCTAAAGTGCAATACAAGCAATAATAAGCAACGCCAACAACTACAGCAGTCATAGCATTGTAATGATAGCAACTGTGGCAACAACAGCCAAACAATATTAGACTTTGGCTTTTGTTGCAGTTGATGCTGTTTATATTGCCAACTATAGCTTCTGCTGCTGCTTTTGCTACGACAGTTTAATATGCCTGTTCTATTGTATTGTTTGCAGCAGTATTCTAGTATTGACTATATAAGATGTTGCTGCATGCCACGTTTTTATTGTAGCAAAAAGAATAAAAAAATATTCAAACAAACCTAAAAAAAAAACCCAGCTGGAAGGAAACTGTATAAATAGAATTTTGCACGATTACCACGTAAATTCTTAGTCAAAGTTTTGTGTACGAGTAAAGACTCATATCGCCGCACACCATCTACATCTACAGCTGCACAACTATTTAGATACATTTCTTCTATGCTTTTTTCTTGTCTTATGTTTAGTTTTATTTCTATTTCTTTTTCAAATGTTAATATTTTTTGTAGCTGCTCTTCGTTTTTTCTTTTCTTCTTATTTTGGCGCTGACAAATGTCAACCGCATTTGCTAAAAACTGCAAAATATTCAAAAGAACAACATTGAAAAGTTTTGTTGAGTTTTATTTGAATTCACTTTGTTAAAAGTAAAGTGTTGAGTTCTTAGGCATATCCTTAAATGGTCCTGCACAAAAATGTTTAGACACTTGAAAACATTTTAGGAAATTCAGATAACATTACCCTTGAACCGGCTAGAGAATGAAGAATGTGTAAGAATATTTAAATGAATGTTGCAGGAGATGCAAATGATCTAAAGAGGATCAGTTTGTTGAGCATTATTTTTCACGCCTTGATGATCACCTAGAGAGCATGTGTGCTTTATTATTGTTCCTAGAGCAGAGATCGCAACCATAGCCACCAGGTTCCGAATGGAATTGTTATCTACAATACGAATTTGAAGAAAACAGACAAATGAGAAACAAAAATTCAAATTCTAAAGCCAAGTATTTTAATGCCGTCAACTGTCATAGAGTCTAAACTTAATTAGATTACAGTTGTCATGAATTTATAATTTCACATGGCCATGTATTGACAACTTCGGATCAAAAAGAGACACCATGGTTTTAAAAAAATTAAATATTGGACTTTTTTAGAGAAAAGTATTCACATATGGATTCCGCTCCAAAAGAACTACTCATCTTTCGAGGCCAAGAACGAATCAAGCCAATTTCGGATACTCCCAGAGATGTCGTTCTGCATCGATCTATACAAATAGTAGACGGAAGTGGCAAGGTCTGGACTATAAGGCGGGCGAGGCAAAACTTCCCAACCACTTATTTCTAGCGTTGTCTTGATGGAATATTACGCTTTCATGTCTGGCAGCATATTCTGGGAATTTTTCGGCCAATACTCCCTTCGATCGGATATGTAGCGTTCAGTAAAGGTTTACTGTGATGGTGTGGCCAGACTTCAAAATGTTAACACCATGGTTATTTGACTTTGGTGTCGATTCGCCTGGTTGTCCGGGCTTCACATACGATCTCTTACGCTTCGGATTATTGTAATGGATACATTTTTCATCGCATGTAAGGATTCGGTGTAAAAATTATTTTCTTTTATAGGGTTTCAGAGATATGAAATCATTTTTCTAGGTCTCTCGGCATAAATTCATATGGTACACAATTTCTTTGCTTTTTGATGAATCCTGCTGCTTGCAAACGTTTTGAAATTGCTGATTGAGTAGCTCCCAATGATTTAGCAAGCTCTTGTTGAGTTTGGCAGCAATCTTCATAGAGTAATGCCTTCAATTCTTGGTCTTCAAACTTTTTTTTGCTGACATGGGCGATCTTTGTCGTACGTGTCAAAATCTCACGCATGTTGAAACCAAAGGTTCACATTGACCAAAAGTTTCGGTAAGCAATCGGTTTGCTTCAGCGGCACTTTTTTTCAAATTAATGCATTAAAGCAAAACTTCCCGCATATGACACTTTGTTTGCACAAAATTCGACATTTTCGAAGCAAAAAAAACATTGTTGTTTACACTTAACAGTAATTTACAGTAATTTAGGATTACGGACAAATTTTCAAAAAACAAAGCGAACGAAATTTAGTCACTCGAAGTCGATTGAAATTGAATTCCTCTAAATTGTAATCTTTTGCTCAACTGAAAATAGAGTTGAAAATAGAGCAGTTGAACTTTATATGAAGATGAAAATCAAATTACAATTCTTTCACTTATAAAGTTTTTGTCCGATCGATCGAGCAGCGGGCCACTAACACATTTTGAGATCGCCTTTAATACTATTGTAGGATTGTATATATAAGAGGGACTTACTACATTTTCTATCGTTCAATTCCGTAAAGTGGAGGCTTCAGATATTTCGGAGGCATTTGAATGAACATAAAATACCGAGTTTATACAGAGATACAGTTTGTTGCATATAAATAGTTCATAATAGATTTGGGGTACTACAATTCTTCGTTCAATTACAATGTTTGTTTTTTAAACTGAAATATCATGTCAAACTTCTAAACTTAGGGCGGATCATTGTTATTCCATATTTATTTACTGATTGTATAAATATTAAGCAGACTAAAGCTGCTGATCGTGAAACTTGATGGAATATTATACAATCTCACATGGATGGTTGCGCAGCATATAATTTCGATAGTTCTCAGCTTTACTAAAGTCAAGTTTAATTGGAAAAAATCTGTCCTCTCGGATACTTTCAGTGAATCTATTGTGAATCGCTTCAATAAAGAATATTCAGGACACAGCTAGACTCCAAGTCACTTTTCAGTTATGTTTTTATTGCAAAGGAAGCAGTACTCTGAATCGAACCTGGACAGCTGCAAAATTAAACTGCATTCCAAGAAGAACATACATTCTTCTAATCCGTCGTGAACTTGTCTACCCAGATACTCTTCGCCCCCATCACAACAATTGTATCCCAACTACTAGTCCTAATCCTAATTGGGCAATGATTCGTATTCCAATAATGCTGCAAATACTTCTTCCATCCAAGTCCGGTAGCGGTCTAATAGCTATCATGTTCAAGGCCTTTGATGCGCCCTTTGTACTCTACAGAATCATTCGGCCATCCAAGATTGGCTAGTCCTATGAAAAATGTTCTCCTGTCTAATGATTCCACTTCCAAGCATAGCAATTTTGAAATTCACATTTTTAGCGCAGTTAAAATTTCCCATAACAAAATCAACAAGTCTTCAAGGCCGCCATCATTTCTTCCTCAAAGATATAACGTCAACCAAGAGGTCTAGAAAACATTATTGTGTTCGTTTTCACTATGTAGACACCATAATTGGTCTTCATCTTCGATCCTTAAGGGAATACCGCATAAGATCGTAAGAACTTTTGAAACTCTTCTAGATATCCCATTCCTGAATTTTAATGGTCGATTTCCCTGACCATAAAATTAGAAAAAACTTTATGCCCCATTTTTACTGGCCTCATCAGAAGTAAGTTGTACTGTCTGAGTAAGCTTCTAGTTGCATTACCACCACATACTACTCAAAGGGTAGTAGGTGTCGAGTTATATACATGGTCAATGTTGTTTTTTTTCTCCATTACCCCTCTTGGGAGCATTTGGCTTCCACAAAGCATCTCCATCTTTTACGATTTGTTTGCAGTTGTTTTTCGCATATTTCCCATGTAAGATTGCACTCCTTGTTATTGGAGTATCGTGCGTCTTCATGTACAATGTTGTCATTAGAACCAGACTGTTCTTATTTTTGTACCAGTTTCGTTAAACAGTTGTTGTTCCTGCTAAGTAGGTGATTGGTCTGCTGTAGCGGGTCCAAGGATACATGTAGGATATTGCCATAAGATCCAGCCTATTGTTTTTTTGCCTTGTGTCAGTTTCGTTAATCGGTTGTTGTTCCAACTAAGTAGATGATTGGTCTGCTGCAGCTGGTCTAGGATAATAGTGCTGCCATCTGTCGTTGCCTAGAAACAACGCCCTCTGTGTCAGGGTGGGCTGCTTGACCTTTATCATGATGTTATCCTCTTTTCCAGGGGGATGGGTGGTCAGGGGTCTTCTTGGATAGATTGTTTAGAGGGGGGTTAATTTTAAAAACTCGAAAACCATGATGAAAATTGTTCGTCCTCTGCCAGGGATCGAACCTGGGTTGCTTGGTTTTGTAGGCAAGCACTTTAACCACTTTGAGTATTGGCCAGTAAACATTTAGTTTTTATTAGCTCCCAACCGCTGCTATAGGTTCAGCCCTACAGGATCTTAGTCTGGACCAGTCAACTGTAAGGTTTATCATGAACCTTATACGATAAAGGATCATTCGTTCGGAAATGGGAAAGGCCATGATCACGAGCATAGCCACGAGGAGGCGTCTTATCACCACATCTGTGGAATATGGCCATAAATTGTCTGCTCAGGAAATTGCATATCATGGGATATAAGACTGCCGATGATGATGCAGTCTCTGAGATCCACTTGGGCACAATATCACAATGGTTGGAAAATGCACTCAGTACACTATGTCGGTGGAGTACTGACAGTGGACTGAGTGTAAACCAAAGCAAACGGAACTTGTACTATTCATAAGGAAGTACAAGATTCCTCATTTCTCGCTTCGCCGATTAAATGGTGTTGATAATTAACTATCCCGGAAACCCAATACCACATCAAGGACATCAAAAGCTTTGACGGTAAGGTATGTCTGTAAGAAAGCCATAGGTAAGAAGTGGGGTATTTGACCCCAGTTTGTTATTTGATACGGTCACCAAGTCGATATTATTCTATGGAGTCTCTGTATGGTGGAAGGCACTAGACAAAGACTCAACTTGGAGGGTTTTAAGGAGAATGACAATCTTGATAACAGTAGTTGTTAGAACGACTGTAACAAAGTCGGTCTTTACAATATTGAACTGGATCCCTGTGGATCTAATGGCCAGAAAAATGGAATTCACTACGGCCTTTAGGATAAATGCGATTGGTGCGTGGAAACATGCTGCATACGGTCAAGCCAGTATAATAGGAAGTATACAGAATCCGAATAATATAAATTACTGCATATCTATGCTCTTCCTATCAAAGAACTTCTTAATTCTCCATGTTTCTCAATTCCGTACAGTACAGAACAAATGGAAGGATCTTCACATAACACAACAAGTTTCTCAGTCTATATGGCGGTTCTAGGAGCGGAGACCGAGTTGGCATAGTTTTCTATATTTAGGAATTCGAAACTAGGCTATCTTTAAGAATTCCAAATGAATGTAGCATTATTCAAGCTCAAATATCGGCCATTAAATGGGAATGCCGGGCATTCTTAAACAGGATGGCGAGACATTCAACAATCGTGCTCACATGGATACGTGGACAAGGAGATATTACGGACAACTGTATTGCTTTGGCGAAAAAAAGGAGAAATGTTGACTGACGGAGACACAGACTTCCTATCCGTTGTTTAAATGGAAGCTACAAATTGTTAAATTTTACTTTGAGCTCGTTCAGACAAGATGGTGCTGTGAACCCACATGCACTATAACCAGAATGATATGGCCCCGACCAAACCGAGGGCAGACAACGTATTTTCTTGGCCTGACACGTTCACGATTCAGTAATGTAGTGGTGGTGATAACCGGACACTTCTCATTTGGCAACCATGCGATGAGACTTGGCCTGCCCTATAACGGCTTCTGTAGAAGTTGCCAAAATAAAGAGGAGGATGATACCATTTTTCATCTTCTTTGTCATTGTCCGGCATTTAGAGATCAACGCTTAAGGTTTCTAGTACATCGTTCCTTAAATAGTCTTTCTGAGCTTTCGGACATGAAGCTAGAATGCATCAATGCCTTTATCAGGAAAAGCTATTGGCTAATCAGGCCAGGTACGAGAATCTCCACGGAGAGACCTAATATCCGTCAATTGGCTGGTGCTTAATAA
Organism: Calliphora vicina; assembly: GCF_958450345.1. Lineage (NCBI taxonomy): Eukaryota > Metazoa > Arthropoda > Insecta > Diptera > Calliphoridae > Calliphora > Calliphora vicina. Next base: position 25,739,523 of record NC_088784.1, on the reverse strand, counting down.
TATTCTCCTCTTTCCTTTTTTCGGATCTCCTTCTTCTTCACTTCTTCATTACATCTGACTGTCCCCTTCTCTTTTCATTTCTATCTGTCAATCTTTTCTATCTTTTCAGGTCTACACTATGCGGTTGCCTAAGAACCTAACCTAACATGCAGCTCTCCCTTACGTCAGATTAGGTCGCACTACCGATGTGTATATCCACTTTATATGTTCTGGTGAAGAGACCGAGATCCATATTTTCAGGGTTGTCAGCAGCTCTTTGGTTACGACTCACGAAGACAGTTTACTTAGCGCCATTTGTAGGATATTACTAATGAAATGTTCCCGAAGTCATAACCACTACGTCATCCACCTTAATAAATATCTAGGGGTGATATTATTTTCTATGTGGTGTCCTCATGCCAACCATTAACCTCAACTGTTATCGCTTAGATACGAATTACTAATTTTTCTGCTCGATTATCCAAGAATAACGATTTGAGAATGTTCCGAGTCTCTTGTAAAATTTGTGAAAAGCGACTTAGCACGTTTGCACACTAAGCTAACGATATTTAAAGTATAAAATTAAATAACTGCTGTTATTCAATTGATTTTTCCAACATAATGAATTTATCCCCACCATCTGCCATTTAATCAATTATTTAAACACATTAGCCAGCTTCCTCAGTTGCATTGCATCATACTTGCAGCACTTACTCACGCTTCGCTGTTTTTTTCAAAATTATTGTTAATTTTAGCGGCATGTATCACTCATGTAGAAAATTAAAAAGAATAAAAAAAAACTAAAAAAAAAACTCAAACTTAAAAGTGTCATCACTCAGCACACTTTTTTCCTTCCCTTTTTTTTTGTATTTCATCTTCTAGTCTGTATATTTTTATTTGTTGGTTTTTGTGGCACAAATGATATGTGTAGAAGGTGCGTGGTTTTCTTTTTTTTTTTGCTGTTAATTTTTTTGTTCAATTCATGTTCATTCTCTTTGTGTCATCACCTCGTTGAGCAGCAAGCAACCTTATCCCATGCAGAATTGCATAATACGAGTAATAATAATAATAATAATGATAATAATTTTTGCATAATTCATTTAAACACAATGTTATTATATAATCCTTTTGTGGTATTTTATGCAAAGCAAGAGAAAGAGGAACAAAGCTATGTTTTGCATGTATCCAGGGAGATGAGGAGCTTGAGAGGAGTTAATGAATTACGAATGAATGAATAAATGTAGGAATGAATGTACGTACTCTGATGACAAATGACAATTACACATAGTGCTACATTTATGCATTAATACTGGCATGTAGATATTATATAGATACATACATACCGAGTATATTATGAATAATTAAATAATTTAGTAGTTCATTTCAACATAAATACTCGTACTGCTGCCAGGGACTTAATTTAGTAGCTACACTGACGTGCAATGTGAACACATAGTTCAATATGACAAAATTCAATTCCATTATAAAGAGCATTTATAATAGAATTGTAAGGATTAATAATGAGTGACAGGAATATTTAACTAGGTATTGAAAATAAATGTTTATTTAATATATTGTTTAATAAGAACTATGTTTGAATATTTTTTTTGAAATATTATAAATGTTTTGTTATGTATGTAGCCATTTGACAAATTTTAATTAGTTTAGTTAAGGGTGATTGTGGGAGTCTATAGTGTCGTCTATAGTATGGTCTATCGTCTCGTATATAGTCTCCGCTACAGTCTCGTCTATAGTCTCGTATACAGTCTTAGTTGAGGGTGATTGTGAGAGTCTATACTATCATCTGAAGTCTCGTCTATAGTCTAGTGTATAGTCCCGTCTATCGTCTCGTATATAGGCTCCTCCATAGTCTCGTCTATAGACTCGAATACAGTATTTCATCTATTGTCTTACGTATAGTCTCGTCTATAGTATCGTCTAAAGTCTCGTATATAGACTCCTCCACAGTCTCGTCTATAATCTCGTCATCGTCTCGTCTATAGTCTCCTCCACAGTCTCGTCTATAATATTATCTACAGTCTCCTCTATAGTCTCGTCTATAGTATCGCCTAAAGTCTCGTATATGGTCCCGTCTATTGTCTCGTCTGTAGTCTCGTCTATAGTCTCCTCCACAGTATCGTCTATAATCTTATCTACAGTCTCCTCTATAGTCTCGTCTCTAGTATCGCCTAAAGTTTTATATATGGTATCGTCTATAGTCTCCTCCACAGTCTCGTTTAGAGTCTCGTCTATAGTCTTCTCCACAGTCTTGTATATAGTCTCGTCTATCGTCTCGTCTATAGTGTCGTCTATCGTCTCGTCTATAGTCTCGTCTATAGTCTCGTCTATCGTCTCGTCTATAATCTCGTCTATCGTCTCGTCTATAGCCTCGTCAATAGTCTCGCCTAAAGTCTCATATATGGTCTCTTCTATAGTCTCGCCAATAATCTCTTCTATCGTCTCGTCTATAAATAGTCTCCTCCACATTCTCGTCTATTGACTCGTCTATTATGTTATCTACAGTCTCGTCTATCGTCTCGTCTATAGTCTCCTCCACAGTCTCGTCTATAGTCTTACCTACAGTCTACTCTATAGTCTCGTCTATAGTATCGCCTAAAGTCTCATATATGGTATCGTCTATAGTCTCCTCCACTGTCACGTTTAGAGTCTCGTCTATCGTCTCGTCTATAGTCTTCTCCAAAGTCTCGTATATAGTCTCGTCTATAGTCTCGTCTATAGTCTCGTCTATCGTCTCGTCTATAGTCTCGTCTATCGTCTCGTCTATCGTCTCATCTATAGTCTCGTCTATAGTCTCGTCTATCGTCTCGTCTATCGTCTCGTCTATAGTCTCGTCTATAGTCTCGTCTATCGTCTCGTCTACAGTCTCGTCTATAGCCTCGTCAATAGTCTCGCCTAAAGTCTCATATATGGTTTTTTCTATACTCTCTCGCCTAGAGTCTCATATATGGTCTCTTCTATAGTCTCGCCAATAATCTCTTCTATCGTCACGTCTATAAATAGTCTCCTCCACATTCTCGTCTATTGACTCGTATACAGTCTCGTTTATAGTCCCGTCTATTATCTTATCTACAGTCTCGTCTATAGCTTCGTCTGTAGTATCGTCTAAAGTATCGTATATGGTAACGTCTATAGTCTCCTCTATAGTCTCGTTTAAAGTCTCGTCTCATCTAAAGTCTTGTATATGGTCTGGTCTATGGTCTCGTCTGTTGTATCGTCAATATTATCTTCTATCGTCTCATTTATAGTCTCCTCCACATTATCGTCTATAGTATTGTATGTAGTCTCGTCTATAGTCTCGTCAATATTCTCTTCTACATTCTCCTCCTCAGTCTCGTCTATAAACTTATCTACAGTCTCCTCTATAGTCTAGTCTATAGTCTCGTCTATAGTCTTGGCTTAAAGATAAATTTGTTTCCACCACAGCACAAAAGGGAGATACAAGGATTGTTCAACTTTTACCTCTTCGTTCTCATATCACCATCTACAACCAAACTTGTATTCAAATCCAGTCAAAGCCTATAAAACATTGTCCTAGATTCCTCACTGTGTTTCTCAGTAGGGCAAAATCAGCCGAAACTTATTCATACCCCATTTTAAAACGCCTTGATAGGAACGCAAAACTCGAAGGGATCAATATAAATTACCTTCTCTATTGTAACTAAATAGTTCGTCGACGTTTAATCCTTTAATCAAGTTAGTCTCAGCTATTGATGCCTAAAAGACCTTGTAATGGATTTCTTATCGAATTTCTCCGTATGAAAGATCAACCGAAGATAATTCATCCCATTTTTAATAATACCATGACATGGAAGCCGAAGTCTAAGAGATTCTGAACTAATATTGATCGAGACATTTTCCCATTCCTCCTTTTCCCACATGTGACTTCGTTCGATCCTCTTATTTTGATGCTTTATAAGTGTTAGTGTAATTTTAACATTCAAAATACTATATCAGTGAACGATTTATATTTCTGTGTTAGGCCACATTCCTTTTTGAAATTCTTTAAGCTCATTAATAATATTGTAAGCTTGTTCATCATTCAGCTCCAGCAAGATCTTCAATAACTTCTCCTACTATCATTAACACATCAAAGATAATGCAAAGTACCTTGGCATTATCCTGGAATCTAAACATTCAGAACAGGATTAATAAGGCCTATGTGGCCATCTACTCCTGTAAAAGGGAAATTGGTATAAACGGTGTTATGCCGAGGGTTATCAGTTGGATCTTCAAAGCCGTTGTTAAACTCATGTTGTTTTATGGATTACTGGATTGGTGGCACGCCTTGGAGAATGCTACTCACCGGAAGGCCGTTGAACGAGTTCTAGAACTGTTGCAATATTGACTACAGGCGCTATAAGGTCTACCTCCTCTAAGGTACTTTTTACTATTATAAACTGGTTACCAGTAGTTTTGATGGTGATACAAATAGCTCTCAACTCTGCTGTGAGACTAAATGCTAGTTGCTCGTGGTCTGGTAAGAACCTTTACTAATATCAAGGCTGTCGTTAAATAGCGGGTGTCTTCACGACATCTAGGTTAACCGAGGAATGCCGGGTATCAATAAGTGAGCTGATACGGGTCGTGGCTGGAAGCGATGGAAATCAGGTTAATTGTATATCAAATGAATTGGCCAAAAGGGGTGCAATGATGAATGAGGTGGCGATCGTGGTAAGATGGTTGTTCAGCAAAATTGTCTCCTTTATTACAAGTCACTGTATAATTGGGAGACATGCTAGAAGACTGGGGCTGTGGTACAATTATTACTGTAGAAGCTGTCATAATGAAGAAATCGAAGAGACTGTGTGTCATTTTTTCTGCCTATACCTGGCTCTGACAAACCTGAGGGAATGCATCTTCGGAATTCCATTCCTATCATGCTTGTTTGAGCTATCAATGATGAATCTTAGACTAATCTATTCCTTCATCAGGGAATCTGGTTGGTTTAACTCGGAGACAACGGAAGTATTGTAAATAACCCACTATTTACCACTTGGGTATCACAATGGAATCAGATTTTAATGGACTCAAGAGAGCTGCCTAACCTAACCTATTAACACATCCAACAATTTAGACACCCTTGTACCATTTGAAGCCATCGAACTACACTGATCCGCCAATAGCTACTATCTGTCTTGGTAATTTATCACTTAACTTTGCTAAGCCCTGGATTTTCACTTGTAGCTCTGAAGCTGATGCCAAGCTGATTGCTGATAGCCTTCGAGAACCCTCGATTTAAAAAAATAGCAGGCAACATCATGGCTGCTTTGTAAACATACCAACTCTTCGGTTTACTGCGATCTAGATGTCCCCTTGTAATTATTATAATTTATTTATGCTTGCAGATCCTCGTGTCAAAAAAGTGGCAAACAGAATCTTGGATGTTTCTAAAACAAACAAATTATTCTCATGCAGTACCTTTTTAGCACATCTAATGATATTGAAACCCTTTAACATGGCTCTATTGCAAACATACCAACTTTTCGGTTTACTGGCTATCGCGGATCCTCGAGTTAAGAAAGACGCAGACAAACTATTATCATGACCTTGAAACCCTTTAACCATTTAGCGCTATGAAATGCAGTAAAGGAATCATCTGAACTGTGTGCGAGTTATTTAATTAAATCCCAACCAAATTCCATTCAAAAGCATTCATCAGTCCGTAGTCATTCTCTTATCAAAGTAAGAACTAGATTTCCATTTTTATCTCAGGTGCTGATGTCAAGCCTATTATTCTTATATATCGTAGAATGTTTTGCAAACATATCAACTCTTCGCAAACAGTTTCTGAGCAATCCAAGGGCGATCTTATTACCACAGTTGTTGATCTTGTTACCATTTAACCAGTTGGTCCTAAAAAATGCAGTAAAAAAATCATCTTCGTCAATTAGCTATCGCAAAATCGTCTCCTCCAAAAGCTGCCATCGGTCTGTTGAAATTAATCTTTTGAGGTTCATTACGATCTGGATGATCACTTGTAGCTGAACTGCTGATGACAAACATTTTGATGATATCCTCCGATTAAGGAAGTTGCAGGCTTCCTATTTCGAAAACAGACGAACTTTCCGCATGCAGTTTTTAGGGAAACCATGGACCTTATTTTAACAGCATCTGATTTTGACGCTACTTAATCAGTTTGTGCTATCGATCACAGCAGAGGATTCATCTACGCAGAGGATTCAGCAGCTGATGTCAAGCTTATTGATGCTATCAGCCTTAATCACCTGGGTCCCACTTGACCTTTACGGTTTAATATTTGGACTGTTTGCAAGACCTACGGTAGCTATCGAAAATTATCGAATTTTGGATGTTTATCAAACAGACTTCATCTCGACATAAAGGACGTTTTGGGCCTGTAAACGTATGTTGAAGAAGGAAATATAAATTTTTATTTTTGAACTTAACAATGTAAAAGTTAGCACAAGCATATATCCAGAGTTATCCTTCCAAGTCATTATAATTAATGAATAACACCTTATATTTAAATGTGGCGACCATTGTCTGAAAAGTAATTCATATTTAATAGAATTTAAATCTTCTACTAACTAAAACATTTCATTACAAAAAGAATATGTCACACCATAAGAATTCCTTTAATTTAAAGTCTCCTTTATTTCAATCTGAAACATTAAATTTTATTCTATTCGCCACTTCTATTTTTAGACAAATGTTTGTTCAATAATGTTGACTGCATTTAAATGTTTTCGCATTTTCGTACTCGTAAAATGCATTTCACCAATGATGATCATAAATCACCAAACAAACAACAGCAAACAGTCTGTTCCCGTACTCGTAAGTCTCCACCATCAATTTGTTTTGTTTTTCTTCTGGGGTTTTTAGCACATTTTTAAGGAGAAAAAAAAAACTACAAAAAATAAAAAAACTTTAAAACAGCAATACGGAGCATAAAAACTAATGTGTACAACAAAACCAACAAAATCGATGTAATTCTTTTACTTTACACTGCAGTGACAATAAATTTCTTATACACAGCAAATGCACAGTATTTTATACACCGTGGAGCCATTGAACTTAAAGGAATAACTAGTTGGCATTGATTTGGGAACATATTCGTACATTGGCCAAGAGGTTGCTGAGATTAGAAGGAATTGGTGGGAGAGATACCTCTCTTTCAAAGGAGATCCAGAAAAATATTAATCATTATATCCGAGTACTCTAGCAAAAAACAGTTTATGGTGCTTTTTGGAAATGTAGGGAGTTAATACGCATTATAGGCCCAAATCGTAACATTCGCATTAACAGAATATATGATCTTGACAGCCTTACAAATATATAATTTGTTCCACTTGACTGCACTAGGAATGAATTATCTGCAAATTCAAATATGAATATAAAGGGTCTTTTATTAAGCGCTTCAATCTTTAAATTTAAATAAAACAAAGTATGTGTCAGATATCATAGACATTTTTTATTCGTCTAGTACCTGAGGAAGACAAATAAAGGGGAGAAGAGAGTGAGAGAAGTAAAGAGAAGACGGAAAACTATAAGTTAACTGAGAGTAGAGTTAACAAGAGAATTTATAGATAGAAGTTAGCGGAGAGATGAATTCAACGAGCGCAGACAATCTTGCGACAGACCCGGGGACTCTATGAGGTGTCATTTCCATTCTCGGTCTTTCTAACCATCTGCTTTTCCTAATTAAGACGTCTATGCATCTTAATTCCTTCACAGATCACCCAGTGCCGGACAATTGCAGAAGAAGATGTGTAAGATGGTCTCTTCCTCCTCCTGATTTTGAAACTTCTGCAGAAGTCTTGGTGAAGCAGCCCAAGTCTTGCAGCATGGGTACCGAAAGTGCAATACCCGGTGATCATCGAAACCCTATTGCTAAATCGTATTCATTGTAAACCAAGTAGATACGAGTGCGTTTACAGTCCAACTCAGGCCATATCACCCTCGTAATGGCACAAGTGCACTCATTACCCCACCTTGTTCTGGCAGGTTCATAATAGGCGTTATTTATCCGCTGCTTACAGGGGAATGCCACAAAGGCTCCGACATCGAGGCTCCTATTCCCACCATGTTATCAGCAATACAATTACCTTCGTTATCCCTATGTCTCGCCATCTCATTTAAGAATGACCGGCATTCCTGGACTGTATTTGATGTTATATAAAAACTATTAGGGATTTGATTGCAGCTTTGACGTCAGCATATACACGAATGTCCAAACCAGATATCCTATTATATCTAAGCCATTTGACATGACTCCTAATGCCCGATACCTCGGCCTGACTTATACTACATCCATTTGGGAGTCTAAATGGCATTCTTATCCCAAATTCAGGATTGTAGACACCTCCGTCCACTCTATCCTCTTTTTTTGGACTCATCCGTATAGATGGATATCCCTATTAAACCAAGAGAGGGACCTCAGATTCCATACTGGACGGGATGGTTCGAAGTTTCGCAGGAAAAAAGGTATAGTGGTGCAGTATCCACTATTTTTGGACTCATCCGTATAGATGGACAGCCCCATTAAACCAAGTGAGGAACCATCATCAGATTCCATACTGGACGAGATTGAAAAACAGAAGTTCCTAGACCGAAGTGTCTAGTGCTGCAGTAATAAATATGATCAGGAAGATTTTAGATACTCCCATAGGATCTATTGAGCCTAAAGTCCGTGTTCAGTGCCAGCTTCTTGGCCATTAGATATACTTTGTCATGGTAGTGCGCAATGCCTCTGTTATCAGGATTGCCATACTTCTCAATACCCTTTCAAAAAGTATACGGCCCTATCGATGCCATCTTGTATGGAATATGAGATCGTGAAAATGTCCGCCGCGGCTTCTCTGGGTGGCGGTCATACGAAATGTCCAGATTTTCCATGACTTTGGCGCATAAATCAAGCTGAACTTGAACGGTGGCATGATTGCTTTGAGGGCCGCTGTGGTTTGTGGCTTATTAGCATAGACCTGGGAAAGTCTAACACTAACAGTTCACATCACCTCCACTTAAGATGAGGTGGCACGTAGCGCAATCCTGTTGAAATAACATGTCATTGGTGTCCATATCATTCAATTCAGGCCAAAATAAATTGGTACTCATCGTGCTATAGCGCTCGCCGTTCACGGTGATGCCTGGACAACGTCGTTCTCAAACAAGTATGGACCGATGACGCCGCTAGCCCAAAATCCACAGCAAACAGTGACTTTTTCGGGAAGCATTCAACGCTCTTGGATCTCATGTTTGTCGTTCCAAATTACTTAAGCGTATACTTACTTTATCCTATACATTCTCCACATAAATATTATTTAGTTGCTCATTTATGCATTTCTTTATATTTTCCCTGATACCTGGATCATCAAGCCTTCCCGTTTTTAACTTTTTGTGTAACTTTCTTTTAATAACAGCGGAGAGTTTTGTATGCATGTTTGCCACTAGGAGATTATGGTCCGACGGAACGTCTGCTCCTGGATATTTTCTTTATAGTTTATCAAAATATAGTCGATTTGATTTGGTACTATGTTTCCCAATCTTTCCTGGGGGATTTCCAGTCTTCTTGCAGGCAGACAGAAGAGAGTATTCGTAATTTTCATTTTAAATTCTTGGCAGAATTGGATTAGTCTACCACCTCTTCTGTTTCGGTTGTCCAATCCATATGGTCCTGTTATACCTGGAACTATATAATTACCTACTTTTGCGTTAAGATCTTCTTGGACGATAATTATTTCGTGAGGTTTCGTAGTTTTTATCAGATCCTCAATTTTGCAATAAAAAACCTCTACTCTTCCTTATTATACTCTTCACCTTCGTGAGAAGGGTATATATAAGTTTGTCATTCCGTTTGTAATTTCCACAATAGAATTTTCCGACCCTATAAAGTATATATATTCTGGATATTTATAGATACCGGAGTCGATTAAGCCATGTCCGTCTGTCTGTCTGTTGAAATAACTTATATCTCCGGAATTCTTCCGTCTCGGTTGATATTTAAAATCTAGAAAATCGGTCCACAAATGGCTGCGATATAAGGAAAAGGACAACCTCGATTTTTGAACTATGTTTTGACCTATGTCTGGATTACTAAGTCATTAATATAGACAATATGGATATCTAATAATAGATATTTCAAAGACTTTTGCAATGACGTATGTAAGATCATAGTAAGTTGGACCTACAATGGGTCAAAATCGAAAAAAATATTTTTTAACCCGATTTTTTTTTTTACCAAAAGTTTTTTTCCTTAAATATTAAAACAAAAAATTTAAAATTTAAAAAATTTTTTTTTTTAAAAAAATACGAAAAGTTTTTTACCTAAAGATATTTAAAATTTGTATTTTGAAGTATAATTTGGTGAAGGTTGGTTGTTTAGTCTCCAGCTTTATAACTATGGTCCTGTCAGAAGTTGGAATTAATCCCAATTTCCACTATTATTCCAACTCCATTTCTGAGGTTTCTAGTTTGATTGCCTGAGTAAAACATCTTTGCATTTTGGGTATCAATTTCTCCACTACCCGGCCACCAAGTTTCACATTCGCCAAGGATATCAGTTTTGAGCCTATTCATTTCAGATGTAGTAATAGCTAATTTCCCAGCTTCATATAGATTTCGTACGTTCCACGTTCCGATATTCAGTTTATTTTTTGCTTTACCTCCGGGAATTCTTAGCAGAATCGTATTTCCGGAGAATGAGGCTCTTGTATCATTGTTGTAATTCATAACACTGTACAACACCAAAAAAAATTACGAGGTCCGACCAATAAATTTTGATAGAGGAGACAAAAAACAAGACACGTATATCGGCGTTTTGAAAGTTTACATCTGAATTTCATTTGAGGTGCGGTTAAAGTTTCCCTACTCTGGCACATTCTTAATCGTTATAAGAAACCATAAAATAAAATTCTTAATAAATGCGAAATTAACCCTATACTCTCTTTTTTATGTCTTATTTCTGACTTTCTGGTTGAATTTTCCGTTTTGATATGTTCAGGGACTTATAGTAAAATTTAACGTATAAATAAACACGTGTCTTTTTTGTGTGTCTCCTCTATCAAAATTTATTGGTCAGACCTTGCAATTGTAAGGTTTTCAAGGGATATTACTGCAGTGGTTTCCCGTTGCCTTCTGAAGGTTTTATAGTTTTTCATGCGCTATAGTAATCAGGCGCTCCTTTTGGAGTACAGAAGCTGTTAACCCCTATCGGCCACCTGGGGTGCATTCCGTAGAGGATACAATGTTTACTTTTGTTTAATCTAAAAAAATTTTGTGATGTACATATTTAAACTTATGTCTCTGACTTTAGCTTCAACAATATGGCCGCTATCAATTGTCAAAGTTTGGAAGTCCCTGTTGGAAGACCCTTTATAACAAATTTCCTACGAAAGGCAAGTGTCATATACCCCAAAGCCTCCCATGGATTTTCAACAAGATTTCAAAAATAGCTATTAAAATATAAAAAATAATAATACCTAAATATTTCACGCTGTCTAAAACCACTGTGTTATAGACACTTTTCTTTTAACTGACAAATTAAACACAATGAAAAATACAAAAAAAAAAACTAACGAAACAAATTCAGCATGACACACGTACAACTCACGATTTAGTGATGTTACAACACACATATACAACGTACAACATGCCGAGTGGAATGTTGCAACTATTATTTACTTTAACATGTTGCACAAACATGCATGCATTCATTTATACCAAAATCCAAAAAAAGAAGGAAAAAAAAACACCAACAACTTGTAATATTGGGGATTCTTACAACAAATGTCTGTTGTACAACACAACACAAGAAGCTCTTGTTTTGCTTCTCTAAATTGCCAATGAAATTACTTTCACAGCGGGAGGTACAACTATTGTTTTCAGCTTAAAATCCATTTTATAGAAAAACAACCCAGCAACATTAAACATGTTCCCTCAAAATGCTGCTGCTGCTGCTTATTGAAGGGAGTTCCACCAGTAATAGCAAACATTGCATTCCAATAAATATAAATAAATATTGTGAGCAATGTCTGGCAGTCTGAAGCGAAGGAATACAAATCAAACTGTAAAGGAAGTAAATGAAAGCTAATTTTGTGAGAAGTAAAAAAGATTTGCAGTAAATAAATCTGATGCTTTTTATATGCAGTTTTATGATTGCAAATATCTGCAAAGAAGTGTGCAAAACAATAGAAATTACTTTAAGGTACAGTAATAAAAAATATTTGTCTACATTGTCGTAGTCCTGCCCAGTAGTGTAGTCGATCCATATTTCTTTCAGAACAATATTGGCCAGTCAACGACGAGCGCTATATGTCGATGCTTATCAATGATTCTTTTGGCCTCCAACGGTATGGTCATCTCACGTGGATACGATATGAATTGGCTACCGATATCGTGCGATTTGAACCCTCTAGACTTTTTCTTGTGGGGTTTCGTTAAGTTGAAGGTAATTTACGCACCAAATTCATGGAAAGTTGGACATTTCGGATGCGTGCCACCCATCGAAGCTGCGGCGGACATTTTCACGATGTTTCATTCCCCACATAGTGTAATCGATAGGCGTTTAAATGAAATACAATTTGTTTTATTTAAATTTAAGGATAGGAAATGCTTAATTTTAGAAATATTAACTGCATCACCACAATTCTTAATCGTATAAAATGAGTTGGGTTTTTAATTTAAGGGCTAGGACATAGGCATAATCTTTCAGAATAAGACAGATATATCGTGGCAATCAGAAAACGGTCAATGCAATATCATAGCAGCGGCGCAGTTTGTGTGTTTATAGTTATCTCTCTGAATGTTTTGAAATGTAACAGGGGGATAAATTCCTACACTTCATAAGTAGATTGGGAGATTATCTGGGTCAAGCAGCTATCAAAATCTAATAATTAATTTCTTTAAATATCGGTATATTCCGAAATCAGTGCCCAGTTCAGATTATGACGGTGAGACAATCACCGACCAAAATTTAAAAAAAAAAAAAGACGATTTCATTGCTCCTCGAAGGTCCTGGAATATATGAGGAGTTTAAAAAAGTCATTTTTAGAATTCAGGAAAAATCGCAAGGAGTGGGCAGTTGATGAACATGCCAAACAGCTGTAGAAAGCAGCTGCTGGTGGAAATCCAAAACGGAAATAGAAAATACGATACTCTAAAATTAAAAAGACAAGTACTCAGAAATATGAGGCTCCAATAAATATTTTTGACATTTGTTTAACAAGTTCAACAGCATTTTCGATGGCATGAGCTTTACAGCTCCTATTATGGGAATAGCTATAGTCCTGAGAATGTCCTGCAGTTTATAAGGGAGATAAATACATACGCGATTTTCTAGATCCCAGGCCAATGTCGTTTTATGGGTACTGAAAAGGCGGAAGAGCTGCTTGGATGCCATCTAACATAAAAAACTAAGTCATTTTAGGAGTTCATGAAAAATCTCAAGCCATGAGCAATTGATAAGCATATAAGAACACACCTGTCGGCCGGTCAACATGCATTTTATGGAGAAACTCAAACGGAAAGAGACTAGAGGATATTCTAAAATTAAATAGACCAGATTTGAATGGCAATAGTTCTTTGGTGAAAACCTGCAAAGGCCTTTCCATAATCCTATTATGGATATTGAGATTCCAGGGTAGTCTCTTGTCCAGGATGATACCAATATATACTATCTGAAATTTTCAGTATGATCCCGTTCAGTTTCGGAGGAATAAAGTTATCCACCTTAGCAGCTAAATATTAAATTAATATGGAAATTTATTTTGAGGCAAATGAATTATGTTCGAAAATTTGCAATGCCTTCGAATTCAGTTCACAACTAAAGTCAAGGAGGCCGAAGAGGGATGTGCCCCTGGTGGCACAATGATCTTGAAAAACTAAGAGCAGAGGCAAGACGATTAAGTATTCAACAGAGCCAAACATACAGGTGACTGGAACACCTACGGCTCTCACCGAATACAATAGGGAAATCAAGAGATCAAAAACATCAACTTAGCGTAGCTACTATGTGAACATTGATAATCTCCCGGAAACTATTCGGCTACAAAATACCTTATCTCGGGATCATACCAATGGTCTCTGTATGCTGAAACGTCCAGATGGTATACTGAGTCTCCGGAGGAGACATGCAAATTTCTCCTGGGTACTCACCTTCCTGGTTCAATGCCTTTCTGTCCAACTCCGATTAAAACATGGGTTCCCTCAATATTAAAAAGTAATCGCCGGTTGGTAGCGTATGTAGAAAAAGGAGAGAAATCGAGAATCTTCAAGTCAGGTCTACTGGCTTGTCATGTGCCAACGACTTGGCGTGAGGTAAAAGCGGTCTCTATACCTAAGGCTGGGTTCTCAGCTACTCAGCTACTCGATATTTATATACGGGATACCTATCTTCTAATCCAATACACCGCTTCCAGTTTGCTTATCAACCTGGTAAATCTACGGTGACTGCCATTCATTATGTGACGACGCTAATAGGGAAGGCTATAGTTGCCAATTACATATCGCTTTGTGCGTTTATTGGCATTCAGGAGGTCTTCGATCTAGCACTGCATAGATAAAGGGGTTCCTTATATTATAAGGAAATGAACTTTGGATGGGCTGGCATCCAGGGTTATTCAATTGGAATTAGGAGGATCATCGAAGACTATTAGGGCAGTTAGGGGATGTCCACAAGGTGGCGTACTATCGCCCCTATTGTGGACTCCGGTTATCGATGAACTCCTGGAAGAACTTAACAACTTAGGTTCGCGATGACTTAGTAATTTCTGTTACTGGATGGGATAACGTAACGATATCGGAAAGGTTGCAGACTGCTCTGAATATAAGCACCAAGTGGTACTTGGAAAGGGGGCTGACTATTAATCCCGCCAAGACAATGCTTGTACCATTTACCAAATGGAGAGTTATTAGACTCATAGAGCCTACATTGAATGGGTCATCTATAGGATTTTCTAAGGAGGTAAAATATCTTGAGGTTACACTTCATAGGACTCTCAATTGGAATTCTCATTTATCCAACACTATCAAAAAAATTACTAGGGAAATATATGCCTGCCAATAATAACATATGCAGCATGGTGGAAAAAGGTGGAGCAGATGACCGCGAGAGCATTACTTGACAAGGTAAATCGCCTATTGCTGGGTCCATGAGGGCATGTCCCACTCATGCTTTGGATGCAATCCTCCACATCCCACCCCTATATATATTGGTAGTGGAGGAGGCCTATAAGAGCGCATCCTGACTACCGGGGAGATCTGGTTGGTCACGTGCGCATTCTAGGCATCTTTCAAAAAGGTTATTAGTATTGCGGTATCAGACTATATGTCACCAACTCTGATGTTACATAGGAAGTTTAGGGCCCTTATACCTGAAAGGGAAGAGTGGTTAAATCAGACATGGTGGCAGAAAAATGCCAATCAAGTATGGTTTACTGATGGTTCCAAACAGGCTAACGGCGACACTGGGGCTGGTAATTATGGGCCCAATTTTCAAAGGTATCCCAATGGGTACATTGCCATCAGTGTTTCTGGCGGAGATTTGCGCCATCCTTAAATGCACTAACGAATGTTTAAGAAGGAAATTAAGGAATACTAAGATATTTGTTATGTCAGATAACCAGGCTGCTCTCAGAGCCTTATCATAATATGAGGTGAGCCCTGGTGTTGTTATGGACTGCAGAACATCCTTGAATGAACTGGAAACAAAGAACTCACATTGTGCTGGATATCTGGCAATGAACACACTAAATACTTACTGGAGTAATCAACGGACACTGTGGATTATGGTATCACCAATCAATTTTAGGTAATGTCGAGAATGAGCAGTGCAGGTTTTGTGAATTTCATGCCGAAACCTCTGAACATGTTCTATGCGACTGCCCAATGCTAGCAACGTGCAGAACTAAATGTCTCGGAAGGGCTCTTATGGCCCCAAGGGAAGTAACTGATATCTCACCAAATATAATAATTGGCCTCATACGTAGCCTAAATCTATTGGGTTGAAAAATTTTAGCCTGCTTAATACCATATTTTTGCTACAGAGGTTTAAGTATTTGTTATGTTTAGTTAAAAATTAAATTTTAGTCTAGAAATGTAAATTAGTGTTTAATTAAAATTAAAAATTTTAATACGAAAAATCGATTTTTGGTCAAAATCCCTTTGTTCATATCAAAATATTTTTGTCCATTTGATAATTCAAGAACATTTCAGCATTTTCTTAGGAAATTTTAAAATGTAGCTACCCTTTTCCATCCAGTTAAACTCACCACATACCCTTTACAATCACACGCACTTTTAAACTTCCTAACCATCATTTATAAAGACTTCATAGAGTAATTCTTAAGCTAGCAACTGCTATAAGATGACCTCTACCTCCACCACTACCTTAAACTGACATGTGTCAAATTGCAAAATCAACCAAAAAGAAGAGAGAAAAAAAACACATCAGGCATCTTTTGTCGAAAAAACAATTTATACTTTACAACTTTATTATTCCTTTGACAGTTGGTGGCTGGCTAAGTTTTTCTTAACACAACGTAACGTAAATACAGTTTCTTCTGAGAAATATCTTTATTTTAACTTTATCATCTTCGACATTGATAGATGATGGTTAATGTAGAAATTTTAAAATTCCATAAAATAATCATTAAAGTTCCTCAATGCGAATTAAGTTGTTATAACGTTCTCTCTGTTTTCTTTCTTACATTCGTTTGTTGTAATTTATTATTTTATTCGTTTATGATGATGACCTCTTTGCAGAACTGGAGTTTATTGTGTGGTTACTTAGTTGGATGGTTGGTTAGTTAGGTCTTCATTCATTCGTATTTAAAACCTTCAATTAAAATGTAAAATAGCATTCATTTGATGGCGTATCATTTGTTATGAAGTCTAATAAAACTAACTTGATGAAAGGTTTAGAGTTCGTTCTGAAATAAAAACCTTATTTTTCTCTAGTTTAGTTTATTTTTTATAATAAAATTTAAGGAATAAAGGAAGTTCTAAGGGGCGGTTTAAGGTGGGAATTTTAACAGAAGAACAGTGTCTTTTTTAGACCTTTTCTATACAACACTGTCTTTTTAGACTCTGTTCTATACAACAGTGTCTTTTTGCACATTTTTTTTATAGAGCAGTGTCTTTTATAGACACTTTTCTACAGAACAGTGTCTTTTTAGACACTTTTCTATAGAACAGTGTCTTTTTTAGACACTTTTCTATAGAACAGTGTCTTTTTTTTAGACACTTTTCTATAGAACAGTGTCTTTTTTTAGACACTTTTCTATAGAACAGTGTCTTTTTTTAGACACTTTTCTATAGAACAGTGTCTTTTTTTAGACACTTTTCTATAGAACAGTGTCTTTTTTTAGACACTTTTCTATAGAACAGTGTCTTTTTTTAGACACTTTTCTATAGAACAGTGTCTTTTTTTAGACACTTTTCTATAGAACAGTGTCTTTTTTTAGACACTTTTCTATAGAACAGTGTCTTTTTTTAGACACTTTTCTATAGAACAGTGTCTTTTTTTAGACACTTTTCTATAGAACAGTGTCTTTTTTTAGACACTTTTCTATAGAACAGTGTCTTTTTTTAGACACTTTTCTATAGAACAGTGTCTTTTTTTAGACACTTTTCTATAGAACAGTGTCTTTTTTTAGACACTTTTCTATAGAACAGTGTCTTTTTTTAGACACTTTTCTATAGAACAGTGTCTTTTTTTAGACACTTTTCTATAGAACAGTGTCTTTTTTTAGACACTTTACTATAGAACAGTGTCTTTTTTTAGACACTTTTCTATTGAACAGTGTCTTTATTTAGACACTTTTCTATTGAACAGTGTCTTTATTTAGACACTTTTCTATATTACAGAAGAACAGTGTAGTCTTTAGGTAATTTTCTATAGAGTAGTGTTTTCGTTAGGGAATTTTCTGTAGAACAGTGGGTTAAGCTTAACCTCTTACCGAACTACTGAACCTCTATAACTATATTTTAAAAAAAGTTCATTTAAAAAAATGTTTTTTCTTTAGAAAAAAAATCCTTTCATTTACCTTTATATACACATACATATTTATTAAAGTTCCTGTAATTTTTCTTTTCGTTTATTCCTGCCACAACGAAAACACAAAACATAATGAATGTCTTACAGTTTGTAGACTTATAAAGATAAAACGTTGCCACATTAATCAAATCAACAAATTCCTTTTTTAACAGAGTTTCTTACAGCTTTTGGAAAACGCGAAACAATCTCAAGATTCTTAGAGCAAACAAAGGCAACACAAAAAAAATTGAGGGTCTCTAGTAAATAAGATTAATAAAAGGGAACGTAAGTACATCTTAAATGTATGAACGATTAGTTTTTATTTTCTTATTTTTTTTTTTTGCTTTGGTTTTTAAAATGAACATGAAGTAGTCGTAGAAATGATTATAGTGAAATATTACTACCATAAATCAGAATTTGCCACTCAAATATTGCCACAAATAAGTATATTATTATATATATATTTTTACATATATTACCTCTTTTTGCTAGATTTTTAATGGTTTGAAGTGCGGTAGAGTTGTAAGCTACACTTGAGATTCATGTTTTCTGTGAGATACCATCATGAGGAAATAACAATTAATATTAGTTAACAAATTTATCATTTGCTTAATAATATGCTTGATGTTGTACACAAACTCCATACAACGAGTTTAATACAAACTTTTGTTTGAAAATAAATGGGAGTCAATACATCGATTATTTATGACTGAAGGACTTAAAAGTACCGCCAAACTTGTATGAATATATGACATTTCCAAAAGTCTCATTAGATTTGAGACCGTACTAGTTTAGCTTAAAAGTATGGTTAAGATCATCTACATCCATTTTAGAATGTTAATACAGATTGCACACATATAGTTAGTAATGTACATTTTGTATATAATAAAAAATTTCGTCACATCCTAAATCCTATTTGTTTGCGCCATGACTGTAAAATTTCAATATTTCAACTCTCATCTTGACCATTTTCCTGAAAATATCGATCACTTTTGTGAGGAATAAGGTGATCGATCTCACCAGAACACTACTACCATGTATAAGTGATATACTATTTATTAAAAAGATTTAGGAGTATAAGAACTTTCTATATTTAGCGAGCCTCGATCTGTCAGTATTGACGAGTGACATGTGCTCGAGTGGTCTATAGATTGCTTTACAGAAGACTTACCTTTCGATCTAATGCGATCTATCCTGGGGAATCCACTGTATTCCCCAGTGTTGCAAGCGCATAATGATGGTCACAGTTGCAGTGGTAATGGGTATTAGCTTGACTACTGTGTAATTCGACCGTGAATGTTTTTCGATTTGTATAAGTACCACACGCCACTAGTCAGATGTAGACTGGTACTAAATCCAACCTGTAGCCGTAAGATATCTCTGGACGCAGACAACTCTTAACAACTTTGTTATTACGATTAATCTCTATATTGTACTTTCTGTGTTGTACATTCTAATAAAGGCAACGATTTCTTTCTTGATGGGATGAATAATTTAAATAAACCCTAAGAAAAGTGTGCGTGAATTGTTCGAAACGTGTACAGACAAAACAGATTCGTGTTAGCAACCGAATATGTTGCCAATCGAATGATCTTTCCTTTGTGATCGAATTTTACAGTTGTGGCTACGAAATTTTGGAAGGGGTAACAAAAGTTTGGTTGCTTCAACCGAAATTCTTCTTTATCAACTGACTTTCTTTTGATAGAACCGAAAAATTCTATGTGTGCAACCGAATCATTCGATTGGTAACAAATTCGGATGCTATCACGAATCTGTTTTCTCTGTGTGCTGATATAAATGTGTTAAAATGTTTACAATATCCTAGGACAATTCCATATTAAATTGACAAGCTCCTTTCATATAAAATGTTGGTACTAAAACCCGACATTATTCACAAAGAGCTAATTACGATACTAGTTCTGTGTCAGTTCACTTCCTTGTTTAAAGTGCACGCATTTATTTGCATACAAATCTAGGAAGAAACAACTTGTTATCTTAATATTCAAAATCAAGGCTATTAATGAAATTTAAGACTATCCAGCTATATACATTTTAATAATTAAATACAAAAACTTTAATAAGTCTATTAAATCCCTAAAAAAAAACATATCTCATTAAAACTTACTACAAAATTCGACGTTTATAAATTTAGTTCAGCTTTTTGTTCTTCAAATTTAATTTACTTTTAATTGTCTCGCACTTTTATAGATGATTTGTACTTTTTGAAAATAAATGATACGCGTTATTTATAGAAACATAAAAATAACAACGAAAAAGTAAAACCATATTTCGTGACTTGACAAAATAGTGAGAAACTCTTAGTAGTGGAACAATAACGACAAAATGTCTAAACAAATTATGTATTTATCAAACTGGGGACAGTGGAATCAATAAAAAAAACAAGTAAGGTAGCTATATTCGGCTGTGCCGAATCCCCTTCACCAAATTAAACTTCAAAATACAAATTTTAAATATTTTTAGGTAAACAACATTTATTTTTTTCCAAAGTTGTTTTTTTAATTTTTTGGAAAATTTTTTGTTTTGGATTTTTTATTTAAAAAATTTATTTTTTTAAATTTTAAATTTTTTTTTCTAAATTATGAAAAAAAATTTCCTTTTTTATTTTTTTTTTTTGTGAAAAAAAATTAGGTTAAAAAATATTTTTTCCGATTTTGACCCATTGTAGGTCCAACTATATATAATTCTTCTGTACGTGTGTTAGTAACTAAACTCCTCCTTAACGGCTTGGCCGATTTCGATGAAATTTGTTGTATGTGTTTGAGTGGGTCTCTCGATGGTTTAGAATCACAATTGACCTATATAGGAATAATGGGCATGGCACCTCCCATACAAAGTAAAAATTTATTATTGCATATGTTTAGTACTATTATAGTGGGAGTCTTCAAACTTTGTGTGTGCTATGGCAGAACAACGTTTTCCGGGACAGCTATTGGTCTTTTATACGTCGTTGCAAATTTCTATGAAATATCTATCATTAGATATCCATATTGTCTATATTAATGACTTAGTAATCCAGATATAGGTCAAAAATAGGTCAAAAATCGAGGTTGTCCTGGTTTTTTCCTTATATCTCAGCCATTTGTGGACCGATTTAGCTGATTTTTAATAGAAAACTTCTCGAAAGCATGCCTGACAGAATTATTGAAGATTTGGATCCAAAAGATATCTGGGGTCTTCAGAAAATTGATTTCAACAGACAGACAGACGGACGGATATGGCTTAACCGACTCCGCTATCTATCGAAAAATTATGTTGTGAAGGTGAAGGGTATAATAAACAGTGATTACTTTAAACTCAGTAATAATAAGTGATAAATAGCATCAATAGAATAGAAGGGAGATTTTTATTAAAGTTATTTTGTATATAAAAGAGTAATGTTACTGAGTGACTGACTGATTTACCATAGCCCCGCTCCAGATAGGGACTTTTCATTAGCATTATGGTTCTTCTCTACCTATGTAGATCTACTAAGAAGGGATATTTGGAAATTCGAAGGCTTAGGTGGTAAAAACGGGTAAATTCGGAAACCTTATATATTCTAAACCAATGCCGCTACAAACAAAATTCAATCTTCATCTAAATCCAAATCGTTTGAAGGAACATTTTTTTAAAGGAATTTAAGTATCAACTGTCAATTTAAATAACATATATTTCCGAAATATTACAGTTGTTCCTTCTATTTATTTTTTACATGTTCTTTGGACTTTTATCCCACTGTTCATGACAATCATTTAATTTTGAAATATTTTTTTAGATGCGTAGCAATAGGAACCTTGCCAAAATGTATAAAGTATAAATATTCTTTTGTTGAAATTTGAACACAAATGCGTTGATAATTATGTTGTAATTAAAGTATGAAAATAATTTAATGAACATGAAAAAAAAACTTGAGATACTTAATGGGTGGTCGCTCTAATAGGCTAATGAAATATTGCACAGGGAGTGTTAAGAAGAGATGTTATTTTGGAATAGACTAACTTTAATACAAAAATATAAAACGGAAGGTATTTCAAACTAAATTTAGTTTACAAAGAGTCTTAAATTAAGAGCTTCCTATCTTTAAATGTAAATAAAATAAAGTAAGTGTAAGATATCATCGATATTTTTTATAGGTTTGAAAGGATTCAGCATCGTGCAAATAACCGCCGCGGCTTCACTGGATGGCGGGCATCCGAAATGTCCAATTTTCCATGACTCTAGCGCATAAATCAGGCTGAATTTGACCGATGACTTGGGTTAAGATGGCTTTGAGCGACGCTGTGGTTTGTGGGTTATTCGTTTAGACCTACGACTTAAGAAAATTCCACAAGAAAAAGTCCAACGGGTTCGTATCGCACGATATCGGTCGCCAGTTCACATCACCTCCGGTGATATGACCATGGATTTTTGCCATTCTCATCCCCAGTTTTGTGAATATTGGTAAAAAAAATCATCCTGAAAAAAATTTAGGTAAATCGGTTGGGTGCCGCAAGCCCTCTGAAGTTTTGAGATGCATTTACAAGGGGAAAAAACTGCAATTTTTTCAGTTTTTGTAAAAATTTTACCATTAAAATCTTACTTTTGCAATTTAATTTAAAAAAATAGGAATGTGGACATAATTGTCTTTCTAATGAGACATATAAAACAGAAATTGGTTAAAAAATTTTAAAGTTATTAAAAATTCCCCAGGCCATTAATGTGTCTCAGGCCACTAGAACAAGAAATGTAGGAACCAAATTAACATATTTTGAGAAATATTAAAATAAAAGCTTATTTTTACTTAAAATATATACATATTTACTTGTATATGAGTTTTTGTCTTCGTAGGATACCGCTAACCTATTCGCAGGTATGACCAAAAAAATACAATATTTCAAAACTCCCTTTTTGAAATTTTTAAAAATTTTGTTAAACAAATTTCAGAATTTTTTGATCATCTCATTGGGATTAATTGAGAATATGATAGGGAATAAATTAAGAAATGATTCAAATTTTGAAATTTTCTAGAAAAACAAATTATTTTGCCATATTTTTGCGAATGAGCTCTATTTCCTTACTGTTAGGAATTTTAAGAAAACCCTATTAAGAATGTTATAGTCCAGATAATTCTATAATAATACTCTGGAAGTTTTACTAAAATTGGAGAACGCTAAACCCTAAATCGTGAAGGTCAAAGGTCGAATTTTTCAATATTTGGAATTTCTAATTTAAAGATAGCAAAATGTTATTTATTATTGGACCGATTTTAATGAAACTTAATAAAAATATAATATGAAGTCTAGTATTTATAATAATAGCACAAAAATGGAAATTAGCCCTTAATGCCACTTGGGGTTAAAATGACCCCAAACTTTTAGAATAATAAAAAACTGTATCAATTTAGTGCTGAATCCACACCAAACTGTGAATTTTTCTTGATGCATTGGACGATCTTAGATCTCATGTGGATTAATATCGTCCCAAGTTCGATAATTTAGTTTGGCACTTGGGGTTAAAATGATCCCAAACTTTTAAAACAATAAAAAAACCATGTCAATTTCAATAGTGCGGAATCCACACCAAACACTTAATTTTTCTTGATGCATTGGACTATCTTGGATGTGATGTTTAGTTTGTTGTTCTTTAGTTTGTTGTTCTTTGAAATTTCGATTCTAAAACCTCTTCTCCAATATTCTCCTTAGTCCAGATCTCCATATGTTATGAGAATCTCTAAATTGTTTAACACTTTACCAAAAATGACTTTAAGAACCTTATAAATAATACTAACTGTTTGTAACTCAGATAAACTACAATAAATTCTACAAATTACAAAAGTCTTAACGTTGCTCAATGATACAAATAAAATAAATTGTTCAAAAGTAAGACACAACAAGCGTTAAATCAAATAATTAAGCTTTAACTTTGAGATTTTTTTTTTTGGTATGTGGCCCCCTTCTTCCAAGTTATTTCGTTTAGGTTTTTGTTAAATTTCAAATATAAATTTATTTAATAAAGTCATTAAAATAAATTCCTTGAAATTCTTAACATGCCTCCGCTGACAAGTCTATAAATTTTGCCATACTCAACCAAAAAAACCAAAAAAAAAACGTTTAAACTCTAAAAGAGAAGGAGGAGTAAATGAAAAGTAGATGAATAGTAGAGAACGTATAAATATAAGAAACAAATGAAACCCCTGGTGTCAATATGCCAGACTCTTTACCATTTTGTTTAAAGATCGCAATTTAGTCTAGACATTTGTGCCAGCCAATGCCAAGTTATCGTTATACTTACGAGTTCGTTTTGAGTACTGCTACTCCATGGTACAGGTCTTTAACAATACATTTACGAGTTTAAACAGTAATAAGAAGAACAATAGCCAGAATACTGCTTAATAGTAAGAATCAGATAAATAACGAAAAATAACAAACGAAACCTTTACACTGCAAATGATGATGCATTTGTGTAAAATTGCATTGTAAGCATATTTTAACTTGAAAGAGGAAGAAGACTACAAACAAACTCAAACAAAAAATAAAATGAAAATGGGGTACAAAGAAGCTACTGATTTTTAACCCTTTTTAATGTGTGTCTTATTGTGTTTTGTGCACTTTTATACCTGTCTCTATAGTCGATAGTCTTTGTTAGTAGAAGTACTTAAATTGCAGTCATGGTTTTTAACAAATATGCACTAAAATCTAAAGTTTATTGTTCTTAACGACTTTGATTCATACTACTCTGATCACTCTGATGCTCAAAACGCTATAGCTTTGCTGTTATAGAGTTCAGAAATACTTATTGGTTTTCGCAATAACAAAATATAGGATAACTGGGGGATAAGAGGTTCACTTGTGCCTAAAATCCTCTTTTCTGAATTTCCCGGTTTAATACCAAGTATCCTGTCACAGACTCCCGTTTGTGACAGCTAAAGTGAGAAGGTTTTCAATTGAGTAACCTGAATGGCATGTCAACTTCATTGCGTCTCAGGTAATTAGGTGTTTTTAACTGAAACTCAATTGTTTCTAACCTGCCTAGAGGTTATTGGCCTAGGATTGGATAACCCGCCTAGGATTGGATAAGGTGGCCCAATAAGTCGCTTTGTCC
The DNA here is from genome assembly GCF_958450345.1 of Calliphora vicina. Classification (NCBI taxonomy): domain Eukaryota; kingdom Metazoa; phylum Arthropoda; class Insecta; order Diptera; family Calliphoridae; genus Calliphora; species Calliphora vicina. The sequence goes on along the minus strand of NC_088784.1, from coordinate 25,714,454 downwards.
TAAACCTACATTATTAACGAAACCACAACCAACAGATTCCCACGATGACGACCTTCAGCATGAAAAAAAAATATCTCGAATTGGAACATGAAACGTGCGCACACTAATAGATCCATCTAAACTGCAGAGAATTTGTCAACTACAATCTGCTGTTTTTAGGACTGTGCGAAACTTGATGCCCAGAATCAGGAGAACTCAAAACCTCCGATAATCTCAAACACATTTACTACGGCAAGCCAGATTTGTCTGCTATCGAAATACGCTTTTGATGAAATGCTCAGCTGGAAGCTGTATGGAGACAGAATTTATCAGCAAGACTCTGTACTAGAGCCCGAAATCTTACCAGTGTGCAGTGTTATGCACCGACTGAGACTCAGAAACACCACAAAAGTAAATGTTTTACAGCCACCTAAATAGAGTCCTATCCGCAATTCACCGTAATGATGGGTGACTTTAATGTACAGATGGCCCGTATATGATGCCAGCAGGACGAATCTACTTATAGAATACCGTGGTGATGAAATAAGGCTAATTGTCTCCTTTATTACAGGTCACTGTTTAATCGGGACACTTGCTAGAAGATTGGGCCTACGGTACAATGATTACTGTAGAAGCTGTCATAATGAAGAAGAGAGACTGTGTATCACCTTTTCTGGCAATACCCGGCTCTTACAAACCTAAGGGAACGCATCCTAGAATTATATTCCTATCATGATTGGACGAGCTATCAAGGATGAATCTTAGACGAATCTACTCCTTCATCCGGGAATATTGCTGGTTTAATTTGGAGGCAACGGAAGTATTGTAAATACCCTGCTGTCTACCCCTTGGGTATCACAATGGTATCAGATTTGAATGAAGGCAAGTGAGCTGCTTGAGGAGCAGCAGCCAATAGAAACTAACCTTAATGTACAGATAGGTTCCGACAACAAAGGATGAGAACAAATTATGGGTAAACACACAAATGGAAGGATGACTGAAAACGGTAGGCTCTTCACTGAAGCATGCGGCAATGCCTATCATGTGATAGGAGGAACCTTATCTTGTGATAGGAGGAACCTTATTCCTTCACAGAAAAGTGCAAAAGATAACGTGGATATCGCCTGACAATGAGACAGAAAACCAAATCAACCACATAGCTATCAGGAGAACCTGACGCAGTAGCGTTCTGGATGTGAGATCTAAAACCACGGCTGATTGCAACTCAGATCATCATTAGGGTTGTTGCCATCCGTAAACCTGAATCTACAGCGCTAAAATATGATATAACTAAGCTGAAAAATCTGCATTTTCTTAACAACTACAGGGAAGAGCATTAAGTGCTGGACTAGCTATACAACAGTCTCATCCTTCCTCTGAGTGGCTAAAAGTTAAAAGTAATTTTGTTAATGCTGCGAGTAATCATATCGGTCTTAAGGTACCTAAGCAAACCCATTGGATGTCTGATGCCACTTGGAACCTCAATCTTGAAAGAGAGGTCCAAAAGGAAACACTAGAACACCAGACCGCTGAGAAACGCTGGAAATGTGGAAACAGCATTATACTAATAAGCTTTCCTTAGCAACTTCTGGCCACAGTGTGAACATCCCACAGTCTGACCACATTACATACCTTGGCATTCATTTAGATAGACGTCATACTTGGAGTCGACACATAGAAGCCAAGCGGCTCCACATGAAACTAAAAGCTTGTAATTTACACTGGCGAAGTCATCACTGCAAAGTCATCCTATATAAGACAGTCTTAAAACCAATTTGGACATACGGAATCCAATAATGGGGAATAGCAAGCAATACCAGTATAGATCTTATACAGATGGAACAATCTAAAATTCTTAGAACCATGACGTGAGCTCCATGGTACATAAGAAACGAGAACATCCACAGAGACTTAGATGTACCCTTGGTCAAGGATGAATTCAGAAAAACTCGTGAAGCTTATTTATCAAAATTACATCATCATCCGAACCCGCTGGCAAAGCTACTTACAGTAACTCAAGACAGCTCAAATTTTCCAAATATGATTCTCCACTGAGAGAACAATAATTGTTTAGTTTTAAGATTTAATTACATATTGTAAGGCCCAGAAATTAAAGGCAGGAATAATATTATAATAAACGTAAAACAAAAAAACCCCATACTACAGCGAACATATTGCTTCCTCTTATTCAGAACTTCTGGCTCAGAAATGATCATGATCCAAGTTTGAAGAAAGGTTTTATAAAAAATATCCCCAAAAAGTGTGACCTGACAATCTGCATGAACTGGCGAGGCATTACAGTGAGCGCAAATCATTAACTGGTGAATATCCTACAGTACACTAAGGAATCTAAGGCCCGAACAATCTGGCCCCAAAAATCCAGTGAAGACCACATCAATAGTCTACGAATAATTATAGCGCAATCTACAGAACTTCGCTCTCCGCTTTACCTGTTGTTTATCGACTTTGAAAAAGCATTTCTTACGCTGAATCAAAACATAATATGGAACGCTCTTGTTTGCAAATATTATTAATTTTACTCAAACTCTATATCGTGATGTTATATGTAGTGTTGTCCACAATAACGCTCTGAGCAGTAGTTTGATGTTGTAGCTGGTGTCCGCTAGAGCTGCATACTGTCTCCCTTTCTTTTTAACATCGTAATAGATGTTATAGTTCATAATGCTACTCAAGCTAATTGAGGTATAAACTGGAGTCTTAACCAACAACTGAGAGCCTCGAGTATGCATATGATATATGCCTCCTTTCAAACAGCTATAAAGATATGGCATCTAAACTGAAGTTAAAATCATAATTTGTTTATGGTTTTTGAACCCCAAGTGCTATATAGGGTTAATTCTAATTTTTCTGCTGTTTTTATAAATACTAGGCTTTGTGTTATATTTGTGTTAAGTTTCATCAAAATCGTCCCAAAAATGTACAATATTTCGCTATCTTTCCCAGAGAAATTCCAAATATTGAAACATTTGACATTTGACCTTCACGATTTAAAGGTTAACGTTTTCCGATTTTATGATAACTTGCAGACTTTATTTAAAATTACCTGGACTATAATATTCTGAACAGATTTTACTTAAAGTTAATAAGAGTAAGGAAATTGGGCTCATTCGCCAATATATGGTCAAAAAATTAGTTTTTCTCGAAAATCGCAAAATTTATATCGCAGGTGCGGAAAAACTATAGGAGGTATTGACATACTTTTTTCACATTTTTATTTCCTATTATGTTGTAAATAAATTCCCATGTGTTGATCAAAAAATTCTGAAATTTGTTCAACAAAATTTTTAAAAATTTGAAATTGGAGTTTTGAAACTGCCGTTAACAAATTTAATTTTTTTGATCATACCTTCGAATAGGTTAGCGTTATTCCACGAAGACAAAAACTCATATACAAGTAAATATGGATATATTTTAAGTAAAAATGAGTTTTTATTTTAATATTTCTCAAAATATGTTAATTTTGTTGCTACATTTCTTGTTCTAGTGGTCTGAGACACGTTAATGGCCTTTGGCCTTGGAAATATTTAATAACTTTAAAATTGTTTGACCAATTTCAGTTTTTATGTATCATTAGAAGACAATTACGTGCATATTTCTATTCCTTTAAAATCAATTGCAAAAGTAATTTTTTAATGGCAAAATTTTTACAAAAACTGAAAAAATGCACTTTTTCCCCTTGTAAATGCATAACAAAACTTCAGAGGTGATTTTCATTATGATTTTTTTACTAATGTTCACCAAACTTGGGGGTGAGAATGGCCAAAATCCAACTGTCGTTTATTAAGGGCATCAATATGGAAATCTTCTCCCATGATACCGATCTTGATATTCTTGGATCACCAAGATCGGTATCTTTAACTCTTGCGTAAAGTCTGTGCTTCGCTATGCCTGCGAAATGTGGAATACGACAGAACACGACTTAAACTCCATACAAGTATTTGTTAATCGATGTCTCCGAATAATATCAAAATTTTTCTGTAATACGGAACTCTGGAGACAACAAATCAAATATCTTTAACCGCAAATGGCGCTGGATTGGTCACACGCTGCGCAGGCCTTCAGATGACACAGCTAAAATTGCCATTGAGTGGAACCCACAGGGTAGGACATGAAGAGTAGGTAGACCGTTACACACATGGCGTCGGAATGGAATAGATTTGTTTTGGCGCTTTGTTCCCAATAGGAACCACAGGACATAATATATAATATATCATTGAACATAAGAAATATAACTAAATGTTGAGGCTGTAGATGATAATGTTAAAATTTCGGCTGAATTTCCGAAAGTTTACACCGTATCATAACAAAGTAGAAACGGCTAATCTTTGTTGGCTATGTACAGAATGATGGACAGTTTGAGTTTTCAACAATACATTTTTTATACCCTTCACCTTCGTGAGAAGGGTATATATAAGTTTGTCATTCCGTTTGTAATTTCCACAATATCATTTTCCGACCCTGTAAAGTATATATATTCTTTATCCTTATAGATAGCGGAGTCGATTAAGCCATGTCCGTCTGTCTGTCAGTCTTTCTGTCTGTTTGTTGAAATCAACTTTCCGAAGACCCCAATTATCTTATATACACGACTCATACATCAATATCTCCTGAATTCTTCCGGGTCGGTTGCTATTTAAAATCGAGAAAATCGGTCCACAAATGGCTGAGATATAAGGAAAAAACCAGGTAGATTTTTGTCCTATATGTATCTGGATTACTATTTCATTAATATAGACAACATGGTTATCTAATGCTAGATATTTCAAAGAACTATGCAACGACGTGTATAAGACCATAGTAAGTTGGACCTACAATGGGTCAAAATCGGAAAAAAATATTTTTAACCCGAATTTTTTTTTTCATCAAAAAATTTCTTTTAAAATATAAAAAATTTTAAAAAAACAATTCGAAAATTTTTTTTCCAAAAAATTAAAAAAATAACTTTGAAAAAAAAATAAATTTTGTTTACATAAAAATATTTAAAATTTTTATTTTGAAGTATAATTTGGTGAAGGGTATATAAGATTCGGCACAGCCCAATATAGCTCTCTTACTTGTTTCGTTTTAATATGGTAAGGGTTAGCTTTGCTATGTGTGTAATATTTATCGGGAATTTCACGTCAAGTGAACTTTTAAAACCGATGTCTTCGGATCGGGATGAAATTTGCAAGGTTAGACCTATTGGATAGTAATTCAGACACAAGTTTTCAACAAGATCGGTCAAGAACTCTCGCAGTTAGAAGGGGTCAAAATTTGACATTTTGGCCAAACATGTGGTTTTTCTCATCCATGTAACTTATTACCTATTGTTCTTAGCAAAATGTGTCCCCAATAGTTTAGATACATTACAGCTATTTCTTCAATCTTTCGAAAAAATATTTAAAAAAAAAATAAAAAAAATTTAAATTTATTTTTCCGAATTCAAAAACTTTTTTGACTTTTTTTCAAGATGGGCCCTTTTTTCTTAAAATAAAGCTTAGATATTTTCCGCGATTAACTATTTGGTCGCTTAGTGGGATGCGAGTTCGATATCTATCAAAAAAAATGTTTTGTAACTCAAAACATGAAATTTTTGACATTTTTGCAAAATCAAAAACATTGTTGACTTTTTTTTCGAAATGGGCCCTTTTTTATTTTTTTTTTGCTCAAAAGAAAGCTTAGGTCTATTCCTTAAAGACCTATTTGGTTGCTTTTCCAAAATGGAAAAAAGTTCGATTAGGTCCATTCCTTTAAGAGCTTTTTGGTCTCTTAGTGGGATGCGAGTAGGATAGTATCAAAATAAATGTTTTCACACAAAAATTATATGTCTTGAGTTACCAAATATTTGTTTTGATAGATAGACCACTCTCATCACACTAAGAGACCACAATTCTCTTAAAGGAATGGACCTAAGCTTCCATTTGAGCAAAAAAAAAAATTATTTGGAAAAAAGTTAGATTTTTCCAAAAAAAATCAAAAGTTGTATATCTTGAGTCACAAAACATTTATATTGCTATTTTAAAAGTTGATTCACTTGACGTGTAATCCCCCTTATATTAAAAATGATCGCCAGAGCAGTCGTTGGCCAACCTGTTGATTTTGTTGAGTGCAAATGGAAATGAACTTAAATATAGGCCAGAATCAGCCACACAATATTTGCCAGAACGATAGGATAACTTTATGTTTAAGTCCTCTTCTCTACCTTCAATATGTTTTAGTCCTGAATATTCCATCTTTAGCTAATATTAAGCTAATTTTCCCTTCCCAACGAAAGCACATTGTTCAATCGGAACTGAAAAATACTTTTTCTTTTTATCACTTTTTCTACATCAATGAAGCTAATTAGCAACTTGTTTAGTTAGCACGTGAATTCCTGAGTAAGAAAAGATGTATTCATAAGGTATTATTCCTATTTTTTTTAAATCAATCTACCTAGAAGCATCTATGCTAAATTTTTCTTACCAACATTTTGAGAAATTCTAAATATCTCCTTTAGCCCCACATGTGTAGTAGGGCATCAAGCATAAAATCGTTTGTTATTATTGTTTTTTTCTTACAAACAACTACCGGCTACTTACACATATCCCTGATTGTTGGGGCATTTATGTGCTATAAACTAACTGAAAGACTAGCCAGGCCATTTGGCAGGCGAGCAGTGAAGTGAATTGCAGGCTGGCTGGATTGAACTTAAACATACATTTAAAAGATTTTGCACTTAATTACATATTTTAAAATCAAGAAGATTTATACGACTACATGGGAATACCAAAAAAAATAAAAAAGAAGAGAGAAATATGTTGCAAATAGATGTTGCAACATATAAACAAAAATGTAGTAAGGAGGTGAAAATTCCAAAAAAAGTTATCTACAATAGTAAAGTAATATTTATTAAAATGTTGGATACAAAATAGTTTTTTAAACAAAAATCTTGCAGTTTTGGGAACAAGGTAAATGAACTAACTCAAAGTTGGCAAATTGCTCCCTTTTAAAAAATTTTAACTTTTGGAAAAAAACGTAATAAATACGGCACTTTTTACATGTTCCAACTTTGGATGCATGTAACTTTTTACAGGGACGTGATAACTGTTAGCAAGTCTTTTTTATTGTATTCGTTTATATGTTTTTTGTAGATCTCCTTAAGGACTATTTACATTTTGTATATCAGCTCATTCGTATCATAAATAGAGTTTTGGCGATTTTTTTTAAAAAATGTGAGACCCGAGCTGGCTTGTAATTTTTCTAATTAACCATAAAGAGCTTTACTTACAACTTTAGTATCTTTGTAGACCCCCACTGAAATTTTCCGGCAAACATTTTCGTAAAATATTTTAGTCCTTAAATGTCCTTTTTAAAAGGACTTTTCTTGATTTTCTCGAAAAAGGGTCAAATTGACCCCTAAAGATAGGAGTTAGAGGGTTAATATCTTCTACAAAAATGATCCTCATAAAATTCCACTATATAACTCTGACAATAAGAATTCTATAAGATATTAACTTACAACATTTTTTTCATTTAGTATCATTCTCCCTTCGATCAAAAAATTAAAACTTTGACCCGCTGTAAAAAAATTCAGACCAGCTGGATTATAAGTTTATTCTACAAAAATTATGTAGTCAACATCCTCTTTCAGAATTATAGGGTTGCTATTCTGTTCCAGTGAAAAAGTCTCAATTTAATGAATTAGCTAAACATTTTAATTGGAACGACATTGGCCATATTTACCGCAATAGGGTTCGAGGGGTTTTTCGCAAATGTAATAGGAACTGTCAGTGCAAGTTCCTTCTGCGTATTCAAAGGTATTTGTTACTGTATTTATTCCGTTTTCGATTCAATTGATGCCAACGTCATGCCTAATTTTGCACAGTTTTGGGCTGCCTCATAGAAACTACCTTGATTCGCCGTTTCAATATAATACTGTTTCTTACCCAAAACAACACTGGTGCCCCCAAACAATTGGGCTTCAATATGTAACAGAACGTTTAAGGCGATCACGCTCAAAATCACACTCCAAGTTTTGACAACAAAATTCATGTTTGTGAAGTTTTCTTTTAAACTTTACTATATGAATTGTAATGAATTCGAAAATTTTCATTATATTTAAAGGTAAATTTATGGAAATTTAGCAAATTATTTTGTAAACTCAATTAGTTCATAAAACTATTAGCTGATATTTTAATGACTTTTGATAAATTAAGGAGTGAGATCGAAAAATTCTTAACACACGTTTTTCATTACATTTTTTAACCCAAGTATTATTTGAATTTTTTTTTGATCAAGTTACCTTTGAAAAACATGTCAGTTATTATGTGTAATGTCAATTATATTAATTTTTTTGTTAATCTGATTAAAATGAGTGACCAGAAAAAAGTGCGTACTGAAATTATTAAATATTTTCAACAAAACCCAACTTGGTCTTACAAAAAGTTGGCCAAGCATACAAAGGTCTGCCGTCAAACTGTTTCCAATGTTATTAAACAGTACCGGGAGAACTTGTCAGTTGATAGAAAACCTGGTTCAGGTAGAAGGAATGGTCCACATGATGTTTCTAAAGCCAAAAAAATAGAACGCATTTTCAAAAGAGCTCCCAACACATCCGGTAGGAAAGCAGCCCGGTTAGCTCAGTGCTCGGACTATTTGGTACGAAAAGTTAAAGCTAATGCAGGTTTAAAAACATACAAGGCTCAAAAAGTTCCTGACAGGAACGCTACTAAAAATTTAGAGGCCAAAAACAGAGCACGGAAATTGAAGTCAAGTTTTATAAAAAAATATTCTTGCTGCATAATGGATGACGAAACGTATGTTCTGGCAGATTTTTCGCAACTTCCAGGTCAAAAATTTTATGTTGCTGATGCTCGAGGGAATGTTGAAGAAAAGTTTAGGACCCAAAAGCAGACAAAATTTCCCAGAAAGTTCTTGGTATGGCAAGCAATATGCAGTTGCGGCAAAAGAAGCCACTCATTTGTTACAACGGGCTCTATAAATACCGAAATTTACATCAAGGAATGTTTACAAAAAAGGCTGCTTCCATTCATAAGACTTCATAATGTGTCCACTTATTTTTGGCCTGACTTGGCATCCTGTCACTATGGCAAACAAGCCCTTGAGTGGTACAAGAACAATAATGTGGTATTTGTACCAAGAGAGGCAAATCCTCCAAACTGCCCGGAGCTAAGGCCAGTGGAGAGATATTGGGCTCTTGTTAAAAGAGAATTGAAGAGTACAAAAAAGGTGTCCAAAAGTGTGGTAGATTTTAAACGGAGATGGACTACATGTTCGAGCAAAGTGACAGAAAGCACTATAAAAACGTTAATGGAAGGGTTTCCGAAAAAGGTTCAAAATTTCATCACTAGTGATTAAAACTATAAAAATAATTTTTTTTGTAAATTGTAATAATAATTTCAATCAAATAAAAAAAAAATTAAAGCTGTAAGTTTAGTGGTTTCTTTTTTATAAACATATATGTATGTTAAGAATTTTTCGATCTCACTCCTTAGTTTCCTGAAATGTTATAAATAGGAGGCGGATTTTCATGCATTTATTATTGGAAAATATGCGCCTAAAATATGCAGAAACAAAAAATAATTAAGTATGGATTTTGAAATGTCCAAAAAATACAAAACATTGTTGCCAGCAGTTAGAACTCTTTAAATTATACCAGGAATTAAACAATTAAAGTTCCAAAAATATTTTTAAAATAACTTTTCTTCTGGAAAACGATGCATATTTATATTAATTATAATATCTTGGTATGAATACTTGTATAAAGCCATAGAGCTTCTATATTGTGACTTTCCTTTTAAAATCATCAATATTTTGATCGTGCTGTAAAGTAGCATCCAACCTTAATTTTTATCTTGTAATAACCCAGCAATTAAGCAATTAGTACTGCTTGGAAATGACTGTCAGGAGCGGTTACTGTGTAGGTGAAGTTACAAAATCTTTCGATAACGAAATCTCTTATAAATCGAATTTGCAATGAAAACAAATATGAATGTTTTCTACACATTTAATGAATTTTTGATACTAAACTTGTTTGAAGAAAAATGTTTTGAAATGATTATTTTCAATTATTGATAGAGAAATGAAGAACTTAATTCCAGTTTCTCGATGTCGAAAGAAGTTAGTCGATAAAATTTATTGCTATTTCTATAACAAATTCGACAAAAAAAAAATTGTCGAAACCATGTATTGCCCATTAACGACATAAATTTATATTTTTATTAAAAGTTGGCATAATATGCATACAAATATGCATTTTGAAGTAAAATATAACAAAATATGCATTATCAATAAAATATGCAAAAATATGCACTAACAAATCGATGCCATTTTGCAGCAAAATGTGAGATTCGGATAGATAATTAGTCTACATTGTATTTGCAAGTTCGAGAAAAAACATGCATTTGCATATAAATCCGCCCCCTAGTTATAAATCATTTGGTATTAAGGTAATTTAAAAATCATTATTTAGTTATTATCATAATTTGTTAAACGTTTATATTGTAATGAATAACAAAGTTATACTATATTATAATGGATTGTAATTTAGTATAATGCATAATGAAATTGAATGACTGATCGATTCAACATCGCCCAGCTAAACGCCGGGGAACTATACGTTCCCCGCTCCCTACTCGATCCACTAAGAGGGGCTTTTTGGAAATTCGATCGTTTTGGGAGTAAAGACGGGTCATTTCGTTAACCTTATATCTTCTAAATTTGGGGGGAAAATTTCCTTATTGCACACCACTAGATCCGCACCTGATCGTTTGATAAGATTTTTCCGCAACAAAATGTCCGCTGTTATCAATAATAAATGGTGTAAAATTTTGATTATTTTGAGGGTTTAGAGCGCCGCAAACTGTTCAGTTCTTTGATCGTGAATTTCCTACAGAAGCAGATGGGTTCCTTCTGGTTTATATAAAATTCAAGCAAAAATTAATGAATTTTTTTCTGTAGGTTGTTGTTGTAGCAGCATAAACAATTTTACAATAATCAATCTGGGTGTTCTGCATTTTGTTCAAGTCCAAGAAATTGTGCTATTTCAACAGAATGAGTCCATAAATCCAAAGGACGTAGTGAAGTAGGGTTGGCTGAACAGTTAAATATGTGGAGGCTGTCATGAGGACCCTGACCACAAGCTGGGCGTAAGTTTAGGACGGCGCGGTCTATGCGGGACCAAAAGGCATTCTAATCTAAGTTGTGCCAGTACGACTGTTGTTTTATGCGGCAGAATCTTCTCAGTGTCTGCGAACTCCAAGTACGACATTCATACGGTATCCTCCTACCGCGGAATTGATGGCGTCTTTGTGAATGTCGTTCAAAGCTGTCATATACGAGCGGCTATCAAATGGATCCTGCACATACCTCTGTATATTCTACTCGTATTTCCGTAGGACCTGTCTGACATGCCTAGGGGAGACTTCAACTATGTGATTTTGAAGTTTGGATGACTCCTCCGGTGACATCCCAGAAGGAACTGTTGCGTCAACATGACGTTGTGTTCCCTGACCGGTAGAACCTTGGTTTTTTCGCGTGGCCGAAGGCAGCCTGTTACCGTCCTTAAGGCTGCGTTTTGACAGCTTTCTCTACTGGGTATCACTCAAAGAAGGCGACCACACTGGTGCAGCATAGATAACCACTGACCGTCCAATCGTCTTGTAGGTTGCTAGCAAGGTTTCTTTGTCCATACCAAAAGTACTACCGGCTAGTGCTTTGAGGACCTTATTCCTATTTCGCAGTTTATGCGTGATTGCAGTGGCGTGTGCTGAGGAGGTAAAATGGCTATCAAAAGTGACACCCAAGATCTTGGGGTGGTTCACTGTCGGAATTTGTACGTCGTCGACCATGATGCCTAAGCTGAAGGGTGTTGCCGATGACTTCGTTGGTGATATCTGCAGGTTACGTGCAGTGAAGAAATTGTGGATTTCGTTTAGATAACCATTTACCAAACCGCAAAGCTCATATCACGATATGACTTGTAGCCAAGATGGTGCAGTCGTCCGCATAGGTGATAACCTCCACACCATGTGGGGGCACTGGGAGTTTAGAAAGGTAGAAGATAAAAAGGAGCGGCAACAGGACCCCGCCCTGAAGGACTCCTTGTTTAACTCTACGGGGTTAAGAGCATTTGTCTCTAAACTCCACGAACGACTGCCTGCCACTCAGATAATTCACTATCCATCTCTTCGTGTTGTTGGGTATTGTGGAATGCAGGATGTCCTGGAAAAGTGTGGCGTGACTGACAGTGTCGAAGGCCATCGATAGGTCAAGTGCCACTAGGATAGTCCGTTCGCAGGGCCTCTGCTTATCTGATAATCTGTAGGTGATAATTACCGGTGATCAAATTGAAGAATTGACGAGATATTTGGAAAATACATCGAGTATTACTTCCTCTTTGTACACCGAGTCCTGCTTGCGTTCGTTCGTCTCTAAACTCCACGAACGACTGCCTGCCACTCAGATAATTCACTATCCATCTCTTCGTGTTGTTGGGCAATGTGGACTGCAGAATGTCCTGGAAGAGTGTGGCCTGAGTGATAGTGTCGAAGGCCTTCGACAGGTCAAGTGTAGGTGATAATTACCGGAGACCTGAACTATTTCGATCGCATGGTTCAAGATCAAATTAAAGAATTGACTAGAAATTTGGAAAATACCTCGAATGTTACATCCTCTCTGTATACCGAGTTCTGGTTGCGTTTGTTTGTCTCTTTTGTGGGTCGTAATAATGAATATTTGAAGCTAACTGTTGGATAAAGAACAGAAGTTCATAGATGTCGTCAAGGAGCATTGGTTATTCCTCTGTTATCCGTTTACATTAGATGTTAAGTTTAAAACTATAGCCTCCAGATTACTTATATAAGCTGCCAATTCCACGGATACCAATCATGAAAAGGAAATGGTTTAATGATTTAAGACAGCTATGCAAGGATTTCCCTTTGAATGCCAGCATATTACATCCCTACATTGTATTCTTCGATCAATTGGAGCTGGTGCGTCCCACTTCATTGCAGGACATGGTTATTGGTGCCATTATTATGATGATTACATTGTTTGTGTTTATACCCAATGGGTGGCGTTTTTCGTAATCTCCATAGAATTGAGCGCGGCCGGCTGGTTCTATGGCTTTGTGGGATGTCAATTTGGACTCAATTTCCATAATTAATCTTATCATGTGCCTAGGTTTCTCTGTGGAGTTTAATGCGCCACATCTGCTATACTTATATGTTCTCCAAAAAGAAGAGTTCCAAGGCCAGAGTACAAGAGCCTTACAATTGCTTAAGCTTGCCTATTTTACAAGATTCCAGCTCTACCATTTTAGGTATAGTGGCTTTATTTTTGGCTCGAAGTTATATATTCTTGGTGTTTTTTAAAATCGTGTTCTTGGGAATATTCTTAGGGGCCATTCTTGGCATTTTTTGCCGGTATTGCATTAATTTTTCGGCCTTGGCTCTTCAGTGCTTGTTCGGTCACAATGATTCAGTAAACAACTTTTTTACCATTGAAATTGATGGTTTTTTTCCGCAAAAAATAATGCTTTATGAGCTGACGAAATTCATTTTTTTCCAATTTCTCCTCAAGTGATGAGGTAGGTTGCTTTCAATGGCTGTCAAACACAAACTTAATGACTGAGCTTCAAATTTTGACAGGATTCAACTGACAGATGACCCCGTTAATGTTCCATTGGTGGTAGAAATCCTCACAGCATACAATCGAGGAACCAACATTACATCCTTGGAAAATGGAATAAGAGAATAGATCTAGCCTACTCAAAATATGTGAACCTAGAGATCATTTGGTTCACAAGCCATCAAGTGATCATAGGTAATAACCAGACTAACGATTTTTTCCAAGATTGGATACAGTCAACCTTAACAATGCTAAATACTACCGGAACTTAAACATATAACTTATGAAGTAGGAACATAATGAGTATTACGAAATGACAGAAATACTTTGGGGAGATCACAATAAGGATAGAACGAGTAGCATTTACAAGTTCAGAAGTCCAATATCATATTTAGTTGAAGTTGCACCTTGTACGCATGAGGTTTTCTGATAATATTGTTGGAAGGAGGTCGAGACTTTGGAATATGATAGCTCCGACTAAAAGACCCTGATATTATGTTTATTTAACACCTCCCTATTGTATCGCATTAGTAGAAAAGCAACTTGAATTATTACCCTACAAAATATACAACAGAAATTTGTCTTGTAATATTGATGAGGCCTTCTTTTATTGTTGTAATGATTGTTTGTTTGTGCTTGCTCCTCTCCAGCCATTCATTCATATGTCCGTCCGTCCATCTGACTGTCTGTCTGATTGCCTATAAATTGTGCCGCATGCCTGCTGTAAATGTGTGTTTCATCTTAGTTTTTTTTGTTGTTATTTCGTTTCTATAGGTAAAAACGAATTGAAAGTTTTATAAATTCATGATGATGCAACTTAAGTTTTATGTTTATTGTTTTATTACCTTTTTTAATTGTTGCTTGTATTGTTGTTGGCTTGCCTCAACTTAATGCTTAGTCAGAGTAGCTGGTTAGAGTTGTTTGCAGAATATTTTATGGGAATTTGGGGAATTAATTATTTAATAAACGTTTATTGTATGGTCAAGTCTTTGGAAATGGAAACTTTTAAGTTATTTTCATGGAAAATTTATATATTTGCTGATGCTTAAACAATTAGAAAGTTTGATTGTATTTAAAATTGTTGTCTTGTTATGGCAATGAAAAGTCATGTCATTAGATGTTTAGAAAATACAATTGGAAAGACAATTTTTTGTGTTTAAAGTTTTTACCGATTAGTAATTCATGTAATGTTATTATTAGAAATGAAATCAATGTGTTATTCAATGTAGGATCTTGTCAGTTTTACAATCAGAAATCCAGCAGGTCATTATCCGATCTAGTAACAAAGTTATCCGCTCTAGTATCAAACTGCCATAGATCATTGGTCATGTAGAAATGATCTGTCCAATACAGCCGTCCTAAAACAGCTACCACACAGTACAGCTACCAGATTCCTTAACCTATCCTGTGAGATCTGCTCTAGTGCCTCCAATCTTCGACAGACTATATACTGAGTAGACATAAAAAGTTTCCGATATAATTCAAATCTACACTGAATTATCTTCCTAAAACCTAAATAGGTTGGGAAATACTACAGTTATTACAAATTTCCCAGACCTTTATGTGTCTCACAGCAAAATACTTAATATCCTCACCTCTTATACTTATCAAATATTTATATCCCTGAATTACTATTTCACCTTGTTACTGAATATCTGTCTCTCCTACATCTTTTCAGCCCTTTTTCATTCCACTATGACTTGAGGCCATACCAGAACAAACCAACTAACAAATAAACCTTCACACAAACCTTTAACAAAATTCTAAGTGTAAAATATTACAAAAGCCAACAGAAATAGTTTTTGTGTACTTTTCTTTTTTGAACAACAAGCAAGTACCCATGTACTACAAGAACAATACTTGAAGAAGACCAAATTCAAACAGACTCACTTGACTTTTTTGATAAAAAAAAATGTATGAAACGCACTAAATTTAACACACTGGGTGCTTGTCTACTACATTTTGCACAACCGCACGAAGAGAACAATAGAGATTTTTGGTTTGTATGAAAGCCGCACAAAAAAAATATAAAACAAGCAAAAAAAATAAAATATATTGTATGAAAATTTAAAATAAATAAAAAAAGACCCCTTTACGGTCTACATGTAAATGAAATTAAACCTCTGGGGGTCATAGGAAATAGAGAAGAAATTAAGAGGGATGTGAACAGATTACAAATTAAGATAAAATATTGCTAAATTTTGCGAACTGAACTAGAACAGAACTAGAACAGAACTAGAACAGAACTAGAACAGAACTAGAACAGAACTAGAACAGAACTAGAACAGAACTAGAACAGAACTAGAACAGAACTAGAACAGAACTAGAACAGAACTAGAACAGAACTAGAACAGAACTAGAACAGAACTAGAACAGAACTAGAACAGAACTAGAACAGAACTAGAACAGAACTAGAACAGAACTAGAACAGAACTAGAACAGAACTAGAACAGAACTAGAACAGAACTAGAACAGAACTAGAACAGAACTAGAACAGAACTAGAACAGAACTAGAACAGAACTAGAACAGAACTAGAACAGAACTAGAACAGAACTAGAACAGAACTAGAACAGAACTAGAACAGAACTAGAACAGAACTAGAACAGAACTAGAACAGAACTAGAACAGAACTAGAACAGAACTAGAACAGAACTAGAACAGAACTAGAACAGAACTAGAACAGAACTAGAACAGAACTAGAACAGAACTAGAACAGAACTAGAACAGAACTAGAACAGAACTAGAACAGAACTAGAACAGAACTAGAACAGAACTAGAACAGAACTAGAACAGAACTAGAACAGAACTAGAACAGAACTAGAACAGAACTAGAACAGAACTAGAACAGAACTAGAACAGAACTAGAACAGAACTAGAACAGAACTAGAACAGAACTAGAACAGAACTAGAACAGAACTAGAACAGAACTAGAACAGAACTAGAACAGAACTAGAACAGAACTAGAACAGAACTAGAACAGAACTAGAACAGAACTGGAACTTTTTTTTGTACGGCCTTCTATACTATGAGAAACTGTGCATATCCTTATTGCTATTTCTTTTTATTTATTTTGTAGTTAAAATATACTTTAGTTAAAAATACACGCACTTTTTGCACGCACCCATTTACACTGTAAAATAAAACTTAAATCAAATTAGAAATATTCCCCGGCAATGGCACAATGTTCTAAAAAGATTTATTTTTATAGTGTTCTTTATGTAATAGTGTTTTTGGTATAGGAATTATTTTAATATTGTTTTGAGCAAATTTTTCCAACACGAATTATGCATCAGCATTTCGTTAATGGTGCGAGAATATACTCATTGCAAAATGCTCTTTAAGTTTCTATCCAGGCTAAATTCGTCGATGTTTTTTCTTCGAAATCTAATTTACCACAGAGCTACGTTGTGTTTGAGGGATAAGATTTGGAGTTCCTGCGGCTATACTTCGAACACAGTTCCTACGATCTATGTTCACTATTCCTTGATTCACCCTTTGCGCAAGTTGTAAATTTTTGTGTTAACACATTTAACACAGAAAAAATCCAACAAAATTCTATGCTCGTATTTACTATACGAAATAAAACAAACTAAATGTGGCAAAGAAAATATTGTAATTTTATCATGAAATCTAAAAATTTATTTATACTTTTATACTCGTTACGTATATTCTTTTTCGCATTTTGTTTTATTGTTTCTATATTTGCACACGCATCCAGTGCCTAAATCCAACAATAAATCCCCCAGATACGACTAGAAGGAGGAGTAAGTATTTACAACAAACTCTCACTATATCCAGGCATTAGCAGCATAGACATACATACATACATTTATAGAGACGAGGGTGAACTGTAAAGTGGAGTGATTTATCATTTTTAATGATTTACCAAATTCTTAGAACATCTGAATATCGTAATCCGTCAACTAAAGTAGCATCTAACATTTTCATAATTCATGCAGACTAGACTGTCTGAATTGGAAATCTAAAGGATTTTCTAACCCTATCCTCGTTTTTTATGTACTCGTAATCTCGTATGTAAGTATTTGTATTTGATATAAAGTTAAATATTATACAATATGGCAAAACTCTTAATATGTACGTTTACACTTGAATAGAATATTGCTGAAATATGTAGGTATGCAAACATGCATATTCCCAGTAGTTCTGGTGGTTACGCCCGAACTTCTAATTTAAACTAACATTTAGGATCACCACCAAAAGATCGTATACTCCAGAATTTTAGAATACTTTCCATGTGTATGCTTAACACATGACGATGGTATGGATTAAGTTGGCTTTGAGTGACGCTGTGGGTTGCGGCTTATTCACATAGACCTTCGTCTTATAAACACCATACAAGAAAAAGTCTACCGGGGTCAAATCACACAGGTCAGTTCACATAACCTTCAACTCAGATGACCATGCCCTAAAATCGCTAGTGCCGAATTTCCAATGTGGCAAGAGCTATGTGGTACGTAACGCAGTCCGATTGAAACCACATGTCGTTGGTGTCCAGTCCAAAAGAAATTGGTAATCATCGACCTTTAGTGATCGCCATTGTCGGTGTTGACCTGGCCAACTTTGTTCTCAAATTAATTTAGACCGATGACGCAGCCAGAAATCTACCCCAGACCGTGACTTTTTTGGGTTGCTTTGGAAGCTCTTGGATCTAATGTGAATTGGTATCGTCCCAAATTCGATAATTTTATTTTTTGACGTACCCATTCATCCAGAAATGGATCTCATCGCTGAAGATGATTTTGTTATGAAAATTAGGATCAGTTTCCACATGCTTCAGTTCTCAATTAGAGAACTCACGTTGTAAACATGCATATTCCCAGTAGTTGTGGTGGTTACCCCGAACTTTTAATTTAAGCTCTCATTTATGGTCTCCACCAAAAGATTGTATCCTCCAGAATTTTAGAATATTTTCCATGTGTAGGCTTAACATATGGCGATGTCATGGGTTAAATTGGCATTGAGGGACGTTGTGATTCGTAGCTTATTTGCATAGACCGTCGACTTAAGAAAACCCTACAACTAAAAGTTGCACGACATCGGTGGTCAGTGCTAAGATGACCATGCCTTCAAATCGCTAGTGCAGAATTTCCAATGTGGCAAGAGCTATGTGGCAGGTAGCGTAATCATTTCGTTGGTGTCCAGGCCAAAAGAAGTTGGCAATCATCCACCTTAAGCGATCGCTGTTATCGGTGAAGGATTGGCCAACGTCGTTCTCAAATAAATATGGACCGATAATGCCGCCATCCCGAAATCTACCCCAGACAGTGACATTTTCGGGTTGCATTGGGCGTTCTTGGATCTCATGTGGCTTAGTATCGTCCCAAATTCGACAATTTCGTCCGTTGACGTAATATTCATCCAGAAATGGGCCTCATTTCTGAAGATGATCTTGTTATGAAAATTAGGGTCAGTTTCCACATGCTTCAGGGCTCAATTAGAGAACACTTCTTGTTATCAATGGATGTTTACTTTCTGCTCCTCCATCAGTATAATTTTGTACGTGTTCAGATCTACGTCACGACAAACAATTATACAAATTGTGGTCTCCAAAAGCCAAGATCGCTGAATCGGATTCCCCCTAACACTCTCAAGCTAAACAGCGATTTTTTCGGCAGATCTTGCGTTTCGTGATCGCACGGGTGTTGGTTCATTGTTTATTGAACCAGTCGACTCAATTTTATCCACCATACTGCGAATACTTTCTCTCTGTATAATGATTATGGTGACCGAAAATTGGACAAAGCGCTCGGAATGTTGTTCGAACAGAACTCCCATTTTGATAAGACAATTTTTTCATTTTCACATGTTGTTGAACGCTATATCAGTGAATGATGATTTGACAAAACAAACTGAATAAATGACAGCCAATTAGACGGTTGTTTTTTTCTCTATTACCCCTCTTGGGAGCATTTGGCTTCCACAAAACATCTCCATCTTATACGCTTTGTTGCAGTGAGATTGCACTGTCCTAGTTATTGGAGTGTCTTGCGTCTTCATGTATGATGTTGCCATTAGATCCAGTCTTTTTGTTATTTTGTATTAGTTTTCATTAAACGGTTGTTATTCTAGCTAAGTAGATGATATAGCGGATCTATTGTTATTATTGGCTTGTATCAGTTTCGCTAAGTAGAGTATTGGTCTGTCGTTGCCTATAAACAACGCCCTAATTGTATTTGCTGTAGTGGTGGGGAACCTTGCTAATCTTTGATTCCCACCTTTTTTTCGAGTAGATGACGATCTGCCTGACCTTTGCCATGATGTTATCCTCTTTTCCAGGGGGAGAGGTGGCCAGGGGTCTTCTTGAATGGATTGTTTAGATGGGGGTTAATTTTTTAAAAACTCAAAAAACATGTTGAAAACTTGTAGTCCTCTGCTGGTGATCAACTACACCATGCCATGCTCATGCATTCGACAGATGTAGCTTCAACAATATGACCGCTATCTACTGTCAACTGTCCCATTACATTTCCTGATATTTGGATATGATAATAAACTAAACTGTAGCATTTGGGTTGAGGAAAATCCTCACGTGATACTCGAGACACAAAAGTTACTGTATGTTGCGCATTGTGTTTAGGAGGTTTTATGAAAAAAAAAACTTCTGATGGAAGCCTCAATGGGTCCCAAGCCATTATGTCATTATCGGAAACAAGAAGGCACATAAGCTACGCACGATGGGATCATGTATGGAAGATGTTACCCTGGAAAATATCAAAACCTTTCCAATGTTTAAAAATTATCTTGAAGAGTGGACAATGAGGTAGCATGTCAGAAACTGCCAAAACTCTATAGTCCACAAAACGTCAACCGACATCCTATAGAGAAATCTACACCTAAAGGTAACAAAGGAGTTTCTGAACCTAAATAGGCCAACACTCAGAAGTCTAGTTAATTTGTTAATTGGAAATTCAGAGTTTAAGGCTCATCCGGCTCATATTGGTCTATCCTACAATACGACAAATGTGGTGCACAGACAAATGTGGTGCCACTTGAAATGGGAGTGTTGCAGGGTACTTTTACACTAGCCTAGTATACAGTTCAAATACACGTATATATGTATCCCAGCATGTTTATGTAGATACATATATGTATGTAAGTATTCATGTTCATGTTATTTATACCTCGAAGGTGGAGGATATTGTATACCCAGGAGTATTTATTTATACTCTGTTACACACTGTTCGCATAAGTACTCATGCATAGAGAATTGCGTGGCTTTTATTTTATTATGGATCAAAAAACACTTTCTGTACTTACACGAATATAGTGGTACAGATGATGATGTTGTTATTGCTGCTGCTATTTTAGCTACTGCTGCTTTTGTTTCAGTTTTAGCTTTTAATGCGATTTTAGTTAAAATATTGAGGTTTATGTTTATATTCATTGTATTTGGTACAACTTTCTATGGAAACAATTTTACACTTACCAAATTGTATTTAGAATTTATGAAAAATGGTAAATCCCTGAAAGCTAAATAGATCTGCTTAACTTTGGTTAAATTTAATTATGTAGAAAAGGACTAAAATTTTAAATTAAATACAGCAAAAACAATGGAAGACAAGATTAGATATTTATAACTGAAGTGGAAGATCTGTAACAAATATGATGTCGGAAGATCACTAGATAAAATAATGGAGCGATTTCAACAATTTGGAACAAACATTAGTGAAGAATGTTTAACAAATTTGATTAAATTGTCTCCTACACTGTAGTGGCATTAAAAATTTGACAGAGGCGGTAAGAAGGTAGGACATGCTTAATCGTTTTAGGGCTAGATGATATATGGCAGCTTATTTCACTCATTTGGGAGAAAAGATCGTTTAACAAATGTCATTGATCTCCTAAACTGCGACCAGCAGTGGGATTAAAAAGTTTACAGAGACTCACAGAAGGTAGGACATGCTTAATCGATTCAGATAACAATTCTGAATCAAATTGGTTGCATTAAGATGGTTGCACATTATCACAAAGGTTTTTTGTAAATTCCCACTAAAATCACTGTTCTCTTTATTACCCTTATCGGTTTGTGGCAACATGCTGTAAAACTTAAATTGTTTTTAAATACATAATTTTTGTTGTATTCAAATATTTGTTGTATGTAAAGGGTGATTTTTTTAAAGATCGATAGAACTTACGAAAATGTTAACTGTCATACGCGCTCCCATTTTTGACATTTATGATCAGTATACTCTGGAAAATCATCATGAATAGATTGTCGCTTGGAAATTGCTACCAAATTATCCAAATTCACTTTGAAAATCAGCCATCGATTCGCGCAAATTATTGACGACTTCATGTCTTATTATGGCGCACATAATCGTCCATCAGCCATAACAATTGCACTGTATGGTCCGGTTTACACGCTGGTTGCATTGTCTGACCTTTTTTCCAAAATTACGGTTAATGGAGATCGTTACCGCACCATGATCAATGATTTTTTGTTTGAAAATATAGATGACATTGAACCGAGCGGGATGTGGTTTCGAAAGCATCGATTTATTGAAATCAAAATTAGGCGGTAACTTGATTTCCATAACTAAATCAGTCAAAGTCCAGCGATTTGACACCTATCGATTATTTCCTGTAGGGACAACTGAATTTCACTGGCTTATGCTGATAAACCAGCAAGAATTGACGTTTTGGTAAATAACTTTGAGGATGTTGAAAAAGCTGTGAATAAGCTTACGAGCTCCATAACTGAAGCTACTGCGAATACTTGCGCTTCCTCTGTACGAAGAGGTAAGGGACGACTTCGGAAATACTGGACTCCAGAAGGAGAAGTCGCAGAGCTTTTGAGGCTAAAAGTTTAGGCGACTGATTGTCTTACAAATCGTCATTGAATAAATTAAAAAATATGGTCAGAGGAGCTCCTCCCAGACTATTCGCTTACATAGCGTTCTATCAAAATCTCCAACCGTTCAAGGTTACATCCAAAAACAGGATGGTAGATGGACCACTAGTGGACTTGAGACACTAGTACTCATGGACACTCATTTCCCGGGAGGCCTGCCGGTAACTACTGCAGATGAATCCCAACCGCATAGTCGGACTTCATCCGCAATTGAGATTGATGAGTATAAAGTACCTTAGGACATACGGAGCTTTGATACATAATAATCTCCTGGCCTTAATGGTATTATACCGGCGGACCTGCCTGTCTCTCATGGTCCTACATACCCAATAATTGGACAGAATATAATGTGACCTTCATTTCGAATGGAAGTAAGGCAAAGGCCTTCAGACCGATAAGTTTATCATCCTTTTTGCTCAAACTCCTGGAGAGAATCACTGACACTCACATATGAATGTCAGCCTTGTCTCCACTCCTGTGGAACTTGACATTAAAGTGTCTGCTTAGGAAGTCAGATACTACAAGGTATCTGGTAGGCATATTCGTATATATACTGACTGTAAAGCTGCAATTAAATCCCTGATAGGTGTACAACATCAAGTATATTCTAGTAATGGCGGGCATCCTTAAATTAGATGGCGATACATTCAACAGTTGTACTCGCTTTGGAGCGTGGACACAGGGATAACGAAGGCAATTGTATTGATGATAACTTGACGAGAAGAGGAGCCCATATGTAGGAAGATGAGATAGACTTCCTATGTGACATTTCTGATAAATAATGCTTGTTATGCCCCTGCTCAGAAAAGGTGGGGTAATGAATGCCATTGTTCTATTACGAGGATGATATGGCATGCGTTTGACTACGACTTAGCAATATGGTGGCAATGATCACCGGACATTGCACTTTTGGTACTAATGTTGCTGCCTCACTATGATTTATGTAGCAGTTGCCAAAATGAGGAGGAGCAAGAAACCATTTTACACTTCTTTTGCGATTGTCCAGCACTAGATGATCTGCGTGTCAGGTTTTTAGGGAAACGCTCCTTTAGCAACCTCTCTAAATTATCTAGGAAGGAATTAAGATGCATATATGCCTTTATTATGAAAAGCAGATGGTTAGCAAGAATGTACATGCAAATAGCACCTCAGAGTGATCCCGAATCCGTCGCATGACAGTTTACGCTCTTCGAATTCTCTCTTCTAGTATCTCTGGATCTTAACCTTAACTTCTAGCTATAATTTATTCTTCTTTTTCTTCTCGCTCTCTTCTCCTCTTTATTATCTTGTTTTCAGGTAACGCATAGAGAACAAACAAATGAACTCAAATGAGCTGTACATAAGACAGAAATATTTGGACGACTATCTGTTAATCTAACCTAACATACGGCCAGAAATGCTCGAAAAAGTGGCCAAAAATTAGACGTTCAGAATGCTATTCGTCAAAAACAACTGTGGTATCCATATGCCCGAGATCATTTGTTAATGTTAATGATCTTTCGAATAATAAGAAGTGCTTACAATTTACTCTTGTGTGTTATTTTTTACAATTTAAATTTCTATTGGTCTTAAAAAAAATCACCCTTTAGTTATTGTTACTGTTGTCATTGTCGTTATTGCATAGAATTTAAAGCCCTTGTTAAACAGACATTAAAAATACATGACAGTACAACAACTAGATACAGTATTGTGTGTACACAGTGTTTTTAATCCTTTTAAAATTATCTTATAAAATAGGACAACGATGTAATCACACATAATAAGGTTTATAAATTCGAATATTTTATGTAAATACAAAAAATATATACATAAACGGATAATATTCATGGACACATGTAGACACAAGCCATGGTTTGTGGATGATTATAATGATCATTATCATCCCTAGACCATATACATATTTTTTTTTTGCAATTTAACTTAATTTCTTTTTTTTTTTGGTTTTTTTGTACTCGTAGCACTTGTTTTTATTTTATTTATTTTTTTTGTATGTGGAACATCATATAATGAATATTGTACGAGTATTTACCACACAGGCATTTGTACACGAACATGTTCATACGAATAATTTATAATATGGATAAATTATACTGAGAGAAATTTTGAGGTTTAATTGAAATTTGCTAGAAATTATTGATATGATTGCTGATTGATTACGAACCCAGCTTAAATTTTAAAATTTCTTCCTCCTGATACGTAAAATAGGTTTCAATTAGCTAGAGTATTGAACTAAAAGAATCTATATAAATAGTCCTACTTCCTAAAGATCGGGGCTGCCAGATAAGTTTGAAGAGTTATCGAAAAAGTTTACGAAAACTATCGACTTTCATTTTGATATATCGAGAAGAGTGAGTGAGTGAGTGGTCCTCTTCGTGGGAAATACGGCGAAGTACTCCGTTTAGCGTATGGAAGCCGCAGTTCCCATTAATATGGCCAGACTGAACTAGGCCCTGATAGCTTTGACCGGTATAAATTTGACCGGGTCCTTATGACATCATTCCGGCTAATCTTCAGAGGAATATGAGCCCAATTATACCCCGACTGACTCAGATATATACTGCCTATCTGACACGATAATAAAACAGTGATATTTCCTCTTGAAAACCATGGAAAGGATAATCGACTTGTATTTGCGATCATCAATATATCCAGTCCTACTTTCTGTCTTTCAGCACGTAAATCAGTTGAGACTTAAAAAAAAAATACTCGAGCCTATGGACTTTTTGGATATTGAAGGACCTTCAACAATGTGAAACTGGTTTCATAGAGATTTATGATGAACAGAGTATGAGTTCTGTTCGCATAGAGTGGGTTTGTCGTCACTCCTCAGGAATCTTCCCATGGAAATTGTACTATGCAGCTCATGGAACAGGATTGCATGATGTGAAAAACTGTTGCGTATGCGCATGATGTTGCCGTGGTTGTTTCTGGGAGATACCTAGCAATTTCCTTGCAATGGGAATTCCTAAATTTTTATATAAATTGTCAGCATAATCGGAAATAAATATTGCTTTATCTCAATTTTCCACACAGTTGTGTCTCTTTCTATACATACATTTTCATTATATTGGACCTTCCTTTCTTTAAATTGTTCTTCTATATCTTAATTTTCATCACAGTCGTGGCCCATAAATAATTATACCAATTTTCAACACTGACCAATTCTGATCAACAAATCATGGGAGTCAATTAAATGATTCATGCAGCAACTGAATTATTTCACTGGCTGAACGGTTTACTGAAATGTCTTGCTATCATACCTGGATGGCATTTGATAAATCCACCTACTGCCTGTCTATCGATAGTATCCAGCAAACTCCTGCTTTGTTTGTTATGATGCACTGGCTGACAGTCGATTTCATGGCCAAACAGTTGTCTCTTAATTCGGGTCTTGGAGCTCTGGGAACACCGGGATGTTTATCAAACATCTCTTCAAAAATTAACTATCAACTTCATTATTTTATACGTTCGAGGTCTATACAGTTCATTTCAAGTCTATGGGTGGTTTGGGTAATGTCAACTTCATTATGATACACTTTCGAGATCTGTACAGATCAATTCAAGTCTGTGGGTGGTTTGGGTAGTGGCTTTTATAGAGACGCTTCCCAATTATACCGACGGTTAACCTGGAATTAAATCTATCTCTGATATCTACACGACATTTTATTGACGGGTGTCCTGGGAACTGCTCAGACCAATTACATGCTCAATACCGATATCAACATGGCTACAAGTGGACGTCCCTGCTGTGACTCGAGTTAACAGGGCACTGTTTAATAACTGCACATACAAGTAGATTGAATCACGTTAAAAGGTTATTCGGGAATACAAAATTAGTATTTTAGTAAAATAGTTTTATGCTAAATTCCAAATTTTTAATTTGATAAATTCACTGAAATTTATTGTTGGGGGATAAGGTAGTTCCTATGCGAATTTCACTGGTTGCTTAGGCCAGATCATCAGGAAACCTTTTCCCAAAAGGCTTTAGAGAAACTAAAGATATTATACAAATAAAAAATATAGAGTGTTTGAGAATTACAGACACTCAAGGACACCAACAATAAACCGTGATTTTATCTTTTCTTACATTTCACATTCTAATGATCCAAAAACTTGTTGATGGTATAATAATTTTCCAAACTAATTATCGCTAATAGAAATTTCAGGGACTATGACTGATGTTCTTCTCTATTGACCGCTTATTAGACTAAAACTAGCATTGAACAAGAGAAATAGCAGCATTTTTATGGGGGTCCCACAGTGGGGCACAGTCAAAATTTTTTGGATATAAATAGCAAAACTTAATGAAATTTTCAACGTTTTTTAAATTTGTCATAAATTGTAAAAAAAAAAACTTGTCAAAGGGAATTCCGCAATTCCTAAAAATTTTGCCCATAGGTTCTACATTTCCATCAGGGCTGGGAAAATACTTTGGAGATTAACAGGGAACATATCAGTGTTTCCAAATCTGCTTTCCGTTTTCTGATCCCAGCTTTGGGTTTTTAGGACATGTGGCCCAATTTGACATTTTGATTACAAAAATAGGTCAAATTCCGAAAGGCGTAATGGCGACATATTCGAAAAATATGACATCTTTTTTTTAAAAAATATTCTGCGTAAAGATACCTTACAGATAAACCTAAAATTGTTATATATTCTTAAAGAAAGATTTTTATTTTAATAAAAAAAGACTTAAGTCACCTTTTCGCTCAAAAAGCAATAAAATTCTACTATTTTTTTTATTTTTAAATTGAAAATCGGTTATCGCTTTTTGGATCCATAATCGATATTGTTCTGAAATCTTGTGAATATTATTCATAATTAGTTGTCTAACTAACAAAAAAAATTGCTACAACCTATATTTTTTTAAAAGTGGTCCAAGGTATGTCAAAATTTTAAAATTTCAATTTTGAAATGCCTATATCTCGTAAATTATAAGAGATAAATAGCACATTCAGCTCTTTCCATAAATATAAAAATCTTTGAAATCGGATGGGAAACAAAAATGTTTAATAGTTTTACATGTCAAAATTACCCTACTTTGAGCCCACATAGCGCCGCCCCTGGAGCATTTATAGGGTCCATTTTAATAACTTAAACTTGAATGCTCCTTATCTACGCTCTCGTCAAATTTTATCCCGATTCTGTCCGACTGTGGGCTCTAAAACTTAAAAAAGTGATTCAGCCTCAAACTTTGATTGAAATTTGGTCGTATCGCTGAATGCCAGATTTACGGGAGAAACTGGGGAAGCTTGCGAACTCTAGAATCATCAGATTCGCAAAATCTTTTTAAAGTTTTTGGTTCATTGCGTGGTATACGTACTCACTTATATGTGGCTGCATATTTTTGACAACAAATTATAGAAATTTAGTTGTATCTGTTATTATACCAAAAGCACATCATATTTGGATGGATCTCAACTTTGGAAAATTCGGCCAAACGGTGGTAATTTGCGGATAACTGAGATCCAATTTTTCTGTTGTTAATTGTTGATTATTATCAGTCTTCTGATTTTGATACTGTTGCGGACTATTTTTTCAAATTTGTTTTATCTTGAAGATTTTGTGACGATAATCTAATCTCCACTTCGCATTTACATATACCAGCACTTCCTGGTCTTCCTGCAGTATGTGTTTACATTCCCGTAGTCACTAATTATGTTGTTTGAAATAATAACTTTCTTGTCTATGTGTGATGTCCTTGTCTAGGTGTTGATTCTTTGAGCTGTAATTTGAGCAATCAAATTGTTAATCATACTAAGCAAAGTGATGCTGCTCCAATTCTTCAGATTCAAAAGGTCTCCTTGGGATTATTAATCACTATACTTGCAGTTACTTCACTCTGTAAACACTCTTTCTCTCCTAAAATATACGGATTTATTTTGATAGTGCTTGTTCTTGAATATACTTTAAGTAATTCCTCTGCGATCCCATCACCGCCAGATTACTTATTTGGTTTCAGGAAATCGATTGAGTTTCCAATCATTTGCACAGTTGGAGAGGTTTAAGAGATATGAGGGTCATTTGCACGTACTTCACAGTCACAATTAAGGCGACGTATATTTGTATCTGTCGATATCATACACAGAGAAAACAGATTCGTGATAGCAACCGAATTTGTCGCCAATCGAATGATTCGGTTGTACACATAGAATTTTTCGATTCTATCAACAGAAAGACAGTCGACAAAGAAGAATTTCGATTCAAGCAACCAAACTTTTGTTACCCCTTTTAAAATTCTATAGCCAGAACTGTAAAATTCGGTCACTAAGGTAGAATCATTCGATTGGCAACAAATTCGGTTGCTATCACGAATCTGTTTTCTCTGTGTACAACTGTAGAAGCCCTCCGAAGTATTTAACTCATCGTTCCGTCTTCTCTATCGTTCTATTGGACTTCAAGTGTAGCGAGAAATCCATTATTTCCTTAAGGGTTCTTTATAACCAAGAATGTCGTCGACAGGATCAATATAGATTGACTTCACTTTTCAATGCTTCCCTATAATAATTAATTACATCTTTGTTTTTGAGTCTTGAAAAATTTATTTACCTCTGGGTCCAGTTGCTATTTATGTTTATGTAGGGTCTTCCAATAGGAACTTCCGAACTTTGACAGTTGATAGCGGGCATATCGTTGAAGCTATATCTGTCAAATTCGCTGGAATTTATTTATATTATTTTACGAAATCACCATGTATGAATATTGCTTTCAACAACACATGCACATTTTACGGTGAGAATAATTTCTGGATGAATGGGTACTTCAACAAACAAACTTGTCAAATTTGAGACGATACTATCCACATGAGATCCAATAGCGTCCAATGCATCCTGAAAAAGTCACTGTTTGTTGTGGATTTTGAGCCAGGTAATCTCTGTTAACGGCGAGCGCAATATTGTGATTACTAACCTCATTTGGCATGAATTGGATTATATGGACACCTACGACTTGTGATTCCAACAGAACAGCGCTACGTGCCACATAGCTCATGCCATATGTAACATTCTCCAAGGGCAAATTGAGGGAATGGTCATCTCAAGTGGAAGTGATCTGAACTGAAATTTGATAATTGACTCGTTAGACTTGGTTTTCTTAAGTCGAAATTCTATACGAATAAGTCACAAACCACAGCGGCTCCAAAGCCAGCACCACCCATGCAAATCATCGAATTCTGGATAGTTTATGCGACAGTTTTGTTTAATTTAAATTTAGCCTTAATATTAATTGTATTTAATCTAAAACAACTTTTTTCCAAGTTCTCGGACGGCTGGGAAGTACTTTTGTTCTTATCATAGACTGCAATTTTCTCAGTGTACAAGCTCTTCAATAACATATGATGCCCACTTTTTGTCACCGTCATCAAATGCTTTTATTTACAGTGATAGACTAAACTACAAGCTAGAAAAACCTGAAACAACAGGAAATGTATTAAATATTATGTTAAACTAACATAATTATCTAAATCATATTATTGTAGAATATTCTTTATACTTCTTTTCCATATAGATATCATTACCTAAATCTTAGGTTTGTCACCCACTGTTCTAGTTTTGTATGCTTTTTATATATTCTTTGCATATTGTACTCGTAAATTTCGAATTTTTAAAATTCACACGTATTGCATACATGTTGTGCAAATTTAACAATGGTTTTATTTGATGTAACTATTAATCGAATGTAAAAACGTTCACATTCCCATCTACATACATAGATTTGTGTATGACAGAGTGTTGTGTATTGCAAGTTGCAACCCTCCAGATTCAGCACAAGTGGGTGCATGAGTTTAACAAAGTTAACAAGGATGAGCAGTTTTATTTTTGGAATATTTATTTTTCTCTTTTATTCTTTACGTTACGTTTTTTTTTCGTTCTTTTGTTTGGTCTCCGGAAGATAAAGTCCTTTATGGTATTTCCTTTAGTTTTCTATTGGGAGAAACGGCACATGATGATTTCTGATATTGAGTAGATGCATGTGCATGAATCAAATAGTAAAATATGTCAAGTATTGCATAGGAAGGTCGTTTCAATATTTGTTTTTACTGCTCCGGATGCCTTCTGCCTTTTACGTATTTTCATTTCTATTGCCATAGGTTACTAATGGTCGTTACTAATGCTCGAGGACAAGCCATTCATATAATCCTACGCTGACAATGGTTTACAAAGACTTGTCTCCTTTGAATATCTCGGGGGCCAGTATTCCACATCCCACATCCGTAAAGGAGAGCTGATTTGATGTCTGTATTGAAGATTGTTAATTTGGCTTGATC
Organism: Calliphora vicina; assembly: GCF_958450345.1. Classification (NCBI taxonomy): domain Eukaryota; kingdom Metazoa; phylum Arthropoda; class Insecta; order Diptera; family Calliphoridae; genus Calliphora; species Calliphora vicina. Next base: position 25,683,707 of record NC_088784.1, on the reverse strand, counting down.
AGAAGATGAAGATCAGCTACAGATGGACTTTACTCAGCTGAACGTTTGGCGGGCTAACAGAATTCGGTTACAAATTGTTTCCCCTAACCCACCATTTTTATATATAATGCTCTCAAAATAGTAGAATTGGCTTACATTCTCTATTTGGCTGGCACATATCTTCTATATAAATAAATATCAAATGTCGTTCGTTGGTAATTGCATCAGTAGAGAACAGCCGGACCGATTTAGACGATTTTTTTTTTAAATGTTGGTCATAGCCCAACTTAGGTTTTTACAGAATGAAAAATTGACCACGCCCACTTTTATGCCCACTTTTTTTTGATTTATCTAAAATCGGAAAACGGCTACATCGATTTGGCTACTTTTTTGTTTAAATGATCATAGTAATCCAATTTAAGTTTTTACTGATAGAAAATTGACCACACCAATTTTTTTTCGATGCATCTAAAATCGCAGGATGCCGATTTAACTAATTTTTTTTATGTTCGCAATACATAGTCCGTAAAAGTTTTTACATAAATAAAAATTGTCCACGTCCACTAATACATCGGTCTGTGATCAATCATGTTTCAGACCAAAATTCGATTACTTATATAAAAACTCACAATAGTTAAATAGATAATTACTTGGCCAATAAGCGTTTAATCAAGAAAAGGAGCTCGATCTGTGATCACTCATATTTCTGACCAAAATTCGATTTTTTATATAAAAACTCAAAATATCTAAATTCGCTAATAACTTGGCCAATAAGCGTTGAATCAATAAAAGGAGCTTTGTTTAGTTTTATAAGGCTTTCTCAAAGTCTATAAAACAAGGATGGAGAGGATATCACCATTCTAAAAAATTATTTGACGATTACATGGCAACTGTTTGTGAAACAAATAGTGGTTTTCTCCAGATTATTAGAAGATTAGTCAAAGATTGTTTATGTCTTGAATAGTGGATTTTTATGGTCCGAAACTCGCATGATCTTGTCTAGGTATTGATGTCATTTCATCCGAGATTCTTTTAGCAGTAATTTGTGCAATCACCTTGTTAATCATACTAAGCAAAGTGATGCTGCTCCAATTCGTCAGATTGGTAAGGTCTCCTTGGTATTGTTAATCACTATAATTGCGTTACTACATTCTGTAAACACTCTTTATCTCCTAAAATGTGCTGATGAACGGGTGTGTTATTATAGCGCTTGTCCTCTTATTTATCCCGTCCCCGCAGATGAATTACACAGTGCAACAGTGAAAAAAACACACGATCATGACTATATAGGTTCGACTCTACTACCAAAGAGTAGTAAAACCCTATACTCAGTTTTTCCATTTTGGTGACCGATTTTTTTTTATGGGCCCCCAAGTTTCTAAAAATCAGCGGGGCCTCTAAATAAGGTGTCATCAGTTTTTGGCTAACAGCTAATTCCGACTTTGTGATACGGCTTAACTTTATATGGAAATAATATAGCTAAGAGTCCGACAAATAAATTTTGTTAAAATTTTTTTCCAAAACATAGCTTTTTGAAAAAATATAGGAAGAACAAATTTATTTATTTACTTTTTTAGAATAACTTCCAGGGTCTCCTAATTTTTCACTAACAATATTAAGCAAAGTTGTAGCTACGGTAAAGTTGAACAACTCTTGGGAACATATCAATGCATTCTAAACGTGTCTAGTCACTCTAAATAGCACATAAAGATCACTTTGTACCTTAACAATTTTCCTTTTTACTATTTTGTTACGCTAAAACATAGATTTTTTGTTAAAATAGTATGATTACTCGGCTGAGGTGTTCGGAATGGGGATCAGTGAGTGGACCCTCAATGTCACACAAAAAGCCATTTATGCTCTGAATTTAAAATATAGATAGTGCTTGAGAAGGTCTACAAAAATATGCTTTTATCCGTAGGTTATCTCTTTTAGTTCAAGAGATATTTAGGTTTAATTTTTTTTTTAATTTTTCGCGATCTTTTTTTTGTATTTTATATATGATGGGCCTACGAAAGGTCGAAATTTGTTTTTTATATATGACGTAAATTTGCGATAAAATTCTAAAGAAAAGAAAATAAACCTGATAACAATTATTTCGTCCCTATAACAAGTTACACGCATCCAAAGTTGAAGCATCTTTTTATATATTTCAACTTTGTATGCGTGTGTTTCTTAAGTTTTTTCCCAAAAAAGTCCCCATATTTTTTCTTGAATAAAAAACTATTTTTCTTCGTGGCTATATACATTTTTGTATGATCTGGAAAGAGAACTTAATGCAAAAACGTATAAGGTAAAATTTGACTAACTTAAACGGACATTGTACCCCCCAGCCCTATGCAAACTTGTCCAATTTTGAAACAAAATTTTAGGTTTGAGTAAAAAATTCTAAAAACGCAAAGCACCGATCCTCAAAAACTCATCATATTTGTATAACCCTATATATTGTTTATATACATGCAAAACGCTTTTACTATCATACTGTAAATAACGTCAAAGTGAGCTATTTGCTAAAAAAAACTCAGTTTTTGGAACACATTTTCCCCGTTTTAGGAATTTCGATGTTTGAAAACAAATAATGATAACATTAGTGATGCCATTGACTTAAGAACATTTAGATCTATATTACTTCCAAATTTTATTGTGATGTCTGTAACTGTTAAAATTTTACATTAATTCAAAGTTTTTATTTTTCTTGATGGAAAATCACCATTTTATAATATTGTTAGTTTTTAAGGTAAATTTACTAAAATCTCAATCTTCACCGATATCAAAACCTTATATAAAAAGGTTATGTTTACTCTTCAGAAGCTCCACAACCCTTGCCCACTTTCAAAAATTTTAATGTTTTTTTTCATATCTTGATAAAGTTATGCGCCCGGATCATACCGATAATGATTTGCCCATTCTTCGTTATTCCAGCACAATAGAGAAGTATACACTCGAACATAAATTTTTAACAAACAATTTTTGTTTTAGAGTCAAAAAATAGTAAAAAACTAAAATTTTTAAGCTACAAAATGAATTTTGACAGCTATTTAGAATGCCTAGATATATTCGGATTGCATTGATATGTTCACAAGAGTTATTCAGATTTACCTTAGCTACAACTTTGCAAAATATTGTTATTGAAAAATTAGGAGTCCCTGGTAATTATTCTAAAAAAACTGAAGACAAGTTTTTTAGAGGCCCCACTGATTTTCAGAAACTTTGGGGGCCCATAAAAAAAAATCGATCACCAAAATGGACAAACTGAGTATAGGGTTTTACTACCCTTTGATAGTATAGTCGAACCTATACTGTCATGATCTTGTGTTTTTCCAAAAGTCTTCATTTGTTGCATTGTGTTACTTGGTTTCAGGAAATTGATTGAACTCCATATCTCTTCCACAGTTGGACAGATTTAAGGCATGTCAGGGTCATCCTATGTAATTCACAGTCACAATTAAGATGTCCTATATCCATTGGTTAACTTTTTGAAAGACCTGTACAAATCTTCGCTGCGATGAGTTCTGCAATGTCATTGATCCAAATACGATTGTCGAGACGTGTACTACGCTTATTGGGCTTATTCGGCTTTTACCTGCTCTCATTGTTCAATTGCACATCAAGGATGTCGTAGGCAGGATCAATATATGTGATTTCACGTTTCAAAGCTTCCGTATAAGAGTTAGTTACATCTCGGTTTTATAGTCTAGAAGCATTGATTTGCCTCTGGGTCCAAATGTTGTTTAGGTTTCTTTCTTATAGCGCCGATTTATTCACGTTACTCCGTAATCATCACTTGCCATATCGGCGACTCTGTGATTCCTTACATCTAATAGAGACGACTTTATACTTATTACGATGCGATTGGTGCAATTTGGTTCACAGTTATTTGGTGCGGAGACATCCTCGTGCCTTTGTCTATCCTGGTTATTGAATACACATATTCTACATTTTTCGCCTTATTGCTGAAGCCATGAATTCGCCAATTATTGCTTCAGATTACTGTTGTCGAGTTCAATTTGGGCATTAAATTCTTGTATTGCTATATTATGGAACATTCGTATTGTCTGAGGTTTCGTTTGTTACTAAATTTTGGACATGTAGTCTGCTGTTGGAGGTGCCATCTAACCAAGATTGCTATTAATAATTGCCTTGTCAAGATCATTGTAAAATTCATCCTCGTTCTTGCGGTTGGCTGCTGATGTACCGGCGTATCATTGTATAGCTATTAAATAGAGGGCGGAATTGCGGAACTTGTCTGGTATGATTCTATCCGAAAATAGTTACATGGTTACATGTGATTTCTTTGCCATTTTCATCCAAAGGAATCAGGCTTTGCGGAATACAAAATGATGAAACAGGCATGTGAAGTGTGCTCGTCAACTCCGGATCCGAGAGAGTTTCGCACTTTCCTAAAAAATCACCTTAAAGTGGTCCTATTCTCTACAGAACTATACTAGACGTATTGGTTTTGAAGGGTTCTAACGTTCCAGGATACAAATCTTGTCCTTTGTTTCATGAGGGTCGTCATAGATAAATCGTATGAATTGAGGTTTCATTTATCATGAAATCTTTGATGAGTAAGTAATATGCTGATTAGGTGAACAGGTAAGTATAGATTGGGGGTATTTTTTTAAAGTTGAAAAACTACGAAAAATATTGCAATGTTTATAGACTTATAAGTCTAATGAGCCACGCTATTTGAAATGTTATTCGTATGACGAATAGGCAAATAAAGAAAGTAAGAGATTTATTTTTGGTAACAACTAATCTAAGGGAGACTTTAGGGAACTTTATTCTTCTGACTTTTCTTTTTTTTATTCCTCCATCAAAATGGGTACTTTTTTCCTTCCTCTAATGGTACTTTCATAATTGTTTTTAAATTATTGAATGTAGAAATATCATATTAAATACATTTGTTCCTGAGTATACTCAGTATGTAACCCCATTTCCCCTATGATTATGTTGTCATAACTTAATTTTGCAGAATTATCTCTTAAACTTACCAAACAACTCTCTTCGTTTTATTATATTTTATTTTCAATAATAACAACTCTTCATACTATATCCATACTATATTTAAACAATTGAAAAATGGCAAAAAAATAAAAGAAATAAATACATTTTATTAAATTTTAAACTGTGATATAAAGTTGTTGTTTTTATTGTTGTTGATTCTGTTAATGGAAATTCACTTAATCTTGACTTTAAAAATGTTTTTATTTTTTTTCCATTTTTGCTTGTTTAAATATTTGTTTACACATTTTATTTCATAGTACGTACGAGTATGTTGCATGTTGTATATACAGACAGATATAATCCAAATAGGTGAACATGTTAGGGCTTCACATTGTAGGCCTTTCAATAGGCATATTTACACAGTCTAGAAAATGTGATACTTATTGTTTGCTAAGACCTTTTCCCGGTTTCATGACTGGCTGCATATGTTGGGCTTTTCGGCCAATGCTCGCTTCAAACGAATCGGTTGCATTCGCTACAGGTTCCCTGTAATGGTCTAGCCAGATTTCAGCAGCATATAATAGATAGGACCCTTCTGATCCCACCAAATACAGAGCCTTACCTCAGCGCCATGGATATTTGGCTTTGGTGTCGATTCGGTTGCTTGACTGGGCTTCAAGTACGATCTCTTACACTTCGGGTTATCGTAATGGTTCCATTTTATATTGCAAATTCGGTGAAAAGTTAATTTCTTTTATAGCGTTCGTATTGAACCCAATTTCTCTGCTTTTTGATGAATTTCTGAAATTGCTGATTGCAATGATTTTGCAAGAAATTGTTAAGTTTGATAACAATCTTCATGGACTAATGTCTCCAATTCTTGGTCTTCAAACCCACCACCATCTCTTCTTAAGTAGACCTTATATCAGTCCTCTAATATAAAATTGAAAATTTTTACCATGCGTCTGGGTATCCTTGTCTCTCGAAAATAAGGCCTTTAAAAAGGACTCTTTAATACATCCCTTTCCCGCCGGAATGTTGAACCAAATCCACACACACAAAAAAAAATCTTTTTATCGTTGCTGTTTTGTTTACATTGTGTAAAATGACACTCTCTACTTGACACTTTTAAACTTTAGGTTGTACATAGAAGTAGATATACATAAATATGTATATGAACATGTAAATTATATATGTATATTTACAGGGATATATGTATAAATACAGTTCGTCTACATAAGTACAATATTTTATATGTACATTAAAGTGGCCCCAAAAACAAAAATGTGTAAAGGACAAATCCTATTTAAATTGGCTGAAATCGGTCCATAAGTTCACCTAGCCCCAATACAAATATCCTCCCGAAATATTTATTACACAAATATTACACAAATTTCGCTCCAAATAAGTTTCATATATACGGAAGTCATGTCACCTAATTTCGGTCGATAACACTGTGCAACAAATGAAGACTTTTGGAAAAACAAAAGGACTGAACAGTATAGATTCAATGTGTTTATTGCACTGTGTAATTAGTCATAATTCCCATATAAGGTCCACTTCCGAAAATCACTTTATCGAACATTAATCTCTTAAAAATTTTGGAATCCAAATAAAATTTAACAAAAATAAGATTATTAAATATAAAAATAAATCACGCGAACTAATTTCATGATGATTGATCCATAATTGCACATAGCTACCATATAAGGCCCACTTCCGAAAATTATGGTTAATGTAGGGTATTTACCGTCCACACATTCTTTCTTGTTTTATTGAATAGAAACAGAGAAAAACGTTCTTAATATCCATCCAATCGGCTTTATAAATTAGATAATTTTATTGCATTAACGTTAAAATATGATTTCAGGCATTTCGTACATAGCGTAACTTGGAGATCGATTTTCCACACACTATTTGTAGTACATCAGACTGTATTTCGGCAATAACGCGTCGAATATTTGTCTCCAAGTGCTCTATCGTTTCGCAAGCCTTAAAATTTATCCTAGAGAAAACAATGATTGCAACGACCCATAAAGCACACCAAATATTAATGGTTTTTCGACCATGGCTTAATCATTATCATCATTCCAAATGCGGCAATTCTGTGTATTGACATAGCACAGTGGTTTAGAAACCTTTTTTTTTGGAAATAATTCAACATCTCGGGAACTATTGGAGATATTGTTACGAATTGTTATATGGTTGGTTCCGAGTTATTTTTGAGTTCGTTTACTGTTGTTGAGCTTCCTACGGGTAATGGGGACCAGTGCGTGGCCCCTCATAGCTGTTTACCTCCGGTCTAAATTTTTTTAAAAAATCGACAAAACTTCTTTTATCATCGGAATGAGCTGAAATTTAAAATATTGTTACGTTTTAACCTTTTCAAAACGTTTGGTTTATTTCCTTTAAATAAACCCGATACTTTTTATTGCAGAATTAAATAGTCACTCAATGTTTTTTTTTATACACGTTTATAAATTCTCAGAAATACAGACACTTTATAATGAATTCACTTGAAAAATACAGCACACTTTAAGGCACTTAGTTGATGTTTATTCGAATAGCGTCTCTGATAAACTGACTAACGACTGCAACCTCTGCCACTATTTATAACACTGCCATCTGCACTCTAGATTTCTCTTTAACTGTCTAGAGGTTTCTAATACATACGACATCTGTGGTGTACTTTCTACAATGTTCTTTAACTGAATATTCGAATTCGAATATACGGTCACAGCAAACATCATTGCCAACTTACGATCAATGGTCAACTGAAAGCTTTTATTCAATGTTAATAATGCCCACAGATATGTTACAGTCTGCTATTACAGCACTGTTATTTGAAATCATTAGGCTACTTTTTTTTTAAATCAGCCGTTAAAATCGTTACATTTGAATTCCAGTACAATTTCGTAACAATATAAATAGTCCTTGAGAATATCTACAAAAAGTACAAACATTTTAATTTTTCTCGATCTTTTAATGGGTTTTTAGATATGGCGGGCCTACGGAGGGTCGAAATTTATCTCTAAAATATCTGCTATATTGGCAACAAAATTTTAAATAAAATAAAAAAACTTATCTCGTCGCTATAAAAAGTAAAACGCTTCCAAATTTGGAACATGTAAAAAGAGTCATAATTTATACTTTTGTACAAAAAATTTTTCTTCGGGACTATATAAAATTTGTATATGATCCGGAAAGAGAACTTAATGCAAAAGAGTATGAAGTAAGAAAAGCGGACATAACCCCCGCCCTACAACAATCCAAACATGGTCAACTAAAAAATGAAATGATGGTTATACAATGACTCCATGTTTGTATAACCCTATATTTTTCTGAAATACAAACAACGTTTTTTTACTGTCACACGGAAAATAACGTCGCAGTAGGCACTTTTCTAAAAAACTTAGTTTTTGGAACACATTTTCCCTTTTTTAGCTATTTCGGTATTCAAAAATGATAATGCCATTGATTTAAGAACATTTGATTAGATCCAAAGTTTTACATTAATACAAATTTTATATTTTTCTTCATGGAAAATCACCATATTATAATTTGTTTAGTTTTTGAGGAAAATGACGCCCCAAACATTTATAAACTTATTTAATTTTACAAAAATATCAATCTTCAAGTCCTAAGGTTTTCAATTACTCCTACAAAAAGCCGTTATTTACTCCTAGAAGTTCCTCAAACCTTGTCCCTTTGAAAGATTTGTACGTAGAGGGGCTAGCACTAGCCCTCATTAGCACAAGGAAAATTTAAAAACATAAATCAATTCAGAAACACCTCAATTGGAACCATGTGAAATTTCGTAATAATATCTGCAACAGTTTACGAGATACAGAACTATTTCCAAAAAAAAAAAAATCCAAACCACTGTGCATCATATGAAGGGTGTATGAAAATTGGACCATTGATAAATTGATAAAGCATTGAGAAGCCTTTCAAAGATCTTTCACATGATACCAATATTTCATATATTTTCTTTGAGAGATAAAAACCGTAAAAATTACATTTTTAAACATATTAGAAATGGTGCATTTTAGTCGGGAACATCGACATATCAGTTTTCCTCCATACAAACGGGGCCAACCTAATGTTGGTACATAAGTATAAGAAAACTCATACATGTTAATATGGTAACAAAAGACTAAGAAAGGATATTGGGAAAACACAACCAGAACAACAACAATGACATAAGAAGAAACAACAACAAAATATTAAGTGCGAAGATGAGCTGCTACTATTGTAACTTTCAAATAACCTAAAGGAGTTAACTTATATACATGTATCTATAAGTAAGTATGTAAGTATATAAATACATATGTATAACAATCTATATATTTAAGGTTATGCACAAATACAAAACTGCACTTACCCATTAATACTTACATATATTCGTACTTACACTATATGCACAAAGACTTAATATTTTTTATAAGAAAAACATGAGCGAAAAACAAAAGGAATTTCGTAAAGGCTTCAACGAATAACAAATGTTCTATAAATTATTTTAAAAAATTAAGGCAGTGAAAAAATCGTAAATATTCTTTTAACTGATTAATTTTTCAGATCAAATCGTATACTCACGGAAATAAATATTCAGCGAAATATTACTTATACGACGCGTAGGCCAATTTATAAATTCCACTATGAATCAGCGTCACCAATTTATCGCATTAAAAAATTAATATATGTATATTAGTATATAATTCTCAAATAGATTATGTTTGATTCCTATTGTTCCAACTTGGATCCATCAATTTATATAATATAAGACATCTAAAAACACATGAACAGGGTAGGCTAGAATCGAAGTCCCGATCTACTTAAGAATTAAATTTCTGAAATTTGAATTAGGACCTATCACAAAATTTTTAAATTCAAACAAGAAATTTTGTAAACATTTAATTGAAAAAAAAAAACAACAGGCATGCAAACTACTAAATGTGCACGCAGAGAAAAAATATAATTGGGCATGGTTACAGTAACCATTTAAATAGTGTTACAAGATTTTTAACAATATTATAGTCACAGTAACCATTTACATGATTGTGGTAACCATAATATGGTTAATTTATGATTCATATGATTGATAGTAAAAAACTTTTTCGTTTTTTACTATTTTTTTGAAGCTAAAACAAAGATTTTTTGTTAAAAAAGTATGATCAAGTGTGCACTTCTCTATTGTACTGCAATAGCGAAGAATGGGAAAATAATAATCAGTAAGATCCGGGCCCCACACGTTACCCAATCTTGATCACGATGCATAATATGAAAAAACATTAAAATTTTTGAAAGTGGTCAAGGTTTATGGAACTTCTGAAGAATAAATATAAGCTTCTGATATAAGTTTTTGATATCGGTGGAAACCTTAGGACTTTAGGATTAATATTTTTGTGAAATCAAATAATTTTGTGTCTTTTTCGGACGTCATTTACCTTTAAAATTACAAAGATTTTAATAGGGAGATTTTCCATCAAGGCAAATATAAAGTTTGAATTAATATAAAATGTTAACGATTACAGACATCACAATAATATTTAGAGGTAATATAGATCTAAATATTCTTAAGACAATGGCATTACTATTGTTGCCATTCTTTGCTTTCAAACAGCGAAATTCCTAAAACGGGTAAAATTTGTTCCAAAAAAATTAGTTTTTTAGTGGTCACTTTGTTGTTATTTATAGTGTGATAGTAAAAACTCTTTGTATGTCTTAAATAACATATAGTGCTACAAAAATATGAAGAGAGTTTTGAGGATCGCTGCTTTACGATTTTAGAATTTTGTACTCAAATCTAATATTTTTTTCAAAATTGGCCCAAACTTGGCCTGGGTACACTGTCCGCTTAAGTGAGTAAAATGTTACTTTACACGTTTTTGCATTAAGTTTTATTTCCAGATCATAAACAAATTTTATATATTCCTGAAGAATTTTTTTTTTATAAATGATTAAATATATAATGACTTTTTTGAAATATATAAAAAGATGCTTCAACTTTGGATGCGTGTAACTTTTTATAGGGACAAGATAATTTTTATCAGGTTTGTTTTATTTTCTTTAGAATTTTATCGCAAATATAAGTGATATTTAAAAAAAAATTCGACCCTCCATAGGCCTGTCATATATAAAATACGAACAAAAGATCAAGCAAATTTTAAAACAAAAAAACCTAAATATCTCTTGAAATAAAAGAGATAACCTACAGATATACGTATACTTTTCTAGACCTTCTTATCTATATTTTAAATTTCAGCTTATTCCGATCATAAATGAATTTTTGTAGATTTGAGGGCCACCCCACTGATCCTCACTCCGCCTACGAAGCTGAACAACTGTAAATCAACTCGAAAATACTGCAGCCAAGTAAATAATAAAGCACAACATAGAAGTGTTTTAACAAAAAAACTTTGTTTTAGCGTCAAAAATAGTAAAAAACGAAACGTTATTTTTGTGTGCTATTCAGAGTGCCTAGACACATTCAAAATGCATTGATATGTTCACAAGAGTTATTCAACTTTACCGTAGCTACAACTTTGCTAAATATTATTAGTGAAAAATTAGGAGTCCCTGGAAGTTGTTATAAAAAAAGTGAAAAAAAATTTTCTTCAAAATTTTTTTTAATAAAAGTGCACAAAAAAGCAAATTTTTGGGAAAATTAGTTTGGCAGACTCTTAGCTATATTATTGCCATATATAGTTAAGCAGTATCACCAAGTCTGAATTAGCTGTTGGCCAAAACCTGATAACACCTTTTTTGAGGACCTATTTATTTTCAGAATCTTTGGGGGCCCATAAAAAAAAGAAATGGTGACCAAAATCGCCAAACTGATTATAGGTTTTTACCGTGTATTTTCTGCTCTGTGTTATTTCTTTTTTTTTTTTTTTTGGTAAAAAAAAATCGGTTTAAAAAATATTTTTCCCGATTTTTATCCATTTTAGGTCCAACTTACTATGGTCTTAAAAAAAATGTTTAACCCTTTAAGCGCATTATTGTTTTTTGGAAAAAAAGACCTTAGTTCACAATTTATGCTGTAACTTTGGAATGGAAAGCGATAAATTAATGAATTAAATTGGAAATAAAAGCTACTTAATATGCTATTAAAAATTCAAAACATAAATTTATTATATGTATTTACATTAGCATAAATTTAATTTAAAATCTAATTTTTGTTTTTCACAAAATTTTATAAATGTACAAATTTAAAAAAAGCCACAAAAGACAATATTATAAATTTTTGTAATGAACAATCATAAATACATAAAAACACAACTTTAAAAAAAATGTAAGAAAAAAATGTTTTAACCTATTTTGTATCAGAATATGTTTTTTAGCAAGAGGAGTTCTTTCACTATAACTTAAATAAGTAAAAAACCTCAATAAACCCGCACAATTTGTTTCTGTATATAGAAGCTGAAGGTTCATATTTTAAGAGCATTTAATGGAATTTACCCGATCTCGCCCTGATTTTTTTTAAACTCAATCTATATATCGAAAAAAAACCCCAATAATGGAGAACTTTAAAAAAAATCTTAAAAAATATTTTCAAAACATTTATCTAAACAAAAATTATTTATTTATGTTCTCAAATACCTGAAGTTGGTGGGTCTATTTTAATATTTCTACTTTTAACAGATTTAACAAAAAATATAAGCTCTCGAAATATCACAACTTTCAATTTTAACCACAGCACACAAAATTTGTAAAAATTATTTGACTTTGACCGCTCACTGCCAATAAAGTAGTTACTCACAACTGTAGTTTTAGCAGTTTGTGATGTATTATTTAATGCACTTTAACCCAATACCAAACATGACTTAAACAGATAAAGTTCAGCTTTTGAATTAATCGCCACTTTTGGTACATTTCAACCCTCTGTGCGTTGCAAAGGTCTTTGAAATATCTATCATTTGATAACCATATTGTCTATATTAATGACTTAGTAATCCAGATATAGGTCAAAAGTCGAGGTTGTCCTGGTTTTTTCCTCATATCTCAACCATTTGTGGACCGATTTTGATTCAGAAAATTGATTTCAACAGACAGATAGACAGACAGACGGTCATGGCTTAATCGACTCTGCTATCTGTAAGGATCCAGAATATATATATACTTTATGGGGTCGGAAATGAAAAATGTAGAAATTACAAACGGAATGACAAACTTATAAAAAAAATACTCACCGAAATAAATAAATTAATATTACTCATACCACACGTACAACAATTTATAAATTCCACCATAAATCTGCTTTGGCAATGTAGCGCTTCAGTTGGATGTTGAGTAAGAAATGAAAAATTAGAAGAATCCGAGACCTATTTCTGGATGAGTGGGTATGTCAAAAAAAAAATATTCGTATTTGGAACGACACCAATCCACATGAGATCCAAAAGCGTTCATTGCTGGGGATTTTGGTCGTCTGCATTACTTGGAAGTAGTGTAGTAAGTGTTTTTGAAAATTTTAAATCTTTTTATGTTTAACACTAGGGATTCTCACAAACCTAAAGCAGCAGTTTGTAGTTGGCATATTGTCTGCATACTTCATACAATTCAGATATGTGTTTGAGATTTTGAAAGAAACTCTGTTGTTGCTCCCACTGATTTGGTTTTTTTTTCAGAAAGCCCTATATATTTATCGTGTATTAAGTTATCTAGTAAACCTTAATACACCTTCCAAATCGTAGATAGATAAATTTCAACAATAGCAACAAAAAATCCCTACAAAAAACAAGTATAGAAATAAAGAACAAAGCGTTAACACTTACTATACTTCGACATCATCATACCAAGTACATGATGATGTTGATAATACAACTTCTGCAGCAGATACTGCTGCATGAGAAACACTTAAGTTTTTGACATGACTTCTTAAACAGGAAGTCACAATACAAAGAATATAAAGGCTAGAGATACAAAAAAGACATAACAATGTCACAACAATAAAGATGGAAATAGGAGTAATGATAATCTGTTAAAGAAATATATTGTAATGGTTTTTACTAACAAGAGAAGTGCCCTTAAATCAATATAATTTATATTAATATTGAATTTATTAAATCAAAAGTCGATTGGGGGATTCACACGGTCTGCTTTTAGGTCATATTGTCATGTTCTAAAAATTTTTTGTTCTAAACTAAGTAATAAGACTTTTTGAACTATATTTATTGTTTTGTCATAAAAAACCTCTTTTTTTTTGTTTAAAACACAACAACAATTTGTTGAAACTATCATCCAGGACACTATGACAATGTGACCTAATAGCAGACCATGTGAATCCCCCAATTATAATTAAGGATGTTTTGAACCTGAAACAAAATTTCTAAAAACTTTATCATGATGAACCTAAGTTAAAGTTAAGATTTAATAAAGTTTTAAGAAATTAACAGAAATTATATTTAAGGAAGTATTTGACTCACTCTTGTGATTAGATGTAAGTGTGGAAATGTGTATTTGCATTGTATCCCAGCAGTTCTGAGTGACTGTCCCTAACTAGTGATTTTAACTATCATTTAGGGTGACCACTAGGTACATGAATAACAAGGTGATTAGCTGACCTATTTGTAGACTGTCTGATAGCATGTCCAAAGTGGTCAATGGATTGGATTCACATACTGGTTACATAGAGTCAGTTACTTTACTATCTCCCTAATTCATACGCGGATTCAGAGGGGGTGAAATAGGAATTCCCAAAACCGAACAGTTTTCATATAAAAAAAGGAATAAAAGGACGAATGTAGAACAAATTTAAATTTAAAAAATGGTTGACCTGGATCCGCGCCTGCCCTAATTGTTTGTAAATAATACATCCTCTGACTACTCTCCAATAGATTACTTTTGATAGGTAAAAAACTACTGTCTAAAGTACAGTACAAAATAAACGTTTAAACTGGCTACTCTCTAGATTACTTAGAGGCACTAAAGTGACAATTGACTTCACACTAGGTTACATGGGATGTATGAAAATAAACTAGATGAGAATTAATCAACACAATTTGTATAAATTACAAAAATCACATTTGTATGTATCACAAAAAAATTCAGTACAAAATAAACGTTTAAAGTAACTACACTCTAGATTACTTAGAGACAATTGACTTCATACTGGATTACGTGGAATGTATAAAGTAACCGCTTGACTCCTATCTGCATTATAATGAGCCTATATTTGTCAAATTACCCAAAATATATAAATTGGAGTCATTTAAGTGATCAGACATTAGTGATAATTACTATATCTAAAGAATACATTGGCTACTTATAAAACTGCTGTTATAGGTCTACATATGTTTGCATGTTGGTGTGCTGTTTTAAGGAAACGGATGTACAATATTTGTAACATGAATAAAAACAAGAAGTTTCTTCAATACAATAGAATTTATTGTATTTTGTAGTGATAATAAGTAGTACGAGTTGTAGCAGTTGTTTAGAATTTGCTCGAACATACTCATACTATCTACTACTTAAATTTAGTATTAAGTAATTATTTTTGAGTATGAGATTTATTTATTTATTTGGAAATCTTAAATGCAATAGAATTAAATTCTCATACTTACAGTCGTACAAGGTGGCGCAAAAGTAATCTTCCTATCAGAAAATGCTATAAATTTTGCGATTGGCCCCTAATGTCAGTTCTGTTTTGACATTGTGTAGTAAACACATGCGAAATATACGTTAATAAACAATGTTACGCTACACTGCTCCAGAACGCGGAATATTGCTGACTATTTATTTGACCAATAATCGGTCAAGAGGAAGATGATTTTTCATCAAAAATAATCATGAGTGATGAGGCCCATTTCCATCTTAGCGGGTACGTAAATAAGCAAAATTTACGCTTCTGGGGCACTGAGTATCCGCGTGTAACCCACGAAGAGCGATTACACCCGCTCAAAGTCACTGTATGGTGTGCTGTTTTCGATGGAGGAGTCATCGGATCTTTTTTCTTCGAAGACGTCGCGGGCCAAACGGTTACTGTGAATGGTGAGCGCCACAGAGCAATGATCAACGAGTTCTTTTTGCCGCAACTTGATGAATTGGGATTGGAAAACATGTGGTTCCAACAGGACGGTGCAACGGCACACACTGCACGTGCCACAACCGATATGATGAAGGATGCATTTCCCGGGCGCCTAATCTCCCGTTTTGGCGATTTGCACTGGCCAGCAAGATCGCCTGATTTGACCGCTCCAGAATTCTTTTTGTGGGGCTTTTTGAAGTCGCGGGTTTATGTCAACAAGCCTCAGACTCTTGCAGCTCTTAAAGACAATATCCGTCAAGAATGTGAAGATCTATCACCGGAAGTTTTGGCCAAAGTGATGGAAAATGCCATAAAAAGGCAATCAACTGTGGCGGCGGCCATTTACATGACATCATATTCTCGACTTGATGTAAAAAAAATTAAAAGACCAAATAAAAATAATCCACAAGAAGAATCAAAGTTTTTCATTTTTTTTTTATTACAGCCAAAAAACATCGGAAGTTTACTTTTGCGCCACCTTGTATATATTATTACTAGAATTGATGTTAGATTAAGACTGAAATAGGTGGGTGAATTTTTAGTTAATGTTTATAAGAATATAGAGGCAAGTAGTGAGTTTCCTAGATTTCTTGGTTATTTAGAACATATGACAATTCAAATTCTTTAAGTTAACCTAAAGGTGTCCCAAATTCATACAGTTGGGTACAACTTTCTATTATTCCCTTGATCTTCGTACAATTGTGATCTAAATAAACTGTTAGAAAACCCCCAAAAAAAGTCCGTCGGTGAACGAGACATTCTCATAGAATATGTTTTTCCGCTTCTCCTTGCTCTTCTTCCAAACAAGTCTGATCTGTTCCTATTAAAAGCCAGGGGAGGCCTTCTTTATCGTGCTAGAATGGGCCAGAGCATACTAAACACTACAAAAGTGGTAATTGACCACTTCTTTGAGCTATACTGTAAACAAAAGGTTGGCCACAGATTCAACCCGAGATGTTTTGCATTCATAAGAAGTTTTATTACCTCGGATGACCTTGTGTCCCGGAACCCATATTAATACGATAAGATGATGTCTAAGATGGGAAAGAGAATAGCCGCAATAGAGAAAACATTTCGATATTTTTACATTTGAATTGAAGGACTTGATTTATGCTCAATAGTCGACGACAAAATTAGGATTGAAACCTTAGGATCAAGTTCATCAGAGAAAATTCCCGAGACAGTAACTGACGTAGGTCTTTAAGCCGTCGGAGAAGACTGGGGTTTCATTATTCCGAAGGACAGATTGCTCATTAGTTCTAAGCGCAGACTTTGCAGAATTGCCTTTAATGTAAGTATCTGGAGAAGAATATCTTTAGCGTCATCTTCAGTCTAGTCTAAAAAGTGGAACTCATAGAAATATTAAGCAGTCATAAGTATATCTAAATTATATATAGGAGACTGACAAAATGTGCTATCCATTTTATTACTTTCAATATATATTGCCGAAGGAAATTAAATAAGAAATGGCGCATGAGTAATGCGCCTACTCACCACCAGAGGCGCATTACTAATTCCAACATAACGCGCAATTACAGAGTTGTCACACAAAAAACAGTGCTCCTCCTTTCACCTCCTTTCCTTCTCCAAACTAGCCTCTTTCCAAAGGATAGTTAATCGGCATTAATTGCCTGAGTCTTACTTCTCTTTAAAAAAAATTGCTTTTGCCATCCACTTTGCTCGATTCAGAGTCTCTTGAATTCTGAAATGCAATCTGGAATAATATGTGTATAACAGCATTAAAATGTAAAACGCCTAAATCATACTAATAAATGTTTTCCTATGCCTTTCCAGATTCAACCAATTTTTTATTGAAGATTAGAATTTAGTCTAAGTCTAATCCCAAAGCGGGGATTCCAAAACGGTCAATAGATATAGATACTATAATGTATTCCTAGTCAATCATATTATTATTTTAACAGCACCAGAACAAATGTAGACTTTATGAAAAAAAATCCAAAAAATACAAAAATTGGGATTTTTTATTTGTTTATGGGAATCCAGGCTTCTCCTAAAATTAAGTTTTGTCGAGGTCATCAAAATAGGTATTTTTTGTGAGATGATTTCATCGTTGGAGTTAAATCTCCGCCGAGTCATTTCTTTAGGTTTGGAAACAAGAAATAGTCACGGGGCTAAATAGAGTGAAAGAGGGAGCATTTCGTAGCCTAATTCATGGATTTTTTCCATGAAAACACCCGATTGAGAGTAAACAAGACATCCGTCTAGCGGAAAGCTTTCTTTATACCCAAATGATCATTCAAAATTGAAACAACTAAGCCATGTCAGATGCCTATCTATGGCTTCCACCATCTCTCGCACTTTCAGTTTACGATAGGCCATCATTATATAGTGTTTTTTCAATAATTTCGGGTGTAAAGACCTCAACTGGACCTCAAGCTTAGCCTTTATATGAGTGATGGTTTTCCTCAAAAAATAATGCTTAATGAGCAGATGCAATTCTCTTTTTTCCAATTTCTCGTCAAGTCACGAGATAGTCTTCTATTAATGGCTTTCAAACACAAAGTAAATGACGCAACTTGTTAAAATTTTGACAGTAGTTAACTGATAGATATCTGTTGACAGGAGCAGTATTGCCTTTTCAGTTAAGAGCACGGAAATTCAAAAACTCGCGGATTTATTGACCCCACCCTCATATACATTTATAAATATTCCAATTTCAGATTTCAGCATATTTCAAATATCGAAGACAATTTTACTTCCATAAAATTAATGATTTTGTTTTGCAAAAGCAAAAGTTTTCGATCACAGAAATTCAGAATTTCTGAAATCTAAGCCTCTCTTAATAATTGTTTACGAATATAAAATTTTATTATTATTTTCTTAAAGACATTATTACAAAGATTATTTCAACATATTGTTATGTTTTTACCTTTTAAAAACGGTGGTTTATTTTCTAACTCGGACCTCATGACCCCACCACGAGAAGGACCAGGGATCCCTATTCAATTTTAAAAATGATCATATTTCTTCGTTTGTGTTCCGATTTCAAAACACTTACATATATAGAATCTTCTCATCGAGCACTACATAAAACCTCGTCGTAGCTATCAATTATCTTTTATAGCTTAGGAGATATTCGCATTTGAAAATTAAATTTTCAACATTTTTACCCACCCTACTCCAGTTTTTTGATGACCGCGGTTCCAAATATATCCCGATTTTCTCCACTTTTTTTTACAGGATTAACAACAACTATATCACATAAAGAAAGAATTGGTTAAAAACCATGACTGAGTCCAAAGTTACTTGCATTTGAATTTAAAAAAATAAAAAATGCTATTTTTTGGGGAAAAAAGTACTTTTATTCTTTTTAAGTTATCTAAGTTTCTAAGAGGATGTATAATAAATTTGTACTTTCTGAAAAGATAACTATACATCAAATATTTTAAATGAAAAAAAATTTTAATTTTTGATACCGAGGGGACCAGGTCCATTCAAAAAATGCCAATTTTTTGTGTAAAATTCAACTTTAGAGAAAAAATTCTAAAATCGCATAGTCGAAATCAAATTATAATAATCTATTTTAGATGGCCCAATATGTTCTTAATTATTTTGTAAAGGGTTCCGATAACCACGCCCCTAGTATGGATATTATAG
The DNA here is from genome assembly GCF_958450345.1 of Calliphora vicina. Taxonomy (NCBI): domain Eukaryota; kingdom Metazoa; phylum Arthropoda; class Insecta; order Diptera; family Calliphoridae; genus Calliphora; species Calliphora vicina. The sequence goes on along the minus strand of NC_088784.1, from coordinate 25,664,137 downwards.
CCAAGAAACTAAAAAATCCCAAGTATTTAAATTTTTAAATACTTTTTTGGGAATTGCGGGATTCCTGATTACAAATTGATTTTTCCATTTTCAATAAAAAAATCTATACACATAAGTGTAAAATTTCATTACAAAATATTCATAAATAAAAATTTTATTTCAATTTGAAAAATTTGTATCAATGCCAAAACTCATTAAAAAGCATTTTTTGTCATATTTTTCAAAAAAGTATTCCATGAATTTGTTCATTGTCAAAAGATATAAACATTATTGGAAAGTAGACAAAATCCTCTATCCATTGATATATAACATGTCTACCTTATGTTTTTACGTGGTAAATTAATTAGGGAAAACCTCCTCTTTGCGCATGTGAAATTTCATTCAAATCGGAGCAAGGGTTTAGAAGTTACAGATTTATTTCCATCTTTTTTTTCTCATACCACTCTGCATTTTGCTATTATTATTTATGTACACATCTTCTACAAGTTTCATGAATTATCTAACGGACAAAACTAGAATATTCTATTTCTAGAGCCTTTAGCAGCCATAATGTTAATGTTAGCTTCTTTAACATGCAATTTCGTAATAATATAAAATGTGTAGATAATAATGATAAACCACATCTGTATAATTGAGGAATGGTCCTCATGTTAGCAGTACAATAGCAGCGGCTTATCAACTAACCAATCTCACTCTAGTTAATTAACAATTTTCCCCTGGCAATTGCATTTTAAATCTACTCGTTATAAATGTTTTGAATATAGTTGATAATAGTTTAGTATTATTCAATCATAAATATAAACATTTAACATGCATATACATGACACAATACACATGTATATCTAAGCATACATTTACATTTACATACTTTAGAATCTCATAATTATTTATAACTATTTACCTGCAACTATAGTTCTTGTACAATACAACATGTTAAGAATTTATAATGACTTCTTTTCAAAATTACAATATTTAGTGGCAATTTGAAATTTAATTTCATTATTTACTCACACAACCGACTTCATTTACAATTTATGCATATTAATGAACATGTTGTTTGCTTTTAAACGGACATAATTAGTAGTAAACGTTTGTGTCAAAAACTTTTGGTTTGGTTAGAGAGATTTTGAACATTTTACACATTGCATTTTTCAAACTTATTAAAGAGTTTATAATGATGTCCTTTAAGAGATAAATTTAATAACTTTTTAGTGCATTTTAATATGTTCAGTTTATGTTGGCATTAATTTATCATGAGTGACACTTGTTTTTAAATCAATATCTTCCTCAGTAATTAAATTAATTATTGCTCTTTTCATAGCTTTATTGTAATGTTCGTTTAAACTTTTTAAATACTAACAAATTTATGGCTTTTTTCACTTAAGAGCTACTTTTGAATACAAAACTGTTAAAATTTATGTAATTTTGTTTTAGTATAATATTTATTGAAGTGTTTACTATTAGAATTCTAACAAACATGTGTTGTATTGTGTATAAATTTTCTATAATAGCAGTTTTTCCATGAAAATTCTATAATTAATATTAATCATACGCCTACTAGATTTGAAATTTATTTTTTAATTTTATAAGCTTAATACTACTCTAAACAAGCTATAACTCCAGCATTTTTTTGGTAAATAATATACATTTTGCTAGAAGCATAACAAATGTTAAACTATTTATTCCATATGTGGTAATACCAAAGATCTACATATGTTACCACTGCTCTTTACAACATAGCCCAGATTTCTATAACCAAAGTTGCTTAATAGCTCGCTTTTTACCACACAAAACTCTACTTGATCTCATTATACAATAAAATTTCTATTATATTTAAAACCTTTTTCAAACACTTTATCCTTTCAGTTTGGTTGACCCAATTTTCTACATTTACTTTATAATTTTTATTTTTTTATAATAAAACATATATTTCCCTTTGACTTGTGTAAAAATTATTGTATAATAATAAAATTAAAATCCCAACAACCAACAACATAAATTTATAGTTTTATCACATATTTCAGGATTAAAATTGTACCTGTTTTTTGCAACAGCAAACACTGCTGCATTAGGAAGGTTCATTTATATTTGAAAACGTTATTAAATGGGTCATTTCCAAAGCAAGTATTCATTGAAATTAATTTAATTTTTTAAAGAAAAATCTAGAAATTATTACCTATTTGATGTTTGAATCGAAAAACCCATAAAAAATTGGGTATTATTAGAAAATTTTAAATTTATGGCAATTTTTCAAGGATTTAAAAAAATAGCAATGAGTTGATCTTAAATTATTTTCTGTCAATTGCTGCATTTATATGTAATTACTTTTTATTTATGGTACTTTTTATACCCTTCACCTTCCTGAGAAGGGTGAAGTTTGTCATTCCCTTTGTAATTTCCACAATATAATTTTCCGACACTATAAAGTATATATATTCTGGATCCTTATAGATAGCGAAGTCGATTAAGCCATGTCCGTCTGTCTGTCTGTTGAAATCAACTATCCGAAGCCCCCAAATAACTTATATACACGATTCACACATCAATATCTCCGGAATTCTTCCGGCTCCGTTGCTATTTAAAATCGAGAAAATCGGTCCACAAATGGCTGTTATACAAGGAAAAAAACCAGGACAACATTGATTTTTGAATTATTTTTGACCTACATATATCTGAATTACTCAGTCATTAATATAGACAATATGGATATCTAATGATAGATATTTCAAAGACCTTTGCAACGACGTATATAAGACCATAGTAAGTTGGACCTACAATGGGTCAAAATCGGAAAAAATATTTTTAAACCGAATTCTTTTTTTCTTTAAATATTTAAAAAAATTTTAAAATTTAAAAAAACAATTCGAAATTTTTGTTTTCCAAAAAATTAAAAAAAAACAACTTTGGAAAAAAAAAATAATTTTGTTTACCTAAAAATATTTAAAATTTTTATTTTTAAGTATAATTTGTATTAGGACCCTAAACTTTCTATGTAACACCAAAGTTGCTGACCGCAATACTAGGATCATTCCCAAAGATGCCTAGAATGCGCATGTGCTCAACCAGATCACTTGGCATTACACGGGATATACCCGGTAATCTGGATGCACTTATATGGGCCCTTGTCAAGTAATGATCTCGAAGCCATCTGATCAATTTTATTCCATCATGCCAAGGCAGCATATGTTATTATTGACCTTAAACTGTAATAAAAGACCAGTAAATCATCTTTGATTTTAATCCTCAAGTCGCTGGCAGGAATACAGTGGTTGACAAAACAATGGAAACTTTTCCAAATATTCCATATGTAGCCCAAAATTTAAAATATTTTTTAGTATTTTACTTGTATAGTTTTATTTATATAAATTAACTGAAAAACAAACAACATAATTAATTATATTCTGAAAAAAGGGAACAAAATTAAAAATATTCACTATTTCGCTACTGACAAAACAATGGAAACTTTTAAACTTCTGCAAGAAAGAAGTGTAAAACGAAAATAATATGTAAAAGAACGATGTAAAAAGCATCCTGTTTACAGTTATTTTATTTTTAAATTCTGGTAATTTTTCACAATTTCTTTTTCTAAGTTTTTCGCATAATTGCTTTTTTTCAAAGTTAACGAAAATGGCTAAAGTTAAGATTTGTGAAGACTTAAAAAATAAAGACCGGTTCTGTAAAAACTCAACATTTAGGTGGAACACCTCGTAAGACTACTCCTAGACAAGATAATTTAATAGCGAAAGAGTTCAAGAAATTCCCAAAAATAACTCCTCGAGAGATTGTTAATAGCCTAAAATTAGAACAGTTAGTCGAAGGGCAAATGAGGCAAAAAGAACCGTTCTGATCGTCTACAATTTGCCAGGGATCATTTAAACTGGTCGATACAGAAATGGAATACTGTCCTCTTTTCCGACGAATCCCAATACAATTTAAGAGGCAGTGATGGGAGAACATTTGTAAGACGACCAAAGTACACAAATAAGACTGTAAAGTTTGGCGGTGGCAATATTATGGTATGGGGATGTTTTCAGGGCAAGGTATGGGCCCAATTCATATTATAAAAGATACCATGACATGTATAGGATACAGAACCATATTAAACGATGTTATGTATCCATACGCTGATGAAAATATGCCTCTAGTTTGGAGATTCCAACATGACAACTGTTAAATTTGTTTAAAAAATTATTTCAGAATATTTGGAAAAGTTTCCATTGTTTTGTCAACCGTTTTGTCAACCACTGTATATAGCCCTCTTAGCTTGTTTGATAGTGTCGGATATGTGAGAATTCCAAGTGAGAGACATGTCAAGTGGAACCCCAAGATATTTCATCTCTTTAGAAAACTTTATAGTTGAGCCATTCAATATAGGCTCTAATAACTAATAACTCTCCGTTTGGTAAATGGTACAAGAATTGTCTTGGTACAAGAATTGTCTTGGTACAAGAATTGTCTTTCTAAGCACAACTTGGTGGTTATATTCAGAGCAGTCCCACCCAGTAACTGAAATAACTAAGTTGTCGGCGTAACCATATGTACGGAATCTTAAGTTGTTAAGTTCTTCCAGTAGATTATCGACAACCAGACTCCACAATAGAGGCGACAATACACCAACTTTTGGACATCTCCTAATTACTCGCACGGTTTTCGATTACCCTTCTAAGTCCATTTTAATAGTACTCGATGACAGCATTTCCAAAATCCATTTCCATATAATGTACGAAACCCCTTTTCTATGCAGTACTAGATCAATAGCCCGGTATGAGAAGTTGTCGAAGGCCCCCTGAATGTCAATAAACCAACAAAGCGATACGAAATTGGCACCAATTGCCTTCTCTATTTGCCAGGTTGATAAGCAAACTGGAAACGGTGTATTGGATTCATGAAAATATAGGTATCCCTTATATAACTATTGAGTAGTAGAGCTGAGACTAATTGCTCTAGACGACTATGGCAGTTGTTCGGATTTGTCCCCAGACTTAAGTATAAAAACCATTTTAACCCCTCTCCCCAAATCATTGACACATGACAAGCCAGCAGAATTGATTTGAAGATTCTCGATAGTTGAGGGACAATAATGTCACCTCCTTTTTGTAGAAAGCATGGAAAAATTCCATCTGTTGCTGGAGATTTGAATGAGCTAAATTTAGATAACGCCCACTTTATTCGCTCTACACTAAAGATTCTACCTACCAACCGGCGATTACTTTTGCATATTGAGGGAACCTATCTATGAATCGGAGTTGAACCAGGGAAGTGAGTATCCAGGAGAAGTTTACAGGTCTCCTCCGGTGAGTAACTGTACGTACCATCAGATAAGGTCCGAGATAAGGTATTTTCTAGCCGAATAGCTTCCGGGAGATAAGGTTTTGTAGATGATCCAGTCACCTGTATGTTTCGCTCTGCTGGTTGTATTATCGTCTTGCCTCTGCCCTTAGTTTCTCAAGACTATTGTGCCACCAGCGTACAACCCCTTTCGGTCTCCTTGGCTTTAATTGAGAATTGAATTCGTAGGCATCACGAATGTTCAAACTTAATTCATTGGCCTTAAAATCAATTTCCATTATGCCAAATATTAAGCTCCTATTGAAATTTTCAGTAATACATAAAGGAAAACGAAAAAGTTCACATACTTCCATAATATTGAAATAAAATGTAAAAAAAAAGCTAAATACTCAAAATTATTCTTTAATTTTTTAACTTCTAGTCCTGATGTCGACTCCTAAACCTACTAGAAAAACATTAGATAGAATCTTGTTCTTTTCGAATAGACCACAATATTGTTTTAAGTTATCTTAATAAAAATTTTGTAAAAATTGTCATCTTTCAACCTCCCTACTACTGCCTACAGAGCTACAGGCAGACAGACAAATATTGAGTTAAATACATTTTGAAAAAATAAAAATCGTTTATAATAAACTTACAAAATATTATAAAATGTATTATGTGTAAATGTAAGAGTATGTGTGTATGAAAATCCATCGGGAAAAACAAACATTAAAAAGGCCCTTTCACAAAAGGCCTTCCAGACACTTCCCACTTACAATAAATTTCCTTTTTACACGACATATCATTGTACGCAAAAATTCTTGTCCGCCCACTTCTTATTCCAGAGTTTTTAACCAGCCTTACAAGGTCTTAAGAAGAGGATAGAAAAAATGTGGATTTAACATTCTATAAATGCCAGTGAAGGCCTGGGAGAAGGCCTTAAATTGATTCCATCTGTCTAAATATTGTGTCTACTATTTAGGGTGTCCCTTATTTTTTGATATCATTTTTTTTGGCGCATACCTGCTGAATACTTTCGTAATGACCTAAAATACCATAAAAAATGTTTAGCTTGTTCTTAGACGGCAACCCGTGCCGACTAGCGATTTAGTTTTGAGGTGCATTTACAAGGGAACAAAATTAAATTTTTTCAGTTTTTGTAAAAATGTTGCCTTTAAATAATTACTTTTACAATTTAAGTTAAAAGAATCGAAATGTGTACGTAATTATCGTTCTAATGAGATATAAAAGACAAAAATTGGATGAAAAATTTTAATGTTATTAAAAATTCCCCAGGCCATTTACGTGTCTTAGGTCACTAGAACAAGAAATGTAGGAACAAAATTTAAATATTAGAGAAATATTAAAATAAAAGTTTATTTCAACTTAAAATATAACAATATTTACGTGTATATGAGTTTTTGTCTTTGTAGGATAACGTTAAACTATTCACACGTATGACCAAACAAATTTAATTGTTTCAAAACTCCACTTTAAAATTTTTAAAAATTTTGTTAAACAAATTTCAGAATTTTTTTGATAATCACGTTGGGATATATTATGAACATAATAGGGAATAAAAATATGAAAAAAGTATAAGAATATCTCATATAGATTTTTCGTGACTGTAATTTAAATTTTGCGTTTTTTGAGAAAAAATAATTTTTTGGGCATATTTAGGCGAATGAACCCAATTTCCTTACTGTTATGAAATTTAAATAAATCCTATTCAGAATATTATAGTCCAGGTAATTTTAAGTTTAGTCTGAAAGTTTTACTAAAATCGGAAAACCTTAACCCTTAAATCATGAAGGTCAAAGGTAAAATTTTTCAATATTTGGAATTTATCATGATAAGATAGCAAAATGTTATAAATTTTTGAGCCGCCTTTGATGAAACTTAAGAAAAATATAACACAAAGTCTAGTATTTACTATAACAGCACAATAATTTAAATTAACCCTTAATAGCACTTGGGGTTAAAATAATCCTCAACTTTTAAAATCATGAAAAACACAGTCAATATGAATGGTGCTAATTTTAATGTTTTTTTCAGAATTAAATAAACTGAATCATTCAAGTTATTTTTTAATAAATCAACAGTACACTAAAGTGTTAAAATCGATTTTATTCTTCAAAAATTCTCAGTGAAATATTAATTACGTTATTAAGGCAAAAATCAATTATAACAAGTAAGAGAGCTATATTCGGCTGTGCCGAATCTTATATACCCTTCACCAAATTATACATTAATATACAAATTTTAAATATTTTTAGGTAAACAAAATTTCAAAATTGTTTTTGTAAAATTAAAAAAAATTTAAAAAAAATTTTTTTTTCAGTTTTTTAACAAATTTTTTTTTAATTAATTAGTGAAAATAAAAATGACAAACAAAAATTTTTTGGTAAAAAAAATTCGGCTTAAAAAATATGTTTGGGCCATTGTAGGTCCAACTTACTATAGCTTTATATACATCGTTGCAATGGACTTTGAAATATCTATCATTAGATATCCACATTGTCTATATTAATAACTTAGTAATCCAGATATAGATAAAAAATAGGCCAAAAATCGAGGTCCCGGTTTTTTACTTATATCTCAGTCATTTGTTTACCGATTTTCTCGATTCTAAATAGCAACCGAGCCGGAAAAATTCCCGATATATTGATGTATTATCAATCATGTTTATAAGTTATTTGGGGGCTACGGAAAGTTGATTTCAACATGGATATATAGACTTCGATATCTATTACGATCCAGAATATATATACTTTGTAGGGTAGCAAATAAAAAATGTAGAAATTACAAACTTATATATACCCTTGCCACTCATGGTGAAGGGTATAAAAATAGCTTGAGATATAAAATATACGTAAATATAATTTATTTGTCGTATTCATAATTTCAAACATTTTAATCAATCAATTCTTAGAAATTTTTAAGAAATTTTATTTGTTAAAATTTGTTAGAAATATTAAAAAATCCGTCTTTTATTTTTTTGAAAATGTAGATAATTTAGAAAAATATTTAGAAATAAATTGATTATTTTATTCAAACAGTATAGTATTTGGAAGGACACGACTAATAAATATGTATTCCAATTAGAAAAGCACTAGTGTGTACTAACAACGTTAAAGTAATGAGTCCAACTGATACCAACTTTACTAAATTATTTAATACACAAACCTGATAAGATTCCAGCAAATATTGGATTTTTTCTAAAAAAAAAACAAGCTAATTAGCACAATTTTTATATTCCCATCAATTAATAAATTTCCTCGAGTTATTTAATACACAAACAATTCTAAAAATATTAGTTACTCCTGAACGAAGTTCTAATTAGAAATTCCATAGTATAGTTTTGTGCAACTATTTATTTCCTAATAAAGTTTATTAAATTATTCAATTCACAAACCTTCAACACATTCTAGCTATTCTAGTAGTTTTAGCAATTGTTGCAGATTTTATCTTATTCCGTCATTTTATCAAACACAACAACAAAAACCCGTACACGACTTCTACTAACGAAACGAATAGACAAATTTGCAAATTTTAATTTGCGATTTGTGACTTAGCATTTATAGATGCTTTCAATTAAACACTTTTAGTTTATCACCAACACATTAGTTAAGACTTTTCACTAAATTTTAATTAATTTTGAACACTTTTTGTACCATTTTTCCCGATTGAAGTAAGCCGACAACATTTTGGCGGCCGATTACTTAAACGTTTGATAATAAGACTAAAAAGTGGAGATGAAAAGGAGTGCAATAATAATTCATACTAGTACAGGGTTGGAAATGTTAGTGCAATTGAAATTTCTTTTGGTACAATTTGAAGGTGTAAATTACGATGGTACATTTATTTGGTATCATTTGGTTGAATTTAAATTGGTACATATTATATTTTTAGAATTTTAAAAATTAATATTATTTCATAATCCATTCGTTTAAATTCGAGTATATTTATATTAGTTACTAGCTCGAAATTTTAATTGAAAAAAAGCATTATAACTATAAAATACTAGTGTCTAAATTGTATTAATTACACTGTCCAACAGCAGTTTTGGAACAGAATAGCGACCCTATAATTCTGAAAGGGCATGGTAAGTAGATTTTGTAGAATAAACTTACAGCTGGTCTGAATTTTTTTTTACAGTTGGTCAAAGTTTTTAATTTTTGATCGAAGGTGGCATTATACTAACTGAAAAAAAATTATAAGTTAATATCTAAGATAATTCTTATTGTCAGAGTTATATTATGGAATTTTATGGGGATAATTTTTGTGCCAGATCTTAACACGCTTGCTCCCTCCGTGGGGGTCAATTTGACCCTTTTTTTCGAGAAAAAAAATCCAAAAAATCCTTTCAAAATTTTCGTCGAATATTTTTGCCGGAAAATTTCAGTGGGGATCACCAAAGATGTAAATAAAGCTCTTTACGCTTAATTAGCAAAATTACACGCTACCTTGGATCTCACATTTTTCACCAACAATCTATTTATGGTTCGAATGAGCTGATATTTAAAATATAAACAGTCCTAGCGAAGGTAATTAAAAACCATTCATACACATGTAGGTTATCTCTTTTAGGTCAAGAGTTATTTAGGTTTATTTATTAATTTTGCTCGATCTTTTGTTGATCGTTCGATTTTTTTTTTAAAATATCACCGATATTTGCGATAAAATTTCGAATACTATAAAAACAACTTGCTAGCAGTTATATTATCACTATAAAAAGATACACGCATCCAAATTTGGAACATGAAAAAAATCTTCGTATTTTTTACGTTTTTTTGCATTGAATGTATAATAAAATTTAAAATTTTTCAAAAGGGAGCAAGGTTTGTGGAGCTCCTGATTAATAAATATCAACTTTTTGTATAAGTAGTTGGTATTGGTGAAAACTTTATGACTTGAAGCTTAATAGTTTAGTGAAATGAAATAATTTTATGAATTTTTCTGAGGTCATTTACCTAAGAAACTAAAAAATTTATATTATAATTTTTCTTGAACAAAAATTTTAAAATTTGAATTAAAGTTTAATTTTAACGGTTAAAGGTATTACGACAAAATTTGGAAATAGTGTAGATCCAAATGTCCTTGAATAAATGGCATTATAATTTTTGAAACTTTATATTTTCAAATACCAAAATTCCTAAAACGGGGAAAATGTGTTCCATAAATTATTTTTTTTTAGAAAAGGCCCTACAGTAACTTTATTTACCGTGTGATAATAAAATAACTTTGTACGTATTTAAAAATGATATTGGGCTATACAAGCATGGAGCTTTTTTGAGGATCGGTTTTTTTCATTTTTAGAATTTTTTACTCAAACCTAAAAATTTTTTTTTTTGTTAATTGGCAAAGTTTGGATTGGTCTGGAGGCGACCATGTCCGCTTAAGTGAGCCAGGTTTTACTTTATACGCATTTGAATTAGATTCTCTTTTCGGATCATATACAAATTTTATATAGTCCCGAAGAAAATATTTTTCTACAAAACTTACCAAATATCTGTCTGCTGTGTTTTATTTTTTGGAACAGCTAATATTTTAAATTTTGCTTCTATAGATTGTATCTTTTTTTAACAATTTGTACTCTCGTACAGTTCAAATTTAATTTCTCTAGCTTTTGTCTTTTTGCATTTCCATCCCTGAACTGATTAGAACAAATTCGAATTGAATTCTTACAAGGTGGAGCAAGTGGCGAAGCGAATTCAGGGAATTTAGGAAAATTGGCGCGAATGAATATTCATTTGTTTATATGGAGTTTGACATTCTCATTAGTGAAAGTATTTATTGTTCGGAATGTCAAATTATTGAATTCGCCACTTGCTCTCCACTTTGTATAAATTCGCTGTGAAGAAGTTGAAGAACTAGGGTTACCAATTTTCAGTACATACTATTTTATATAGCTGGGTTAATTTTGTGCAAGTCCTCAAATGAAAACAGCCTGATTATAATTGAAACTGTAGTCGACAAGCCGACAAAACACAGCAAGATATAAGGCTATGAATTATAGTGACTACAAATCAAAAACATGAGAGAAATTTTAGGATCACTAGAGTGAGCAACGCAACCAAATATAAACTATTTTTTTGGTTTCCATACAAAATATATGTACGCATAAGACTTGCACAACTAAAATGGTTAATATGAAACGGGTCTTACAATTCGAAAAAATAAATTTTTTAAAAACCCGGTTTTCCATTATATTTTGTATTATTTGAGATTTTCTTTATTTTTACCAGAAAAATTCGAAATATTGACAAATTTTAAGTTAAATTGTAATAAAAAATATGAAAATAAAATAAAAAAAATTGTAAAAAAAAAGTTCCGGCCCAATGTTGTGGTACTTTTTCAGAGTATTAAAATTTTAATTTTGTAAAATATTAATTTAATAAACAAATTCACACACTTTTTTTGATCAATGAAACTGGAGCAGACTCGATTTTTATTTATGTATTTTAATTTTCTAATCAGTTCCCTTAGTTTATTTTCCCCAGCTCCATTAAATATTACTAAACATTGGTAATACTCCTTCTTGCACTTGTTTTTTATTCTAGCAATCCAACTTCATCTCCACTTTTTAGTCTTAATATCAAACGTTTAAGTAATCGGCCGCCAAAATGTTGTCGGGTTATTTCAATCGCTTAAAATTGTATAAAAAGTGTTCAAAATTAATTAAAATTTAGTGAAAAGTCTTAACTAATGTGTTGGTGATAAACTAAAAGTGTTTAATTGAAAGCATCTATGAATGCTAAGTCACAACTCGCAAATTAAAATTTGCAAATTTTTCTATTCGTTTCGTTTAATTATTAGAAGTCGTGTACAGGTTTTTGTTGTTGTGTTTGATAAAATGACGGAATAAGATAAAATCCGCAACAATTGCAACTAGAACTGCTAGAATGTGTTGAAGGTTTGTGAATTGAATAATTTAATAAAGTGTATTAGGAAATACTTAGTTGCACAATACTATACTATGGAATTTCTAATTAGAACTTCGTTCAGGAGTAACTAATATTTTTAGAATTGTTTGCGTATTAAATAACTCGAGGCAGTTTAGTAATTGTTGGGAATATAAAAATTGTGCTAATTGACTAGTTTTTTTTTAGAAAAAATGCAATATTTGCTGGAATCATATTAAATAATTTAGTAAACTTGGTATTAGTTGGACTCACTACTTTAATGTTGTTAGTACACACTACTGCTTTTCTAATTGGAATACATATTTATTAGTCTTGTCCTTCCAAATAGTAAACTGTTTGAATAAAATAATCAATTTATTTCCTAATATTTTTCTAAATTATCTACATTTTCAAATAAAAATAAATAAAAAATAAAAAATTTCTGATTTTTTCATATTTCTAAGAAATTTTAACAAATAAAATTTCTTAAAAAATGATTGATTAGAAGGTTTGAGAATAAGATAAATAAATTATATTTACTCATATTTTATATCTCAAGCTTTTTTTATACCCTTCACCATGAGTGGCAAGGGTATATGTATATAAGTTTGTCATTTCGTATGTCATTATATATAGCCATGTCCGTCTGTCCGCCTGTATGTTGAAATCAAATTTCCGTAGCCCCCAAATAACTTACAAACATGATTGATACATCAATATCTCCGGAATTCGTCCGGCTCGGTTTCTATCGAGAAAATAGGTCAACAAATGGATGACATATAACCAGGGCAACCTCGATTTTTGGCCTATTTTTGATCTATATCTGGATTACTAAGTCATTAATATAGACAATATGGATATCTAATGATAGATATTTCAAAGTCCATTGCAACGGTGTATAAGACTATAGTAATTTGGGTCAAACTATTTTTTAACCCGAATTTTTTTTTACCAACAAATTTTGATTGTCATTAATTTTTTTTCATTAATTAATTTAAAGAATTTTATTTACTAAACCTTCGAAAAAAAAATTAAAAAAACAATTTGGAAATTCGGGAAAAATATTTTTTAACCCGAATTTTTTTTTACAACAAAATTTGTCATAAACTTTTTTCATTAATTAATTTAAAATTTTTTTTAATTTTTTTTTTTTTTCAAATTTTCAAAAACAATTTTGAAATTTTTTTTTTAAATTTACCTAAAAATATTTAAAATTTGTATTTTAAAGTATAATTTGGTGAAGGCTATATAATATAGCCTTCTTACTTGTTATAAATGATTTTTGCCTAAATTACGTAATTAACATTTTACTGAGGATTTTCGAAGAATAAAATCGATTTTAACACTTTAGTGTACTTTTGATTTATTAAAATACTAGCAGAACCCGGTCCGCGTTGCTGGCCCTTACAATAATTCTGTTTTATATTGCATCTCGATTTGAATATACAGTGTCGGACAAAAAAGAAGCACGGACTCCCCCGTCCTGACATCGCACCCGAAAGACTGAGGTGGTCAATTGACAAAGTTGTAACAGATATCTATCTTGTTCCGTTGCAAAATTTTGGCGCGTTTAAGTTGCGGAGAAACATTATCTGTGATCCAACCTTCAATGTTTCAGTAGCATCATTGAGGCTTGTTCTTCGTTCATTACTGTGTCAATCGATTTGTATTTCATTGTTTAGCCAGTCAGTGTCATTAGCGGTATAGTGTAAAAAAATTGATTTTACCACGCCCCTCCGCCCACAGACACAAAATTAAAAATCTGAAGATTCACTGAAAATTTGATAAAAATCGGTCCAGCCATATCTCCGGAACCACTATGTCGATTTCGTGCAAACTTCACATAAACCATCTACAGACCATCCCCAACGTACCCTGAAATTTTGGTTGAAATCGGTAGACCCGTTTTCGCAGTTAGTGGTGACATCAAAATGTACACTTCTTTTTATATATAAGATATGTAACTTGAATGATTCAGTTTATTTAAATCTGAAAAAAACATTAAAATTAGCACCATTCATATTGACTGTGTTTTTCGTGATTTTAAAAGTTGAGGGTGATTTTAACCCCATGTGCTATTAAGGGTTAATTTTAATTTTTGTGCTGTTTCTGTAAATACTAGACTTTGTGTTATATTTTTCTTAAGTTTCATCAAAATGGGGCCAAAACTATATAACATTTCGCTATCTTTCCATGAGAAATTCCAAATAATGAAAAATTCTACCTTTGACCTTCATGATTTAAGGATTAAATTTTTCCGATTTTTGTAAACCTTTCAGACTACATTTAAAATTACCTAGACTATAATATTCTGAATAGGTTTTACTTAAAATTCATAACCGTATGGAAATTGGGCTCATTCGGCAAAATATTGCCAAAAAATTAGTTTTTCTCGAAAATTTCAAAATTTAAATCCCAGGTATGGAAAAACTATAAGAGATATTTTCATACTTTTTTTATGTTTTCATTCCCAATTATGTTCTCAATAAATCCAAATGTGATGATCAAAAACTTCTGAAATTTGTTTAATAAAATTTTTAAAAATTTGAAAGTGGAGTTTTGAAACTGCCATTAAAACAATTAAATTTTTTAGGTCATACCTGCTAATAGCTTAAAGGTATCCTACGAAGACGAAAACCCATATACAAGTAAATATGGATATATTTTAAGTAAAAATAAGCTTTTATTTTCATATTTCTCAAAATATGTAAATTTTGTTCCTACATTTCTTGATCTAGTGGCCTGAGACACGTTAATGGCCTGGAAAATTTTTAATAACGTTAACATTTTTTAACCAATTTTTGTGTTTTATATCTTGCTAGAACGACAATTATGTACGCATTTCGATTATTTTAAACTAAATTGCAAAAGTACTTATTTAAAGGCAAAATTTTTACAATAACTGAAAAAATGGCATTTTTTCCCCTTGTAAATGCACCTCAAAACTAAATCGGCACGGGTTGTCCTTCTTAAAACAAGCTTAAACATTTTTTTGGTGGCATTTTAGGTCATTATGAAAGTATTCAGCGGGTAGGCGCCAAAAAAAATGATATCGAATAATAAGGGATACCCTAACATACATATATACTTGCATTTAAATCTATTTATCCATGTGTGGGTGCACAAAACATTATAATTTAAACGTACTGATTTTCTATCCTTAACTGATGCATAAGTGGAGGCATTGAGAAGTTTTATAAAAAACGTTGATCAAAAAGCCTCTACACAAAAATCTTTCGAAATAAAACTTTAACAAATCTGATTTGACTAGAGTTTTCTGTAGAAAACTTCAATTCAGAATCACTCACATTTTTATGCCCTTCACCATGAGTGGCAAGGGTATATATAAGTTTGTCATTCCGTTTGTAATTTTTAGTCATTGAGAGAAAATTCTAAACAATTTTTAATTTTTATTCGATTAATCTTTACTCGGATGTTCGGTTTTCCGATTATTCTTTTATATATTGTAAAAAAAAATCCATAATTGATCTTAAAGTTTTTTGAAATTCAAGAAATTATTAAATTTTTTAAAATAATCGAATAACCATTAATCGGTTTTTCGAATAATTCAGAAAAATCTGTATATGAATAAAGAATTTCTAATAAAAAATGTCAGCATTTAAATTATGTGAAATTCTGTAAAATTTTTGTATATTTTTTAACTTTTATTCGATTAATCTATTAATAGATTATTCGGTTTTCCGATTATTCGTTTATTTATTGTATAAAATATTGCTTGTTTTAACTTATATTCTTTAATAATTCAAGAAATATTAAACATTTTCCGATTAATCGAATAACCATTCAAACGGTTTTCCGAATAATCATAGAAAATTTTCTACATAGATCGAAAATTTCGCACAAAATCAATTAATATATGTAAACAATGCAATTTCTGTATAGTTTCTAAATTTTTATTCGATTAATTTTTACTATCTTATTCGGTTTTCCGATTATTCGTTTAAATATTGTAAAAAATTTGCAAATTTGCTTTATATTTTTTTTTTTTGTTTTGAAATTCAGGAAGTAATTAAAATTTTCAAAATAATCGAATAACCATTAATCGGTTTTTCGAATAATTCACCAAAATTCTGTATATGACTAAATAATTTCTAATAAGATCATTAAACATTTGAATAATATGAAATATTTTCACACAAAATCAATTAATATATGGAATCAATGCAATTTCTGTATGTTTTCTTAATTTTTATTCGATTAATTTATTACTATATTATTCGGATTTCCGATTATTCGTTAAGATATTGCATATCCATATTTGATTTTATATTCTTTTGGAATTCAAGAAATTATAAAATTTTTTAAAATAATCGAATAACTATTTAAACGGGTTTTCGAATAATTGGCCAAAATTTGCATATGAATAAATAATTTCTAATAAGATCATTAAACATTTGAATAATATGATATATTACAGAATTTTTGTAGATATTTTAAATTTTTATTCGATTAATTGTTAATTAGGTTATTCGGTTTTCCGATTATTCGTTTATATATTGCATGAAATATTGCTTGTTTTAACTAATATTCTTTTGGAATTCAAGAAATATTAAACATTTTCCGATTAATCGAATAACCATTCAAACGGTTTTCCGAATAATCGTTGAAAATTATATTCATGGATCAAAAATTTCACACAAAATCAATTAATATATGTAAACAATGCAATTTCTGTATATTTTCTTAATTTTTATTCGATTAATTTATTACTATATTATTCGGATTTCCGATTATTCGTTTAGATATTGTATAAAATTCCATATTTGTTTTTATATTTTCTTGCAATTCAAGAAATAACTAAAATTTTCAAAATAATCGAATAACCATTTAATCGGGAATTCGAATAATTGACCAAAATTTGAATATGAATGAAAACCTTCTAATAAAATCATTAAACATTTTAATAATATGAAATTCTGCAGAATTTTTGTAGACATTTTTCATTTTATTCGATTAATTGCTAACTAGGTTATTCGGTTTTCCGATTATTCGTTCATATATTGCATGAAATATTGCTTGTTTTAACTAATTTCTTTTGGAATTCAGGAAATATTAAAAATGTTCCAATTAATCGAATAACCTTTCAAACGGTTTTCCGAATAATCGTTGAAAATTGTCTTCATTAATCCAAAATTTCACACAAAATTAATTAATATCTCTAAGCAATACAATTTCTGTATGTTTTCTTAATTTTTATTCGATTAATTTTGTATTATGTTATTCGGTTTTCCGATTATTCGTTTGGGCATTGTAAAAAAATTCCATATTTGGTTTTATATTCTTTTGAAATTTAAGAAATTATAAAATGTTTCAAAATAATCGAATAAACATTTAATCGGTTTTTCGAATAATTCACCAAAATTCTGTATAAGAAAAAAGAATTTCTAATAATATCATTAAACATTTGAATAATATGAAATATTGTAGAATTTTTGTAGACATTTTTCGTTTTTATTCGATTAATTGTTAATTAGGTTATTCGGTTTTCCGATTATTCGTTTATAAATTGCATGAAATATTGCTTGTTTTAACTAATATTATTTTGGAATTCAAGAAATATTAAACATTTTCCGATTAATCGAATATCCATTCAAACGGTTTTCCGAATAATCGTTGAAAATTCTATTCATGGATCAAAAAATTCACAGAAAATCAATTGATATATGTAAACAATGCAATTTCTGTATGTTTTCTTAATTTTTATTCGATTAATTTTGTATTATGTTATTCGGTTTTCCGATTATTCGCTTGGGTATTGTAAAAACATCCCATATTTGCTTTTATATTCTTTTGAAATTCAAGAAATTATAAAATTTTTGAAAATAATCGAATAACCATTTAATCGGGTTTTCGAATAATTCACCGAAATTCTGTATATGAAGAAAGAATTTCTAATAACATCATTAAACATTTGAATAATATGAAATTTTGCAGAATTTTTGTAGACATTTTTCATTTTTATTCGATTAATTGTTTACTAGATTATTCGGTTTACCTATTATTCGTTTATATATTGCATGAAATATTGCTTGTTTTAACTAATTCTTTTGGAATTCAGGAAATATTAACAATTTTGCGATTAATCGA
Organism: Calliphora vicina; assembly: GCF_958450345.1. NCBI lineage: Eukaryota > Metazoa > Arthropoda > Insecta > Diptera > Calliphoridae > Calliphora > Calliphora vicina. Next base: position 25,645,853 of record NC_088784.1, on the reverse strand, counting down.
ATAACCATTCAAACGGTTTTCCGAATAATCGAAGAAAATTTCACACAAAATCAAGTACTAAAGAATATAGAGTCTAATTCAATTTCTGTATGTGTTCTTAATTTTTATTCGTTTAATTTTTTTCGGTTTTCCGATTATTCGTTTAAAATTGGTATAAAAATCGCATGTCTTAACTGATATTCCTTTAGAATTCAGGAGGATATCTGAAAAGAGTTTTCTTATAGAAAACTTTTTGATCTCTGATCAGAGTTTTCTAGAATTTTCTTATAAAAAAAAAACTTTTAAACATATTTTCTGACTAGAGTTTTCTCATAGAAAACTTTGTTCAGTATCTGACTAGAGTATTCTGTAACATTATTATCAATTCCTCCACTCACTAAATAATAGTAACCTAAACCAAGTTTTTTTTGTTGCCATAATGGTTGCATGTAAGTATAGTTTTACTCTCATAATGGCTCAGGTAAATGTAAACTTCCCGCATTTAAAAATTGTTATCCGAAACGAATACAAAAGTAGTTTTAATAATGCATTTTACCCACACTTACAATCACCAACATACACACTAACTCACACATGTATTTTCATTTGGAAAAACTTTTATTTTAGTGTATGGCTGTAGGTATGTGTGTGTGTGCATGTGAATACCTTTGTCTGTAGGTGTATTTAGTTCATGGAGTCCCATGTGAAAGTATTTGTAAACAGACAATTTATTACATTTTATTTTCAGGATTATGAGACAAAATTGCTGTAAAAATAAATCGAAAAAAATAGTTAAAATGAATAGTGTCAGTAAATATTTCAGTAAATAAAGCTTAAATTGTTAAAAATTACACAATGCTACACAAAAAATATGCAGCGGAACTTATATAGCAATTCGGGTTTATTGGATTTCATAGAGTTTGGAAATACTTATAGATTTTATCGATCATTTCGCTAAGTTCATTTGTTAATAGCAAATGTAGTGTAATTATTGGGCGTATAACTTAAAAAATCGGATTTACAAAGAGAGCGTATCTTTTCAACGCGATTTTTATTTTTAGTAACTTATATGTCATTTGTTATTTATTCTCATTTTTTTTTGCTTCAAAAATGTTGAATTTTGTGCCAACAAAGCGTCATATGCGGGAAGTTTTGCTTTATTTCTTTATTTTGAAAAAAGTAGCATACCGATTGCTCACCAAAGCTCATGGAGAATGTGTTTCATCGGTTTCAACGTGCGAGTGATGGTTTATAAGTAGTGATTTTGACACAGAAGACAATGAGTGGTTTAGAAACGTATTTATACCCTACACCACCATAGTGGGGAGGGAATAATGCGTTTGTGCATATGTTTGTAACGCCCAAAAATATTAGTCTAACACCCACCTTAAAGTATACCGATCGACTTAGAATCACTTTCTGAGTCGATTAAACGATGTCCGTCCGTCCGTCTGGTCGGCTGGCTGGCTGGCTGTCCATGTAAACCTTGTGCGCAGAGTACAGGTCGCAATTTTGAAGATATTTCGATGAAATTTGGTACATATTATTTTTTCGGCTCAAGGACCAAAAAAGGACTATTGAAACTGGCTGAAATCGGTCCATTATTTCACCTAGCCCCCATACAAATGTCCTCCCGAAATTGGACTTTATCGGTCATAAATGTTTAATTTATATATGTATCTCCACAATTTCCGCTCCAAATAAGTTTTATATACACAAAATTCATGTCACCAAAATTTGTTACGATCGGTCCATAATAAGTCATAGCTCCCATATAGACCCGCTTCCGAAAATAATTTTTACGTGCATAAATCGCTTAAAAATGTTGGTATACACACAAAATTCAACATAGTAAACTTTCATATAGACATAAATCACACGACCTAATTTCATGGTGATCGGTCCGTAATTGGTGATAGCCCCCATATAAGGCCCACTTCCGAAAATCACTCAAAAATATAAATTATTGAAATTTTAAAAGAAAAATGTTTTTGCTCTTTTACTTAGTGTCGGGCTTGACCGACCATACTTTCTTACTTGTTTTTTTTTTGGAAATAATTCTTTATATCGGAAACTATTGGAGATATTATTATGAAATTTCACACGGTGAAATTTCACTGGCAACTATTCTCGGAAATAGCCTGGAGCAGGGCTATGGTTGCCAGTTCGTGGTCCCTCTAGTTGTTCATCTCGGTTCTTAAATTTAAAAAAAAAAAAAAATCGACAAAAAGGCACATAATATCCGAATGAGCTGAAATTTAAAATATAAATGGTCCTTAAGAAGATCTACAAAAAATAGTTGTAGGTTATCTCTATTAGTTGAAGAGATATTTAGGTTTATTGATTTATTATACCCTTCACCATGAGTGGCAAGGGTATATATAAGTTTGTCATTCCATTTGTAATATCTACATTTTTCATTTGCGACCCCACAAAGTATATACATATATTCTGGATTGTTATAGATAGCGAAGTCGATATAACCATGTCCATCTGTCCGTCTGTATGTTGAAATCAACTTTCCGTAGCGCCAAAATAACTTACATACATGATTCGTACATCAATATATCGGGAATTTCGGCTCGGTTGCTATTTAAAATCGAAAAAATCGGCCCACAAATGGCTGAGATATAAGGAAAAAACCGGGACAACCTCGATTTTTGGATACTTTTTGATCTATGTATATCTGGATTACTAAGTCATTAATATAGACAAGATGGATATCTAATGATAGATATTTCAAAGTTTCCAACGATGTATATAAGGTTATAGTAAGTTGGACCTGCAATGGGTCAAAATCTGGGAAAAAAATATTTTTTAAACCGAATTTTGTTTTTCATCAAAAACATTTTTTTCCTTTTCCAAAAAAAAATTTTGAATTTAAAAAAAAAATTTAAAAAAAATTTGAAAAAAATTAAAAAAAATATTCGAAAAAACTTTCTTTAAAAGAACAATTTCGAAAAAAAATTAATTTTCCAATTTTCCTTTCCAAAAAAAAAAATTTTTAAAATTTTAAAAAACAAATTGAAAAAAATTGGAAAAAAAACATTAAAAAACTATTTTGAAAAAAAAAATTATTTTGTTTACCTAAAAATATTTACTCAAACCAAAAAAGACCAAGAATTAAGGCATTACTCCGTGAAGATTGTTGTAAAACTCAACAAGAACTTGCAAGATCATTGGTAGCTACTAGGGTATTCGAATTATTCGGTTTTACTCTTGTTCGAATAAAACAAATAATTCGATTAAGAGATTTTAACTTGTTCGAATAATTCGATCACACGTTTAAAATTAATCGAATTATTCGAATAATTTAAATTTTTTTAAAAAAGTAAAGAATGAAGTTTTGATGTCGGTTTTTTAATATTTTATTGTTAAAGAAAAACAAAAAATAACGTTAAAGTTAACAATTCAAGTATTGATAATGTTAAAAAACATTCGAACACAAAGTCCATCCTTAAATTTTCATCAAAAATATTCTGATCAGATTAACTCCCGAACAATCTACAAAACAATTGACTAGCAAACCCTTTAGTTTCCGTTTTGGAGCTATGCTTTAAAAAATTTGAGCTAGTTGGACATGATCCAGAATTCAAGTACAATATAAAAGTATTAAGAACTTTTTTATGTCGTTCATTAATTCGGATTTTAAAATAAGTAACTAATTCTTTAGGAAATAAATTATTCACGTTATCTAAATTATTTATAACAAATTGTATTATACCCTCAAATTCTATCAGGGTTCCGATAATCAAGTTGTCTTAGGGAATTACACAAATCTGTCCAAAGTTTGATATCATTGTCAGTGAACGTGGTTAATTTGAAGTCAGGCAGTGCATGATTGATGCATTTACAAATACGCAAAAAGTTTATTACCATTTTAGACAAAGATGTTCAACGATGGTCAAAATCGTGTATAAGACGAACTCCATGCTTTTCTTGCAACAAAACGTTAGTTTGCAATATTTTGTGTTTATCATTCGATTTATTAAATATTTTGCAACACTTACGTACGCGGTTAATAACATCACTTATATACATATATTTTAACATCATGGCCTTCATCTATTTCAATGTAATCATTATAAATGTCATACTCAATATCACTTTCGACGACCGTTTCAAAATCACATTCTCCATCACATTTAACTCCACTTCAATCTAAGTTAAAATTTTGATTATTAATTGCGATTCTTCTAATATTTCGCCAGCTAAATAACAAATATTTTATTCCGTACCTTTTATTTTCATTGGTTCAAGTCCTAAGTTAAAAATTTTGAAAAATTTGTTTTTAGAATTGTAACTTCTTGCAGTAATATTTATATATTTATAGGAGGAGCTATCGGAACACTCATCTACAGTGATCGAAAGTCCCTTTGTCTTTAGTTATTTGTCAAATTTCAGAAACAATACAATTTTTGTGAGTCATTATTACGTATTTAAATTTGAAATTATGAAAAAGAGTAAGCAATTTAATAAATTTAAATATATATGAACATTTATTCGTTTTATTCGAGTATTCTACATAAAATTGTTCGAATTATTCGTTATTCGAAAATGGCCATTTTTAAATTGTTCGAATAATTATTCGATTAATCGAACGATCATTAGTCGAATGAATACCCTAGTAGCTACTCAATCAGCAATTTCAATACATTTGCAAGCAGCAGGATTCATCCAAAAAAAATTGGAAGTGTAGCTGAGAGACCATGAAAGATAATTTTGTATATTTGAAATGCTGCTTGAACGCTATAAAAGAAAATTATTTTTACACCACATCATTACTTGCGTGATCGTATGTGAAGCCCAGCCAAATAAACATGGCACTAAGGTAATGCTCTGTATTTGGTGGGATCAAAAAGGTCCTTCCTATCATGAGCTGATGAAATCTAGGTAGATCATCATATTGAACCTGTACCAATTGCTGAAAAACGCCCAGAATATACGGCCAGACATGAATGTGAATTATACAATACCTTTTAAAAAGCTATTTAGTGCATGGTCCGTCTGAATGCATAATCTCTCTCTTGGATACGCTTCGCCTTAGAACATTTTATCCGAAATTGTATTGTTTCATTCTTAGTCTCAATAGATGACCAGTTCTTTCAGCCAGAAATATGGAAGAAGATCATAGCTAAAAATGGCCAATACTTTGAATGAATATATCGAGCCCTTAGCGCCAAATTATCGTAAGCGACATTTTCTAAATTTTTTTTTATTGCAAAAATTAAAATTTTATGGACCGACTGATGTTTTAGCGTTCTCAGAATATCAAAATTGTTAATAACTTCAAAATTATAGGGGGTAAGATTTTATCGTAAGTTAATGTTTACCTTTTACAGTAAACGAATTTTATCGTAAGCGACACATAGTGGAATAGAAAAAAAGAAGGAAATAAATCTGTAACTTCTAAACAGTTAGATTGGTTTGAATGAAATTTCACATGCGAAAAGAAGAAGTGCTCTCGAGTTTAAGTTCGGAATGTGGACCTCATGGGTCCACCAGGGACGCGACCAAGGGACCTCAAAGTAGGACACCTCGGGTATGTTACATTTTTAAAACGATCCTATTTCTTTGTGTTCCGATTTCAAAAAAATGACACATATAAAATGTTTTCATCGAGCGCTACAAAAGACCTAATCCTAGCTATCAATTACCTCTTATAGCTTAGGAGATATTCGCATTCGAAAATTAAATTTTCAATATTTTTACCCAACCTACTTCAGTTTTTTGATAACAGCGTATCCAAATATTTTCCCATTTTCTCCAGTTTTCCTTCATTGGACTAACAACATATGTATGTGTCAAGTAGAAAAAGAACTGTTTAAAAATAATGACTAAGTGCAAAGTTATATGCATTTGAATTTAAAAAATTTTAAAAAGCCGATTTTTCGCTAATTTTTTGGGAAAAAAGAACTGTTTTTCTTTTTAAGTTATCACAAAAAATGTCTAAGAGGATGTATAAGGAATTAATACTTTCTGAAAGCTAAGTTTTCATAAAATATTTAAAATGAAAAAAAAATTAACAATTTTTGTTACCGAAGGGACCAGGTCCATTCAAAAAACACCTATCTTTTACACCTATTCTCAAATCGCATATTCGATATCAAAATATAGTAACCGATGTTAGATGGCCCAATATACTTTTAATTATTTTGTAAAGGGTTGCGATAACTCCGACCCTGGTGTGGATATTATAGCCAAAAAAACAAAAAATTCCATTTTTGGGATTTTTCAACACTTTTTTAGGAATTGCGGGATTGCTGATAACAAATTTCAAAATTCGTTTTTATTTTTCCAGTTTGAATAGAAAATTTTACATAACTGTGAAATTTCATTAAAAACTATTCATAAATAAATATTTTATTTCAATTCGAAAAATTTGTATCTATGCAAAAATTCAATAAAAAACATTTTTTGTCATATTTTTCAATAAAGTATTCCATGAATTTTTTAATTGTCAATAATTATAAATATTTTTGAAAAATAGACAAATAGCTTGAACGAAATTATATTATATCGCATCATAACATTTTTAATTCTATGTATAAATTTCCAAATAATCGAAAAAACCTTCTCCTGTAAAATTTGTGTTTTGTCGCTTACGATAATTTGGCGCTAAGGGCTCGATATTTAGTACAAATATTTCAAAATAAAAGCTAAAAAATTGAAAAAATCCCGCATTTTTAAGTCATACACCAAATAATAAATTCTTTTACGATTGGAGTAGCGAAAGATTTCAAAAATATTTAAAACCAAGGATTTGTGAAGGTTTTTTCTGTCTCTAGTAAAATTTGTAAGTTATCAAGAAAAACTATAAATATTTCCGTACTCTATGGACTCCAACAAAACAGAATTGCTACATGAGAACTTCTGCATATTTATTTCTGTCTTTCACTTTTGTATAACTGTGTTATTAATGTGACATTTACATGGAGGTTTATGTGCACATTTCAGATGTTTCATTAAAAATGCTTATTAAAAATTTATGAGTTAATGGTGAAAAAAAAGTGATAAACAATGTTGAGGTGGAAAATAAATGGGAAATAAATAATTTAACATACATTTTAGACGTTTTAGCTAGAAAATTATGCTCTACTTAGTTTCGTTTTCTAATTATTTTTGTATAAAAACATAGTTTAAACAAATATCAGAAAATTACCTCTACAACATGCCAATTTTTTATATATATATAACTAAGGAAAAGTTTAAAGCTTATCACAAAACAAATTACCAACTAAGATTAATTTAAATTTTATTTTTATTGCTAAATTTTAAGTAAACAAATAACAAAAAAAACCTTTTCTTTTATTATGCACAATTAAATACTTATTTCTGTTAAATTCCACCAGGCTGTATAAGTGTTATTAATTCAATTTAATAACACTTATACGTTCGCTAAAGTAATGCTGCCAACAACATTCAAATTAAATGTGTGAAATAAAACTTTTAACAATGCGAACAATAAATACTTGTTCACCCAGTTACCAGTAACCCAGACACAAAAAAAAATTTATGTTTAATGAAAACTTAATTTTACCTTAAGCGAAAAATATTTCAACATTATGGAAATTAAATGAAATTTAATATGAAAATACTTGGCAAAATTACCCTTGCATACGCACAGGCAGACAAATATAAGACAGTGGGAGCGATTGAAGAGACTCTGAACAAAGTTTTCTATAGAAAACTCTTATTAGGGACTTGTCTTCTTTTACTGAACTCATTAGTTTACCAATCAGAATTTGTAGCTTTTGAAAACAACTTCATTTATTCTTTAACTTACCCCACTGTCTCTTACATCTTTACAAACAGCAAGACACACATTTAATTCAGTTCATAATGACAGAATTTGTACAAATAAAAACAAATATTTAGTCAAATTGTTTACAGTAAAGCAGAATTAAAACAAACACACACACACACCCTTTCACAAAAACAATGAGAAATTCCTGATAAACAACAACAACAAAGAAAGAGTAGGAGCAAAAAGTATAGCATACCTTAGGGCTGTTTTTTGGGAGGAGAAAAGTAAATGAAAAGTAAATAAAACAACAAACAAATCAACAAAACTTTGAAAGTGTTGAAAAATCAAAATCAATGTAAATTAATTGTGACAATAAAGGACTCTTAAAAAACACACTTAGATATATTTTCTGTAAAACAGGAATGAGTAGTGTCACACTCAAAGTTTTATATAGAAAACTGTAGTCAAAGTTTTCTATTCATATTCAGGATTTTGGCCAGTTATTTGCAAATGAATATAATATAATTATTTTTTAACAATACATATAAAAACGTCGGTCAAGCCCGACCATATAATACCCTACACTAAGCAAAAGAGCAAAAACATTTTTCTTTTAAAATTTCAATAATTTATATTTTTGAGTGGTTTTCGGAAGTGGGCCTTATATGGGAGCTATGACCAATTATGGACCGATCACCATGAAATTAGGTCATGTGATTTATGTCTATATTAAAGTTAATTATGTTGAATTTTTTGTGTATACCAACATTTTTATGCACGTTAAAGTGATTTTCGGAAGCGGGTCTATATGGAAGCTATGACTAATTATGGACCGATCGTAACAAAATTTGGTGACATGAATTTTGTATATATAAAACTTATTTGGAGCCAAATTTGTGGAGATACATATATAAATTAAACATTTATGACCGATAAAGTCCAATTTCGGAAGGACATTTGTATGGGGGCTAGGTGAAATAATGGACCAATTTCATCCAGTTTCAATAGGCTTCGTCCTTTGGCCAAAAAAATTATATGTACCAAATTTGATCGAAATATCTGCAAAATTGCGACCTGTACTCTGCGCACAAGGTTTACATGGACAGCCAGCCGACCAGCCAGCCAGACGGACGGACGGACATCGTTTAATCGACTCAGAAAGTGATTCTTAGTCGATCGGTATACTTTAAGGTGGGTGTTAGACCAATATTTTTGGGCGTTACACACATCTGCACAAACCCATAATACCCTCCCCACTATGGTGGTGTAGGGTATAATAAAAAACGAATAACCTAGAAAAAAGTTAATCGAATAAAAATTAAGAAAACATACATAAATTGTACAGAATTTCATTGACTTTCTGTGACATTTTTAATGACAGTACAGAATCTTCAACGATTTTTCGGAAAACCGATTGAATGATTATTCGATTAATCGGAAAATATTTAATATTTCTAATATTCTAAAAGAATATAAGTTAAATTAATTACTATTAAATTAATACAAATGAAGAATATATACAGAAATTACGCATAATTCTATATTTTTTATATATTCCTTGATTTAAAGTGAAATTTTTAATGAATGTACAAAATTTTTAAAGATTTTTAGGAAATCCGGTTGAATGGTTAATCTAGCAATCGAAAAAGTTTGATATATATGGAATTCCAAAAGAAATTTTTCTTTCGGTAAACGAATAATTAGAAACCCTGTAACAAATTAATAGAATAAAAACAAAAAAATGTCTACAAAAATTTTTAAAAATTTCTTGTTTTCCATAGATTAAAAAATTTTATTCAAGATGGTATTCATTGACAGAATTTTAAGCAATTATTCGGAAAACCGATTAAATGGTTATTCGATTAATCAGAAAAATGTTAATACTTTTTGAATACCAAAAAAGTAAAAGTCAAATCAAGTATTTTTTTTACAATAAATAAACGAATAATCGTTAAACCGAATAACTTTGTAAAAGATTAATCGAATAAAAATAAAAAAATATATAGAAATTATGTAGAATTTTATATTCCTCCAATTCTCAAAGATTCTATTCGAAATTTATTATTCATTGGCAAAATTTAAGACAGTTATTCGGTTAACCGATTAAATTGTTATTCGATTAATCGCAAAAATTTTCATATTTCTTGTATTCCAAAAATAATAACTCTAAAACAGGTATGTTTTTTTTAATATATAAACGAATAATCGGAAAACCGAATAACCTAGTAAAAAATTAATCGAATACAAATAAAAATCATAAACAATTTTTTTTGAATTTAATATTCATCAAATTCTCAAAAATTTTATTCGAAATTTATTAATCATTGACAGAAATTTTGTCCATTATTCGGTAAACCGATTAAATGGTTATTCGATTAATCTGAAAAATTTTAATATTTCTTGAATTCGAAAAAAAATTAAAGCTGAAACAAGTATGATTTTTACAATATATAAACGAATAATCGGAAAACCGAATAATATAGGTACAATAGAAACAAATTAATCGAATAAAAATAATAAAACTTACATAAAATGTGCAGAATCTTATATTCATCAAATTCACAATGATTTAATTAGAATTATTATTGAATTATTCGGTAAACCGATTAAATAGTTATTCGATTAATAATAAAATTTTTAATATTTCTGGAATTGTAAAAAAATATCATATTAGTTAAAGTAACTATTTTGTTTTTACAAAATATAAACGAATAATCGGGAAACCGAATAACTTAGTAAAAAATTAATCGAATAAAAATAAAAAAACATAAACAAATTTTTAGAATATTGATTAAATTATCAAAGATTTTATTCGAAATTTATTATACATTGGCAGAATTTTAGTCAATTATTCTTCGGTAAACCGATTAAATAGTTATTCGATGAATAGAAACATTTTTAATATTTCCGTAATTCTAAACAAATATCAGAATATTAGCTAAAGTAAGGATCTTGGTTTTATAAAATATACAGGAATAATCGTTAAACCGAATAACCTAGTAAAAAATGACTCGAATAAAAATAGAAAAAAAAATTTCAAAGATTTTATTCGAAATTTAGTATTAATTTTAAAAATTTAAGACAATTATTCGGTAAAACGATTAAATGGTTATTCGATTAATCGTAAAATTTTAAATATTTCTGGAATTTTAAAAGAATATTATTTAATGTAACAATTTTTTTTAAAAAATTATAAACGAATAAACGTTAATCCGAATACCTTTGTAAAAAATTAATCGAATAAAAATTACAAATTCATAAAAAAGTTATGTAGAATTCCATATTAGATTTTTTTTATTCATAGACAGAATTTTAAAAATTATTCGGAAATCCGATGGAATGTTTATTCGATTAATCGGAAAAATTTTAATATTTCTGAAAATCCTTAAGAATATTAATTAAAACAAGGAATTGTTTTAAAATATATAAACGAATCAAATAAAACCGAATAAAAAAGTAAAAAACAATCGAATAAAAATTTAGAATATAATCAGAAATTGCTCAGGATTTTATATTATCCAATTTCTTAAAGATGTAATTCGTAGTTCTTTATTCAATTACAAAATTTTATTCAATTATTCGGATACCCGATTGAATGTATTCGATTAATCGGAAAATTTTCAATATTTCTGGAATTCTAAAAAATGTAAAAACTAAAGATGTTGTCTTTACAAAATATTAACGAATAATCGTTAATCCGAATAACTGAGTAAAAACAATAATCGAATAAAAAGTAAAAATGTATACAAAAATTATTCAAAATTCCATATCCTTCAAATTATGAATGATTTTATTATAAATTTTTATTCATAGACAAAATTTTAGAAAATTATTCGGGAAACCGATTGAATGTTTAATCGATTAATCGGAAAAATTTTGATATATCTGAAAATCCTTAAGAATATTAGTTAAAACAAGGAATTGTTTTAAAATATATAATCGAATCAAGGAAAACCGGATAAAAAAGTAAAAAACAATCGAATAATAATTGAGAATATACTCAGAAATTGCTCAGGATTTTATATTATCCAATTTCTTAAAGATGTAATTCGTAGTTTTTTATTCAATGACTAAATTTTAGTCAATTATTCGGAAACCCGATTGAATGTTTATTCGATTAATCGAAAAATTTTCAATATTTCTGGAATTCTGAAAAATATCAGAATATTATTTAAATGAAAGATGTTGTCTTTACAAAATATTAACGAATAATCGTTAAACCGAATAACTGAATAAAAAAATAATCGAATAAAAAGTAAAAATCTATACAAAAATTATTCAAAATCCATATCCTTCAAATTATGAATGATTTAATATTTTAGAAAATTATTCGGAAAACCGATTAAATGGTTATTCGATTAATCGCAAAAATTTTAATATTTCTAAAAATCCCGAAGAATATTAATTAAAACAAATAATTGTTTTAAAATATATAAACGAATATTCGGAAACCGAATAATTAAATAAAAAATAATCGAATAAAAATTGAGAATACATTCGAAAATTGTGCAGAATATATCCCTCAAATTCTTAAAGATTTAATTCGAAATTATTTATTCATTAACAAAATTTTAATCAATTATTCGGAAAACCATTTTAATGTTTATTCGATTAATCGCAAAATTTTTAATATTTCTTGAATTCCAAAAGAATAATGAGCTCTAGATACACATTGCCAAAAAAAAAACATTACTTATAGCAGCCATCAGTAATTATACAAATGAAATTTTGTATTAATATTTACTTAACTATTTGTTATTTTTTTCTCTACAAAATCCTTGTATAATTGTTTATTTATTTAAGGAAATAAATTATATTTGTTTTAGTTTTGGCTGCTGCTGCAAAATAAAATATTTGTTCAAATTGTTTGCATTTACTTTGTGTATAATTTTGTAGCATTTTTTTTATAACAATTGCTCGAGAACAAAGTTATTTGTAAAATTTAGTTTTAAGGCTCCTTAAAACTTTATTTAATCTCCATTTACTTATAAAGTCATTTATCTTACATTTTGTAAGAACAACAAACACCAGCAGTAGCAGCAGCAGCAGAAGTAATAGTAGCAACACCAGGAATCACATGAAAAGGGACGAAAAGGAATACAAATTGAAGAGTAGTGGTGGAACTAACTGGCAAAACGAAGTGAAAGAAGAAAATAAAAATATTTAAGTAATCTCTAACGAATTTATGATGCTGCATATTTTTTTATAGTAAATCTAAGACACTCGAAGAAGAATGTTAGTAAATACCAATATCAGTAAAATAACTAGAAGAAAATGTATTACAAAGTACTTTTAATGACCTTTAACCTCAAATTTCTAGCCTGAAATGTTTAAGCATTTAAAGAATATGAAAAAATGTACTATAAATTCCTTTTAATAAACTTTAACCTCAAATTTCTAAACTGAATTTTTTTGAACATTTAAAGAATATGAAATTCTTCACAATTGTTTATATTTAATCGATTAATTTTTATCTCCGAATAATCGTTTGTATTTTGTAAAGAATTTCTAATTTTAACTAGTATTCATTTGCAAATCGCAAAATATTGAAAAATTTTCGATTAATCGAATAACCATTGAATCGGTTTTCCGAATAATCGTTGAAAATTTTATAAATTCATCAATATTTCACATAAAATCAATTAATTTATAAATAATATGGAATTCTACCAAAGTAAATTTAATTCGATTAATTTTTGCCGATTATTTGTTCAAATTTATTCTGCACCATTTTTGCAGGTATTTTTTATTTTTATGTATTTAATATCATTATTCGATTATTCTTTTAGATATTGTAAGAAAAATTCTTTACTCTAACTAATATTTTTTGAGAATTCCAGAAATATCAAATCTTTTTCGATTAATCTATTAAACATTCGGATTCGGTTTTCCGAATAATTGTCAAAATCCTTTCAATGAATAAGAAATTTCTAATGAAATCTTGGAGCATTTGATGAATATGAAATTCATCAAACCGTTCTTGTAAGTATTTTTTATTTTTATTCGATTAATTTTTTAGTAGGCTATTCGATATTCCGATTATTCGTTTTTAATTTGTAAGAAAAATTTACTTTTTTAAGTAATATTCTCTTGGAATTCAAGAAATGTTCAATATTCTCCTAATGAATAAATAATTACAAATGAAATCTTTAAGAATTTGAGGAATATAAAATTTTGATCATGTTCTGAATATATTAACTATTTTTATTCGATTATTTATTCATTTAAATAATTCCTTATTTTAACTAAGATTTTTCAGGATTTACAGAAAAATTAAAATTTTACGATTAATCGAATAACCATTCAATCGGTTTTCCGAATAATTTTTTTTAAATTCTGTCTATGAATAAAAATGGATCATTCATAATTTGAAGTATATGGAATTTTTTTTTTATTCGATTAATTTTTTTTATTCGGTTTAACAATTATTCGTTTTTATTTTGTAGAAAAAAATCTTACTTTAACTAATATTCTGATATTTTTTGGGAATTCCAGAAATATTGAAAATTTTTCCGATTAATCGAATAACCATTCAATCGGTTTTCCGAATAATTTTCTAAAATTCTGTCTATGAATAAAAATGGATATTAAAATCATTCATAATTTGAAATATATGGAATTTTAAATAATTTTTGCATAGATTTTTAGTTTTTATTCGATTAATTTTATACTAAGTTATTCGATTTAACGATTATTCGTTTTTATTTTGTAGGAAAAAATCTTACTTTAACTAAAATTCTTTCAAAATTCTTGAAATATTAAAAATTTCCCGATTAATCGATTAACCATTTAATAGGTTTACCGAATAATTAACTAAAATTCTTCCAATAAATAATAAATTTCGAATAAAATCTTTGCAAATTTGATTAATACAAAATTTTGCACAATTTTTGGTATGTTTTATTACTTTTATTAGATTAATTTTTTACTAATTTATTCGGTTATCCGATTACTCGTTTATATGATGAAAGTAAAATTCATTATTTATATTATTCTTTAGAAATTCCAGAAATATTAAAATATATTGATTAATCAAATAACCAGTCAATCCGGTTTTGCGAATAATTATACAAAATTCTGAACATGAAAAAAAAATTATAATAAAATCTTTGATGATTTATAGAATATAAAATTCTGCGCAATTTTTATACGAATTTTTATTTTTATTCGATAAATTTTTTATTCGAAATCGAATAACCATTCAGTCGGAATTTTGAACAATTTTTGTATAGATTTTTAATTTTTATCCGATTATTTTTTAACTAAGTTATTCGTTTATTTTTTATAGAAAAATACTCTTTACTTTAACTAAAATTCTTTCAGAATTCCTGAAATATTAAAAATTTACCGATTAATCGATTAACCATTTAATAGGTTTACCGAATAATTAACTAAAATCCTTGCAATAAATAATAAATTTCGAATAAACAATATTCTGCACAATTTTTGTTATGTTTTATAATTTTTATTCGATTAATTTTTTACTAATTTATTCGGTTATCCGATTATTCGTTTATATAATTTAAGTGAAATTCATTATTTATAATATTCTTTAGAAATTCCAGAAATATTAAAATATATTGATTAATCGAATAACGAGTCAATCCGGGTTTGCGAATAATTATACAAAATTCTGAACATGAAAAAAAATATTATAACAAAATCTTTGATTAATTATAGAATATAAAATTCTGCGCAATTTTTATACGAATTTTTATTTTTATTCGATAAATTTTTTATTCGAATATTCGGTTTTCCGATTATTCGTTAGAATTTTGTAAAAAAAAGTATCATAATTTAACAAGTATTCTTTTGGAATTTCAGAAATATTAAAGAATTTCCGATTAATCGAATAACTATTCAATCGGTTTTTATTCGAATATTCGGTTTTCCGATTATTCGTTAGAATTTTGTAAAAAAAAAAGTATCATAATCTAACAAATATCCTTTTGGAATTATTAAAAAATATTAAAAATTGTCCGATTAATCGAATAATCATTCAATCGGTTTTCCGAAAAATTGACAGAAATTCTGACACTGAATAAAAAAACTTCGAATAAAATCTTTGAGGATCTCTGAAAAATAAGAAATTCTATAAAGTCTTTGTTTTATTTTAATTTTCCGATTAATCGAATATCAATTCAATCGGTTTTCCGAATGATTGACCGAAATTATGTAAATGAATAGAAAATTTCGAATAAAATCCTTGAGGATTTGAAGAATAAGAAATTCTGTAAAATGTTTGTTTTATTTTTTGATTAATCGAATAACCATTCAATCGGTTTTCCGAATAATTGACGGAAATTCTGTCAATAAATATAAATTTTTCGAATAAAATTCTTGAGGATTTGAAGAATAAGAAATTCTGTAAAATTATTTGATGCTGCTAACATTTTGTCTCGGCTGACGTTAACAAAGTGTTTAAATATTTGCAAATAAGTTTTGTTTTAGGTTAACTAGTGGATACAAAAGCAATCCCTGGCAAATGTTTAGCAGCTTCAACAAGGGCTTACCAATACATTTTATATATATTTCACCTTGAACGTGGGTAAATATAAGTTTTTCATTCCGTTTGTCATATTCTTCTAAAGCCTCTTGATGTTTATAAAACAATTTTATGATGTGTGTGTAAAACACTGTCACGTTCAAAATACTCAATGAAAACTAATGAGTTTAACATGGACTATTTATAAAGGTTCTAAGCATTTTACTATTAAAAATCACCAAAATCGTTTTAGTGGCAAGAAAGTTATAGAACAAAATGTAAGACAATCTAAAAACAATTTGATTTCATTTAATGAAACCCACTATTCATTGGCTGGAAGGCTTTGTTGTATTGAGAAAAATCTACAACAACATGCCTTTGTATGTGTAAAAAGAGCAGCAATGTTGAAACGAGTATAATTTCTTATTTAGGAGAAGGGTAAATAAGATTCGTCATATCCAAATACAGAATTTCTCTATCATTTTATTCCCCGTGACCAACATTTTAATGTTAAACTGTAAGAAAATGATAAAATGCTATAGTTTTTAGGCAAAATTAAAACCAAACAAAACTTTCTTAACGAGGATTTTTGCGAAAGCCTCCTAGAAAACACAACAGCCAAACAATTCCCAATAGAAAAAACCAAAATATTTTGAGGGAAATTAACTTAAGTTTCTTTTGTTTTTTTATCTAAAAGAAATGTATAGCTAGTAATTTTGTTAATTTAATGCGGTTTATTATAATTTCTTTGTTCGTTTGTTTTGTTGATTTATATTTTTCGTATTTGTTGAACAGTTTTCTTAATTTATTTTCCATTTTTATTTTGCAAAGTTGATGGAGGCAGGAATGTAGAGCAGCACAAAGACAAAGTTGTAAAATAAATCTTTATTTTTTAGGCATTTTAAGATGTTTGTAAGCACGAGTATGAACATTTGTATAAATCTCTTTGCTTAAATATCTGTTTTTCTCTGTGTCCGTCCATCCTACAGTCCGTCTGTCCTAGTGTCTGTGTTAGTGTTTATAGTTTAGTTTGGATAAATAGTGTTTCTACTCTAAGGGATTTATGGTTTCAACAGAAATAAAAATAAACAAAACTAACTTTAAATTGATAACTTTTCGTTTATGCCTGGATTTATTAGGCCTTAAACGGTTTAAGGGGCTAAGATGTCTTAAAAGAGGGATATAGTAGGAGATGCGAAAGCTGGAACGAGCAGTTAACAACATTTACATCGGACCTTTACAAATACTGGCTCTGCAGTTCAGATAACATGATTTTCCTTTCAAGGGTTAATTTTCCTCCCCCTTTGAACTAACAGCAAAAGCTCGTATATCTTATTTGTTGTTCATAGTTTTTTTATCTTTTTCCCAGAAATTTTGTTTCACTACTTCTTTTACTAGTTAGTCCTTCATTCATTCATTTATTTTCAATTTCTTTATCGTTTATTTATTTTGACTTGAAAAATATGTACTATTTCTTGCATTTCCATTTATACAAATAGAAAAAAAAAAACTTGTATTTTTCTATGTATTTGATAACAATTGTCGCTATGAATTATTCAAAACATTTTGTTGTGAAATTTATATTTTTTTTCTTTTTGGAGGAGATTTTCTTTTGGTTCCTTTGCATTTTTTCTCGATGTTTTCGTACTTGTATCATGACAGCAAACATGGTAAATTTGCTGTTGGAAAAGAAGAGAGATGACAGAGAAATAACACGGAAAAGTTGGCCAGAATACAAAAATAAATTGTATATAACTATTGGAAGATATACTATATAGAAGAATTGCTAAAGTTGCTTGAGAAGAATTCAATGTGAGAGTAGGGTAGAAAGGGGAACATAAGCCACTCAAAAAACAAAGACCTTTATATATTTCCCAAGAATGACCTTCTTCGTTACAGTCGAGAGACGGTAATCGATTTCTCCGCATATTATAGTAAAATCCTCAAAACCCAGCTGATTACACAATAACTGTCAAAACTGTTGATCAATCGAAAC
Organism: Calliphora vicina; assembly: GCF_958450345.1. NCBI lineage: Eukaryota > Metazoa > Arthropoda > Insecta > Diptera > Calliphoridae > Calliphora > Calliphora vicina. Next base: position 25,627,646 of record NC_088784.1, on the reverse strand, counting down.
AGAAGCACGTGGAAGAAAATCTGAAAGGCAATATCTCAAATGTCCCATTCTTGACATTAATGTTCCTAATAATGTTATTCATGTAGGCGTTGAAAAACGGATTAAATACCAAGAGTGGTAATCTGTTCCTTATATAGTAAGAAAAAATGGTAAAACAAGTATGAAAGTATAGTCGGTCAAGTCTGAACCCTACACTGAGTATATGAGCAAATAATTGTTCCTTTATGATTTCAACAATTTTTGTTCGTGAGTAAGTTTCGGAAGTGCACCTTGTATCGGAGGTATGAGCAATTATAGACCGATCGCCAAGAAATTAGGTCGCGTCATGGAATCCAAAATTTTGATGAGACTTTTGCTCGTTGAAGTGATTTTCGGAACTGAACTTTATATGGAAGCAATGATCGTCATCAAATAAATGGATTGGATTTCTTTAATCAATTATGGATTGCTCCGAAAGAAATGTTTAAATGAGATTCATTTTTATATAAAACATAAGTATTTGTGGAGGAATTTGTTTCCCGGGACAAATTTCCCGGCAATTTAGCCAATTTTTCATAACCCGATTCCCGGGATTTTTAGTCGGGAATCCCGGGAAGTAAGAACTGACGAAACAAAAAAAAAATGAAAGTTTTTTTTACATGAATGAAAATGTAAAAAGTCACACGGACATCGATAGATCGACTTCGCTTATTATTTTATAACAGTTTTCTTTACGAAAATCTCAAAAAAAATATTGAAAAAAGTCATAATTTTAATCATTTATTTTCCTGAATAAGAACTGCTGCCGCTTATCCAAGAAATATGTGATGGTAACAATTACATATTTATAATGAGGGTGTTTTGCATACATTGTAATATTTTTTTCTCAAATTGAATTAATACGTAGCTCTAATATATGTATAATTATTATAACACTAAGTTTATATATGAAATTTGGCTATAATATTCCTAATTTACAGTGTCATCATATGTTCCGGGAATATCCGGGTACCCGGGAATGTAGAAAAAAAATGACCGATTCCCGGGAATCAAAAAATGGTGGGGAAATTAAAAACTATAATACCTATATAAATCAGACATTTATGTATGTCAAAACAGTCCTATTTCGGGAAGAAATTTGTATGAAGAAATTCAATAGGCTTCCTCAGGAAATATTAAAAATTAGCGCAAATAAAAGTATGTGCCAAATTTTTTCTTCAAAATTGCGACCTGTACTTTGCGCACAAGATTTATATGGACTCAGAAAGCGATTATCGGAAAATAATTCTTAGTCGGTCGGTACACTAAAGACGATTTTAATATAATCATCAACCATTTTTGGAAAAACGATATCAAATAATGGCTAATAAGAAGAAATTCTTACAATATCCTGTTTTTACATATCTATTCAGTTTTCTAATCCAAACTAATAAGAGAACAAACATGATTCATCGATGTAGTGAGAAGCGAAGAAACGGTTAGGCGACAATCGCCCCTTTACCCATCCTCTTCTTATGGTATTGTAAACGAAGCTAAGAAAATAGCCAACATTTTGGCAAACATTTTCTCATCAAATTCATCTCTTTCCGAGTGCAATCAATCGGTGACTGTGATACCAACTGTATCTTGTGCTATGCCGAACATATTCTACAGAACACGGACAGTTAAGAAAGTTCTATCCAACGTGAACAAATCCCCTGGTCTGGATTGCATTCCAGCACTGGCCCCTGTACTAAGGAACCTTTTCTACCTTTCATATCAATCTGGGATTTTCCCTAATTGTTGGAAGGTTGCCAATGTCCAGCCAATCCACAAAAAAGTCGATCCCACCAATCCGGATCACCTTATCAATTATTTGGAATTGAATAGACTTCTGAATGACAGACAATATGGCTTCCGCAGTAGTCGTTCAACTGGGAACCTAATGGTGTTTCATTCAGAACAGTAGGATCAATCAATACACCGCATGGGAGAGAGTAAGGTAGCATGATGAAAATTTATCTCGTTCGGTGTCGGGGTAGAATTTTCTACTTTTATTTCTAGTTTCCTTCGTGGACTTACTATAAGGGTAGTAATAGATGGAGTTTGCTCAAAAAAAAATAACTTCATATTAAGGAATTCGCAGGGCCCTATTCTTTTTCGTTCCCTTTTTTAAATGATCATTTCAAATCCAATTTATTCTTTCGCGGATGACAGTTATATCTGTCACTCATATTCATTTGACCAACCCTTTCTGAGATTAAAACTTTCAAGAATTTATATGGATAACTCGATAAATCGTGACCTTACAACAATCTCCAGATGGGGTGAATTGAACCGAGTTAATTTCAATGCACTCAACACACAAACGTCTTGAGATTTCACCACAATCAATTCTTTGCATGGGTAACAAAACAGTTCAAGTTTCAGAAAACCATGTGATTCTAGGTACGATAATACAGTATGACGTCCGTTGAAATCATAATATATTCAATGCTGCGATGGAAACTTTTAGGTGCTTGGCTTTCTTCAGACCTTCTTCGTATATACACTAGCATAATTCGTCCAAAAATGGAATATAATTCCCACATGAAGCTGCACGGTCAAGTCTTACGATGTTTCATTCTGATCACACGACTTGAATATCAACCGCACGACACATTATAGGGAAAATTATTTTTTTGGTCGAACCATATACATGTAAATTCCCGTCGTTCGTACAAAGAGCATAGGGCCTCAATATAATGTTTGAACATCTCTCTATTTTGTGATAACGCCTTCACTTCTCCCCAACTCTTGCCACTGCTATTTACTTCGGCCTCAGTCTACCTTCTCCATGTATGAGCAGCACTTCCCCTTCTTCTGTTTCCTTGCGGGTTCCAGTTTATGGCAGTTCTAGTGATGTCGTTAGGCTGCCTTCTAAGGGTGTGGCAGATCAAACGCCATTTTCGTCTCCTTATCACAATCGATAGGATTTGTTGGCCTGTTTTTTCCCAAAGCGTGTGATTAGATATGGTTCTCGGCCAGAATACACGTAGAATCTTGCGAAGGCAGCGGTTCACGAATACTTGCATTTTCCGCAAATCACGTGTGGCAGCGTTCCAAGTTTCGCAGCCGTACAAAAGAGTAGATTTTACATTTGCTTTGAAGATTACCATTTTCGTACGCAATGATAAAGTCGGTGATCTCCAAATACATTTTAGGCGACCAAATGTTTGACGTGCCTTCTGCAAGCCATTATCGATGTCCTCACCCAGCAGAATTGGCTGACATCTTCTATTTCGCTTACACCTATTGCAAATAAATCCCGGAAGGCTGCATTTATACGTAAAGTTTTTGTCTTCATGACATTTATATTCAAACCTGCTGATTCCGCTGCCAGCGTTGCGCTTCGTATGTACGCCACGAGATCTGAGTAGCTGTGAGCCAGTAGACAAATATCGTCTGCATAATCAAGATCTTTTAGGTGACCCAAAAGGCTCTTCCAAGGATCGTGTCCAGAACTATATTAAATTAAACTCTTACAGTTTCACTCAGCAATTTGCCATGTTTTATCCTATAAGAGGCATTACGGTATAAGCTTTTCATAAGGCGTATAAGTTTGAGAGGTATTCTTCTGCATGCCAATGAACTCCAAATCACATCGTGGTTTAGTTTATCGAAGGCCTTCTCGAAGTCTATGAAGCATAGATACAATGGTGAGCGCCACTCTACAGATTGTTCCACAATAACACGTAGGCTTTTTATGTGGTCGATGGTGGACTTATGGGATCTGAATACAGCTTATTCCTGCCTTAGAGTTGGTGTTAGAATGTCGGAAATCCTTTTGCAATTATATGGGCTATCACCTTATTAATCACGCATAGTAGAGTTATGCCGCGCCAATTATCAGCACCAGCTTAGGCAATATGATGTCGAGTTAGTATCGGTCCGAAGGAATCCGTGGACGAAACTGGTTGCGATATCGAACATAACACTTGTAGAATAACAAAAATTATCTGGCCCTCTCTATTGGCTCTATGTTGAAACTCAATCAGACTTCGTATATGTAAACCTATTGGGTTATTTTATTGGCCATATTTCAGAACGTGTGAGTTGCCTACGTAGCAATTACTATAACATTTCTCAGTACGAAGAAGAGAAGGAATGAGATACTATCTCTTCTAAGTGACTGTACAAGAGCGAAGACTTAAACATCTTAGTATTATCATCTTTTATGATCTGTACTGTCATATAGCTCTCTTATTTTCTGGTAAATAGTGTTGCTGCTACTTCACTAAAAAACAATGAATAATAATTTGTCTAGTTTTTCTAAAGCCAAAAAACATAAAATCTTACAAATTGCTAATTGAGCTTACCAGTACCTAAATACAAATTCAAATTTTCATAATTCTTTCATTCTTCGTCATAAAGAAAATTAGTCAGTCTTTCCACTCATAAAACACAATAACGAATTTTACCATTTTCTTTCTTTCGAAGAAAAAAAAAACGGAAAGAAAACCAACAAGTCTTTGTTCTCTCTATCTATGAATATTTCTTTTCTTCTTTGTTTCCGATTTTTTTCTCTTTTTGGGAAACAAAATCCAGCATCATTATCTTCATAGTAGTCGCTTAGAAATCTTTGAAAGTATTTTAAATACTTCATAAAATTTCATGCATCACACAATGATGATGATGTTGTAGCAGAAATAGATAGACAATGATGATGAGGATACAACAATTACACTGATGATGTTTATAACAACACAGCTCAATATGGATTACAACATAGATAGTGCTAACTTTTTTGTCTGGTTTCTTTTTCTTTTGCATCTTTTTGGAAATTTTCTTTTTTAAGTGAATAGAAAACTTTATTGCGCAATTAGTATCTAGTTGTTTGTGGCAAAAAGTGGAGAAATTGTAATATTTTGTATGGAAGGACAGTAATGAATGTAACAATAGATTGTTGAGTGAGTTTCAGTAAGATTTAGCCTAAAGTATTGTGACTGTAAGAATTTCTGAAATTACCTAAAACAGTTAACTAAAGTGTAGTCTTAAAATGACCAGTCTCTGTCTATGATTTCACCTAGCCCCCATACAAATGTCCCCCCGGAATACTGTGACTGAATGCAATACTGCTCCTGTTAACAGGCAGCTGTCAGTTGACTACTGTCAACATTTTAACAAGCTGCGATATTTAGTTTGTGTTTGACAGCCATTGATAGCAAACTACCGCGTGGATGAAAAAAGTGAATCAATAACAATTAAGAGAGCTATATTCGGCTGTGCCGAATCTTATATACCCTTCACCAACTTATGCTTCGAATTAAAAATTTTAAATATTTTTAGATAAAGTATTTTTTTTTTGTTCCAAAGTTGTTTTTTTAATTTTTTGGGAAAAAAATTTTTCGAATTGTCTTTTTTAATTTTAAAAAAATTTTTGTTTTAAATTTAAAATTTTTTTTTTTAATATTTAGCGAAAAAAAACTTTTGGTTGGAAAAAAAAAATCTGGTTAAAAAATATTTTTTCCGATTTTGACCCTTTGTAGATCAAACTTTCTATGGTCTAATATACATCGTTGCAAAAGTCTTTGAAATATCTATCATTAGATATCCATATTGTCTATATTAATGACTTAGTAATCCAAATATAGGTCAAGAATAGGTCAAAAATCTAGGTTGTCCTGGTTTTATCCTTATATCTCACAAATGGCTGTGACCGATTTTCGCAATTTTAAATAGCAACCGAGACGGAAGAATTCCGGAGATATTTATGTATTAATCGTGTATGTAAGTTATTTGGGGGCTTGGGAAAGTTGATTTCAACAGACAGACAGACAGACAGACAGACAGACGGACATGGCTTAATCGACTCCGATATCTATAAGGACCCAGAATATATATACTTTATAGGGTCGGAAAATTATATTGTGGAAATTACAAACGGAATGATAAACTTCTATATACCCTTCTCACGAAGGTGAAGGGTATAAAAATGGGTTCATTATTTCCTAGACACAGGGACATTGAAAGTAATAATAGAGCTCACGCACTTGCGAAAACAGCTACCAACATAAATTCGAACGAATTCAGTTTTGATATTTTGCATTTTACTCATGAGGAAAATGAACTGATCTCGCACAAACTACTTTTATATGCTAATAACAGATAGGAAAAAGAACCCACTTGGCAGAAAATTATGGTCTATTATGGATTTGCAGAGAACTCGATTACCGATAAATCTGCCCAGAAATCATCTCAGAAACCTCAGCGGTCATCACTGTAACTGTGCTACATTTGGGATCCTGTGACAAAACCTGTCTTTCACGGATCCAGGACAACCAATTGGGGGGGGGGGTTTGTAAATTAAAATTTGTTCTACATTTTTCTTTTTATTCCTTTTTTATATGAAAACTTTTCGGGTTTAGGGGGGGAAATTTCCTATTTCACCCCCTCTGGATCCGCGCCTGTTCAAGATGCAATCTGGGAAAAATTCATTCCTTCATTAAGTCAACAGGCTGGCAGAAGATTGATGATGGCCAATAACCATAGAACAACAGTGCGAGGGACGAAAAGTATCTCAATGGGTCCTGCACTTGGACCCAAGAGAGCTATGCTTCAAGCGGCTGCCAATTGAACCTAAGTGGGAGAGGTAGTAGTTTTTGTTGACGTTTGACTTGAATTGTTAAATATTATATTCCACTGGGAATATGTTGGTAGGTAGTACATTTCACATACGTATGGTTCGACCAAAAAAAGAATTTTCCATATAATGTAGCGTGCTATCGATACTCAAATTTATAGCAAATGGGTGCGATCTGCGTTATGAGATTATTTACATATGTCTGCTCTAGACTTGATCTTGCAGCTTCCGCCCATATGTTGGAATTATATTCCATTTTCGGACGATTGAAGCTAGTGTATATACGAAGAAGGTCGGAAGGGTAGAAATATGTCCTACGCGATCTCAAAAAACCCAAGCATCTAAAAGTTTCCTTCGCAACATCGAATATATGACGATTCCAACCGACGTCACACTGTATTCTCGAACCTAGAAGCAAAAGTTTATCTGAATCTCCAACAGTTGCGTTACCCATATGAAGAATTGATTATGGTGAAATTTCAAGACGTTTGTCTATAAATAGGCAGCACAGAGTTTGGTGTGCATTAAAATTAACTCGGTTCAATTCACCCCATCTGGAGATTGTTATAAGGTCACGATTTATCGAGTCATCCATATTCATTCTTGAGAATTTAATCTCAGTGAGAGTTGGTCTATTCAAATTACAAACAAATAGAAGGGGAAATAACAGAGCCCTGGGGGACCCCAGAGCTCAATGTGAAGTTCGTTTGTGTGTCAATAGGCAGCACTGAGTTTTGAGTACGTTGAAATTAACTCGGTTCAATTTATCCCACCTGGAAATTGTTATAAGGTCACGATTTATAGAGTCATCCATATTCATTCTTAAGAGTTTAATCTCAGAAAGAGTTGGTCTATTCAAATTAAAAAATGGATGGAGAAATAACAGAGCCCTGGGGGACTCCAGAGCTCAATATGAAGTTCTCGGAGCAAATTCCATCTATTACTAACCTTATAGTACGTTCACGAAGGAAACTAGAAGTTAAACGAGGAAATTTAACCCCGACACCGAACGAGATCAATTTCGAAACTAGTCCATCATGCTACAGCCGGTCAAATGCTTTCGAAATGTCGAGTGCGACTAGCTTACTCTCTCCCATGCGGCGTATTGATTGACTCCACTCTTCTGAATGAAAAGCCATTAGGTCCCCAATTGCCTACGCCTACTTCGGAAATCGTTCGATTCTAAATAATTAACAAGGTGATAGTTTAACATGCTCTCCATAACCTTCGAGATAGCCGAACAAATTGCGACTAGGTCCCCACGGACCTACTACTACGGATGCCATATTGTCTGTCATTCACAAGTCTACTCGATTCTGTAATCAATTTGGCCATTTTTGGCTTACAGATTATCAATAAATAAATTGAATTGAAATATTTATGTAAAAATAATTGACAAGGTAATAGTTAAACATGGTCTCCATAACCTTCGAGAGCGTCGAACAAATTGCGATTGGGCGATAATTATTATTGGCTGGACGTTGTCAACCTTCCAACAATTGAGGAAAATCCCAGATTGGTATGAAAGGTAGAAAAGGTTCCTGAGTGGGCGGGCCAGCGAAGATAAACATTTTTTTAAATCAAATGCTGGAATACAATCTGGACAACGAATCTGGATCATGTTAAGTTCGGATAGAACTTTCTTAACTGCCCGAATTCTGAAGAATATTTTAGGCATAATACAAGATACAGTGGGTATCACAGGCACCGATTGATTGCAGTCGGGAAGAAATTAATTTGTTGAGAATATTTATGCCAAAAGGTTTTCGTTTTCCTCAGCTACGTTTACAATACAATCACCCATAAAGCTACGTTTCCGCATACACCGTAATCGGCACCGAAAACGAAATTCCATACATTTGCACCGAAAAAAAATTCGTTTCAGAAATCGGCAACGAAATTGGGAACGAAACGGCAGCGATCAGTAACGAAATACCTGTCATTTGGGGCCGGAACGAAAACAACTTCAAGTAGGTTGTTTTCGGTGCTGTAGGAACGAAATTATTTTAATTATTTTTTTTATTTCGAATTTAAAGAAAATCAAAATGAATAAAAAAAATTAATTTTCTTTATTGGAAGAGAAAAACATAATAGATTTTGTCAAAAATAATGAAATTCTATTTAATGTGCGACATCCAATTAAAAAAATAATTTCGTTTATGTTTTATGCCGCAATGGACCCAATTGAAACGAAAACAATTCAGAAACGAGACGGTGACGAACACCAATATTTTTCAGTTTTCGTTATCGGCGCCGATTTCGGTGTATGCGGAAACCCAGCTTTAGAAGGGGAGTAATTGAAGAACCGGTGTTGTTTCGAAACCTCTTGACAAAGGACCAGAAACTTTTGCTTTTTTTGGGGCATCAAGCCTATCGCGATCGAGTATGTTAGCCCGATTACGGAGTTGATCTGTAGGGGGATTTTTGTTTCTGCACCAATTTCCAAATGCCATATTTCTAGCTCTATCTGCCTCACGACAAGTTCTATTAAACCAACATTTCTCGATTTGCTGGAAATTATCCTTCTTGGTGTGAGGATCTTCATCCCCAAGAGAACCGTGTTCACTATCATTTCGGCAGCTGCGTCAATGTTATTGTCGATGAAACATAGTTTCCAAATTAAGTTATCAAATAGACTTTTGAGCTCATTCCAGTGTGTCTTACCGTAATGAAAGACCAAACGTTCATGTAAAACGTTTGGGGAATCCGTGAGGGCAGAATACGAAAATGAGGTGCTATGGTCAGAATTTCAGGGTGAGAGATCAAAAATACCAGTAGTTTAGAAGATTCAGATATATTAGCACATATTTTGGATTGACTCAAAGTAAGAGCCATTTAGACAAACATCATTAAATCATCTCCTCTGCCTTTAAGTTCGAAAAAATTCCTTTACAAGTTATGAATTCATTTAAAATAGTCTAAAAAGTTCACAGACCTCTAACCACCAGGCTCATGTAAACACTAAGTATTTTTTCCATTTTTCAATATTTTAATGTTCCTTTAGACCAACTTTTTTTTTCTTTTTGTTTGCAAATATACAAAATGCTTCTGTTACAATTGAGGCGCTTTTCACAAAACAACATTTATCTTGTTACTTGCCACATTTAATGTAAAACAGAAAGAAACACACAAAAATATGCAACATGAAACATGCTCATAAAAATTCTGTTTCTATCCCCCCCAAAAAAAATAAAAAGTTGAAAAAGGAAATAAAACCCCATGAGTGGAGAATTTATCTCTACTCCATATTAATGATACCCCGGCTCTAGCTACAAGTACCAGGATGTAGGAGCTGCAAACAGAAAGAAAAAAATCCGCAAAAAACGGGAACAACTACTCATGCAAATGCCGCCTGCTATGAAAAGTGGTAATCTAGTTGAACATTAAAATATGGCGCAATTTAAATGTTGAATGAACACCACCACAGCAAAAAGAAAACCCAGAAAAAAAAACAAAGATTCGAAATAAAAAATGACTGTTAAAAAAAAATCTATCTCTCCCCCATGTGAATTTTAATGATTATTACTCGCATTTGGTAATTTTTTTCTGCATTTCTTTGCAAAACAACAATAAAAATAATTTTTCTTTTCAACTTATTTTTCACGCTTCCCCGATACGCATAAAAGTGTGAATATTATAAAGTTTTTAAAGAGATATTCTAGTTGTGACTGAATGCGACCGAGTATTAAAAAGACATTTTTTAAATCAGATTTCTTTTTAAATACTTTTGGGTGATTCCAACATTTATGAAGGTCATAAATTTAAGAACATTACTAAGCAAGTAAATAAATATTATTAAGGATGGTTGTAATAGGAAGAATGCTTAAAGGATATTTTAAAGTTGGAAATTATGATTCACTTGCATTTAATAGAAATGGAGTACATAAACAGATTCGTCCTTGAACTGAGGTAATGAAAAAGTGATTCGTTTTTTAATTGCTTCTTAAATGAAAATGTCATCTCCTGAAACCTACAAACTATCAATTTAGCTATGCCCTTCAATCTGCGTAATGTGTGTGTAAAACACGTTCACATCCAAAATACAAAACCGAAACTAATGATTTTCATCTAAAATATTTATTATTGTTCTAGGCAATTGGGTATTGAAAATCAGCACAATCGGTTGAGTATGAAGAAAGTTATGAACAAAGCTCTGAGACAACCTCATAAAAAGTTCAAGTTTTTACTTTACGCTAAATTAATTGGATTGTGTAAAGTAAACAATTGATTAAAATAAAAAATATCTTTGCTTACCTAGGAACACTTAATTGACAAATGATTCTATGCTAGATTACTTGGTTTATGTTATGTATTGACTTCTCTTTACATTATAAAGGACCTCTACTTCTAAAATATATAAATACCTTTCCACCATTTTAAAACTACTGGGTAATGTTGAGGTGTGTTTACTGTTTGAATAGTGTAAAGCACAAGATAATTTAGTGCGTTTGACAACAGATTGTGTGTCTGGGACAGACAATGGTTAATGATAATTCAAAAATCAATTAAGTGGTAATTAAAACTATAAAGGAATTCCGTCTGTCCTCATTACGGTTTGTTTAATGACACTATTAGCAACTTAAGGTTTTCAATATTAGTTTGAAATTGACATTTTGAAGATTAATGTGTATGTTGGAGTATGTATAGGAATTTGTTAGAAATTCTTTGAAATTGATAATAAGGCAAATGAAAATTATCTTATTCATGAAAATTATTAATACATACTTATTTAGTTATTTAAAATGAAAATTAATTAAATAAAGCACTGGAAGTTACCGCATCCCTGCACAGTGGTTAAAAAATATTTCGGTATTTCGGGACCTATTTTAGGTATCGTAACGAAGTTTCACAAGGTTAGAGCTGAAATGTTTTCGAATTGATTTATTATAATTGTTCGTAGGCGCAAGGGCAGCCAATGGATTCTCAAATATGGTCACCACGGGTCTCACATTTTTTTAAAAAATCGCTAAAAATCGATTTATGTTCCGAATTAGCTGAAATTTAAAACATAAATCCTTAAGAAGATCTAAAAAAACGTCTGCATATGATTCTAAACAACTATATCTTATCAATTATCTCTTATAGCTTAGGAGATATTCGCTCTTGAAAATTAAATAATTAAAATTTTTACCCACCCTATTCCTCGGGTCCAAATATTTCCGATTTTCTCTATTTTTCCTTTATTTGTCTAACAAGAAAGAATTGTTTAAAAATAATGACTGAGTCCAAAGTTATATGCATTTGAATTTAAAAATGTTTAAAAGGCGATTTTTCAATATTTTTTGGGTTAATTCTCTGCAAGTTGTTAAGTTTTCCCTAATTAATTGTCACGTAAAGTAGACATTTTATATATAAATGGATAGGGGATTTTGTTTATTTTTCAAAACTATATACAACTTTTGACAATTGAAAAATTCATTGAATACTTTTTTGAAAAGTATGACAAAAAATGCTTTTTATTGAGTTTTTGCAAAGATACAAATTTTTTAAATTGTTATTAAATTTTTATTTATGAATATTTTTTAAGAAATTTTACACTTAATAGATGTTTCTATTAAAAATGGAAAAATAAAAACAAATTTTGGAATTTATAATCAGAAATCCCAAAAAAGTGTTGAAAAATTCCAAAAATGGAATTTTTTGTTTTTTGGCTATAATATCCACACCAGGGGCGGGGTTATCGGAACCCTTTACAAAATAATTAAGAACATATTGGGCCATCTAAAATGGGTTACCATATTTTGATATCGACTATGCGATTTGAGAACTTTTGCCATAAAGTTGAATTTTACATAAAAAATAGGCGTTTTTTTGAATGGACTTGGTCCCCTGGGTATCAAAAATTATAAATTTTTTTTTCATTTAAAATATTTGACGTTAATTTAGCTTTTCAAAAAGTATAAATTCATTATACATTCTCTTAGAAATTTTTTAGATAACTGAAAAAGAATAAAAGTACTTTTTTCTCAAAAAAAATAGCGAAAAATCGCCTATTTTAATTTTTAAATTCAAATGCATATAACTTTGGAGTGAGTAACGATTTATAAATAATTTGTTTGTTTGTTTATCATATATATTTGATGTTAGTCCAATAAAATAAAAAATTAAGAGAATAGGGAAATATTTGGACCCGCTGTTAAAAAAAAACTAGAGTAGGGTGGCTAAAAATGTTGAAAATTTAATTTTCAAATGCGAATATCTCCTAAGTTATAAGAGATAATTGATAACTACGTTGAAATTTTTTGTAGAGCTCGACGATTGTCTTGAAATCGGCACACAGACGAAGAAATTGGATCGTTTTAAAAATAGAACATACCCGATTTGTCCTACTTTGGGAAACCCTGCCCGCGGCCCTGGTGAGCCCATGAGGTTCATATTCAAAATTTGACCTCGACAATACTTCCTCTTCCTCAAAACGGACTAACCATTTAGAAGTTACAAATTTATTTCCCTCTTTTTTCAATACCACGATAAAATTATTTTATTGTAAAATGTTAACATTGACTTACGATAAAATCTTACGCCCTATATTTTTAGTTAATAATAACCAGGGAAACCAAAATATGCAAATACATGTTTTTTCTGGTGAGTCTAATGAGCACATGGATAAGATATTTACACGTTTCAGAACTATTTAAGAATTTTGGCATATTTTTGCATATATTTGTTTTAAAAGCATATTTATGTCATATTTTTGCGTTTTAAGGGCATATTTTACTGTTTAATAGCATATTTTGTCTTTATCAAAAATAAATTTTGTCTTACTTATTTTTCGCTGTTGTGTTTCAAGTTTTTACTTCCTTTGTTTAAAATTCAAAATTGAAAAATAGATGGCTTTTCACCAAAAAAATAAAATTTGAAAAACAAAAATTTTTTTTTTAAAATTTTTAAAAAAAAAAAATAAAAAAAACAATTCCAGAATTTTTATTCGAAAAAATTAAAAAACTGAAAAAAAAAATTTTGATCAACTAAAAATATTTATTTTTTTTATTTTGAAGTATAATTTTGTTAAGGGTATATAAGATTCGGCACAGCCGAATATAGCTCTCTTACTTGTTTTAATATAAAATAAGCACTATTTTAATAATAGCGCCATCTAAATATCAAATTTTAGTTCTAATTCAAACTTAACCGTTCTAAGTGTTAAATAAATATTGTCTTTTAAATTTGCTCCTATAACATCAGTTGATGTCGAAAGAACATTTTCTATGTATAAAAATGTTTTCAGATCCAATAGACAACGATGTTTATTTGAAAATTTAAGTCAATATTTTCTAAATTTTAAGAGCATATTTTAAAGTTTTTACTGCATATTTAAAGCGCTTAAACGCTTTTTATAGCATATTTCCGGTTTCCCAGTCGGTACATAAAATTTTAATTTCAGAATTAAAAAAAAAAATTAGAAAATGTCGCTTACGATAATTTGGCGCTAAGGGCACCCATTCTGCCTACGAAGCCGAACAACTGTAAATATCTCCAATAGTTTCCGAGATACAGAATTATTTACAAAAAAACGTTTCTTAACCACTGTGCCCTGGGGAAACATTTTTTAAACATGCAAGAGCCATGATTTGTTAAAATTCTAACAATTTATAAATGAAATTTAAACTAATTGACATTTAAAATACCTGGGAATGTGTGAGTAAGTATTGAAAATTGTTACAAATTCTTAGATAACGATAATATAAAAAATTAAAGTTATCGTAGGCATTGGAATAATAAATGCTTGGTGGGTAATTTAAAAAGAAAATTAATTAAATAAAGTACTAAAAATTCCGGAATCCCTTGAGCAAACATTCATCGTGTTTATAAACATTTCCATCAGTAGAAGCTTCTACTTATCAAGAATGTTGATAGTATGCGGTTGATTAGCATTGTTTTTAAGTATTGCAACACTAAATGTTTAAGCTGCTAACATTGATATCGAAAGCTCTAGAATTCGAATATACGAGTTTTGACCGTTAAGAAAAATTTAGGCTACTTACATGGCAGTGTGTATAAATAGTGACTGCGGTTGCAGTAGTCGATGAGTCTAATTTGAAACATCGTTAAGTAAAGACATCAACTGCATTACCAGTGTATACTTTAACATTATAAAGTGTGTGTGTATTTCTTTTAAAATAATAAGGAAAAAATCAATTAATTTAAATAATTTTTGTACTACTTACTGTTGAAACGGAAAAAGCTAGTACAGTCCCTTCTATATTTTTGAATATGAATTCAAATTCTCAAAAGAAAGTCACTCCGTTTTGTATTTCCTTAATCCACCTTAAGCACCTTAATAAATTTAATAATTTAGTTCAATACTTCAGTTCTTAAACTAAAAAAGCAACTTCTGACATTTATTGTTAAATAATTTAAAAAATAAATATAAAATTTATGAACACTAAAAGCTGCACAACAAAACAAAAAAAACACATTTTCCTTTTATGCAACATGCCACACTTGTTCCTGTCTATTAAAAATGTATAGAGAATGATGCCCCCATTCTGCTTTTCTCACTATAAAATAAATAGTAAAAGAATGTAAATTTTGTACTCCCGTTTTGGCCACTGGTGAAAACGACCAAAAGGATCGTATAAACAAACGCACCCATAAAAAATTGTCCTTAATGATACTTTTGTGCCACACACTTTAATGCTCAAATTAAATGTCATTAGTGCTGCAAGAAATGAAGAAATGGAACACAGTAAAATAAAATTAAATGTGGCAGATAGAGAAACAAAAAAAAAAAAAGTGTGAAACTGTGATTACGTGCTTGAAATGTTTGATTTTTAAGAAAAAGTGTGGTGGATGGTGGACTCTTTTGGTATTTGGTACAAGTGGCCAGGTTCTATGCCTGGCTGCATAAATAACTGCCTCTCTCATTGCCATTCTGACTAAGTGGCTGAATGCCTTCTGGAAGTTTAGCTACTACTTACGTGCAAATATTTTTTAAGATGTGTTTTTTTTATTTATTTGGGCCTTTAGTTCGTTTCACCCTACAGCTTAATGACTATAGTGGAAATTATCAATCAGTTTGATAATGAAACTTAAAAATTTGTCTTAAAATTTAAAGAATTTCAAATAATTTTTGTTTGGGTAAGAAAATTGTACATATGAAATCAGTAATTGACCTCCTTGAAATGATGTTTCAGTTTGCTAGAAAATATTTCCTTTATAGGGCCTTTAAATGTCTCATATGTTTGCAGTTGTTTGTTGACAACTTGTTGTTGATTCCAACAACAAATGCGAAATTGTGAAAAAGCCATGCAAACCAAATTAAACACAACAAGATTACAGGCTTAAATCTTTTAAATCTCTTGCATTAACCAAAATCGTTAGTGTTACTTTTAATCGAATATCAGATTAATTGAAACAAAATTAAAAATATTTATTCGTTTAGTTTCTTATTCGAAGAAAATGGCAGGATAAATTATTTGAAGACATTGGCAGGGTAAATTATATGTATAATGGTGTCGAAGATTTTGGATACCTTCAGATAAGTTTTACTAAAAGTTAATTAAAGGAGAATAAGTTCACTAGTGGTAAGCATATTGCTGTTCTAACTGTTAAGACAGTTTTCCTCACTCGTTGGTTATATTGACCAGATTCTGAAATACGAGGAGATATCGTGTACGATCAATAAGTCCGCGACTTTTTGAATTTCCCGGCTCTTAATTGAAAGGGCAATACTGCTATTGTCAGCAAGCATCTGTCAGTTGGCTCCTGTCAAAATTTGAACAAGCTGCTTCATTTAGCTTGTGTTTGACAGCCATTGATAGCAGAATACCTCTTGATTTGAGAAGAAATTGGAAAAAAGTGAATTTCCTGTGCTTATTAAGCATTATTTTTTAGGCAAAAAACCATCACTTAAATAAAGGCTAAGCTCTATAAATACTATGGGAACTCTGCACCATCAATTTCAATGGTAAACAAGTAACGTTGAGGTCTCTACACCTGAAACAATTGAACTAAATCACGATATGGTGTTGGACAATCGGAGATTGAAAGTGCGAGAGATTGTGGAAGCCATAGGCATCTCACATGGCTAAGTGGTTTAAATTTTGAATAATCACTGCGGTATGAGGAAGCTTTCTACAGGATGGCTTCCGCGTCAGAATCGGGTGCACAAAAGGGTAAAAACATGTGCTGCTTCCATGAAAAAAATCCATGAATTTGGTTACGAAATGCTACCTCTTCCGCCCCATTCTTAAGATTTAGCCCAGAGTGACTATTTCTTGTTTCCAAACCTGAAGAAATGTCTCGGTGGAAAGAGATTTGACTCCAAGGATGAAATCATCTCACAAAAAATATATATTTTGACGACTACGACAAATCTTATTTTTTGGAAGGGATAACAAAATTGCAGAAACGTTGAACAAAGTGCATAGAGCTCAATGGAGACTATGTTGAAAAATAAAATGACTTTTTATCCAAAATCCTGTGTTTCATTCCGCGTCGGTTCGCTGGGTAAACCGAAATGTCCAATTTTCTATGAATCTGGCACATAAATCAGGCTGAATTTGAACGGGCTTATTCGCATAGACCAGCGACTTAAGAAAACTCCACAAGAAAAAATCTTAAAGGGTAAAATCTCACGCTCTCAGTGTACAAGGCACATTCCTCCACGTGAGATGACCCTGCCCTAAAATCACTAGTGTAGAATGTCCAATGTGGCGTGAGCTGTGTGATACGTAGCGCCGTTCTGTTGAAACCAAAAGCCAAAAGAAGGCTGTAAACATCGTCGTATAGCGCTCGACGTTCACGGTGATGGACTGGCCAAAGTCGTTCTCAAAGAATCCACAACAAACAGAAACTTTTTTGGGATGCATTGGATGCTCTTGGATCTCATGTAGATTGGTATGGTCCCAAATTCTACAATTTTGTTTGTTGACGTATCCATTCATTCAGAAATGGATGAAGCTCGCGGAACATTGCCCGAACAGAAAACACATTTTGTTAAACCAATTTTATCATTTGCTCGTTTTGTTGAACGATATACCCACCCATGGTTATTTGGCAAAATAAAATTAATAAATGACAGCCAATTCGATAGATGTAGCTTCACAATATGGCCGCTATCAACTGTCAAAGTTCGAAAGGGTTCAGTGTCCAAAAGTCGTTGGTCATGGTATTGAAGGTTACTATTTCACCAAATCACTATTGAGCTTCTGTCATTCCGTAAGGCATCTATCTAAATAAATACCAAGATGTGATCAGACTTTAGGATGTTCACACTGTTTAGTGTCACTGGTGGACAACTTCCTCTCCTAAGTGAAAACGTTATGTGCTTACTTTTGATTTCATTTACATGTATTCTCCAATTTTTTTAACCGCGTCTGATATAATTATCTAGGTTTATATATGCTACATTTAAGTCAACATGATATCTAAGAATTGTAGTGTCATCTGCAAAGGTGGAAATGGTTAATTCTTCTGACTTGGTCAAATCCAATAGGTACAGGTTTGGTCCTAGAACACTACCCTGAGATACACCAGTTTTGATCGCATATTCGTTTGTCACATAATCGCCGCACTTTATCCTAAACAAGCGATGCGATAGCTGAGACTCTACCTATATACCAAACCCTGTCAAAATCCTGGGCAACATCTAGAAATATTGCCGAACAGTACTTTTTTAGTTCGAAAGATTTTCGTATATCTTGGATTTTTGTTCCTTGGATTATTTTCTCAAATAGCTTAGACAGACAAGGCAATAATAGGTGTGTAGGATGATGACAATGTCAAATCTTTTCCTGGCTTGGGTATCATTATAATTTGAGAGATTTTCCATTCCTTCCTAGATACAAGATCGCATTGAATAATAATATGAAAACAAAAATTGCCACACAACCAATCATGGAAGGAGTACTTAATTCATAACCTAGATATTTTTTTGTTTAAGATTATCTTTTATGATTTTCTAAACATCTTCTAGACTAACATTGATTAGTTCAGAGCCTGTTTCTATGTGACCAGGTAACTCCCGTAATACAAAATTGTTTGTTGGGGTGTTTGGTTGGAACACATTACTTAAATGTTCAGCGATAACTATGGCCTTATCCTTTGCACTACGTGCCCAGGTTCCATCAGATTTTCTTATCGGACTTTGACCCTCTACAGATGGCTTAAAGTTCTTAGCTGCCTTCCAAAGGGATAAGATTGTGTACTTAGAACTGGTTAAACTTTCAATATAGTTTCGATATCTGCGATCCTCTTCCGAATGAAAGACTCTTTTTAGTTTAATACTTGCAGTGGACAGCTTCTGCCTAGCAGCTTGAGATCTGTTATGATGCCAATCTCTTCTACATCTCCTCTTTTCGAGGAGGAGTCTATTAATTTCTGTACTAGAAATATAGAATTTATGTTTAGGAGGAATTTATCACTTAGAGTGATCCAAGACCGAAAATATTAGAGGTTTAAAGTCTCTGATACAATCTATATATATAAAAGAGTAACGTTACTGACTGAATGACTGAATGACTGACTGACTGATTCATCATCCCATAGCCCAAACGACTGAAGCTAGAATCATGAAATTTTAACTGTGGGTTCCTCCCTCCCCAAAACGATCCACTAAGAAGAGATTTTTGGAAATTCGAACGTTTAGGGGGTAAAAAAGGGTAAAAATAGGTAAATTCGGTAACAAATCTAATAAAGATACAAAAAAACTTAAAATGGCATGTTACTCCATTTAAAAAATAAGCTGACAGGTGTTTCGTACTTTTTCGAAATTCAAACCTTTTAAGGGATAAAACGGATAAAAACTGTATTTTGGTACTTTTTTGACACCCTATGTATCTTTAAAACCAATAAACATAGAAACAAATTTTAAATCGTTTTCTTTATTCATCAAAAAATAAAAATTAAGGGATAAAAATTTAGTTTATTTTTGGTACTTTTTCATAAAATATGTTTTTCTTTAATTTGACATAGAAATGCGAATATTTTATTATGAGCTCCCACAACGATACAGAAATTTATTTGAATAAAATTTTACCACCGCAATGGGGATGAAAAAGGTACCAAAAAGGAGATAACATCGGGAAAATACATTTTATTTGAAATTATTAAGCCAATTTTGATAATTTTTTTTAACATTGGTTCCTGATTCATACAAAAATTAACTAACAGGGTGTTATTAGTAACTCGAGTGCCAAGGATATTGGGCCGTAGCATAAACAATTTAGGCAAAATGGATTATTTTTAAATTTCAAACTTGAGAGGTGTTCAAGGAGGAAAAGGAAAATTGGTACTTTTCTCCTAATGGTACTTTTTTAATATTTTAAATTATTTCACTTATCGACATTAAAGTTAGCTGATATGTATCTGAGTGAAGTTAGTATTAAAAAAAAGGGATAATATTTAGGTACCAAAATCTGAGGACTGAACTATAGGTACTTTTTTATTCTTCTAATGGTACTTTTTTAATTTTCTATAACAATGGACTTAGAAACATGAAATTAAGCATATATGGTCCTAAGTGAGTAAAAATTCTAGGGGGAGACTTTTTGGTACTTTGTCTTTATTCGAATGGTACTTTTTGTAATTTCTTCACCAATGAACCTAGAAACATGAAATAAAGCTTATATGGACCCGAGTGAGTGGGAAACCACAAGTGGGGGCTTTTTGGTACTTTTTATATATTCTAATGGTAGTTTTTGAATTTTCTGTAATAATGGACATAGAAATATTAAATTAGGCGTATATGGTCCTAAGTGAGTGAAAATTCAATTTTCTATAATAATGGACCTAGAGTTTCCAAAAAACCGAAGAATTTCAAAACCGCGGTTTCGGTTTTAAAAAATTGAAAACCGATCGGTTTCCGTTTTGTGATAATTTATTAAACATTAAGTGTTTTAGAAACAAAATTAGTTAATAATGTAGAAAATGCTATACAAATTTAAAATTCAAACTTGGTTATGGTTTAGTGAATACGAATTCAAAAGTGATCAGTGGTACTATTTCTTTATTCCAATGGTATTTTTTGAATATTTTATAATAATAAAATTTAAAAAATTTAAAATTAAGCACACATGATTCTGAATGGTAACTTTCTTTTGCATTTTCTATAATAATGGACCCAGAAATATGAAACTAGATATTTACAATTAGATTCACAAAGGGAGACTTAATAGTACTATTTCATTCTTCTAATTGGGGTGGCGAAGCGCACCGGGTCAGCTAGTTGTTAATATCTTCCTCACACTGTATGTTAAGTTCAGTGTGGATATGCCTGCTAATGTATTTTTATACCCTTCACCATGAGTGGCAAGGGTATATATAAGTTTGTAATTTCTACATTTTTCATTTGCGAACCCACAAAATATATATATTCTGGATCGTTATGTTCTGTATGTTGAAATCAACTCTCCGTAGCCCCCAAATAACTTACATACTTGATTCATATATCAATATATTGGGAATTCTTCCTTATCGGTTGCTATTTAAAATCGACAAAATCGGTCAATAAATGAAAAACCTCGATTTTTGGCCTATTTTTGATCTATATCTGGATTACTTAGTCATTAATATAGACAATATGGATATCCAATGATAGATATTTCAAAGTCCATTCCAACGATGATATAAGGCTACAGTAAGTTGGACCTACAATGGGTCAAAATCGGGAAAAATATTTTTGAACCCAAATTTTTTTTTCACCAAAAAAATTTTTTGTCATAAATATTTTTCAATAAATTTAAAAATTAAAAAAAATTGGAAAAATTTTTTAAAATAAATTTAAAAAAAATTTGAAAAAAAAAAATTTTAAATTTTGTTTACCTAAAAATATTTAAAAATTTTATTTTAAATTATAATTTGGTGAAGGGTATATAGATTCGGCACAGCCGAACATTTCATTTCCATATTTCCAGCAATCAGTCTTGAACAATGATGCTTCTGTATGAGACGATGGATATTGGCCGCATTAGTTTGGTATGATGATATTTCTGCAATTGATAAATGAACAACTTATGACTTCCATATCTTCTTTACAGAAAGAGGGAACGACTTTAAAACGTTATACGCCCCTTTTAATGAAAAAACCTTGATAGATTGAAACCATTTTGGGAGTTTATGTGGGCAACAGACAAATTTATTGAACATTAGCATTTTCTCTATTTATAATATTCAAATATTGGAGTAGAAATTGGAGTTTTGTAACCGATTACTTTCTCTTCTTAAATCACTAAACACTTAAAAAACACTCTATTTCGCATATAAATAACACATTATAATTAAGTTAAATAAGTATGACGACGATTTAATTTCGGAATCTGTTTGTTTTGTGCTGCTGTTATATTTTAGTGGCCACATGAAACATTTTTTATAGTTAAATTATGACATTTTAAATGAATAAACAAAGTAGCCACTTAAATTCTGCTTAAAACCTTAAAATGTTTTCATATTTTCATATTTAATATTCCTGTCATACTCGTATTTTAAATGGCCATCATTATAACAATTTTTGTTTATTTATTTGTTCGTTCATCAATGATGTCATTAAGGAAGAAGAGACTCCTCTCCTTTTCTCAGCGTCATCCAAACTGTACGATTGAGTGGAGCAACGTGATGGGACTGTTGTCAAGATAATTTTAGTGGTTATTTAATGGTTTTGTTTTTGGCATTTTTCACTCACTTCTTCTACCCATCGTTAACATTTAACAGGAAATTTTTCGGAAAAAGATGCTTTTTAACAGGCCATAACGCTAATGGCTTGAAAACTTTAATGTTTTTTTTTTTCTTGTTGTTTCATTTAATTCATAGTTTAAGTCCCTGTAGCTTTTGTAGAAATAAAATATAAAAGCACAACACGAAACAGGTAAAGGTCGTTAGCTCATTAAGACGTTATTTAACGTTTTACTTAGCTAAACTTCGTTTTGGTTTAACAGTTTTATGTGACAGAAAAAGAAAAAAATATCATCTCGTACCTACCTTAACCATAAAATAGTCATCATAATTTAGCAGAAATATTTTTATGGAACTTTGTTAATTACCTGATTAAATGGCACAGAAATTCCTTATGATTTTAATGGGTTTTTGGAACAGGTGAAGAGTGTTGAGGATTTAAGTCAACAAATATTAAAGATTTTATATCAGTTTGCCAAATTTCTTTTGAATCTTCCTCTATTTATGGTTTAATTTATGTATTTTTAACTTGTTTTGTAGCTTAAACATTCGTTTTAATTTAAATTAAGGTGAAAAACGTTATACTAGTTTGACCTCAAAGATTTTCTAGAATTTTTCTCTATAAAACCCTACACATTTTCCTTTTGTGGTTGCTGTTTTTGAAACACAATGTACCAGTCAGTGTTCATATGCATTTGTTTTAAAGGAAGGAAGGAAGATGTTTGTACTTGTTGCCAATTTTATTTCTATTTCAAAGACAAACGCACGTTTAACTTAAATATTCAACTATTGCCCTAGGAAACATTATGTGTGACCTTATTTGTTTTGATAATAAAACTAGATATCAAGAAACTTTTATTAATTTTAATATTTACCGAAATTATTTTCTTAAAAAACATAGACTTTAGTAATTCAAAACTATAATTAATTGCATACCTGGTTTATTAAATTATGTACCACCGTAATTTATAGTTTTACACGCAATAGCAGGAAGTTACAAGTACAAATGTCTGGATGCTTTTGATATGACCTAGCGAAACATGTTGCAAATAGCTGATTGGTATTATACAAGATAAAAGCAACGTACATACTTATGTATGTAGCGGGTGTATTTTTTAGTGATATGGAACTACAATTTAAACCAAAAGAAACTGAGAAAAATCCAGTTTGAACATGCAGAAGGATAGAAATCCGGTACTCTATAGCACCACTAGCACACCAGGTTCACTTCGCTACACCAATCATAGCAAAACTATGAAATAGTTTTTAAAGATAGAAAGACAATTATTTCTACCTATTGTTACGTTTTTACCTTTTAAAAATGGTGGTTTATTTCCTTTAAATAAACCAAATTCTTTTAATTGCAAATAAAATCAATCAGTAGTTCAAACTCTTTATTTATTTAAATTAACACAACTATTTAAATAATCACTTTAATGTACAAGAATACACTGGTAATACAACTCATGTTAGTTCTAACAGTGCTTATTATAAACTGACTGACTGCAACCTGTTGTTACCATTTATATACACTTTGTCATCTTCTATTAGTTTCATGAATTATCTATTTCTAGAGCTTTTGACAGCTTTAATGTAAATGTTAGCAGCTTTAACCGATAATGTTATTATAATTATAATGAATATTAATAACAGTGTATTATCAACATTGTTGTTAGGTAGAAGTTTCGAGCACTGGAAATGTTTATAAACATGAAGTTATTAACGATTTAAAATATTTGAGTTTTTTATACTTAAAATAGATTTTTTGTATAAAATATGAGTGATAACAGATTGAGCTTATTTTCCTTAAAATGGCTACGATTCGGGTATACTTTTTATATTTTCTTCAAATACAGGACACATTTTTGTCAGTCCAATCAACAGACCTCAAAAAGAAACACCCGTTATGCATACCACATAGACATACTCCTACATTTATATGAATCATTTTGTATTAGTACGAATATATATGGATGAATGAGTGTATGAATAAATGCACAAAGCATCCCATCAATTTTAATAGCGACAATGTATTCCCTTTTAGTCATTACATTTTATTCATATCTGGTTACTTGTCAAACTGTAATTTATATATTTTTCGGGCATTAATTACACTCTGCTACAAAATAACACTTTTTGTCAGAACTTGAAAAGGCACCTAATGGGGGTTGTAGGCCTAGATGAGGACATACTAAAACCGATTTCAAAGATTTTGAAACACCCTCAACATTTTGAGTTATTTTGAAAAAAAAACACAGTTTTAGGGTAGGTCGTAGTACTTTAGTACCTCTAACTCACACATTTTTAGACCGATTTCAACATTTTAAACAATTATGGATAGGCAAAGAATTAAGATTTCATAAAGTGTATGCATATAATGTATATCCCTAAATTTCATTTTATTTTAATTTTTTTCTATGAAAATCTGTTTTTTTGCACTGTGTTTTAAAGACATGTAGACAAAAATGAGATTTTACTTGTTAAAATCGGTATATATTTGCAAAATTTATTAAACTTTTTCGAAAAAAGTTCGAAGAAATTTACCTTATAAATTCAAAATTTTACAAATATTTTTTTTTTTTTGTACAGTTTTTTATTTTTTATACCCTTCACCTTCGTATATATAAGTTTGTCATTCCGTTTGTAATTTCCACAATATAATTTTCCGACCCTATAAAGTATATATATTCTGGATCCTTATAGATAGCGGAGTCGATTAAGCCATGTCCGTCTGTCTGTTCGTCGGTCTGTTGAAATCAATTTTCTGAAGACCCCTGATATCTTTGGGATCCAAATCTTCAATAATTCTGTCAGACATGCTTTCGAGAAGTTTTCTATTTAAAATCAGCAAAATTGGTCTAGAAATGGCTGAGATATGAAGAAAAAATCAGGACAACCTCGATTTTTGACCTATGTTTGACCTATATCTAGGTCTAGATATTTCAAAGACCTTTGCAAGGATGTGTATAAGACCATAGTAAATTGGTCCTATAATGGTTCAAAATCGGAAAAAATATTTTTTAACCCGAATATTTTTTCAAAAAAAAAAAATAAAAAACCAAAATTTTTTTTAAATTTAAAAAAAAAATTTGGAAAATTTTAAAAAAATTTTTAAATTTAAAAAAATTTAAAATAACAATTCGAAAATTTTTTTCCAAAAAATTAAAAAAAAAATATTTTGTTTACCTAAAAATATTTAAAATTTTTATTTTGAAGTATAATTTGGTGAAGGGTATATAAGATTCGACACAGCCGAATATAGCTCTCTTACTTGTTTTTTATTCATATGCGCTGGGGGATACACTACTGTCACCGATAATCACCTTCGGCCTCTCCTGTACGCGGCCGAGAAGCTCCAAAATATACTTTGAAGCACCGGCCCATATATGGGAGTTGTATTCCATTTTCGGTCGGATATAGGTGGTGTAAATAGTGAGGAGATCAGATGGAGTGAAGTAATTCCTACACCGTTTCAGAAATCCGAGATACTTGAATGCATCTTTCGACACTTGAAAAATGTGTTTAGACCAGCGGACATCACATTGTATTCTCATGCCCAGAACATCAAGAGCGTCTGATTCCACAATATTTACACCACCCATAAATACAGATGAAGCGACATGGTCTGCCGTTCGTTTATGTGTCAACATGCAACACTGAGTCTTGCGAGCGTTGAAAGCGACCCCATTCAGAGTTTGTCAGAAGGTCCCGATTAAGGGAATCATTCATATTTTGCCTCATTGCCCCAATCTCCGACAGGCTTGGTCTGTAACTGAATGAATATGAATGGCAAATGTTGCTGTCAACTGCATAAGAATAGATAGGGTTGGAAGTTTGACGTAGAAGGTCATTTAGAAAAATAAGAAATAGAGTAGGAGAAAGAACGTAGCCTTGCGATACCCCTGAATTTATCTTGAACTCGTTTGATGAGATCCCATCTATAACAACTCGTATAGTGCGATCTCGGAGAAAGCTCGATATAAATCGAGAGAAGTTAATACCGACACCAAAAGCAATAAGTTTGGCTAAAAACGCACCATGCCATCAAACGCCTAATGGACGAGCTAACGTCGAAGAGCACTGCTTCAAGACCAGCGCTGGTATGGCATCTGGCCCAAGAGATTTATTTACGTTGAGATCTGATAAAACCCTTTTTAACAGCACGAGCTCGAAAGAATATATTTGGCATAGTTACTAATACTCTTTCGAGTTCGGGCAGTGATTGATCACTTTCCGACAAGTGAGAATTACTTGCGAATAAATCAGCTAAAAGGTTAGCTTTGTTGACCGGGTCAGTGAATTTTTGGTCATCCTTTAAAAGAGTCGAAATTGAGGAACTAGCATTATCCTTTACTCTTTTAACGAATGACCAAAAGCTTTTACTACCCCGGGGAGCAGTAAGAACTTTAGTACGAATTAGTAGCGAATCAGTTTCTGTATAAAGACCTACGATTGAAGCTAAAATATTAATGTATCAACACTTACGATTGAAGCTGAAATAAGACTATATAAAGACCTATGATTGAAGCTGAAATATGACTGCATAAAGACCTACAATTAAAACTGAAATGTGACTGTATAAAGACATACGATTGAATCTGAAATATGACTATATAAAGACCTACAATTGAAGCCGAAATATTACTGTATAAACATCTACGATTGGAGCTGAAATATGGATATATAAAGACCTACGACTGAAGCCGAAATGTGACTGTGTAAAGCTGAAATAAGACGGTATAAAGACCTACGAAAACTAAAATATGACTGTATAAATAGATACGATTGACGTTGAAATATGATTGCACAAATACCTACGATTGAAGCCGAAATGTGTCTGTATGAAGACCTACGATTGAGGCTGAAATATGACTGTATAAAGACCTACGATTGAAGCCGAAATATTACTGCATAAACTCCTAGGATTGAAGCTGAAATATGACTGTATAAATTCCTATAATTGAAGATGAATTATGACCATACTACCTCTTTGTTATCTATATCGGGTCAATTGATTTCCTCCTAGGACAATTCGGTAACATTCCTAGTTCAGGAACAGTCCACAGAACTGTTGGGATGTTTCGGATAAATGTATATATGTGTGGAAGTATTATGGAAAACCCACACTTGAGCTATTCCTTTGATGATGTACATAGTTGTATCATTCCGTTTATACCGACTTAAAATCGTGATGTTCTTGTGGTTTTGGTTGTTTGTTAAATACATGTAGTATGTTTTAGTTACTCTATAGATACTAACCCATACAATACATATATTTATTGTAAACTTATCCTTTATTGTAATCTTTTACACAACCAGTCTGTGTTTCAAAAAAAAAAAAACACAACTCATTAAGAAGACCAAAAGGAATCAAACAAAACACGAAACGTTTAATTAACAAGACAAGGATTTAAAACGGATAGAAAAACATCAGCAACAACATTGCAAACAAAATACAATGATGTTAGCGAGAGATAGAAAGATAGATTGTGCTGAATCTATTTTAAAATATTTAAGAAAAAACAACTCTTATTAATCAAGACATTTTTTAACTAAGTAGTAAACAAAAATAAATGAAATACTTAAATATAGAGCTTTTAAAGAGCGACCTAAATTAATTCCATTTAAATGAAACTATTTCAAGACAAATGTTGAGATTTGCAAATGAATTTGTATTTGTGTAAATTAATTGGCGGCGGTCTCACACGTTGTTTATTTGTGACAGTATGACTGACCTTAAACTGAACTTAAATCCCAAATACTGTCTGTTGTCATATTAGTCATATGTCATGATGATTACATATCTCACATCCAACATCTCCACCATAAATACTCAGGGGTACGTACTACTTACATACGTGATTTTGTTAAGCATCTATAGGATACACAAAATAAGCAACAGTTTTATAATTCTCATCATCATCATCATCCTAATCAGCAGCATGATAAATTATATGACATGTTGATTTTAAATTGTAGGTTGTCAGTTTTTTTTTTAGAGGGATTTACTAAGTTGACGATTAAATAAATGAATGAATACAGGAATGTTCCTGAGAATGTTCAATTGTTTGGGAAACTGCGAATTAGTTCAACTTACGGATTAAATGTTGATGGTGAGATTGGCTATGAGCAAGAACAAAAGGGCGTGTTTTGTAGTGATCATGAGCATGTTTTTTAAATAATAAAAATAATATTTAGCGAAAAAAGTTTAAGAGAATTGATAGGTAATACTTTTGTCATATTAAAAATATCAATTTTGAGTTGGAAATATAAGTGATCAATAGCCACGGTTATGATTTATTTAATTTTCATATGAATAATCGATTTTGGGTTGAAACTATAGGTAATCACAGATGATCGTCCTTTTTCCATTTGGTCTACTATTTACGACTAATAGCTGGGTTTATGTTTCAGTCATTGTCATATGAAAAATTGATTTTGTATTGAAAATATAACTGATTGAATTCAATTGCCATCTTGGTTACATTGTCGTTGGTGCATCTGAGAACATGGCTAATCCAACTCCAATTAAGATTGATGATCCTGCTGCGCTAGCAGGGTTGTCAATAAACATACCTAAGGCCAAAGTTATGCGGATAAACACAAATAACACCCGAACAATTTCCGTAGGTGACAATCCATTAGATAATGTGGAATCATTTTGTTATTTAGGCAGCCTCATTACTGCCAAAGGTGGAACAGCTGAAGACATCAGATGCCGAATTAATAAGGGGCGTGCAGCATTCAGCTCTCTGGAAAAGATATGGAGGTACACATACATCACAAGGAGCACCAAAATTAAAATATTTAACGCCAGCATAAAATCGGTGGTTCTATATGGCTGCGAGACATGGAACGCTGCCAACAAAGAATTGCAGGCTTTGCAAGCCTTTATCAACCGCTGCTTACGGAAAATCATGCGCATCTTCTGGCCGAACACCATCACCAATGCGGCTTTATGGTCGACAACGCACCAGTAGCCAATATCGTTCGAAATCCGACGCCGCAAGTGGATGTGGACTGGTCATACCTTAGGAAAGCCACATGATGATATCGCACGCTTAGCTCTAGATTGGAATCCTCAGGGTAGTCGCTGAAGAGGTAGACCGGCTAATACGTGGAGGCGACTGGTAGACGTAGAAGCACTGGCTGCTGGCTACACATGGCGGGAAATTAAAAACTCAGCTTTAGACAAATTGGTGTTTCACCTGCTCTTTCCCACAAGCCTCTGTTTGAAAGAGACTTGTGAGACTTGTTGGAAAGAGACTTGTGGGCCAAAATATCCTGAGGAGTTTTCGTAACGAGCGATTAATGAATACCTGTAAAGATTACAATTCGCTACCTGTGGTTTTCCAGGATTCACAGCCATACAACAGGATGAAACGAACGTTAGATGAAAAGAGGTGGAGCTTGGACCTCAGATGAAACTGGTGAGATTTCCATACTTATTGCAGTGCGCCAATGTTTGGTTTTGATGCAATTTGTAATATCTCCTGGTGAGCCTCCTGATGCTGATATGGCACTACCCAGATATATAAACGATTGGACATCTTCAAGATCTCCGTTGTATACTTGGAACTTTTGGGAGTTGGTTGTCTTTCCTATGTTTCCTGCATCACTTGCCGTGGTCTGTATTTCTCCTTGTTTGGCTGCCATATCGTAGATCGAAAATAATACGAAAGCTGTTCACGTGATCCGTGCATGAGTGATGCTCGAAGTTGGGAAGATAGTGATGAGGATAATCTGTCATGAAGGATGTCCGCTATTACTTTTTTAATCATTGGCAATAAGATCATGCCCTCCATTTTCGACATTCCCTCAGGTCACCCTTTTTTGGTACCTTTATTATTACCCAAATATTGAGTTCAGTGGGATTTGCACAAGGCCGTATTATCCTAGCACCAAGATGGCGATCGACTTTAAGCAATTCTGGGTTGATATTTTCCACGCCTTGTGCTTTACCATTTTGAGTATATTTATGACAGTTATGTGGAGTTATACATTGACATTGCAGCGTTGTGGTTGGTTCCGGTATTGACAATATGTCGGCAAAGTAGTCGAACGATATTCCCAATTGCAGAACTACAGATGAAGTAATAACACCTATTGGGTCCTTAAGGGGATAAGCAATGGATCTGTTGGTACTAGATCTCCTTTTCCAATATATATAGTAGAGTGACAGCCGATTTTTTTTTCTTAGATTTCAAAGAGTGCCGGGTGGAATATTGTGACACTAGGCCTAAATGTTAAGTGCTGAAAATTTGAGCCAAATCGGGCAACGATTTCTGGACGCGCATCGAGGTCAAAGTTCAGATATATGCAAAATTATACTATTTATATGGAATAAATAGGTGAAACTCGTTAAATTTCTGCATTGTTTTCTAGAAATGTATAGATTTATTTATATTAATGAATATTACATTAAAAAAATTGTTTTGGAAGTTAACCCTGCATCTCCTTTGGGTCAAAATGACCCAAAAACTGTATTATCGCCAAAATTCGGGAAAAATGCAAATTTTTCAGATATTTTAAAAATGTTGCTACTAAATAAATACTTTTGCAATTGAATGCAAAATAATCGAAATGTGTACGTAATTATCGTTGTAATAAGATATAAATGACAAAATTTGGTTAAAAAATGTTAAAGTTATTACAAATTCGCCAGACCATTAACGTGTTTCAGGCCACTTGAACAAAAAATTTAGGAAAAAAAATTAACATATTTCGAGAAAAATTAAAATAAAAGCTAATTTTTATTTAAAATATGTCCGTATTTACTTCTGTACGAGTTTTTGTCTTCGTAGGATACCGTTAACCTATTCGCAGGTATGGCCAAAAAAAATTATTTTTTTTAACGGCTGTTTCAAATCTCCATTTTCAAATTTTTAAAAATTTTGTTAAACAAATTTCAGAATTTTTTGATCATCACATTGGGATTTATTGAGATCAAAATAGGGAATAAAAATATGAAAAAATTATGTCAATACCTCTTACAGTTTTTCCGTACCTGCGATTTAAATTTTGCGATTTTCAAGAAAAACAAATTTTTTGTCCATATTTAGGCGAATGAGCCCAATTTCCTTAATGTTATAAATTTTAAGTAAAACCTATTCATAATATTATAGTCCTTGTAATTTTAAATATGGTCTGAAAGTTTTACTAAAATAGGAAAACGATAACCTTAAATCGTGAAGGTCAAAGGTCAAATTTTTCAATATTTGGAATTTCTAAAGAAAAGATAGCGAAATGTTATATATTTTTGGGCCGATTTTAATGAAACTTGAACAAAATATACATTGGGGTCTAACATTTACAACAACAGTGCAAAAATGGATTTAATCCTTTAAGAGCACTTGGGGTCAAAATGGCTGTGTTTTTCGTGATTTTAAATATTGAGGGTAATTTGGACCCCAAGTGCTGTTAAGAGTTAAATTCCATTTTTGTGCCGTTATTTTAAATTCTGGACTTTAAGTTATACTTTCCTCAAGTCTCATTAAAATCGGCCCAAAAATATATAACATTTCGCTATCTTTTCTTTAGAAATTCCAAATATTGAATAATTTGACCTTTGACCTTCACGATTTAAGGTTATCGTTTTCCGATTTTAGTAAAACTTTCAGACCATATTTAAAATTACAGGGACTATAATATTATGAATAGGTTTTAATTAAAATTTATAACATTAAGGAAATTGGGCTCATTCGCCTAAATATGGAAAAAAAATAGTTTTTCTTGAAAATCGCAAAATTTAAATCGCAGGTACGGAAAAACTGGAAGAGGTATTGACATAATTTTTTCATATTTTTATTCCCTATTTTGATCTCAATAAATCCCAATGTGATGATCAAAAAATTCTGAAATTTGTTTAACAAAATTTTTAAAAACTTGAAAATGGAGATTTGAAACAGCCGTTAAAAAAAATAATTTTTTTTGGCCATACCTGCGAATAGGTTAACGGTATCCTACGAAGACAAAAACTCATACAGAAGTAAATACGGACATAGTTTAAATAAAAATTAGCTTTTATTTTAATTTTTCTCGAAATATGTTAATTTTTTTTCCTAAATTTTTTGATCAAGTGGCCTGAAACACGTTAATGGTCTGGCGAATTTGTAATAACTTTAACATTTTTTAACCAAATTTTGTCATTTATATCTTATTACAACGATAATTACGTACACATTTCGATTATTTTGCATTCAATTGCAAAAGTATTTATTTAGTAGCAACATTTTTAAAATATCTGAAAAATTTGCATTTTTCCCGAATTTTGGCGATAATACAGTTTTTGGGTCATTTTGACCCAAAGGAGATGCAGGGTTAACTTCCAAAACAATTTTTTTAATGTAATATTCATTAATATAAATAAATCTATACATTTCTAGAAAACAATGCAGAAATTTAACGAGTTTCACCTATTTATTCCATATAAATAGTATAATTTTGCATATATCTGAACTTTGACCTCGATGCGCGTCCAGAAATCGTTGACCGATTTGGCTCAAATTTTCAGCACTTAACTTTTAGGCATAGTGTCACAATATTCCACCCGGCATTCTTCAAAATTTTAACAAAAAATTTTTTCCATACAACTGATTGTCACTCTAATATATAGATACCTAGTTCTGATTTCCGGCCAAGAATGGTTTTCCCGTCGAGAACTGCTTTTAACCATTCGATCCATAGACGAATATATGTAGGTTCTGCAAACGTGTTCTCTATGATCTTGTTCTTGTCGCATTTATATCATTCTTAAGTCTTCCTCTCTCATCAATGAGTCGCAAGGTCTCATCCGTAATCCATATTTTGCGCTTATGTTGTCTGTATCCGATTTTCTGTCTAGCACTTTCCGAGAGTATACTCATTATCACACTGCACGGCACACGTTCCTCTTCCGATACCTCTTCATATCGTCTCCATATAGTTCCCACGAACCTTTTCCGTACACTACCAGCTGGAGATTGCCCACATCGTACTATCTAGGTGAAGGTGTTACATTCTGTCGCCAAATTACCGATATCTTCAGTCGAATAGCTCCAACAAGTAGGTGATGTTTGGAGGATCCGTCAGTACCTCATCTGTTGCGAGCATCCAGTAAGGATCCTCTCCATTTCCTACTTATGGCAATGCGTTCAATTTGAGTTTCCGTTCGGTGATGAGGGGAACTCCAGCTATCCTTATGTACTTTCCTATGCGAAAATATCGACCCACCGATGGTAAGGTTATGTTTTGCGCACAATTCAGCTAAAAGTTCACCATTCACGTTCATTCGCCACATTCCGTGGGAAACCATTACTCGTTCCAATTTTAAGTTAGAGAGGCCCAATTGTGCATTAAAGTCGCCCATTAGCATTAGAATGGGACATCTCTTGTAATCCTCTTCAGTTGACTATAAAACTGCTCTTTTTCCCTGAGATCAACCTTGCATCCTTAGATAGTATAAACACAATACCGCTAAATCGGGAACTACATTGGGTTTGCCAGAATTGATAAAAACGTGGTACCATTGGTGTTCGAAATCATCCCATTGTCAAGCCACCTAGCCTCGCATAGACCCAGAAAAAAGAATTCGTTTTTTCCAAACTCTCGACATATTTTAGTCAATCTTGTGGGTTCCAGAAGCAATCTTATATTCTATGTTCCAAATCGTGTCCTTATTTTATAGGTAAAAGTCGTCAACAGTTGGGCATCATTACCCTACACCACCATAGTGGGGTCGATTAAGCGATGTCCGTCCGTCCGTCTGGTTGGCTGATATTTCGATGAAATTTGATACATATTATTTTTTCGGCTCAAGGACCAAGCCTATTGAAACTGGCTGAAATCGGTCCATTATTTCACCTTATTTTTTATTTTTTATTATTTCATACAAATGTCCTCCCGAAATTGGACTTTATCGGTCATTAATGTTTAATTTATATATGTATCTCCACAAATTCCGCTCCAAATAAGTTTTATATACACAAAATTCATGTCACCAAATTTTGTTATGATCGGTCCGTAATTAGTCATAGCTCCCATATAAACCCGCTTCCGAAAATCACTTTAACGTGCATAAATCGCTTAAAAATGTTGGTAAACACACAAAATTCAACATAGTTAACTTTATACACATAAATCACACGACCTAATTTCATGGTGATCGGTCCATAATTGGTCATATCCCCCATATAAGGCCCACTTCCGAAAATCACTCAAAAATATAAATTATTTAAATTTTAAAAGAAAAATGTTTATTGCTCTTTTACTTAGTGTAGGGTATTATATGGTCGGGCTTGACCGACCATACTTTCTTACTTGTTTTGATTTTCATTTGTTCTTTTTTCTGTAATCAGAAATTGGGGATTAGCCAATCGCATTCAATTCTGGTACAGGAGCTGCTGGTTGAGCAATCAGACACGCATAAATTATGAAAGTGATTATTTAAGGGCGCCACTTACTCTCCACGCCATTCAAAGGATCCACGACTATTTTACTACAGTTACACAAATTCGTTTATACTTATCCGCCAGCGTGTTTAAAATATCATAAATGATCGTCCTTTTTCAATTCAGTTATTGCATTTATTTGGGCCACTTATTTTCCAAAAATCGATAAATGATCGCAGATTTTCTTCTTTTCTCAATTTGGACCACCATTTACCGACTTAAAGCTACGTGTTATTTTTATGTTGAAATATTTTGGCTTCAATCGTAGCACTTTATTCCGTCATATTTTAGGTTTAATCAGAGGTCTTAGCATAGTGTTTATTGAAGTTATGTATGGGAACCATTTTTGCTGATTTCTATTAAAAATATACGACTATTTGTTAATTCTTCTGATAAATTCTACTTTAAACTGTTCCAAATATCAAAATAAATATTTAAATTTGTGGTTAACTTATTGAATATTACTTATTTCCTTGCCTAAGATAATTTATTTTCAATTTCGAAGAAATTCCAATACAACACTCACTTATTAACATAAATCTTAAATTTCAATATCTAATAAATATCAATAAATAAAACATTAACCTGCTAATATTGCCATTAAACAAATCGACAAGCGGACAGACGAAATTCCTTTATATATTTAATTACCATTAACCATTGTCTGACACAGACACATACTGTGCTTGTCACAGGCATTAAATTATCCTTGACTTTTGAGAGTATTTGCACTACTTCAATTGTATTCACACACAAACTTCAACATTAGTGATGATTATTGATGCAATGGTACTTTTTTGGTACAATTCAAAGTTCCACAGTACAATGGTTCTCTAAACCATCTGTCGCTACTTGAAATTTCAGCTAGCTAGCTCCTTTTTTATGCACCCTATCGTATTTCCAACAGATGGACGGTGGGACATAGCTAGATCGACTTTGAATTTCATAAAGACCCATAATATATATATATTTTTGTGGGTCTGCGATATAGGTTAGGTTAGGTTCCATGTGCAGCTGATCCTCAAAGCAGCTCACTTGGGTCCATTCAAATCTGATCCCATTGTGATACCCAAGGGGTAGACAGCAGGGTATTTACAATACTTCCGTTGACTCCAAATTAAACCAACCAGATTCCCGGATGAAGGAGTAGATTCTTCTGAGATTCATCCTTGATAGCTCGTCCAAGCATAATAGGAATGGAAGTCCGAGGATGCGTTCCCTCATGTTTGTCAGAGCCGGGCATTGGCAGAAAAGGTGATACACCGTCTCTTCCTCTTCTTCATTATGGCAGCTTCTACAATAATCATTGTACCGTAGGCCCATTCTACTAGCATGTGTCCCGATTAAACAGTGTCCTGTAATAAAGGAGACAATTAGCCTTATTTGCTCACGACGGTAATCTATAAGTAGATTCGTCCTGCAGGCATCATAGACGGGCCAAGTCGACCTCGCTGTAGCACAGGAAGATTCATTAGTCCACCTGTTTCTGCTGAACAGCCAACTTGCATTTGGCAAGGGAAATACCAGAAAAGGGGTCGATCGCCTCATCACTCATCATCGCACCCCTTTTGGCCAAATCATCTGCTATACAATTACCCTGATTTCCATCGTGTCCAGGGACCCATATAAGCGTTATCCTAGAATGTCTCGCTATCTCATTTATGGATACCCGGCATTCCTCGGTTAACCTAGATGTCGTAAAGACACCCGCTATTCCGCTAACGGCAGCCTTGCTGTCAGTAAATATACATATATCACCAGATATTCGATAATACCTCAGCCAGTTGGATGCACGTTTAATGGCAATAATTTCCGCCTGAAGAGCAGTACAGAAGTTATGTAGCCTAAAGTAGGATTTTATCCCAAAGTTTTCAATATAGAAACCTCCACCGACCCCATTTCCCCTATTAGAGCCATCAGTGTATATCCGTATGACATCAGCAGGTGGGAAGAGTCCGCGCTGCCATAAATCCCTATTCGGGATCATGATATGGAAATGCCTATCGAAAAAAGGTTTTGCGATGCAGTAATCGACATTACCATGTATGTGCCCATAGTAATTCAGTATCCTAGAATGTTCAAGGTCCTTACCAGACCACGAACAACCAGCATTTAGTCTCACAGCAGAGTTGAGAGCCATTTGTATCACCATAAAATCCACTTACAGCCAGTTTAGAATAGTGAAAAGTGCCTTAGAGGAAGTAGACCTTATAGCGCCTGTAATCAGTATCGCAATAGTCCTTAGAACTCGTTCAACGGCCTTCCGGTGAGTAGCATTATCCAAGGCCTGCCACCACACCAATACTCCATACAACAAGATGGGTTTAACGACTGCTTTGAAAATCCAATTGATACCTTTCGGCATAATACCCCAGTTAGTTTTGCAGGAGTAGATGGCCACATAGGCCTTGTTAATCATGTTCTGAATATTCATATTCCAGGACAATCTCTTATCTAGAATGATGCCAAGATACTTCGCATTATCCCTGATCTCAAGACTGATTCCATTCAGTCTAGGTGGTCTAAAGTCTTCGATCTTATACCTCCTAGTGAAGAGAACCAAACACTAAGTCACTCGATATACTCCACTCACTCAGTGTACTTAATGCCGATTCCATACAACTAGATATTGTATCCAGAAATTTACCAGATATAAATACTGCAACATCGTCAGCATACGCGACTGTTTTAATCCTTCTGTTGTCCATCCTGACCAACAGTGTATTCATAGCCAAATTCCACAGAAGTGGGGATAATACACCACCTTGTGGGGTTCCACGATTGGCCACTTTTGAAACACTTGTACCACCTAGGGTAGCACATATGACTCTATAACCAAGTATCTTACCGACTAACCCGCGTACACAAAGATCAATGCCCAGTTCTTCCATCGCAGATAGGATGGCATCAGGCCTGATATTGTTAGAAGCTCCTTCAATATCGAGGAAGGCAACAAGTGAATACTCCTTATGTGATAGCGACTCTTCAATGGAGCCAATTAACGAATGTAGAGCTGTTTCCACAGATCTGCCCTTAGTGTAGGCATGTTGGGATTTAGAGATGAGTTCAGTCGGATGTATCTGCGATGTATATTTCGATGGAATGACAAAATATTTTTAATATAGAATAGTTATCCTATATGGGAGCTATGACCAATTATGAACCAATCTTCATAATATTCGGTACGACATTTTGTGTGTACATAAGAATTATTTATGTCGAATTTCAACTTTATGCATATTTAAGTGATTTTCGGATGAGGTCCTTATATGGGAGCTAAGATTAAACATGGACCGATCTTCATTAAATTCGGTATTGTGATTTTTTTACATATGAGGATTATTTATATCGAATTTTAACCTTATAACTATATTTATATGTATTTTAGGAAGCGGATTCTAAGGAGGCTGTGCTGAAATATGGACCGATCCGCGAAAAATATGGTATTGCGATTTCTTTTTACATGATAATATCAAAATTTTTGGAGGTTGTCTTACATTTTGGTCCATAACTCTGGTTCTATTTAACCTATTTCGTCCATTTTCAATACCAAACATTTCTGCTAAACAAAGTATATTTGGAAAAATTTCATCTCCATGGTTTTGGTGGTGCGTCATATTACTAACCAAAAATTAACTTATTTATTAAATTCTTGATTATGCTACATCAGCAAAAACTTTCCTGAAACATCTGATGAGCAAATACCCTGCCTTAACTCGTTTCTGTGGTACAGAGTGGCAAAGGTAGCTTTAGAGTATCATAAATAATGGCATGCTCTACATTCAATTAATATGGACAAATTGATAAAGTTGTCCCAACTCTAGTATGGAATTTTAAATATGTTATTCGGAAACTACACTCACAACACGAATACATATTCCTCTAATACACTTAAATAGAGAGAATAATACCCAGTAGTTCTGGGAGAAAGATCCGAGTTTGTGATTTTAATAACACCATTGGTGATTAAAGTAGCTAGTCAAAAGCATACTAAGTGACAATTGATTCTCCAAATGATTACTTCTACTGGTTAATGTGACTACACTCGGTCAACTCTAATTTCCCTAATGTCTTCTTACATTCGTGAAATTAGTGGGATACATTGACTACTTGTAAAACTGCTGGTATATTAACAATTAGAAAATCATTAACTCATTCTGTGGTAGAAAATTAAGCCTAATTTAAGGTGGAAAATGTGTACAGTGAAACAAAACACAATGTGGAGCTGATTGATGTGTTTGAGATAAATATAAACTTTTCAGTTACGGTTCTGGTCGCCACATCACATGTACAATCAATATGGAAGGAGTTAGGAACCAAGGAAATCAATTAAATAATACTACTAACGTTTTAACTATAGCTTTCTGTGACTCATATTCTGCTTAAATTTAACATATGTGCTTCGCTATACCAATCCAAGTAAAACTGTGAAGTGATGATGGTAGTTTTTAACAATATACAACAATAAGTCCATGACTTTTTGAATTTCCCGCCTCTTAACTGAAATGGCAACACTGTACTGTCAACAAGCATCTGTCAGTTGACTCCAGTCAAAATTTGAACAAGCTGCGTCATTTAGTTTGTGTTTTACAGCCATTGATAGCAGACCACCGCGTGACTTGAGAGGAAAGTAGAAACAAAGTGAATTTCGTCTGCTTATTAAGCATCATTTTTTGCGGTAAAAAACCATCTATCAAACCAAGGATGAGCTTGATAAATACTATGGGTACTCTGCACTATCAATTTAAATGGTAAAAAAATTAGTTTCTAAATTTTATTGTGGCCGTACAAGCACGGAAGATGCCGGACGTTCTGGACGCCCAATTGAGGTCTCTACACCCGAAACAATTGAAGGAATTTACGGCATGGTGTTGGTCGATCGGAGATTGAAAGTTCAAGGGATTGTGGAAGCATATGCATCTCACATGGCTCAGTGGTTTCAATTTGTAATGATCACTTGGGTATGAGAAAGCTTTCCGCAAGATGGCTACCGCGTTTGCTCACAATCGACCACAAACGCAATCGTGTGACAACTTCGCAGGAATGTTTGGCTTTGTTCAAACACAATATGGTCGAATTTTAGAGCCGTTTCATAACCGTAGATTCACCACAACACACCAATTAGCAGTCAAAACAGTAGGTTTATCGATATAAATCGGCACCAAAGAAAGACAAGGTGGGTTGTCAGCCAATAAAGTCATGGCGACTGTTTTTTGCAATGCACGCGGGCAAAGGGCAAAACAATCAAAGATGAATATTATGCCTATAAAGAAAGATTTGTTTGTATCTATATTAGTTAAGAAAATATAAGATTACCAAATTTACCCGTTTTCTCCACCAAACCCTTTGATATTTTTATTCTGCTCCACTGTGTCTCTCATTCTTCCAATTCAGCTGATCTTTTAAATGTTAGAAAAGCTCAAAATATTATGTTAAAGAATAAAAATAACTACAAATCCAAAAATCTTGTGTTTTTATTAATAGTATCTGGCCTTTTCTGAAGTTTATGATTGAATTTTGGAAGTTGCTAAGACAAAGTACCATTTTTCAAAAATCCCTTCTTAGTGGATCTATAAACCAGTCGTATAGTACTGCACGAATAATACGCTTGGATGTTGGCTTACGGCCATATCGTAACATTAAATATCCAAATCGTACAGAAAACCAAAATATTACTGCTGTAAAACTGTCTCGTTTAATTTATGAACATGTTTCGACAAAATTTAATAACTGCCTTATCGTGGATGATGAAACGTATATGAAAATGGACCTTCAACAGCTACCAGGACGTAAATTTTATGTTGCAGAGAACCGCGGGAATGTCAATCAAAAATGTAATTGAAAAATTGACAATTGATAAATATTGAGCTATTGTCAAAACTAAATTAAATAAAAATGGAAGCGCTATTATCGACAATAAAAAATGTTATCTGCTTGATTAAATTTATGGTTGAACATTATGAAATCGCATTTTTCTTTATGTAGCTATTAAAGCTTATGTGCAACCGGATTTTAGGTGCTTTATTGATCATTGTTAGCTACGACCTTTTCCCATCTTTATGGCAACATATGGATTCCGAGCGAAAAGAACTGCTCATCTTTTAAGGCCAAGAACGAAGCAAGCCAATATCGGATACTCTGTTCCAAATTGAGCGTATCCCAGAGAGAGGGTTTTGCATCGATCGAATGAAATAGTAGTCGGACGGGGCAAGGTCTGGACTATAACCCAACCACTTCATTCTAAATAGTTTTTGACAGGTATTACAACATGTGGGCGAGCGTTGTCGTGGTGGAATATTACGGTTTCATGTCTGGCCGAAAATTCTGGGCGTTTTTCGGCAAATGCTCAGTTGTGTTCGGTAAAGGTTCCCTGTGATGGTCTGGCCAGATTTTAGCAGCTCATAATAGATAAGACCGCTTTGGTCCCACCAAATACAGGGCATTACCTTTGCTTCACATCTCTTAGGCTTTGGGTTATCGAAATGGATTGATTTGTCATCGCAAGTAATGGTTCTTTTATGCGGTTCAAGCAGCATTTCAGACATGCAAAATCGTCTTTCAATGTCCGACGGCTTCAATTCGTATGGTACCCAATTTCCCTGCTTTTCCTGTTGCTCGCAAATGTTTTGAAATTGCTACTCCCCAAATCTTCATAAAGTAATGCCTGCAATTCTTGGTCTTCAAACTTTTTTTTGTTGATCTTTGTGTGCCGTGTCAAAATCACTACTTCTGAACCGCACAAATCATCTCTCGTACGTTGAATCCAATAGAACTCATTC
This sequence comes from Calliphora vicina, assembly GCF_958450345.1. Lineage (NCBI taxonomy): Eukaryota > Metazoa > Arthropoda > Insecta > Diptera > Calliphoridae > Calliphora > Calliphora vicina. The sequence continues at coordinate 25,586,247 of NC_088784.1, read as the reverse complement.
ACTTTGGTGAGCAATCGATGTATACCCTTCACCTTCGTGAGAAGGGTATATATAAGTTTGTCACTCCGTTTGTAATTTCCACTGTATAATTTTCCGACCCTATAAAGTATATATATTCTAGATCCTTATAGATAGCGGAGTCGATTAAGCCATGTCCGTCTATCTGTCTGTCATTCTGTCGTCTGTTGAAATCAATTTTTTGAAGACCCCAGATATCTTCGGCATCCAAATCTTCAATAATTCTGTCGGACATGCTTTCGAGAAGTTTCCGATTTAAAATCAGCAAAATCGGTCAACAAATCTCTGAGATATTTGGAAAAACCGCGACAACCCCGATTTTTGCCCTATTTTTGATCTATATCTGAATTACTAAGTCATTAATATAGACAATATGGATATCTAATGATAAATATTTCAAAGACCTTCACCTTCGTCAGAAGGTATATAAGACCATAGTAAGTTGGACCAACAATGGGTCAAAATCGGAAAAAAATATTTTTTAACCCGAATTTTTTTTTTACAAAAAATTTTTTTTTTTAAATTTAAAAAAAAATTTTTAAATTTAAATAACAATTGGAAAAAAAATTTTCCAAAAAATTAAAAAAAAAAACAACTTTGGAAAAAAATAAATTTTGTTTACCTAAAAATATTTAAAATTTGTATTTTGGAGTTAATTTGGTGAAGGGTACTATATATGATTCGGCACAGCCGAATCTATCTCTCTTACTTGTTTCAACTTAAAGCAGTAAAGCAAAACTTCCCGCATATGACGCTTTGTTGGTACAAAATTCAACATTTTCTGACTGAGATAAAGCTAATCCATAATAAATAAAACATTTTAGTTTGTTTCATTTATTCTAAATCTTTTAAATTAGCATTGCAAATCAAAAAATAAATTTATAAACTTCTTCACAAAAACAATACAACCCCCCCTGCATTTAAAAATCACAACCCTAAGCAATATTTTTTAAGAAATTTACTGCAAAACACTTTAATATTCCCACCATTTAAACAAACACACTTTTTCAATATTTACTCGTAATAAATTTAAAAAAATGTTAAACTTTCTGTCACTCCATTATTTATTTAAATTCAAAGTAAAAGAAAACACGAAAATATCTCATGTACTTCAACACTTTTCAACAAACTTGTGTATTTATTTAGGAGACGAATTCGAGTAGGAGCTCTCTCTGGCAGCACCACAAACCAACCATACGTATTAAATGGACAGTAAATTTTAAAGAATTGAACAAAAATAAAAATTCAAAAGTTTTTCTTGCTCTAGTTGTTTTTTTCTCCTACATACATATATTTTATTTAACTTTTTTTCCCTTTGTAGCTTTTTTGGTCAACACACAGCCAGAAAAAGTTTTCAGAAAAAAGTGAATGAAAAAGGAAAAATAAGGAAAAAACTTTTGCATCTAAAGACATAAACAAAATTCTGATAAAATGTCAGTAACATTTAGTCAATGTTAACAAGGTGGACAGTGGGCTTACAAAATTTTATTACTGAATTGATGAAACATAAAAAACATAAGGTAGACATGTTATATATCAATGGATAGGGGATTTTGTTTACTTTTCAAAAATGTATATAACTTTTGTTAATTAAAAAATTCATGGAATACTTTTTTGAAAACTATGACAAAAAATGTTTTTTATTGAGTTTTTGCAAAGATACAAATTTTTCAAATTGAAATTAAATTTTTATTTATGAATATTTTTTAATGAAATTTTACAGTTATATAGATTTTTCTATTAGAAATGTAAAAATAAAAACAAATTTTTAAACTTGTAATCAGGAATCCCGAAATTCTCAAAAAAGTGTTGATAAATTCGAAAAATTGGAATTTTTAGTTTTTTGGCTATAATATTCATACCAGAGTAGGGGTTAGCGGAACCCTTTACAAAATAATTAAAAACATATTGGGCCATCTAAAATCAGTTACTATGCGATTTGAGAATTTTTGCCCTAAAGTTGAATTTTACATGAAAAATATACGTTATTTGAATGAACCGGTATCAACAAATTTCAATTATTTTTTCATTACAAATATTTTGTGAAAAGTTAGCTTTTCAAAAAGTATGAATTCCTAATACATCTTCTTAAAAATAATTTAGACAACTTTAAAGGAATAAAAGTAGTTTTTTTCCAAAAACTAGCGAAAAATCGCTTTTTTAAATTTTTTCAATTCAAATGCATATAACTTTGGAGTCAGTGACTATATTTAAGCAATTCTTTTTTGGTTTCACATATACATATATATTTTGTTAGTCCAATAAAAGCAAACAGGAGAAAATCGGGAAGTATTTGGACCCGCTGTTATCAAAAATGTGTAGTTGGGTGGGTGAAAATGTTGAAAATTTAATTTTCAAATGCGAAAAAAGCTATAAGAGATAATTGATAGCTACGACGAGGTTTTATGTAGTGCTCGACGAGAAGATTCTATATGTTTAATAATAAATTAGGGAAAACTAAACAACTCGCTGAGAATTTACCTAACATAGAAATTCATAAAAAAACATGTTGCCTACATAATAACATTTTTATGAATGTAAATAACAGTGCTAAGTAAATTCTCAGCGAGTTGTTAAGTTTTCCCTAATTTATTTGATACGTAAAAAACATAAGGTAGACATGTTATATATCAATGGATAGAGGATTTTGTCTACTTTTCAAAAATGTATATAACTTTTGACAATTTAAAAATTCATGGAATACTTTTTTGAAAAATATGACAAAAAATGCTTTTTATTGAATTTTGCATAGATAAAAATTTTTCAAATTGAAATAAAATTTTTATTTATGAATATTTTTTAATGAAATTTCACAGTTATGTAGATTTTTCTGTTTAAAATGAAAAAATAAAAACAAATTTTGAAATTTGTTATCAAGTATCCCGCAATTCACAAAAAAACTTGAAAAATCCCAAAAATGTGATTTTTTCGCTTTTTGGCTATAATATCCATAATAGGGGCGGGGTTATCGGAACCCTTTACAAGATAATTAAGAACTTATTGGGCCATATAAAATAGGTTACTATATTTTGATATCGAGTATGCGATTTGAGAATTTTTGCCCTAAAGTTGAATTTTACATAAAAAATAGGCATTTTTTGAATGGACCTGATCCCGTCGGTATCAAAAATTATAAATATTTTTTTTCATTTAAAATATTTTACGTAAAGTTAGCTTTTCAAAAAGTACAAATTCATTATACATCCTCTTAGAAAATTTTTAGATAACTTAAAATGAAAAAAAGTACTTTTTTCCCAAAAAAAATTACTAAAAATCGCCTTTTTAATTTTTTTATATTCAAATGCATGTAACTTTGGACTCAGTCATGATTTTTAAACACTTCTTTCTTTATTTGATATATAGATCTATTGTTAATCCTATACAAGAAAAATGGATAAAATCGGAGAATATTTGAAACCGCGGTCACCAAAAAACTGGTGTATGGTGGGTAAAAATGTTGAAAATAAAATTTTCAAATGCGAATATCTCCTTAGCTATAAGAGATAATTGACGACGATTTTTTTAAATCGGAACACAAACGAAGAAATAGGATCATTTTAAAAATTGAACATAACAGAGGTGTCCTACTTTGGGAACCCCTGGTCCCGCTTCTGGTGGGGTCATGAGGTCCAAATTCAAAACTTAAACTCGACTACACTTCCTCTTTGCGCATGTGAAATTTCATTCAAATCGGCGTAAGGGTTTAGAAGTTACAGATTTATTTCCCTCTTTTTTTATTCTCATACCACTGTGCAGCGCCTATAATAAATTAAGTACAGACTGCAACCACTATTTATACACAGCGCCATGTTCCTTCCAGTAGCTTCATGAAAGTTATATTTCTACAATGATGAACTCAAATCTTAATGTTAACTGCCACTAATCGCCCTGTAAACAACATTGTCCACAATTAGAATTCTCCAGATATAGAAATGTTGAGAAATATAATGCAACTGGAAATCATTTAAATCCCACTGTACAGGATTAACATCATCATCAGTAACTTTTCTATAGTTGTGTATCTTTATCATTTACCAAAACCTGCAGTATAATTATAGGGAGGACAGTACGAACTGTTTAAAACAACTTTTGCTTTTAACAGTAATTTCCACAGCTAAAGATTCATTTCTTTGAATATTTATATGGCTGAGCAGGGATTTCTTATCACTGAAAAGGCTGGCTGAAAAAGTTAAAACAATTAACTCCTCTTTTCCTCTGACAATCAGCAAAAGATAAACAAAAATATACAATATATTGCCATGAACAAAAGTTTTTTTTTAACATTCGTTGGGCATCCCCTCTGACTGGGTACATCTACCCTCCTGAGCAGCTCCCTATTGCTCCCCTTGCAGCCATTACACTTACGAGTAGTAGTTAGTTAGTTGGCTTAAGTTCTTAACAAGACAATGTCCAAATTTGTTTTCAACTGAATTAAGAACTACTCGTAGTTAAGAAAATGAAACAAAAGAAATCTTTATTGAAGTGTATGATGCTTGGAAAGCTGGAAAATGCAGAGATAATGAAAAGTTACCATCCCACACACACAATAAAGTCCAACCAACAAACAAACAAAAAATGTTAAAATAAAAGTTTGATAATTGTAAATGAAAGATGATCAGGGAAAAATATAATTAATTGTGAATTAATAAAGATACAAGGAAAATATAAAAAGCAGAAGGAAGGAAGGAAGGAAAACAAAACGTAAATATGGAAAAATAATGCTTTTTGTATCATGAATACTAATGATGAATGATGGCTGTTGACTATGATTGTGATGATGATGAGGAGGCTGCTGTTGATGATGGAGTGCTAAAGAAAGTTGATAGAATGAGAGACTATTTTTAAATCTATATAGATATATTTAAATGAATCTGTATATATAAAACTGAATGTGTGTATGTCTGTTTGGCTGGTCCAGGAAGAAACTAAAGTCTTTTTTTGAAATTCCAAGTGGGCGTGTCACCTCCCATACAAAGTAAATAGTTATAAGGAGATATCTTGCAAACTGCAATAGTTAGAGCTTTAAAATGTATACGATTTAGTTTGTTACCATTGTACGTAGTTCGACTGTAAACGGAAGTTATTGGATTAGTGGGAGTGGCACCCATATAGAATAGTAAAAGATTACATATATAGTAAATAGTTATTATTGAATATCTGGAGATCAGATATATTGGTTCCTGTTGATCATCAACGAATTGTCCCCAGTTATTTCTGTTCCTGATTTCACTCCAGCTTTTCCCTGTTTTATTAACTTCGAGAGTTAGTTATCTTGGGCCAAATGTGAGTCGGGCGTCTGATTCTACTGCTTCCCTAAGGGTTGCAGTTTATGGCATTGCGGGTGATACATTAGGTGGGCGGCATAATTCATGTCCTTTCCAGCCGCACTTTCGTTTTAGTATTTCAACTTTTGCTGGCAACTGATGTGTGCGGGTCCAGAATTGGATATTCGAAATAGTGTTGGGCCATAAGATTCCCAGTATTCTTCTGAGATATTCGAAGATCCTCCCGTGACAGTTAGGATACCAACTAGATAGCAGAACTGGTTCACGTCTCGAAGAGTGATATTTCGAATGGAGAACTGCATGCTGCATGAAGAGTTGATTCTAACTACCTTTTTTATACCATTGCCATTCATGGTGACGATATACCCTTCATGGTGAAGGGTATAAAAAAGGTAGTGAGAATCAACTCTTCAAGCAGATATCTAGTTGATTAGTTTGCCATTCCGTTTGTAATTTCCACAGTATAATTTTCCGACCCTATAAAGTATATATATTCTGGATCGCTATAGATAGCGGAGTCGAAGCCCCCAAATAACTTACATACACGATTCATACATCAATATCTTCGAAACTCTTCCGGGTCGGTTGCTATTTAAAATTGACAAAATCGGTCCACAAATGACTGACATATAAGGAAAAAACCAGGACAACCTCGATTTTTGACATATTTTTGTCCTATATCTGGATTACTAAGTCATTAATATAGACAATATGGATATTAGGGTGTCCCAAAATATGTTTATTTTTATATTTTCATGGGTGCTCAAGCATATTTTGAAAGGTTATAGGGTAAAGTATTTTTGAGATTTTTTTCAGATTTTTCGGAAGAGATTTAGAGGTCGCTCAAGTCGAGTTTTTGTCAAAAATCCGGTTTGTCGGCCTTTTTTTGAGTTTTCTTCATAACTTTGTCAAAGCCCACGATTTTCTTTACTTTTGAGGAAACATTTTAAAAGAAGAATGTCCAAGCTTTATTTTTGTGTGCAAAAACTATTAGTTTTTCCAATGAATTGGCTCATTAATAGGGCACCTTAATGAGCCAATTCATTGGCTCATTAAGGTTCGTAATTTTTAAATAAATTTTGTAAATAACGCTTTATAACTTTTAAAATTTTTATGAAAATGAAAAAACCTAAAAATGCAATTTGAAAGATCAATTAATTCTTAATAATTTAGAGACAACAATTTATGAAATTGCTTATACCGTTCCTGAGTTATATAAAGAATACAAAAACTTTTATGTACACCAAATGATTTTTATACCCTACACCACCGTAGTGAAATCAAACTACAGGTCGAAATTTCGAAGATAAAGTTTGGTAAAAGCTTTTCTATTGCCACATGGACGAAGCCTATGGAATTTGGTTAGAATCGGTCCATTATTTCTACTAGTTTCCATACGATTGCCCTATCTAAAAATAGATAATCTCTCATAAATATCTTAGTTATAAAGATATCTAAATTCGCGCCACAAAATTTTGTCACGATCGGTCCATAATTAGTCATAGCTCCCATATAAGGTCCACTTCCGAAAATCACTTTAACTAGCATAAATCTCTTAAAAATGTTCGTATTCAAATAAAATTCAACACATGTATGTTATATATATACAAAAGTCATGTCACCGAATTGTGTAATGATCGGTCCATAATTTGTCATAGCTCCCATACAATGCCCACTTCTGAAAACCATTTTAACGAGCACAATTGAGCCAATTCATTGGAAAAACTATTAGTTTTTGCACACAAAAATAAAGCTTGGACATTCTTCTTTTAAAGTGTTTCCTGAAAAGTAAATAAAATCGTGGGCTTTGACAAATTTATAAAGAAAACTCAAAAAAAGGCCGACAAACCCGATTTTTGGCAAAAACTCGACTTGAGCGACCTCTAAACCTCTCCCGAAAAATCTGAAAAAAATCTCAAAAATACTTTACCCTATAAGCTTTCAAAATATGCTTGAGCCCCAACAAAAATTTTTTTTGGGACACACTAATGATAGATATTTCAAAGACCTTTGCAGCGACGTGTATAAGTCCATAGTAAGTTGGACCTACAATGGCTCAAAATTGGAAAACATATATTTTAACCCGAATTTGTTTTTTCACAAAAAGTTTTTTTTTCGCTAAATATAAAAAATTATTTAAAAATTTAAAAAAGAAAAAAATTTAAAATTTAAAAAACAATTTCAAAAAAAAAATTTCTAAAAAATGAAAAAAATAAACTTTTGAAAAAAATAAATTTTGTTTACCTAAAAATATTTAAAATTGTTTAGTTTGAAGTATAATTTGGTAAATGGTATATAAGATTCGACACAGCCGAATATAGCTCTCTTACTTGTTTTATATTCAATTAAATATACATATATACAATTTTTTAACAGTTTTTTTTATTTTACTACGTTTGGGGTAGCGAAGCTCACCGGGTTAAGCTAGTTTCATATAAAATAAGGACAAAGTACATCAACTTATTAATAAGTAATTAAGGTTTATTATTAGGTTACAGTTTTTATTTGGAAAATACTTAAAGTGAGATAGAAATTAATGTGCGTTAAAATGAAAATTTAATTACTTTAATAATAGAGGATACTGAATTAAAACGGTTAGAAGGTGATGGTAACGGTTTTTTTTATATTTTACTACATATTTATATTATGGTGATGCGAAATAGAAATTTTCAATGCTAAATATACTTCCGAACAGTTGATGCAATTCGTAAAAATTTAGAATATTACAAGTAGAAGTTAAATATTGTTTGAAAGTATTTCAAGTTTAAAATAGAATAAACAAACATAGGTTATATAAAACAAAACTCTAAATGAATCACCATATAAGACATTTATAAAGATATTTGTAACAAATATGTGTTCCACTTTAATTTCCATACAAAATTTGATTATAAAACGTTTAATATATAAGTCGGGATTGTTACATTTTTACCTTTTAAAAAATAGGGGTTTATTGTCTTTAAATAAACCGGATACTTTTTATTGCAAATACAAAGCAGGTTTAGTAGTTTAAAATTAAATTTAAAAAAAAAAAAAATTCAAAACTTATAATTTTTTTTAAATTTTTTTCCAATTTTTTTTTTTAATTTTTTTCCAAATTCTTTTTTTAATTTTTTAAACAATTTTTTTTAAATTAATTAGTGAAAAAAAATGTATGACAAATTTTTTTTGGTAAAAAAAAAAATCGAGTTAAAAAATATTTTTCCCGATTTTGACCCATTGTAGTTCCAAATTACTATAGCCTTATACATTGTTGCAATGGACTTTGAAATATTTATCATCAGATATCCATTAGAGTGTCCAAAAAACTAGTTACCGGTTTAACCGAAAAAGTTTGTTTTTGAAAAAACCGGTTTCGATTATTGTCTTTTAAATTTAGCATTTTTGAATTCTTTATGCAATTATTTTATATCTTTTACGAAATGTTGTCAAATGCTAATTTTCTATAAAATAAATCAATATTTTTAAAAATGGTATCAAAGTTTTTCATAAATATGTTTGAATGAGCTTTAGAAAATATATTTCATTAAAACCGGTTAACCGTCATACAAAAACCGGGTTGTCAAAAAATCGAAAAGTTAAAAAAACCGAAACCGGTGGAGTTTACAAAGATGAAAAAATCGATTCACCGGTTTTGGATACTCTAATATCCATATTGTCTATATTAAGACTAGTAATCCAGATGTAGATAAAAAATAGGCCAAAAATCGAGGTTGTCCCGGTTTTTTCTTTATATCTCAGCCGATTTTCTAGATTTTAAATATCAACAGAGCCGGAAGAATTCCCGATATATTAAAAAAAATGTATTGAAAAATACATCGGGAATTCTCGATGGATTGATTACTAAGTCATAGGATATCTAATAATAGATATATATTTCAAAGTCCATTGCAACGATGTATATAAGGCTATAATTAAGTTGGACCTACAATGGGTCAAAATCGGGAAAACATTTTTTTAACCCGATTTTTTTTCATAATTTCAAAATGAAATTAAAAAAAATTTTGAAAAACTATTTTGAAAAAAAAAATTATTTTGTTTACCTAAAAATATTTAAAATTTGTATTTTAAAGTATAATTTGGTGAAGGGTATATAAAATTCGACACAGCCGAATTTAGCTCTTTTACTTGTTTTTTTTTTTTATAAAATTAACTTTTTGCAAAATCACGCTATGAAATTTTTTCTTGGATATTAATTAACATTTTTTCTTTTAAAGAAATTAAATTTAAATGATCCATTATTACATCCTACATTTAAAAAAAAAACTTCGTTGCCAATAACATGAAAAAGCTTTTTTATCTATCTTGTAAAATTTGGCTCAATCTTTCATTACAAATATTGTCCGGCTACGAGAGATGTTTTAGATGGAAAAAGGAGTTCGCGTCCGGCCAAGGGAGCATCTGCCTAAAAGTGATTAATTCAAAAAATTCGCCATCTACATACATTTATTGCAAACACTTTTTGGTTCTATGAACAAGTAGTTCGTTATAATACAATCTCACCATAGTTTTGGTGGTGGATATAAAAGTTAGGTTAATTTCAAAGTAAATTAATATTTGTGGCAGAAAATACATAATACAACATGGTTTGTGTCTTCGTTAAATACAAAATACCCCCTGACGGTTGGTAGATATAATCTAGTAGTTTCAAATATAATTAAATATCTAAATCACCCTGTTTGCTTAAGTGACATCATATCATTGTTGTTATTGTTGTACAAGACAACCAATATTTTTCGCAAACGTCAAACAAACAAAATAAATTTTTTTCACTCTTGATTGCGGCAAAAAATTTGTTTAACGCAATTATTTTGTGAAAATTGCCAGCAGTATTTATTAAAAATTGTGTTAATACAAAACGTAAACAGTGCCCCTCATAATGGCCGATCCAAAATTCGAAAATTTGCCAGGCATAGTAAGTAAATGAGTGAAAAAAGCAATTAACTTGAAAACACCAACTCATTAGTCATCTGTGAAGAAGACCAGCCTTAAATTTCTCTATTTTTTACACCTGTATTTTTTTTACCTTTAGGCTTATGACCAACCCGATGTTTATGAGACGCCCGACAATGCGGAGCAGGAAACTTCTGACTACTATGAGGAGGAGCCGGAAAATGAGGCCATTGAACGTTTGCATATTTCAACTAAAGATTCGTATAAACGTTTTCATGGCGCCAGCCTAGAGGGAAATGTGGACTTTTCCGATCGCATTGGTAGACGCCTGTGCCGTGGCTATGAGGCCACCTCGGGAGAATTTGAATTGGTGGGTATGGGTGAACGAGAGACACCAGTGCAAAAGTGCAGACGTTTGCAGTGTGAAATGAATGAATTACTGGAGGAGGTGTCTTCTTTGCAAAATGACCGCAAGTTGGTGCAAGAAGAAAAAGAATCTTATGATGCTGTGGCCACTGTTATAACCACTGCCAAAAAGGTTTTAGACTCTCTCAGACTAGAACAGGTATTGGGTAAGGAGCAGGCTCCCAGTAAAACCGATAAAGAGGTCAAGGCTCTCATCAATCAAGTTGAGGAGTATAAAACCTCAGGTGTTTTAACAGCCATACCCACTCCCGGCACTGATTTAGCGGCCTCAGCCCGTATAGCCAAGCTGGAACATCGTTTGCATCAATTGGAACAGGCTGTGGGTGCCCAACCGGAAAAGTTGAGCCGTTTAACTACATTAACTCAAAGTACCAATGTTATGGATGCTGTACGCCAGCTAAGCACAAAAGCGGCTCTGTTGCAACCGGAAAAAATCGATGCCATTGAAGAACGTTTGGGTTCTTTGGGCTCGAAAATGGATGCTATAGCGGAAAAATCTAGTGGTTCAGCTGATGAAGCGAAACGCGATCAAAAAGTTACTGATCTGTATGATATTGCTAAGAGAACCGAACCTGTGGCTGAAATTTTACCCGACATCATTGAAAGAATGCAGGCATTGGAGGCTTTACATAAATATGGTAAGAGAAAAAGGATAGTTTGGTTTAATTTAGGTTAATAAGGTTTAGAAAGTTTTAAATTTGGCGGTTTTACTATATTGAAATTTAGTCATGTTAAAATTACCTACGCCTTTTTGTAGTAGATTTATATTGAAGAAAAATTTAATCATTCAATACATTTTTAAAGCTATTTGGAATGGATTTGAATTCCAAAAAATTTTAATGATTCAATAAGGAATTAATTCTACAAAGAAATAATTCTGAAAGGAATGAATGATAATTACTATTTTTGAATAAATTTGTAATAATATCAAAATTTCTATTTTCAATTAAAAATGTAAACTACAAATATTAAATTATTTATATTTAATGCTATTTTATTTAATATTAATATATTTTTCTTTCCTCTCCCTTCACAGCCATGAATTTCGCTAAAATTATTGCTGAAATCGAAGAGAAACAAACCAACATCACCACTTCATTGGTCAATAACAAAGAACTCTTACATTCGGTACAGGAAACATTTGCACAAAATCTTGAAACCATCAACAAGGAGGTGGCCAAGGTAGAGGAACGTGTAAATACAGTAGAAGGCAGTAAAAAATAAAAAGACATTATTTGTACGTCATACTCTAAATTACTTTATTAATTACAATTTAAAAGAAATAATTTGATGAATTAATAATACAACATTTTAAGTGATTGAAAATTATTTATGAAGAAAATAAAAAATAAAAATTTACATAAATAGAAGATTTAATCACAATGGGATCAGTTTTGAATATACCCAAGTGAGCTGCTTGAAGAGTGGCTGCCCATGGAACCTAACCTATACTGTTCGGTTAAAATAATTTTTGTATGAAAACTGTCACTTTAACTATTAGTTAACACATAACCAGACTTCGTGTTAAGGGAGGTTAGGCGTAGTAAATGATTAACCTGCAGTTCGAATTAAATTTGAAAGACAGCAATATTTGACGAAAAATACATAACCACTAAATAAAATATATGTATTTAAATTGATTTTTTTTTATTTCTATTTAAGACTATATTTAGTTGAATTTTATTTGATGATGTTTGCCCTTTCAAAACACTTGTACGAGTAAACTAACCATTGTAAAGGGACTTCCGAACTTTGACAGTTGATTGTGACCATATTGTTGAAGGGAAATCTGTCTAATTGGCTGTCATTTATTCAGTTTGTTTTGCTAAATCACCTTGGACGGATATAGAGTTCAACAACACGTGCAAATGATAAAATTGTGGAATGGAAATGAAATGGCCCATTTCTGGATGAAAGGAGAACGTTGAAATTAATTAAAAAAACAGAATTTTTAAAAATAAATTAAATATGTAAAGAGAAATTGTAAAAAGGAGATATCGGTAAGAAAATATTAAGATTTGTGATTGAATTTTCAAGTTTACAAAAGTGGTGACTCTGGTAATCCTTTGATGCAGAAAATTCTCCCACTAGTTGGAAGCAAATCGGCTACTGGTTGTTTTTATTGTGTCAAAGAACAGAAACTACTTGGCCCTCTATTAGTTCCTCAACGGCTATAAATATACATACACGTGTACATAGTAAGTACCCATCAAAAAATTACTTGACAAAGAAGTAGTTTAAGCATGGGTTCAAGTGATAACGAAGTAGTTCGATTTAAGTAAAACATGCGTGATTTTTACATTTTCATCATTTAAAAGATTGCATAAAATCAGTGCAAGTTTGATGAATTGACTACAGTTTGTCATTGGTGAAACAAATACATATATTGTCATATGTATTGCTGAAGTTATTTTAAAGATTTGTTAAAGTAATCAAAAGCACAACGAATTTTTTTTCAAATCATTTTGTAAATGATAAAAGCAAAACAAAATCAAATCTGAATGAAAAAAAAATATTTTAATTCAATTTTTATTAGATTTGAATTAACAAAAATTTAATCATTAAAAGGTTGAATGAGTTCTGTTATGAATTAACTCCGTTATGAACTAATTTAACGACGAATGAGTTCCATTTAAAAAAACCCTTTGTATGAAGCTAAACAACTAGACGTTGAGAATGGATTTATGTAATGAATAGCTGACATTTTTAATTAACTTTAAGAAGCTCTGCTGAAATATTAGTTCTATGTCGTTTTATTTATTAGCAACCTCCACTTACATATGCCGACGAATTCTTCCTTGTTCTAGAGAATGCTATGGCGAGCTTACCATCCCGGAGCAACACTATTAAAATGATTCTTAAAGAAAACATAGTTTCCTTCCGCAGATCTATCCAATTCTTATTAAAATCATTAGACCCAAGAACTAAAAATTTTTAAGAACGAGGGCGAAAGTTCAAAATTGACTATATACTTTACATTGGAGGGTCCACACCTACTGTACCATTTTTAGCTATACTCCGTTCAGTGATAAGACTTTGATTCATAGAAAGTTTGAAGACTTCTACAATTATAGTTCTCCAGATATTCGTAAATAACTAGTTTATATGGGTGGTGCTACGCTCATCATTTCAAATTTTCAGCAAAGACCCGGAAAGTTTGGCTGCTTCCACAATTACAGTTCACCAGATATTCCATAATAACTATTTACTTTGTATGGTAATAGCCACGCCCACTTCAAATTTAAAATAAAAAGTTGCCTATTGTTCCTTCCAGATATAGACGAACATATAGTAAAAATTCCAAGAGGATCGGTTAATTGGTGTAGCCTCCTATAAGGTACAAACAAACAAATAAACAGACATACATTAATTTTTATATAAATAGAGTTTTTACCTTTTAAAAACTGTGATTTTTTTCTAATTTAAATTTACACCACAATTTAAATAGTCACTCTCTTTTAATACATATGTATCAGTGGTACGCAAAAAGAGGCATTTAATTTGTGTGCTCTTTTGGGTAAAAAATAAAATATCCACAACAACATCAAGAAACTGAATGAATTGTGTGTATTTTTACGCTCTATTACGCTCTTTTGTTCACATTCGGGTTGTTTGACGAAAATCATCGTAACCTCAATAATATGAACGCCTACCATGGATATGTATACTTTAAAAACACACTGGTAATACAGTTGATGTTAAGTCTAACAGTGCATACAATAAACTAAACTAACTGCAACTTGCTGTTACTATTTACATATATACACAGTGTCATCTTCTAGTAGTTTCATGAATTATCTAACGGACAAAACAAGAATGTTTTTTTTCTACAGCTTTTAGCAGCTTCAATGTTAATGTAAACAGCTTTAACATTTAATGTTGCCATACTTACAAACTATGTTTATAACAGCGTGTTATCAACATTTTTGATAAGTAGCAGTTTCTACTGATGGAAATGTTTATAAACAAGATGAATGTTGCAAGCAGTCTTTACAGACGGTTAAATTCAAATTGATAGTGTGATTACGTAACAATATTATTAATTTTTAACATTCCTGATTTTTTGCTGAATTTTTCTAAATTATCTTGCAGCTCTGGATACATACCTTCAATTAAAAATGCCTAATTTCCTTAATAAAACATCAATTTCGGTTTTGTTTGTTTTACAATTTTTATTTAAAGCCTTTTTCTTTAATAATTTCTCTTGTTATCCGTTTGAAATATTGAAATAATTATTTCCATTTCATTATTTTATTGTTTTGTATTTTTTATAATTTAATTTATATTTAAGTTAATTTTTCTTTTGGGATATTGATTTCTTTATTGAATTAGTGATAGGGGCCCACCTGTATATTTATTTATTCTTTTATATATGTAGTTTTATTTATAGTTATTACTCGTTAATGTAAAGTATTCAAACTTGAAGTTTACATGACAGAAATTTACATATTTCTATGTATTTTTTCATTTAATATAGAAATTTAAATTTGTTTGATTTGGAATATATGTTTTAATGCTGTCTCATGTGTTGGGGTTTAGATTTTAATTTAAATGGTTTATATTTATACTTAAATTTAAATTGATTTTTGTTTAAATACATGTATAATTTATTTTTCTGTCTTAATTTGGGTTTAAAGTTTTCTTATTTTTGCTTTACCATAATAATAGAAGATGACAAATACATTTAATAATGATTTCTTTTATATTCTTTAAATAATAAGTTATTTAATTAGTATATATTTTATATATGCAAATAAATCTTTATCTTAAATTAAACAAGACTTTTTCTTTTACGCATTTCCGTTAATTTAAATACTTATATTTGTATATTTATAAATTTTATTTTAAACATTTTACAGACACATTTTGTAGCTTATTTAAAAACTTTATTTTTTGGGAGATTTTGTTAGATCAGTGTAGAGGTAACTGAAATTTATTTGAAATAAGTGCTTCCATTAACACTTTTGTTGCAAAACATGTTTATTCATGTTTCTTGTTTGTCAATTTTGTGTTTTTTTGTTATTAATTTAAGGAAAGTAAAATCATTTATTGGTTTTTTATACAATTTCATTAATTTACAGTTTATTGTTTTAATATTTCTTTTAATAAAACTAAAATTTTAAAAAATAAATTTCACTACTTTTTTTCTAGCATAAACTTAAAAAAGCTTTTTCTCTTCTTTAACTGTCTTTAACTTTTTACTATAAATCTTTTTTATTGTTTTATACACTCTGCTTTAATTCTTTTTAATTAATTGTTTTACTTTCCCCTAGAATTCTTAACATTTTGTATTCTTTTGTTAAATACAAATGAAAAAATCCCTTTTAATAACTTGTTTTCTTTATTACATTCTCTTTTTTTTCTTTCAATAACATTAAAATAGCTTTTTAAAGCTACTTTTGCTTAAAGCTTTATTTAAGCTTTACTAACTTTTAAGCTCGTCAATGTTGCTTCACTTTTTCTTAGAAAATTAAGCATAACGGCAAAATATATTTTAAGATTTTGGACAAAAACTAAGCTTAATTATGGTTAAATGAATTTGAGTTAAGAAAGTATAATTATTTTAAATTTTTATTAAAAAATTAACCAAAAAGTATCTGTTATACACAGTAAAGCTTTCCTCATTATCTTCCAAATCATTTTAACCTTAGATATTAAAAAAAGCTTTAACCAAAACTTTGGCAAGCAAACTTATACTTTATACAACTTTAAAGCTTAATTTAATTTATAAAAAAATAAACTGCAACAAATCAAACAAATGTTTAACCTCAAAAATTATCATTCTCTTTTCATATTCATATTAAATTGAGCTTTTTATTTAGCTTTTAATTTTCTTGTAAAATATAAATGGTTTGCATTGAAAGCGCATTAAAGTTTAAGTTTCTTTTTTATACAATAAATAATAATAAATTCATACACATAAATACATATAATTTTTTTTATATAAATTAAGTTAAATATTTTGTATACTTTATATATAGATTATTTAAAAATTTGTCTAAGCAAAATTTGTAAATTTGTGTTAAAAAAAAATTGAAGTAAAAAGTTTGCTAAAATTGTTTTTTTTTTGTATTAATAATTACACTTAACTATGTTTTATTTTTTGTATTTTATTGTCTTTTAAAATTATATTGATAATTTATGTAACTAAGTTTAATGAAATCTTTTGTTAAGGACGGTAGCCGTAAAATTTAGCGAGGATCAATTTTGAGTGATTCGTAAGAGAATCGTGGTATGTACATTTATATAAAATATACAAGTATTAATTACAGTTTTGAATTTAGTAGAAATATTATTCAGTGCTTCAGTTACAAGGAAGTTTTTGTATTTCGGAAACTATTAAAATTTTAAGCAAAGCCCTCAGTTTAAAGGTTTTATTTGTTTTAAACTACAATTAAATAAGTGTTTCCTGTAAACGTGATTACAAACATAAAAAAGTTTTCTAAAACTATGAGTAATTTGTTTGTCTATTACACGTTTTGATAGTTTTTCTTTAGCCCCTTATTCCCTTTAAAAATTACCCAATTTCGAGATATAGTAAATGAATTTCCAAAAATTCTTGCAAAAACTTATACAGTTTTTAATTATTATTTCAATTAAAAGCTATTATTATGAAATTGCATTATCAATTGGAATTTAACCGTCTGTAACGGCTGCTTGCTACATTCATCATGTTTATAAACATTTCCATCAGTAGAAACTTGTATCTGTCAACAATGTTGATAACACGCTGTTATTAACCCTCTAACCGGAAAGGCTGCCTTTAGGCGGGGTATATTAAATGTATGTAATGCTGCTTTATTTTCTTATTTCATCCGTTATAATGGTAAATATGTGTAAAGAGACAAACCATTTACTTATTGTGATAAATATGAACGTGCACTTGTCTTTTGTTTTTTTTTATTCCAACGTATTTTTTTTTATTCAAACAATAACCTGGTATATTTTTTTACCTCAAAATAAAATTGTCCGGTTAGAGGGTTAACATTGTTTAGAAGTATGACAAAATTAACAGTAAAGCAGCTTTAAAAGCGCTCTCTCATTGTAGAAATAGAACACTCGAGTTTTTTCCTTTAGATTGTTAATGAGACTTCTCGAACATGGCGCTGTAACAACGGGTTATGAGTGAGTCAATATATCATAGGCGCTGTTATAATTAACAGTGTATTCCAGTGTACTCTTGTTAATTTAAATTGTTGTGTTAATTTAAATTAATAAAGTGTTGTTACAATTTTTAAACTACTAACGCTTTTATTTACAATTAAAAGAATACGAATTATTTAAAGGAATTAAATCACCGATTTTAAAAAGAACAAACGTAACGCTATATAGCTAAATAGGAATGACAAAGCTGATACGATCGTAATTTTATTGATACTATTTCATATTGAAAAGTACCATGGCACTCCCAAGACTCAGTTGATACTTTAAAACAATTTTCAATTTTATACAAAATCTTCTGTTTAACAATATTTTATATCGAAAATCTTTAGTATAACAGAATTTTCTCTAGAATCATCTGGTCTATAACAGTATTTTCTTTAGAAAACCTGGAGTATAACAGTGTTTTTCTATAGAAAACCTGGAGTATAACAGTGTTTTTCTATAGAAAACCTGGAGTATAACAGTGTTTTTCTATAGAAAATCTTGTGTATGTATTTTTAAAATTTGTAGAAAATCTTGTGTATTTTCTATAGAAAATGTTATGTATAACTGTATTTAAGTATAACAGTATTTTCTATAGCAAATCTTGTGTATAACAAAATATTCTCTAGAATCATCTGGTGTAAAACTGTATTTTTCTAAAGAAAATATTGAGTATAACAGTATTTTCTATAGAAAATGTTATGTATAGAAGTATTTTATTTAGAAAATCATGTGTATAACAGTATTTTATATAGAAATTCTTGTGTATAACAGTATTATCTATAGAAAATCCTGTTTATATCTGTATTTTCTATAGAAAATCTTGTATATAACTGTATTTTCTATAGCAGATCTTGTGTATAACAGTATTTTTCTATTTACATTTTCTATAGAAAATCTTGTGTATAACTGTGGGCCAGAGAGTTATTCTGAAGTGAAAGACTTTCTTTTAAATCGAGGGAGTAAAAATGCAAACTGGGCCTAATCGCTATGGAATGACCCATTCATTAACTATTGTATATCCACCTGAGTTTTTTATAAAAGAAATCCGAGTGGAAAACCTCATAAGATGGGTGCTTGGGTTCTAGTGGCCACTAAGTGGTTAGACGACAATATTTTCTTTCTTTTTCAACTTACCCGCATGTACATAAATACTTATTTTCATGTCAAAATTAGCCTAGCAACAGTTTAATTGCTACAGCCTGTGAATACATATATAAACTATTGCTCAGAAGATCACCAGATCATGATTCCAATGTAATTAGAACAACTTATTTTTATCTTTTAAGTTTTATTTCATGAATCATACTCACATGGAAATTTAATTCACATTTATTACAACTTACAAACGACTCAGAACCGAATGCCTGCAGAAAGATTCAGAAAATGATAGAGACTTATAAATATAGGTTTCTTTAAATTAGTAGACATTTTTTAATAACATTGACCATACTCACAAAGAAATTCTTTTGGCATTTATTTGATAGTTTACAGAAAACTTAATTGAAACATAGTTGTCTATAGATCTGATATAATATATAGGTTTGACATGATTTTAACTCAAACTTCAGCAATATTTTCTAAATCCTTCAACTTAACCTAGAATACCAGGCCAGGAAAGACGTAGATGTTTTTACCGGTTTCTTTATATTGTAGCCATATGAGAGTTATAAATTACTATAAATAAAATCACGTAAACTCTATTTTTTTTATAAACATATTCTTATATTCGAACGATGATGCGAACTAACCAAAGTTGATGTAAAAATAGACCAAGCTGGCTTAGAGAACTTAGTTATAAAAAGCGTTGCAAATTCAGAGTATGTTTATAGTTTTGAAGTTTAATCATTAATACTTAGACCACATTAAGAAACTGCTATATTATTTATTCAAAATTATAAACTGCAATCAGGCAAATGGAGATGTCAATTTATAGTCTAATATACCCAGCAAAAACTTCATTACAAATAAAGAGTTAAAATGCTAATACATATTCAGCCCAATTATGAATAAAAATTCCCAGGGAGTTTTTTTCCCTATTTTTCCTATTCAAATTCAATGGGAAAAAACTCCCGGGGAATTTTTTATTCAAAATTGGGCTGATTGTGAATTTTAAATCATTGAATGCAAGTACTTACCAGAACTTCTTATAATGATTTTATCAGTGAAAACAGCAGTTATGTAATAGATATTAAATAAGTCATTATTCGCCTACTTCTAAGTAAAGCATTTAGTATTTAGTAGACATTACAAATCATTAGCAAGTTGTTGCTGGGTATATCTTAATATTAATCACTAATAATAACATTATTTGGTGCGTTTAAGTTGTTTATTTATAATAGGTACCAATAATTGTTATATTTTTCTTACAAAGAACTGCCCTAGAGGGAGGTGCCACGCCCACTAATCCAATCCAGTTGATTTTCAAAACTATGTAAAATGATAAGAGAGCTATTCGAACAAAGTTTAAAGAAGCTCGCAATTATAGTTCGGATCCATTCCATTTTTGGGTAAACTTCTGTCGTGATATTAAATTGATTCATCTAAAGTTTGAAGACATTCACAATTATAGTATTCCAGTTATTCGAAAATAATTATTTATGATAGGTACCACGCCCAATAATCCAATCCCGAAATTGATTCATACAAAGTTTAGATACATTTACGATTATAGTACTTAAGATATTCGAAAATAACTATTTGCCACATCCCCTGTTCGGATCCGTCCCATTTTTAGTTAGACTTCAAGCACTGATATGAAATTGATTCGTATAAATTTTGAAGACTGTCACATTTATAGGTCTGCTGATATTCTATAATAACTATTTACTTTGTATGGGAAGTGCCACGCCCACTTGAAATTTCAAAATAAAAAGTATCTGGTAGGAACAACAAACAGACAGACGTGGCTATATCGACGTCGCTATCAACAACGACTCAGAATATATATATAATTTATTGGGTGGCAAATGAAAAATGTGGAAATTACATACGGAATAACTAACTTGCCACTCATGGTGAATCATATAAAAAGATGCACTTTTGCAAAAAATGTTTGAAATTTCAAAATTTCCTAAAAATAACATACAAAATCAACAAATTTTGCTTAAAACAAATTCCAATTTTTATTCCTTCATCTTTTTTTATTTTGTTGAAATAATTTTCAATAAATTAATATGTAGATATCATTATTATCGATTTTTATATAGAATTTTAAACATCCATTTTGTTGAATAAAGTCAAATATTAAAGTTTTGTGTTGGTTGGTTTTTTTGTTCAAGTTGTTATTTTTGTGTATATTTCTCAATATATTTATTTATTCATTTATTTAATTAATTATAATGATTATACAATTTTCATTTAATTTGTTTTGTTTGTTCACTGGTCTATTTAATAATATTCGAATTAATTTAGTATTTTTTTTTATTTTATTCATTTTACTAATGCTACACATACGAGTTTTTCAATGTTTGAAAGGGTTTTCTGGTTTGAAATAAACATTTATTTATTTATTTTATTTTTTATATTGGGGTTTTTTAAATAATTATTGTTATATATAGTTAGATCATAAATATATATATTTATATTTATATATGCAAGTATGTAAATAGTATAATGTAGTGTTTTACTTTTATTTTATTTGACTTGTTTTTATTATTTATTTATTTAAGTTTATTGGTAATAATACTATTTATTTTCTTTATTTTTTCTTTTTCTTTTAATAAACTTAATTGTGTATTTCTTTATTTTATATGCAAAATAATATATTTATAATAAAAAGTAGTTTTTCTTTTTCTAAATAAAAATCTATATAACAAGCAAAAAACCATTTAAAATCCTTGAGAGAAATCATAATAATAAAATGTTTATAATAAATATTTATAAAATAAAAAAACAAAGTTGGTTATTAAATATTTATATGCGTTTATATAAAATAATGGAAAAATTGTTTTACAAAAAATTTTAAGAAAAACTAAGTTAAAAAAAACTATGTACAATTTAAAATATTTAACAAATTATGTTTAAGAAAATAATAATAATATTTTATATCAATTTTAAAGCAGTTGTAGGTGGAATTGTAATGTTATAATTATATGTAAATGAAAGAGTTTGGAATTGATCAGCAAAGGCGGAACTTTTAAAAATTTTTTTGTTAACAGAAAAACTGGTAAATTTAAAATTGAAATGAAGCCATAGCTCCATTTTGTCAATCTCTAATTATCGTTTTTAGTAACGAAATACAATTAATATAATTTTTATATGAAAACTAACTGTCAATATTGGCATGATAAAAAATAACCAAAGATTGAGAAAATGGGACTTAGCAGGAAAAATAACCTGCTACCTTGAGGCAGATAAAATCTTGAACAGTTTTAGTTCTATTATTGCGTTAACAGTTTCCAAAATGACATTAAAGATGACAACTGGCAGCTATTTTCTGTTGCAAAATTGGCAACCAGAAATTTTTGGTTACCCTCTTACAACGCTACTGAAGTTCGGTTGTCATCCATAATTGACCCCTTCTTTTTAATAATATCATTGCACAAGGCTTAATAATTTCTTTTTATTTATTTGTATTCTATTGTATTGAATATTCTTGGCTTTAAATGTACATAACTGTAAAAAAAATCTACTGACAATGTTTATTAGATTATAGTTTAATAAACTAAAGCTCTAAAGTTTAACCTCAGTTAACCGCTTGTTTTGTAAAACTAAGATGGGCTTTAAAGCTCAACAAATCTACCTTTAATCCAATATAATGTTGTAATTTAATCACCCTTTTCGTGAAAAACATGTGAAATTTATGTTCCCATGAAATATCCATTTCCCTCGAAGGGAAAATTGCTATCGCGATATTCCCCTGAACTTTTCATTCACAATAGTTGATTTTGTTCGTAACAGCTGTTTATTGTTTACAAAATTCCATCTAAAAATTTCCCATGTTGGGGATTTTTTTCACGTGAACAAAGTTTATGAACGAAAAATGGGAAAAGGGAACACATTTCATGTGAAATATTCACCCCTATCGTGAAAAACATGTGAAGTTTATGTTCCCATGAAATATTCATTTCCCTCGAAGGGAAAATTGCTATCGCGATATTCCCCTAAACTTTTCATTCACAATAGTTGCTTTTGTTCGTAGCAGCTGTTTATTGTTTACAAAATTTCATCTAAAAATTTCACAACATGGGGAATTTTTTCACGTGAACAAAGTTTATGAACGAAAAATGGGAACATAATTCATGTGAAATTTTGATTCGCGATAGTGGTGATTGATTCGCGATAGGGATGAATGAGTTAAAAAAAGATGATTATTAGATCATAGTATAATAATCTCAAGCTCTATAGTTTAACCTCAGTTAACCGCTTGTTTAGTAAAACGAATATGAGCTTAATAAATATTCAATATAGTGAAGAAATCTACTTTCAATCCAATGCTTTGTTAACCGCTTGTAATTTTAAATATTAAATTAAAACGATTTTTATTGGATCTTAATTTTCAAAGTCAAGTTCTAAAGTTTAAGCTTATAGTTTTCCCAGGTTCAGTAAAACGCAGACAAGTGAAAGCTTGCAAAATTGATTTTGTATTTACAGAATATACTTTGAATAAATAACAATTAAATCTCGGAGGATTAAATCGTTATAATTTTGAAAAGAAACCAGAAATTACAAATTCAAAGTACATATGAAGCTATCAGTGCAAAAGTGGTGTAACACCAAACTATTTATTTAGTTGTATTTTCAATTTACACCACTTTTATTATATTATTTTGTTATATTATGCTCTGAGCAAAAACGATTTTTTCTGCACCATCTGCTTTTGAATACCAAAACATAGTTTACCCCACTTTTGAATTGATATTGGTAATGTAATGCACCAGAACATCAACCAATAAAAATTGTGAGTTACACCACTTTTCCGCTGATGGCCTCATATAATAAAAGAAAAAATCTTATTATTCACTAACACTCGTTTGGTTTTACTCTTATTTTAGTTCCTCTAATTTAAACTTTAAATTTTAGACTAGGGACTATTGTTTTAAATATATTTTAATTAAATATGTAGCCAAAAAAGTTTATCAAAAGCTTTTTAAAACACCTACCCATTAAAGATTAGATACTGATTAGAGTCTGTTAACCATAAAATTTTAAATTTTAGTTACAACTGCAGTATAAAACTTTGTGAATAACTTTTTAAATCTCTTTGTAGATAAAATTCTTTTACTACACTAAAAAATATTTAAGGAAAAAACTTAAAGCTTTAAAAAACTTGACTCTAAATACCAGAGCACCCATAAAAATCATTAATTTTTTATAGAAGATATAAAGCTGGGGCTCGATTTACGAGTAAAATTTATTGTAAAGTTCTTATTTGAGACTATTGCATTCTATATCGAGCTAAAAATCTATAAAATTTTATTATAATTTTCATATGGAAATTATTTTTCGATACAAAAACTCATTCGATCACTAATTCGGTCGCAGCTCTGTTGTTGTGGCAGCAGTGGCTGCAGAGTTGACAGCACTTGGCCGAGTGCACTCCGGTCATTTCGGTGTGTAGAACAGCCTGTCGTGTGATTGACCGCTGCTCTGTAATTCATTTCAGCTATGTTCGAATTTAAACAAACTATTAATTATGATTTGTTTAAATTCGAAAAATGTTTACTTTGGAGAGAATTACGCTGTAGTTTCGAAGGTTTGTGACTTTTAAATTCTATTAAACTTTGAACATTTTTCAAAATTTAAATCAATTTAATGAATACTGACTCTTTCGAATCGAATTACCAAGTGGCCTCAAAGGTCACAACAAAAACTCTATAAAATTAAGGAGGATTATTCTTGATCTCTCTTTTACCATATGTTTAAGAATTATTAAGAGTTGCATTATCCCCTAAACGAAATGCGAATAGTCTTGAATATAAATGTTTATTATTAAGTCACAATTTTAATTTTTAATGAATTTTTATTGCAACAATTTAATTTGTTAACAATTAAGATAAAAAAGTATTAAAAATATGTTAATTTTATTACAATTGTAGTATAAAACATAATGAAGGCACAATGAGCGAGTTTGTGACAAGATAAGAGAGCTCGAGAGATCCAAAAGTCAGGCAGAGGTCATTCGGAATTAATCGTAGAAATGTTATATTAGGCTCAATAATTGTTAATAATGGGCCCTATTCTACATTACTTCGAATTCTAAACAATTTTGAGTTTTTCGGAAGGCACAATGTCAAAATTTGTGATAAGACACGGCTTGAGAGATGCTCACATCAGCGAATAGTTGTGGCAATAAAATAGCTGAAATGTCCTTACATCGAATACTGTAAAACCTAGAATTGCATTTAAAGCTCTAAAAAGGCACTTTGAAAAAAATATTGTCAATTGATAGAAATGTAAATTTTTATAAAGGACATGCCAGACATTGAGTTGTTTAATTAATAAGGCCATATTTTGTTCAGATCTTTTTCTCTCAAAATCTTAAGGATTAAGTCGGCTATATGAATAACTTAAATGTTTCTGGGAAATGTTATTTAGTTAAAGCAATTGTTGTTTAAACTGTATAATTCTATACAACTTTCATTTATTTCCAAGGCCAAAGATTGGCGAAAGTTTTTCTTCAACAAAAAACTTAGAATAACAGCAGAACTGTTTGGAGTTGAGCAAAAATATTCTTTTTCATTTTTTACTGAACAGTTTCATTCTGATGACAAATGATTCTTCGCTCCGGAATGATCTGAATATCACACAGTGAAAGTTTTTCTTCAAGAAAGAACTCAAAATCGGAAGTCTTCTACATGAATAAGTAAAACGTTAATACTTACGTTACGGCCAAACAATTGTTCTTTAAACCATATACAGCCCAATTCAAT
The DNA here is from genome assembly GCF_958450345.1 of Calliphora vicina. Lineage (NCBI taxonomy): Eukaryota > Metazoa > Arthropoda > Insecta > Diptera > Calliphoridae > Calliphora > Calliphora vicina. The sequence continues at coordinate 25,560,605 of NC_088784.1, read as the reverse complement.
GAATTTGAGTAGGTAAAATGAGAAAAGGGAAAAAACTCCCGGGGAATTTTTATTCATAATTAGAGAACTGTTTCTCATGCCAATTGAATCTTCCTTAGGGAAATATTGGCAAATCAGCGAAAGTTTTTCTCCAGGAAACTGTTTTAAGTTGAGCAAAACTGTTGTCATGTTTGACAGAACTGTTTCGTTTTCATGATAATAGATTATTCGCTTCAGATAGACCCGAATCTCACATAAGGAAAGATGGTCAACTCAGCGAAAGTTTTTTCCAAGAAAAAACTCAAAATCGGAAGTCCTCCGCTTGAATAAGTTAAATGTTTCTAAGTTAAGCAATTGTTTGTCAGTTAACCAATAGTTTGTCAGTTAAATAACTGTTTTTTAAATCATATAGCATTCGAGAACTGCATCGTTATAATGGCCAATTATTGTTTGCTTCGGAAAGACCCGAATCTCCCTCACGGAATGATGGTCTGCGAAAGTTTTTTCACCAGGAAAGAACTTTCAATAACAGAAGAACTGTTTAAAATTGAGCAAAAATAAACTATTGCAAAGTTTCTCCCTCGAAGGACCATATAATATGAGTACCAAAAGAAGAGTTTTTCTAAATGCCATAATAATTGTCTTAAATTAGGTTCATAAATGTTGTTTGATTGATATTTAAAATTGTTTGAATAAATTAATTTGAATAAACTCTACAAATATTTCAGTAAATATGGTTGGAAGGACCATAAATATTTAAGAAAGGTATTAAAATTTAAATTATTGCAGATATAGATAACTTAAATATTAAGGAATACTTATCGTCCACTTAATAAAACAATAGTGTATAATTTTGTTTGCCATTTCGAAATAATTGAGTTTAAAATTTTTGTGTTAGTAGACATCTAGAACAAAAGTAATATTTCAATTGATCTTTTGACCCACTTTGTGGAAGTAGAATTTCACCAAATTTTGACCACATATATAATCAGTTATGTAGATTATTATTATGCAATAAAAACAAATAAGAGAGCTATATTCGGCTGTGCCGAATCTTATATACCCTGCACTAAATTATACTTCAAAATACAAATTTTAAATATTTTTAGGTAAACGGAAATTTTTTTTCCAGTTGTTTTTTTAATTTTTTGGAAAATTTTTTTTCGAATTATTATTTTAATTTTTTTTTTTAATTTAAATTTTTTAAAAAAATTTTTGGTTTTTTAAATTTTTTTATGTGAAAAAAAAATTTCGGGAAAAAAAATATTTTTTCCGATTTTGACCAATTGTAGGTCCAACTTACTATAGTTTTATATACGTCGTCTTTGAAATATCTATCATTAGATATCCATATTGTCTATATTAATGACTTAGTAATCCAGATATAGATCAAAAATCGAGGTTGTCCTGGTTTTTTCCTCATATCTCAGCCATTTGTGGACCGATTTTGCTGATTTTAAATAGGAAACTTCTCGAAAGCATGTATGACAGAATTATTGAAGATTTGGATCCAGAAGATATCTGGGGTCTTCAGAAAATTGATTTCAACAGAGAGACAGACGGACAGACAGGATCCAGAATATATATACTTTACAGGGTCGGAAAATTATATTGTAGAATTTACAATCGGAATGACAAACTTATATATACCCTTCTCACGAAGGTGAAGGGTATAAAAATAATGGTGTATATGCTTATACACTACTGTTTTATTGAGGTGACGTTATTTGCTTATAGTTTCACAATAAATAATTATTTAAATGCAAATTTGTATATTTTGAATAAAAGACAACGATAGTTCAAAGGACCATATAATTTGAGTTTGGAAAGAGTCTTTTAAATCTAAATGACTTAATAATTGTAATGAATTGAATTAATTTTAATAAACTGCACAAATATTTCATTGAATATGGTTCGTAGGACCATAAAATTTTTCAAAATTAAAAGTATGCATTAAATATAGATAATTTAAATAAATTAGAACGATTAAAACTCTTACTCATAAAGAAATTTTTATTTTATCAAAGATTTATTAAACCAAATTAGTTTTAGAAAACATTATTGAAATAAAAATTTCTTTATGAATAAAGAGGATTTTAATTTTGGCATAATTATAAAAAACAGATATTTCCACCATATAATCATAATTTCCAAGAAACTTTCTTAACATTTCTATCTTTAGCTTAAAATTTAACAAAATTTTGTTTTCAAGAAAAAACTATTTTAAATAATACAAATTGTTATCTTAAAAAGAAAACCATATAAATCTTACAACTCTACCTACAACTGCTTAAATGTTTGTATTTTTCAATTTTCGTATAATTATAATATCAATTATAAAATATAATTTAGGTTTTTAATACCTGCTTAGTAAAAGTATTACTTTTTTCTTTATAATTTAGTGTTTATGTTTAAATAGATAATCAACAATAAAGCATAGTATTTTAAGAATTTTTTTCAATATTTTTTTATAAATATAAGTAATAATAATAATAAATTTGCAAAATGTTTTTTGTTTTGTATTTCGAATTTTACATAAAGTATTGTAATAAAATGAAATGAATTCAAAAAGTTATACATCAATATTATTAAGTTGTTTGTTTGTTTAATGTATGTATATATGGAAACATTTATAGTTAGAAATCTTAAAGGAGGAAGTAGGGAGGGATTGTTTTTTTATTTTACTTTTCAAATGTTACTTTTTGTTTGATTTAAAAAGTAAGGGGGGTTATGGGGACATAATTTCAGATTTTATTCAAGTTTGTTAAAATACATTATTTTCTGTTTTAATTTCTTGTTTTCTTACTTTTGCTCACTTACTTCAATACATTTGTTTATTTATATTTATATACTTATAAGTGTATGTATATATTTTATCCTTTTCTTTTTATATATATAAATGTTTTTTTTATATTTTGTTTATATGTAATGCCTGCATTCGTCTCCTTTATATTTGTTTTAAATTTATCGATGGAATCCGTTGTTTCAAAAAAAAATCTCAAACCATTTTTTTACTTGGGTTCTTCTTTCTAACTTTCATTAGAAAAAAATATTGCACTTTTAATTATAGTTCTTCTGGCTGTTGTCTAACGCTTTTCAAAATCTTTCAAAACTGTTGTTTCTCCTTTTAGTTTTTGTAGGTTTGTTTAGTATCATATTTTCTTATTTAGTTTTAAATTTGTAGACTTCTTTTTGGTTTATTAAATTTAAATCTTAAGTATTTGTTTTGTTGTTGTTTTGTAATTAATATACTAAAACGGATTCCATCGTTATTGTATCTCATTTATTATTCGAGCCTGTATTTGTAGCGGTTGTTGCTTGAATTTGTGAGGCTGTTTGTGAAGCCGACTCTTGTGTGCGTCTAGCTAAACGTGATCTAAATTAAAATAAATTGAATTTAATTAATATTTTTTTTGTTTTATTTAAAAACAATTATTTATTTAATAATTTTACCTTATTTGTCCAGCTAATAATGGGTTAATGGCGTATAACCAATCATGAACCTCTTTGTCTCCCAGGGTTTGTAACAGATAACCACGATGTTTGGTGACAACACTGTAAGAACAATAGATTTGTTTAATAACAAAATAATTAATTTCAGTTATGTTCGAATTTATAAAAAACTACAATGTATAATATGATTTGTTTAAATTCGAAAACTTTCCATTTAGTCTAAAATTGTTTGTGACCTTCCAATTCTATAAAACTTTCGAAATTTCTAAAACTAGACGAATATTTTCCTTTTCGTATTAAATAACGAGTTGGCCTTAATGTCAAAATAAAAAGTCTATTTGACTGAAAATTATGGCAATGCTTGCAAAATTAATCCATTAGTGAGAAACACAATTGGTTAAATCCCGGCAAAATATGTTTCAGGTTTAATATAATAGCGTTAGAGTGTCCAAAAAACCGGCAAATTTAAAAAACCGGTTTCCGGTTTAACCGAAAAAGTGTGTTTTTTAAAAAAACGGTTTCGATTATTGTCTTAAAGATGTTGTATTATAAAAATTCACCTTTGAATCCAATAATTTGGAAATTTTCGAGATCAACTTAAATTTTATCTCTTAACTGTTCAGTTAAATGCATTGAATTCATTTCTTTTACTAAAAGGCTTAAGAATTTTTTTTCAATTAATTTTGAAAATGATTAATAGCTAAATAAAACTGAATGAAGAAAAAACATTTTAACTCAATTTGTAGTAGATTTGAATCAACAAAGATTAAATCATTCAAAGTTTGAATAAATTATGTTATTAATTAACTTCAAAATTAATTCAATTTAAATGATGCTTTTGAAGGAAGCAAAGAATTAGATATTGGGAATGGATTTATGAAACGAAAGGCTGACATTTTTTAATTACGGATTAAGATTTTAGTGACTTAAGCTCAAATTGAATTAATTAATACGAAGATCTACATATATACAGTGAGTGTCACTCAAAATCGTACAACATATTTTTTTTTTAAATATTATGAAATTATACAGGCAATAATAGGTGATTATATAAAAAATTAAAAGTCATTTTATTAATTGGAACAAAAAATATGTATTTCAACAAAAAAGTAAATTCGTTAAAAAAATATTGATGAAAATTAAAGAACATAACAAAATTCATATTTCACTTAAATATTAAATTATAATTAAAACTTTAAAAATTAAAAAAAATGTTAATATTAAATAATCCTAATACTTTGTAGGGTATCATTTGCTATTTTTTAGTGCCTTTACGATTTTAAATGAAGCGTTGATATTCTGGGCACTGACAGTCTTACCCAATTTTTTTATTTGTAGATAAGGGCAATTCAAATTATACTCAATTTTCTGATAGGTAATAGCACACACAATATAAAAATAGCATTTTAAAATATTTCCAAAACATCAACTTTCTAAAACTAATGAATAAAATTTGACTACGATGGTGTACGATTTTAAGTGACATTCACTGTATAATGATTATAACACTAAGTTTTTATATGAAATGTTGCTATAGTATTCATAGTTTACAGTATTATTATATATTTCGGGAATAGCCGGGTACCCGGGAATGTAGAGAAAAATTTTACCGATTCCCGGGAACCAAAAAAGGTCGGGTTTTAAAAAACCCTAATTCCAATAAAAAAGCTTGTTAGGTTTTAATTATTTATTTTGAAAGCAATTTTCGGAATATTAAAATTTTTTTTTGCCAAAATTTTAATGAATTTGTATTCTTTTGTGACAAGACAAGGGAGTTTGAGAGGTCCAAACATCAGATGGAGAAGATGTGGCAATTACCCCAAGTATTAAATGGTTGAAATGTAATAGCATCAGAGCTCAATAATTGTTAAAAATAGGCTCTACTGTAGACAACATCATTAAAAAGTTTTTGAATTTTTACTTTTTTTATCTAAAATAATGAGTATGCCGACTATTCACTGTTATTTCGGTCAAAAATGGTCACAGAAAAAAAATACGTGAAAAAAATTTGACAACTTTAAAAAAATCCAATATGGATGTTCAAAAAATAGCAAAAGATCCTAAGGTTCATCGTCACACTGTTTAGAAAACCATTAAACAGTATAAGGGGGACTTGAACATTAAAAGAAAACCTGGATCAGGAATATAAAAAGGTTTAACAGAAGAGCACCGAATACTCCTATCAGAAAAGCAGCCCGTAAAGTTAAACACAGAGCCAAAGCAATTGCAGGGTTGAAGTCATATAAATTTCAGAAAGATCGCAATGCGGCAAAGAACTTAGAAGCAAAATAACGAGTATAAAAATTGAGGTAAAATTTTATAAAAACTTATGTACTGGCAGACTTTTCACAACTTCCGGGTCAAGATTTTTATATGGCTTATGGACGAGGTAATTTTCTAGAACAATACCGGACAATAAAACAAATAAAATTTCCCAAGAAGTTTATTGTGTGGAATAGGGTTAATTATGAACCGATCCTCACAAAAGTTGGCAGAAAGAGTTGGGTTCACATAAAACTTGTTTATGTCCAATTTCATCTCGATATTAATTATTATTAGATAATTATGAATGCACAAGTCATTTTCTGAGGGGGACCTTGATTGGGGACTACTTTCAAAATTGTATCAGGATTGCCGCGTAATCAACATATTTATGGCTGCTCAAACAGTATTCTGGGACGTTATTTGTATTGGGCTAGGTGAAATAATTTTTAATCCCAGACAAACCTTATCAACAGAGAGTATTTGTAGAAAATGTCAGCGAGCTATGTAGTTCTTTTTGTTTGGGCCCTATCGTATTTTCAACAGACAGACATATGGGCGAACATATCTAGATCGTCTTAGAATTTCATAAGGACCCAGAATATATATACTGATGTTGGTTAAGATGAATATTTCGATGTGTTCAATCCCCATCTTTTTTGATTGTGGGTATAAAAAGTTATTGATATGCACACCTCCATCCATTCGGATATTTAGGATTATAAGGTTACAGAAATTGTCTCCAGTAAGATAAACTCATTTATTATTTCGTATAAGAATGTCTGGCTTGGATCCGAGAGTCTGTATGAAGGGTTTGCGGTCTTCAAGGGTGGATTTAAGATGATGAGCTGATGTCTACATTGAAGACGGACAATCAGATATCATACAGACTTCTCAACGAATTTAGCGTATCCCAGGTTAAGATTGCGGTGGATATAACAAAATCGGTAGCGTCATTGGCAGAGAGCAGGTGACTATATATGTCAATGTGCAGGCGTTGCTAAAGACTTAGAGCGTCATAGAGTCGATCGGAACTTTATAGAGTAATTTTTTGTTATATTGAGAAACATTAGTTCCGCGACATTGTCCGAAACTGGATTTGGCAGTATGGGGGAAACCACCAATTATTCACTACTATAGAGTACTAGATGCATTGATGAAATTACAAATCTTAGGAAATCAGTATGGACTACAAATTGAGAGCACTGTGGCTAAAGCTAGACATTGTAGGCACTAAACTGCTTTTGGTTATGAAGGGGAATAATGGTTCTGCTGATTTTCTATAATTTCTCACCTGAATGTATTTGGTATTTTAACCATAGCTGCTTGATCTTCGCTGCATTCCACTTGTGCTGTGCCCAAATTTAAGACAGCCCGTTCCACGGGATCCTTTTCGGATTTGTAGATGAAAACATAAGGACGACGTACAATCTACAGAAACAAATAAATAAAGAAATTAATTTAAAAGAATTTTTAATAATACAAGATTTGAAAGAATTAATGATTAATTCAGTTTTCAAAATCATATCAATTCAATCCCTTAAAGAATTTATTACGAAATAATTCATAGGCTTAATTTCTTAGTACTTCAAATGTATTCGAATTTATTCCTTGGAGAATTCATTCTTTATAGAATTAATTGTTTATTTGAATAATTCAAGTTTTCTTTAATTATAAAATAGCTTATAAAATATGTATGTATATTGAATGATTAAATGTTTCTTTAATTCAGAAAATTGTTTTTCAATTCATTTTGTAAATGATTAATTAACATTTATTCAATTCAAATCTATTATAAATAGGACTTAGACAATTTCAATTCATATTGTAAGTTTTTAAACAAATTTTAATTCAATTTGGATTAGATTTGAATGAATTTTATTATGAATTAATTCAAAAATGAATTAATTCTATTCAAATAACAGCCTTTGAATGATTCTAAAGAATTTGTTTGATTGGGAATAGTTTTAGGAATAAATTGCTGACATTTTTTTTAATTCTAAATAATGATTTTATTGAATTAAGCTTAAATTTAATTACTTAACTCGAATCTTTTATATTAAGTTAAGGAGTTCTGAACAAATAGGTTTCTAAAACCAACATATTCTTTAATTTCCCATTTACTTACCACCCAACGCTTCTTCCAGCCCGAACCGCCATGTTCCAAAACATTCAAAAGACCCTTGCGTGCCACCACGGGACTAACACGAATTTCTTCCAATTCGGGTACATACAAACGTAGAGGGAGAGCTGGTTGTGTGGCCGGAGCAGGAGCTTCCCAGCCATTGGGAGCATCAGCACGATCAGGAGAGCATAACCTAAACACAAATAAGAAAATACCAAACAAATACTTTAGTAAAGAATACCATGTTTTGGCAATTACCATTAAAAATTATTAACAAAACAACTAAGTTTAGTATAGTAGTAATTAGTGTGAGAACAATTATTATTATTAATATAAAAGCAATTAGTTTGGACAAATAGTTTTAGATTTTACAAAAAAATTTCAACTTAAAATTTAATAAATAATATTGGAAAAAACAACAACAACTAAAGCTTAAAAGTAGTAAAGTTAACAAGAATAAACAAAATTAAAGAAAACTTAAAATAAAGTTAAAATTTTACCTTCTTCTAATACGTAGAAACCAAATAAGAGTTTTTTTTATATATTTTAAATACAAATATGAAAAAAAAGAAACAAATTTACAAAAGTTAAAATCAAGACAAAACATTCAGTATTTTTTTGGAGGAGAAATTTTTGGTTTTTTTTGTAATAAGATATATTTTTGTGGTGTTTTTTTTGTACTAAAAAAATTAAAAAGATAAAATAATTTGACAGGCATGATTGTATTTTTTTTTTAAATTTGTGTCTATAGAAGTTGTGAAAGAAAGAAAAGGCTGTAGTTTTAGCTAAATTAAGGTTTGCTATATTCTTTTTAGCAGAAGGAAACGATCTTATGTTTTAGATAAAATTAAATCAGCCAATTCCAACCTTCTTAAGAAAAGCGTTTAAAACTAGAGTTTCTTTAAAATGTTTCAAATCAGTTTGTGTTTTAAACTTATTCTTCAAATATCTTATAAAAAAAGCGTGCGTACAGAATAAGCCATCGCCGCTGTAGACAGAGGTCTCGAATTTATCGTTCCGACGCCGTTCTTAGCAACACGGTCTCTGTCCGTACACTACTTGGAAAATGTTGAGGAAAAATCTTGGCCTACATCTATAAAATCCAACTGGTGCAAGAATTAAAGCCAGCTGACCATCAATTGCGTTGTGTGTTCGGTGAATGAACTGAGAATCAACTGGAAGTTGAATCAGATTTTTAATTGTATGTAAACAAGCAGAATTGTTATTTTTGGAGAGAGCACAATTCTCATGAGACTCCATTACATCCCGAAAAAATCACTGTTTGGTGATGTTGAAGGCATCATCGGCCCATTTGACTTTAAATCCGAAACCTCTGCCAATATTACCGTGAATGGCGAACGCTACAAGAAATTGATTCATGATTTTTTTATTCCTCATGTCAATGCAAATCATTTGGAGGAAAAATGGTTCCAACAAGAGCCAAACGTTCGGTGTCCGAATTATAAGGGAAACCACCAAGAAATGAACCTGTGAATTGGCCACCTCGTTTTTGTGATTTGACTCCTTTGAATTACTTTTTTGCGGGGGTACGTAAAATATCTGGTCTATGAAGGTATAGAAGCCAACATTCGACCCACAATTGACGAAATAAGACCGGGTATTCTCGTAAAAGTAGTGCGAAATTAAACCAACAGGATGGCGTTCATAAGGGGCAGTCGCGGAGGCCATATGCCAGAAATAATTTTTAAATATGAAATGCCATGAAATTTTTGAGCTAATAAAACCAAAATTTTGGTCATTCCATTGAATTTGCTGTGTTTTATTTAAAAAAAAGCTGTATGCCTCTAAAAAAACACCCTATACTTTATTTAATTAAACAAGCTTTAATTTAGAAATTACTATTACTATCTAGAACAGATCAGTTGACAAAGATTTATCTTTCGCAAACAGTTTAATGTTTAAAGAACTGTTTTAACTAAAATAATTTCGATTATGATTCGCTACAAACACAAACTGATTATTTTACTTTGTTTAAAACGATTTCCAAATCACTACAAATTATATAACTTAAGTTTCCTCTCAAAATAAACCATTAACCATACTTACTCCATGGAATTGCTGGATATGCAACTGACTGTCATATCAGCACAGCCCTCATCACTGGGTGAAACATCCGATTGGGTTTGATTATCTGAATTTTCAGATTTTTGATAACGTCCTACAAATATTACATTATAAAATAATAAATATGAACCTATATATTTAATTTATTTTCGAACCCACCTTGTATCAATTTCAAACATTTCGACATCAAGTCCTTTTCACGTTCATTAAACTCACGCTCTGGCATCATCTGTTGTGTATCCTTGACCGGTGTCTGTGGTGATGGTGGTATGACCATGTGTACTGGTGATGTAGCTGCTTTGGCAGCCAAATTACAAACATCCTTTTCGGTTTTTGTGGTTGGATTTGGATTTGTATCCATGCCCAGACGTTCGCGTAACAACAATAAATGACGTACACGGCCCACTTCTTCGAGACGTGTCAATTTCTCCAATTCCCATTGATGATCGAAGATGAGTGAGTCGCCACGTGGACGCCAGCCATGAAGATTTTCTTCGCCGCGTACATATGTTGAGCTAGTGTCAAGAACACGTCGTTGACGCCGTTGGACACCTTTATTAAGGGGAAAGTATAGACAACAATTTTAGTAAAATCAAAACTTTTTTTGCACATTATTTGTGAACTTGATAAAATAACTCATAAATTTTTGTTAAGAAAGCTAGAAATCTGTTAGTTGTATAAATTATAAAAAAATAAATTTGTTATTGTATTATTTTTGCATAAGCTTGAGTTAATTTAAAATTAATATTGGCATATTTGTTTAACTAAAGAATGGGCAAATTTGAGGTTAGGAAATAAATTGGATGTCAAATGATGAAATGTCGCGAATTGAGCTGTCATCTGACATTTGCCCCACGTCATGTTCTATTATTAATTCTGATAATTCTATTTTATGTTTTAAAGCCAATTTACTTCCAAACGTCAAATTCGCCCACCCTGTATTATAGCTTGAATTTAGAATAATTTAATCAAATCTCTTAAATTTTTATAATAGATATCCTCACTGTCATTAATGTGCTTAAATATTTCTGAAATCTGATTGGGAAGAAATTGAAACATCAAACAGATAAAATATTATTATTGAAAGTAAATACAAATACATCTTCTATGATGAAGATCAGCGGTTCAGAGTAACGGAATGATCGAAGTTCGATCGGCAAACGGGTTGGAATTTATATGAAAGACTTGTTAGGTGGGAGCTTAGAAATTGATAATGTCTAAACTGTTAGAGGGAATGATCTAATAGCAACCTAATAGGAAATCAGCATCATAGTAATAGTCCATCTTAAGAATACATCATCTCTAACGCAATCTCCACAACCAAAACATCTTCGTTATCTTTCATTCTTAAAGATTTTTTGCATCCTATCCCGGAGTACATGGCAAGGAAAGTTATATGCAAAATTTATTAGATGTCACATTAGAAACGGTTTATGTCTGAACTATTCGAGATATTGTTCTAATTAAAAGCTGATAGAAAATCATCATCATAATTATAATACTCCATAAGTTTGTTCTTATATATCTGACTAACGTTTCAAACAATCACAAGAAACCTAAATTAAAGTTATTAATCAGCGTTGATCTTAATAACATCTTGAGCTAAGAAATTATGGTTGATACTCAATATCGCGCTCGAAGGCAGAAGTAATTTTAGAGCATCAAAAATAAATTTTAGAGCATCAGTTTGCTTCTTTACTTAATTTTGATCAACCTGTTTTCTTAATAATCTCAACGACATTTATTATGATGAAAAATAGGAATCCGACTGCTATAAGTTCGGCAAGACAATGTGGAAGACCTGTCAATCAGCCAACAGAGAACCTCGCTTTTAAAAAATTCCAATCTAGACGCATCCGTATGGACTTTCGATGGTATTGTAGTGACATCAAGATCATGCCAGTCTCAGAAAATATTAATGGTTACAGATACAGAAGGTTTTGATTATTGACCGGCAACTATCCAGACAAACACCAACAATTTAAGTACTTAATTTAGGTCCCATATGATATATATCGTCACCTTTCTATTTTTAAAAATATCGACTTAATTGAAGAAAGAAAAAAAACATATTTGTAACCACAACACTTTAATTTTTATTATGTTTTTTGTCTCTCCTGTAAAACAAGTGTTGTAGGCCCTTTTGCAATTTAGGTGACGATATGCAAAGAACAGTCGACAACAGCAGAGCTGCCAAAAATATTTAGCCGAAGAGAAATTCGCAGCAGACGCCTTAGATTATATTTCACAAATCTTAGATGATTTGCAGTAGCCAGTCTTGAGGAACACATCATGGAACCCACAAAAAAAGGAAACTGGTTTCTAAGACGAATGAGGATAAATAAAAATGAAGCTCTATTGTGTTTAAGTTCCGACCCTTTTGAGAACAACAACGGAAACCGAGACGATAACAATTTCATGAGCGTGACAAAGCAGTTCAGTCAATCGTCCTCTGTAACGGAATCACAACAACAGCGTCATCAATATCTCCAAACGAACGACATTTGCAGCAGACTCTTCAGATGGCATTCCGAAGACCTTAAATGATTTACATTTTGCAGAATAAGATTATTTATATTACTGGATGAGTGTGACACAACAAAATTGTAGTCCTACCGATTGTTTAGTTTACATCTGCAATTGGTTTAATATTCTACGACAAATCCGTATCAACAGTAATTATTCATTTTTCAGATTCCGAATACTGTGATCAGATCAGCATAAGTCGAACTTAAGTTTAATATTTTTTAAGTTTCAAAAATTTTCCTGTCGGCTTAATCCGACTAGAATTCTTTCACAGAGACTCACAAGTTCCCATCAAAGCAAATTATCAGGTCTTCGTAAACCAATTGTCCAGCTGTATTTAATCCGTAATATCCTTCCTTCACGCTAGCCAGCAAACTGGCAAATATTCATAAACCAAACAAATCGAATCTTTAATAAAATAATCAACACGCCAATAAACGCAACAAATTACTAAATCGTTCTGAAATTGAACTAGAACTAAAAGAGTCGCAATAACGTTTGCCGATTGCACTGCCTCTAACACGTCCCAACGAGAACCATAAAGAGCCGATATACAGTTTCCCAATTCAACTGCCTTTGGCCATAGACAGCAACAGAGATCATATGAAACGAAGCATTGTTCGCAAGTCTTCCGGTTTCAAAACCTTCTAGAACTAACGAACTATGTACAAATTTATGAACATTTGCAGAGCATCAATAGAAATATCTAAGGTTATTAGTAGAATGATGCTATGATTGTAAATCATTCAACATTCTGAATAGTTCAACGCTTCATAATATTCGACGTCCTAAATTTGCATTATCTTTACTATCAGATGCGAAGACAATCGGGACTATTCTCCTTCTTTTGTGGAAGCATATACTGCGTAATGCAGTAGTACAACCTTATCATTAACTGACATCTCTACTCAGATTACACATGTTTTAAATGATGCTTTCAATACCAAACTTGTCGAAGATCTTCGATCGTCTTCCTTATACTACATACAACCTCCATAGATCGTAATGTGCTTAAGAATCAAGAAGCACATCTGAAATATAATGATTATTCTTGTAAGATGTCATCTCGAGAAGAACCTCAGTCAATTTCAACAAACATATCTACACGAATACCCTGATTTGGGAGGTTTTTAGTAAAATCATATTGGGATTTGTTTAAGATGTTTTGCTAATCAAATATTGCTCTGAATTGTCTGCAGTTATTAAATAAATCTTAAAGGTTTATATTACAATTCTTTTTCGAAATTAGAATTTAAAGTAATATAATATCACTTTTCTTATAGCTATATATAAAAGCCTTTTAAAAGCAACAGCATTAAAAAAATCAAATCAATAGAAAATAAAACAAAAACTTAAATAACTATAACAACAATCACTACATTTTAAAAATTTCTACCTGGACTACCTGCATCAGATGCTCTTCTCAATGACAATTCATAAACGCCCGACAAGCGATTTGCCTCCGGATTACGATATTGACCAGAGAAGAGATGTTTCAAAGAACGTGGACCAGTACGAGCATCGCGACCATAAATAATCATGCTTAAATCTTTGGTAATTATAGCAGGGCGAGCACAATTTTCCAACTGGAATTAAAATACACAAATTAATATATTGAGAAACATAAATAAAACAAAATCCTACCTCCAAATAGGCGCTCAAGGTAATATAAACTGTTTCACCACCCTGTGACACACGATTCAATAGAGCCGAATTGTGAAGACTAGAATCCCAGGCGGCCTCAAATCTAAAGAATGAACGATCATCACCAGGCACCTCCAAAACTTCGCCCGGAAATAGACCCAAAGATAAAACACACGAATCTTCATCATCCTCAGAGGATTCGGGAGTATTGCGTATGCGTCCCACTACCAATTCACGAATATCTTTCCACTTAACCTCGGGTGTAGGCTCATGGACAATGGTTATGCGTATACGTCTTTGTATGCCCTGATGCAAAAGGAATAGACCACGGCAAGGAAGATCATCGCTGTGTTCAACAACCTTTTATGAAAAGAAATCAAATTAAATAACAATAATAAAGAAATGTGGAAGTTGCAATAGATATTTACCGCTGGCACATATTCACCATTGGGTGCTAATTCACAGATTTCAAACCATACCAAAACATCATGTTTCGCCAATACCGTAGAGGATGGAGGACAAGGTAGTGGACCAAATTTGGGACTACGTACTGGTTGCGATATCGGTATACTTGGTGGTAACATGCGTCTTGGTGGTGGTCTGGAAACAAATTCTTGTTTGGCATCCTTATGCAAAGGATGTGTTTGGTAATGACCAAATACCTTAAACATAATCGGTTGAGTTTTCAAATACTCAATAAATGATTTGGTAACGGGTACAGTAATCTTTAGAAAATAATAAAAATTTAATGAAATAATTATAACTAAAAGTAATAACAAAACTTACATTTTGTACATGATAGAAACCCAAACGATCACCAGCTGAATTCTTTACGGGTTCGGTAGAGAAAGCTTCCTCATGGCGATGTAAGAAACTAAGGGTTTTGTAAGAATTAAATGATTTTATATATTGTATAAAAAGTTTAAAACTTACTTGAACTGACAGAATATATCGGCATATTCGGCACCAATACCGGTGGCCTGTAATACCGTTACACGGAATGTAAATTCTTTGCCCACTTGCAAATGTTCTCCTGGTTCATCCTGAGTCTCCTGGCATTCAGATGCTGAATTTGAATCAATGCCACGTCCTGAATCTGCATCTCCAAGTTCTAATTATTAATATTTATTGTTTGTTTCATATATTAACACACAAATTTGTTTTTATACAGACATAAAAACAGAATTGAAAGGGAGACAACATGTTGGAAACATGTTTATTAAGGTTGGATACAAAAGGGATAATAAAACTCAGGGTGTGGTTGAGATAATCAAATGAAATGTAGACAAATATTTAGTTTTTGGTTTCGAAATTTAATTAGAAAAAGATGGGAGATGAATTGCTCTTTTATTTTTTTGGATAATTTATTATTAAAATTGTCCACACCCTACAAATTTTGTTTAGTTTACAACAGATACCATAATATTCCATACCTTCCAATTTCGAATCCAAACCACCATTGTCAATATAACGTTGGACATCATCCTTCTCATTCAAAGCCCGATATTTGGGTTTAGCATCATCCTCATTGAAAATCAAACGGGCCGACTGTTTAACACCATTGTTAAAGTCAAGAGATTCTTCATCCTGTAAATAATAAAACAAATTAAATAAATAATTAATTAACAAACTCTTTAAAAAATCTCCTCCTCTCCTTTTGATAACCTACCAATACAGGTTGCACTGCAATGCGCAAATAACCCCGAACATCTCCACGCTCATTAACAATAGCCACCTTGTGAACCAATGGTACGGGATACAATAAGTTACTGAGATAAACAAAAGAACGTCCCACCATACGGAACCAGGGGAAACGATCGTAGAATGGATCGCCACCAGTTAAAGATTCGACATTGTAGTCAGGTGATGTAGGACTAAGTTCGGCTTCATTGTGATACATTTCACGCATCAATTCAAGACGTTGTCTATAAAAGGAAAACAAAAACACAAATTTACTTCCTTAGGTTCTTTAAATACATTTGAAAAGATTTAAATATATGTATATTCAATATCTAAGTAATATATTTGGATAGACATTTAAAGCTGTAACAAAATCAAATAAAATATGTACGCTGGTGATTTTAAATTATTTAAGAAAATTATAATTTTTGGTAGAAAAACTAAAACAAAAATAGCTAAAAATAACGATGCAAAAGTATACAAATCTAGGTGTTTTATTATTTAAACAATCGCTATATAAATAACAAAATAATAAATTAATATTATTAGTGAGTTAAAAATGTGATTGAATAACATCGATCCAGCACAATGGCTTTTCAATTACATATTTGGAAATCTCAAAATTCAAAACTATGTTCGATGGGTCAGATTGCTTATAAATCCTATGAAGGTCATTAGTTTTCTCACCAATGCAGGAGAGTGAAATGAGAAAAGTTCAACATTCTCTTGCCCCTTCTTATCTAAGTAGCTTTAATTTAAATGTGACAGTTTTCAGTTACCACAGATAGCAGCACTTTCTTACAATTATTCCAGCAGACTCATTTCATATTTGAGTTTGGCGATCTTGCATTAAGGGAGCGATATGATTGTATGAAAGTCATAGTTTTCTGTCTACTTCCGAATCTTTGAAATGATAACAACAGAAAGTACATCACTAACTTCTATAAGTTTATGTTATATTGACTATCCTTATAATGTGAGTTTATACATGAAAAATAAAAACCGGTAGAATTTGAAACTCCTCTAGTCCCCGTGAGAACAAACCGTAAATTTTATTCAACATTGTCACGGTGTTGTATCGATTCTTCATCATTTTAGGAAATATGCCTAATCATACAGTATCCGTAAGAAGCCTAATTAAATTCCTACTAAGAGCCAATAGAGTCTTGGAACTTTCTATCGCCAAAGAGAGCAGGAGCTTGAGTTCCGACTCTTCTAACACCCATTCGTCTATCAAATTCGATATAGAAACATTTGTGCAAGAGTTATTGTCCCGATTGTTGCACAATCATTAAGGATTTCTTTTCTCCGTGAAGACACACAATCAAGAAGAAATATATGTAGCATCGTCTTCAGATTGGCCTGAGGGGTGGAATTCATGGAGTCAATAATAGCAAGACAAGTTAGTCTCTGTACCTTGATCAGCATGGAGAGATGTGTTTTAATGTTTACCGCTCTCCGCCTGACAAGAGAGCCATAGGTGACCGCATGTACATGTACAATATAAAGTTTGAGACCTCATCTCTTACGAAGAGGCACAACTGTCCCACCTTGGCAACCCCAAGAACAATAAGGTTAAGATTTGATCTAATGATTTCGACTTGAAGATATGATGGCTGCGACTGCACTCTTATAGCTTACGTTAGACAACTTTAATATAGTATTTCAATATGTCAAAATATAATCCAAACGAATGGTGTAGATCGGTCAAGGTTGGTTCCAATCGGTCTCTAATTCTGTCCCTAATGCTGTCCATATTATGCTTTCTCTTAATTCTCTATAATTTTTACATAAATGGCCCATACACTATTAAACTGAGGCAACAAATCTCTCCATAACTCTACTGTACTTCCAATAGAGACTTCCGAAGTTTGACAGTCGATAGCGGCCATATTGTTGAAGCTACATCTGTCAAATTTCCTGACATTTCTTCAGATCGTGGATGTTTCATTACTTAAATTTGGAAATAATAGTGGATCTTTCTTTACTTGAAACTGTATATATCTTTACTTCAATTTGAAAACAATCGTGGATCTTTCTTTATTTCAATTTGGATCTTTCTTTATTTCAATCGTGGATCTTTCTTTATTTCAATCGTGGATCTTTCTTCACTTCAATTTGGAAACAATCGTGAATCTTTGTTTACTTCAATTTGGAAACAATCGTGGATCTTTCTTTATATCAATCGTGGATCTTTCTTCACTTCAATTTGGAAACAATCGTGAATCTTTGTTTACTTCAATTTGGAAACAATCGTGGATATTTCTTTACTTGAATTTGGAAACAATCATGGGTGTTTCATTACTTGAATTTGGATCTTTCTTTACTTCAATTTGGAAACAATCATGGTTGTTTCATTACTTGAATTTGGATCTTTCTTTACTTCAATTTTAAAACAATAGTGGATCTTTCTTAACTTCAATTTGGAAACAATCGTGGATGCTTTTTTGCTTGAATTTGGAAACAATCGTGGATCTTTCATTACTTCAATTTGGAAACAATCGTGGATCTTTCTTTACTTGAATTTGGAAACAATCATGGATGTTTCATTACTTGAATTTGAATCTTTCTTTACTTTGAATTTAGATTTTCTTTACTTCAATTTGGAAACAATAGTGGATCTTTCTTTAATTCAATTTGGAAAAAATCGAGGATGTTTCATTACTTCAATTTGGAAACAATCGTGGATCTTCCTTTACTTCAATTTGGAAACAATCGTGGATCTTTCTTTACTTCAATTTAGAAACAATCGTGGATCTTTCTATACTTCAATGTGGAAACAGTCGTGAATAATGCATTACTTTAATTTGGAAACAATTGTGGATCCTTCTTTACTTCAATTTGGAAACAATCGTGGATCTTTCTTTACTTAAATTTGGAAACAATCGTGAATAATTCATTACTTTAATTTGGAAACAATTGTTGATCCTTCTTTTCTTCAATTTGGAAACAATCGTGGATCTTTCTTAACTTCAATTTGGAAACAACCGAGGATGTTTCATTACTTCAATTTGGAAACGATCGAGGATGTTTCATTACTTCAATTTGGAAACAATCGTGGATCTTTCTTTACTTTAATTTGGAAACAAACGTGGATCTTTCTTTACTTCAATTTGGAAACAACCGTGGATATTTCATTATTTCAATTTGGAAACGATCGTGGGTGTTTCATTACTCCAATTTGGAAACAATCGTGGATGTTTCTTTACTTCAATTTGGAAACAATCGTGGATCTATCTTTACTTCAATTTGGAAAGAAACGTGGATCCTTCTTTACTTCAATTTGGAAACAATTGTGGATCTTTCTTTACTTCAATTTGGAAACAGTCATAGATCTCTCTTACTTAAATTTGGAAATAATCGGATCATTCTTTGCTTGAATTTGGAAACAATCCTGGATACTTATTTACTTGAATTTGGAAACAATCGTGGATCTTTCTTTACTTCAATTTTAAAACAATAGTGGATCTTTCTTAACTTCAATTTAGAAACAATCGTGGATGTTTCATTACTTCAATTTGGAAACAATTAAACAATGTTATGAAAATACATAGCATATTTTAAAACATTATTAGCAAAAATAAGCAAAATAAAGATATATAAAAATACCATCCAAAAAAGGTTATTCCTCAAAGGCAAAGTTATTAACAATATTAATAATATAGCAAAAATAATTAATAAACAAAATTAAAATTATAAATAAAATATTATATAAAATTAAGTCATGCATATGTGAATTTTGTATGTAAGATTTTGAATAAAAAAAAGGAAATTTCAAACGTATTCATGGTGCTGGTCAAATAAGGATTAAACATAGAAAATTTCATATTAACAAGGGGTTAAAGTTCATCTAAAATCACTTGTTCGCTGCAAAAAATGTTAAAGTTGAGAGGTTACAGTAACCGCTTCATGTGTTCACATGTTTTGTAGGTCTTTTTTTTATGATTTTAGAGGCTTTTAAAATTGTAGAGGACAAGCGATGTTAGTTCATTTAAAATGTCTCGACAAAGTTAAGCAAATAATATTTGAAATCTCCCGATTATTATACAAATTGTATGTAATTTATTTCTATTGAAATTTCCTTTTTTATATTGCCGTGAAACAATTAAACTTCAAGACCTCCAGATGCAATTAATACATTCATAATATAGAGGCTTTTATACACTTTCAAATATGTACATTATATATAACTAATTAATTAATGTGATTCCAATATAAGTAATAAAATTACAATTAATTATATTTATGTATATAAAAATTATATTAGGTGGATAAATGTAAGTACAATGTATATAGAAAATATTTATATTGAAATTAAAGAAACCTCGAAAAAATGAAAGCAAACCTAGAAGGCATAAGATTTGCCAATGACAAACGGGATGGTGAACTGTTGTTTGATTTCGACAATATGGATTTTGTGGCTGATTGTCTCGGTGGCACTACAACTTGTCCCATATTACAATTTTTAGTCAGTTCATGCAAATTACACAGACCACTTTCATACAGATTAGTACAAGCTGACGCAGTCGAAGCTGTATTAGCGATTGTGCTATTAGTAGGAGTAGGAGCTGTATTGTTAGAGATGTTATTCAGAGTGTTGGGAGGACTCAGAGAAGTACAAGAATTTTGCAATAATTGACCATCATTTACTAAAGCTGAGGTATCATAGAGCATTGATGATGGTGGTGATTCCACATTATAAATTTGTCGCATCATTTCCAAACGATAACTATTAAGTGTGTGAATGTGAATAATGTTAAGAAAAAATATATTTTCAAATAAAATGTTTAAACTAAATAGTTAATTGAAATTGAAAACTAAAGTAGAGGAAAGAAGAAATGTTTGATATATAGGAAATAATAAGAATGAAACTAAAGTAAAATGACAGAATGATTGAGAAAATAAGAAGAAAATTAGGTTATAATGGAGCGTGTTATGGTGGTTTTAGAGTGTCGGAAACGGGGCTTTGATTAAGACGAGATATATTTGATTTTGGGGGATTTTTATAGTGGTACCTTATTTAGCAGCCTTACAAGTTTAAGGACAAGCTTTGAATCTAAAATAGCAAGCATAATTTATTCTAATAACAACATTTTTATAGGATGGAATAACATGAAATCTTTGAGGAGAAAGGCGAAATTAGACACAATTCCTAAACAATAGAATACAGTAAAGAATAAAACAACAGAATAGAGTAAAGAAAAAATAAAACATAGCTCCATTATAATAGAAGCAAGTAAAGAACAAAACGAAGTGTAATAATGTCCATAATTGTAAGGAACTATGGACTTACTTTCTTTACTTCAATTTGGAAACAATCGTGGATCTTTCTTTACTTCAATTTGGAAACAATCGTGGATCTTTCTTTACTTCAATTTGGAAACAATCGTGAATCTTTCTTTACTTCAATTTGGAAACAATCGTGGATCTTTCTTTACTTCAATTTGGAAACAATCGTGGATCTTTCTTTACTTCAATTTGGAAACAATCGTGGATCTTTCTTTACTTCAATTTGGAAACAATCGTGGATCTTTCTTTACTTCAATTTGGAAACAATCGTGGATCTTTCTTTACTTCAATTTGGAAACAATCGTGGATCTTTCTTTACTTCAATTTGGAAACAATCGTGGATCTTTCTTTACTTCAATTTGGAAACAATCGTGGATCTTTCTTTACTTCAATTTGGAAACAATCGTGGATCTTTCTTTACTTCAATTTGGAAACAATCGTGGATCTTTCTTTACTTCAATTTGGAAACAATCGTGGATCTTTCTTTACTTCAATTTGGAAACAATCGTGGATCTTTCTTTACTTCAATTTGGAAACAATCGTGGATCTTTCTTTACTTCAATTTGGAAACAATCGTGGATCTTTCTTTACTTCAATTTGGAAACAATCGTGGATCTTTCTTTACTTCAATTTGGAAACAATCGTGGATCTTTCTTTACTTCAATTTGGAAACAATCGTGGATCTTTCTTTACTTCAATTTGGAAACAATCGTGGATCTTTCTTTACTTCAATTTGGAAACAATCGTGGATCTTTCTTTACTTCAATTTGGAAACAATATTTCAATGTTTGTTTCAATCATTCTTTACTTCAATTTGGAAACAATCGTGAATCTTTCCTTACTTTAATTTGGAAACAATCGTGGATCTTTCTTTACTTCAGTTAGGAAACAATCGTATATCTTTCTTAACTTCAATTTGGAAACAATTGTGGATCTTTCTTTACTTTAATTTGAAAACAATGTTGGATTTTTCTTTCCTAACAATCGTGAATCTTTCTATACTTCCACTTGGAAACAATCGTGGAAATTTCTTTACTTCAATTTGTAAACAATTGTGGTCCTGGATCTTTCTTTACGTCAATTTGGAAACAATCGTGGATCTGTCTTTACTTCAATTTGAAAACAATCGTGGATGTTTCATTACTTCAATGTGGAAACAATCGTGGATCTTTCTTTACTATAATTTGGAAACAATAGTGAATCTTTCGTTACTTCAATTTGGAAACAATCGAGAATCTTTCTTTACTCCAATTTGGAAACAATCGTGGATCTTTCTTTATTTCAATTGGAAAACAATCGGGGTTATTTCCTTGCTTCAATCGTGGATCTTTCTTTACTTCAATTTGGAAACAATCGGGGTTATTTCCTTGCTTCAATTTTGAAACAATCGTGGTTCTTTCATTACTTCAACGGTGAATCTATCATTACTTCAATCGTGGATCTTTCATTACTTCAATCGTAGATTTTTCATTACTTCAATCGTGGATCTTTCTTTACTTCAATTTGGAAACAATCGTGGATCTTTCTTTACTTCAATTTGGAAACAATCGTGGATCTTTCTTTACTTCGATTTGGAAACAATCGTGGATCTTTCTTTACTTCAATTTGGAAACAATCGTGGATCTTTCATTACTTCAATCGTGGATCTTTCTTTACATCAATTTGGAAACAATCGTGGTTCTCTCATTATTTCAATCGTGGATCTTTCATTATTTCAATCGTGGATCTTTCTTTACATCAATTTGGAAACAATCGTGGTTCTCTCATTATTTCAATCATGGATCTTTCTTTACTTTAATTTGGAAACAATGTTTCTTCACTGCAATTGTGGATCTTTCTTTACTTCAATTTGGAAACAATGGTGAATATTTCTTCATTTCAATCGTGGATTTTTCTTCGCTTCAAATTGGAAATAATCGTGAAAATGTCTTTACTTCAATTTGGAAATAATGGTGGATCTTTCTTCACTTCAATCGTGGATCTGCATTTACCTCGATAGCGGATCATTATTAATTTCAATTTGGAAAAATCGTGGATCTTTCTTTACTTTAATCAAAACACTATAAGGATCTATAATTCTCAAATTATTATAAAACCCAGACACAGTAGTAACCGGTCTGCGTCGTCGAAATTCCTCCCCTGGGGAAACAACTTTTGGTTGATACAGTTGTAAGTTGACAATCTTTGGACGAGTAATACTGGGAATTTTTCCGGAGCTTCATATCGTTACCTTAATGTAGAAGGAACCTAACTCGTGTTATATTTCTACATAGTGTCATAGATTGATGGATACCTTTGTAGTAACCGACCTACCCGAGGATATCTTCAATCTATCCATTACTACTACTGGATTATCATTGTAAGTTTCAAAACAAGGAAGTATGTATGAAGTCAAGCAGAAACCCCTCTATAAGATGCTGTTCTCATGTATCAATTACTGAAAGTACAAATTATTTGGGAACGAACTCATTTAAACTATAATGTAATGATTGAACAGTTCAACATCAAGTTTGTCTAAATCTTATGACAGAAAGGCAAACAGTTTTATGTTTAGGGCGCATGAGTCTCAACTCTCTCTAAATGCGGAGTGCTAAGAGGCTATCCTACAGCATTCCCGGTTACTGGTATCCATAGTCAGTCAAAGGCATAGAAGAGTTCGATTTAGAAGAAACTGATTGAAAAATGATGAAGAAATTTAAAGCCAAGTCTCTCTTCCTAAATTCGGCAATTAATACTAATACTTAAAATAATATCAAATACTCATGCTAAACTATACAACAATTCAATTTAAATATGATGGTTTTACTTGATAATTCTGTTTCAAAACCCAAATCCTCTCACAAACTTAAAACACACAACAATTATTTGGGGAAAAGGGTTACAACTAGTAGAAGGGATCAAGATTTCAAAATTTAACTAGACACGTAGTACTAAATTGAAAATTAATAAATTTTTAAATGAAACTAAAACTA
The DNA here is from genome assembly GCF_958450345.1 of Calliphora vicina. Taxonomy (NCBI): domain Eukaryota; kingdom Metazoa; phylum Arthropoda; class Insecta; order Diptera; family Calliphoridae; genus Calliphora; species Calliphora vicina. The sequence continues at coordinate 25,536,590 of NC_088784.1, read as the reverse complement.
AAAATAACCACCATGCACGTTCAAAGTTAGTTTTTTTTAATGGCTATACAAATTAAAAGCTTAAAGAATTTTGTTATAAAATAAATAAAAATAATAAGCCTTTGAGGTTTAAGAGAAATGTTTTGTAAAACATATTTATGTATAAATCTAATTTAGAAAAAGAAACAAAACTTTTAACAAAAACTGTTGCTCTTCTAACGAAAACAATGGGTGAGTGAGAAAAACTAAAAATCAAAACTTTTTAAAGATTTCAAATCAAAATCAAAAAAAAAACTGGGTTAGAAATTTAAAACAATAGAAAAACAAAACTTACCGCAATTTTTCCAAAGACCAATAGTGGGTAGCACCGTTTTTGGTATCAGTGACCTCAACAGCTACCAAAGTCTTGGATACGGGAGGTGAGCCAAATTCATCCTCAGTTTGCAAAGGAGAAGCGGTCGAGGCCAGCTCTGGTGGCAAAGGTGAGTAGAGAGTGTCGGTAAGTAGAGTGAATTGGAATTGTACTTTCTTTTTCAATTCAACCGAAATGGCATTAGCCTCTTTAAGGAATATGGCATTGCCCCAGAGATCATCGCGCAAAGAAGTGAATTGATGATAACGCCATTTGCGGAAGGCCCAAGCAGCCAAGCCAGCCTCACGGGCAGTCCAGCAAGACTCATAGGGAGGATTGGCTAATGGATAATAAAACAAATAAATCAATATTTATTTAAGTATATAAAAAGGAAAATAATAAACTCTTACAATAAACTTCCTCATCCTGTAAATCTTCAGGAGTATAACTGCTGTACATGGACATGGTCATGGACTGTTCCTCCACCTGTTTCTGCAAAGCATCAATGCGGGCCTCATAGGACTGAAAAAATATAAAATTAACTTTAATATTTTTCTATTTCATTTTATAACCTTTTCTCATCTTAACCTACCTTACGCTGCTCTTCAAATTCTTGATCTGCCTGCATCTTCTCCCTCTTATATTGCTCTTCCAAAACATCCAAACGCTTTTTCATTTCTGCCTTCAAATCAATACCCTGCTTTTCCAACAACTCACATTGAGCGAAATTCCAGTCCACCTCTTGAGCATCACATTTCTCATTTTCATTCTCGGCGCTCTCCGCCAATTTTTCACGTATTTCACGAGCCTGCTCGGGATTGGTAAAACGGAATACATGATTCTTGCCCAAAATTACACGAGAGCCAGTACGCAAAACTTCGGGTTCCACCAATTGGCGACCGTTCAAATAAACCAAAGCATCTTTGTGTGGTATTAAAGTGACGGCGTTATTACGATTTTCAAAAGTGCAATGCTCTTTGAGTATATGTGAACCGGAGAGTTGTATGTCCTGGGGGACATTAGCCTCATGAGTACCCAAACGGGTAATGCCATCCTTAATGTAGTAGAGTAGACATTCGGATAGATTGGGATCTTCATTCAAGTTAACTAAATGAGGAGTTTTCTTCGGCGAGAAAACACCCACAGTTATGCCATCTTCTTTAACTGCCACGCCCATTTCAGCGAAAACAGCCTCACGTTGCAAGCGAATCTCTTCAGTACGCTTGAGTTTTTCCTCCCAGGTTTCGTTTAATTCTAAACAAAAATGGATGAATGATTATTTGTTAAAATACAAAAAATATAAAAGAAAAACTCAAGGCCAGTAACAATTAAAGGATATTAAGGAAAATATTAAAAGTGTTTTGAGTGTTTTGAGTGAAACTTACCCGCTATCAATTTTTCGCTAGCCTGCAATTGATCCACGGCCATTTCCGTGGTAGAACCATTACGATTACGTGCATTAGTGGGTGATTTAATATTACCACCAACGCCACCAACACTGCCAACACCACCGCCTCCTACGCCGCCAGCTTTAATTTCATCTTCTGCAAAAATTTTACAAAATTTATAAAACAGTCAAAATAAAAGTTTCTTATAGTTTAATTGCGTTTATGCTGGATAAATATTTATTAAATAGAAAAAAGGCTCTTACGTATATATACACTGAATAAAGCGTTACCAATTAATTAAAATTTAAAAATATATTGATTAATATTAAGACAATGGACATTTTTGTAAATAAGTAGGACAAATAACAAAATACAACATTTATAGATTTAAAAATTTGTAAATGTTTGAAACATCATCACATGTATTTTTTGAAAATATTAGAGGAAGTAAATTTGAAGATCACAATTTGAATGAATGGAAAGACAAATACATCTTAAAACGTTTAGGAAAAGGTCTTAACAAAAATGGGAATTCTGTTGGTTTGAGAAAACATTAATAATACCAGGTGTTGGTAAAAAGGAAGAAGATCTAAGGGAAATCGTAAGGTAATGGGAATATTGGGCAAGACAATTAAAAATCTGTGTGACGATTCTGCATCTAATCAGTTTGAAATGATTTCGATAATCCATAAACTAAAGATTGAAATCAGGAATCCTGATTTAGTTCTGCTTTAGTATAGTATATCGAGAGATCATTTGATCCAGGAAGCCTGAATATAACTGTCTGTTTTCTTATAGAAAGATCTTTTAATAACAAGTTGGTCTAGACAGGAATTTAATAAACTGAATTGGAAATAAGTTAGAAAATATATGAAGAAAACATTTTTTGTTAAAAGGGAAAGAAAGCACTTGATAGACTATAATTGGATGACAAATTTATGACCTTTCCGGAAACCATATTGAAAACAGATTGGAGAAACCAAACAGGCAGGCAGTCGTTCGTGAATTTTAGGGACAAGTGCTCAAAACCCCGTAGAGTTAAACAAGGAGTCCCTCAGGGCGGGGTTCTGTCGCCGCTCCTATTTAACTGCTACCTCTCTAAACTTCCAGCGCCGCTACAGACTGTGGAGGTAATCAACAGTTTCTTCACTGTACGTAACCTGCAGCTATCACCAACGAAGTCATCGGCAACATTCTTCTCCACCTGGGCGAAGGTGGTAAAACTCAACTTAGGCATTATAGTCGACGGCGTACAAATTCAGACAGTGAACCAGCCGAAAATTTTGGGTGTCACCTTTGACAGCCTTTTTACCTTCTCAGCACACGCTACTACAATCTCGCATAAACTGCGAAATAGGAAGAAGATCATCAAGCAGCACTTGGAGTAAGAACAGAGAAACCTTGATAGCAAACTTCAAGACGATTGACAGATCAATGGTCAACAATGCTGCTCCAGTGTGGTCGCCTTCGTTAAGTAAGCACTTGGGGTATGGACAAAGAAACCTTGCTAGCAACCTACAAGACGATTGGCCGGTCAGTGGTCAACAATGCTGCTCCAGTGTGGTCGCCTTCGTTAAGTGATACCCAGTGCAGAAATATTCAAAGCTGTCACAATGCAGCCTTAAGGACCGTCACAGACTTCCTTCAAATTACCGCCGAAAACCACCTCCACGAGAAAACTAAGGTTCTACCGGTCAGGGAACACAACATCATGTTGACGCAACAGTTCCTTCTGAGATATAAACGAAGGAGTCATCCAAACTTCGACATCACACAGTTGAAATCTCCTCCGAGGCATGTCAGAGAAGACCTACGAAAATACGAGGAGATCATAAAGAGGTATGCACAGGATTCATTTGGTCGCACCTTTATACGACATATTTGAACGACATTCATAGAGACGCCATCAATTTACCGTATGAATCTCGTACTTGGAGGTCGCTCACCACCGATAGCAGACGCCGAGAAGATTCTGATACGTAAAACAAGAGTCGTTCTGACACAACTAAGATTTTTTTTGAAAAAACAAACACAAACTGCGAAGCGTTTAGCTTGTCTGCAGTTACACCCATAGTCTCTGGCGGGAATCGAACCCGCAACCCTCAGATTAATAGTTCAGCACACTATCGACTGGTCTATCGGGGCACCCTGAATGAACCAACAGACTTAATGCCTTCTGATCCCCCGTTTTAATACTGTAAAATTGTTTACGCTGCTAAAACAACAACCATTTTTCTACAACCAGCTAATTTCTTAAAATAGAGAAGAAGAGAGACCTTTATAACGACAGTTCGAAATTTGGAGTCTGAACGAAGGAGAGTTTTGATGCTGAAAGCCATGGAATTGGCAAAATATTTCATGTTTCTTTCAAACCCATATATCGAGTCGTGATGTTAGCAGAACACCTAGAAAAGACTTCAAGATATCTCAAAATATCCATAACGAGAAGATAAGAAGATATATAGATATGGAAAAGAATGCCCTGATTTTACTTCTTAAGGATTCCTGCATATCCTCAGGAACTAGAATTAGATGTACCTTACTTGGTTTTTATCCTAAGACATATAGGTTAGGTTTATCAGCGTTCTTAGAGGCTTAACTACTGTAGAATTTGGCTATAAATACAGGTCTATATAATAAGTATCTACAGGATTGTCACATATGCTGATTATATTGCTTAACCGATCTTGTTTTTTACAGTTATGGAATAGAACTGACACTACCAGATAGTGTTAAATATCTACTTCCTGTTTCTGACTTGTATAACAGTTACTGGATGTTTTTCCAAACCTCTCAGAAAATTAATATCAAATTTGATTTCTTCATAAAGGACGTGAGGAGATTCCTACTGTATCTTCAAGATTAGCATCAAAAATGAGAAAAGAGTAGCAGTACAATATACATTGAAGAGTTTGAAATAAGGATATCCTTCAGATGTCCTGATGATAATATACTTGGCTGAAATATCGTCTACAAGATATTCGAAATTCAAAAGTATCACTAACATAGGTCGTTAATTGCTGATGTACGAGAGAAAGAGATACCAATTCTACTAGAACAGAATATTTATATTTTCATAATAGAATAGTATCCACGATCATTAATTATTGAATAAATACCTTCTTTAAAGAGTGAATTTGATTTAACAGTGAATATAATACATTTTATTAATGCGTTCATTAAAATTTAGTATAAAAATAACTTTGTACCAACTTAACAGCTAATTTATTTTTAAAATGCAAGTGCTAGAGTAATTTGCGGAATAGCTTTCTTATAACAATTGTGAAAGTGGCTTAATTTTAGAACTACTATTATAACAAATTCATAAAAGCAAGTGTTTCTTGCTTAGGTGTTATTAGTGGTCCTTAAATTTCATAATAATTTCGAACTTTGGTTGTGAAATTTTTATAAGCAATAATAATGTTAATAAAATTTACCTAAAGCAACATAAATAGCTGATAATTAAAAGTGGTGAAAATATGATAAATAGTTAAAAATCCTATATTTAAAATAGATTAATCAATACCCAGTGAAATTGTTTAAAAAATGGTAGACAAATTTGAGGTTAGAATGAAAATTGGCTGTCAAATGATGAAATGTCAGGAATTTAGTGCTCATTCTTTGACAATTATTTAATAAACAAACTTGGAAAATTTTAACCAATGAATTCTTTGAACTGAAAATAACACATTTGATCGCGTAATTTTTATGGCGATTACAATTGACCGCATTTGTCTTGTGATTTAACGCCGATGTATTATTTTCTCTGGGTCTTTTAACCATGAAAGTTTTTGAGCGGAAAACAAAGCTTTTTTCAACAGAATCATCTTTAGTGATGAGGAACATTTTAAATTATGCGGTTATGTAAACAATCTAATGTTGACATCAGTGATCTTTGGTTTCAGCAAGACGCCGCCACGAGCCACACAGCCGGCCACACAATTTAGTTGTTCCCGACCGCGCTATTTCTCGATTTGACGATGTCAATTGTCTTCGTTCTTGTATTTTAACGCCACTGTATGATTTTAAAATGTAGGATTTACAATAGATGGCGTATCTTTTGAACGCAGTTTTGGTTTTTAATAACTTATATGTCATTTTGAAGGGTACACATCTGTCATTTATTCTCACTTAGTTATTGAACATTATAGTGGAAACAACAAAGTTTTTTTTGCTTCGAAAATGTCTAATTTTGTACCAACAAAGCGTCATATGCGGGAAGTTTTGCTTTACATCTTTAATTTGAAAAAAAGTGACGCTGAAGCACACCGATTCCTCACCAAAGCTTATGATGAATGTGTTTCATCGGTTTCTGGTTGTAAGGTTCAGAAGTGATAATTTTGACACGGAAGACAAAGATCGTCCAGGCCATCCAAAACTGTTTGAAGACCAAAAATTAGAAGCATTACTCCATGAAGGTTGTTATCAAACTCAACAAGAGCTTGCAAAATCATTGGGAACTACTTGACCTACAATTTCAAAACGTTTGCACGCAGCAGCAGGATTCATACAAAAGCAGGGACATTGGGTACCATACGAATTGAAGCCGAGAGACCTTGGAAGACGATTTTGCATGTCCGTAATGATGTTTGAACGCTATTACAGAAAATAATGTTTGCACCGAATCCATTACGACAACCTTAAGCATACGAGATCGTATGTGAAGCCCGACCAACCAGCCGAATCGACATATCCATGTCGCTAAGATAATGATGCTCTGTAATTGGTGTGACCAAAAGGGTCCTATCTATTATGAGCTAATCTTGTATAGATGAACGCTCAGCGTTGCTTCTCAAGACGATATTGGAGTGCTGTAACCCACTCACGATTGGACAGTTGTGAAGGTTACGGACGCTGTGGGATCTTCTAGAAAGGCGATCGTTGACCTGACTAAGGAATATTTGGGCCGCTAAGGAAAACACAAGGGAAGGTCTACTATGGATTTGGTACTATCATCCTACGTGTCTACCGTAGCGACAACAAAAGCCAGGCGGTTGATGAGGACGCCCTTCTAAATTCTGACCAGAAGACCGCAGAACATGGTGAGGTTGACAGAAATCAATATTCACCACTCTAAAACAGCATTCGCTGCACTGCTCCTCCGAATTGCTCAGAAAGGGGAGGATCTGTGGACTATGTTTGAAGGGCTATAAGCTCTACTATGCTAAAGGCGCAGGTAAAATTAGATCCTGTATTTTGGATAAAAGCTCTCTGAATATCTTCATTAGTAGCAGTCTCATGGGAAACTAATGAAGGCAGTTTGCCATGAGAATTTGCGATTTCCCTTGTTAAATGCAAGATGGCTCTACAGCAGAAACTTTATGAGACTGCACAAAACAGGTGGACCAATTAAACATCCTGTTCTATAACAAGGTCGACTTGGCCCATTTATGATGCTGGCAGGACGAATCTACTTATGGAATTCCGTTGTGAACAAATATGTCTCCTTTAATACAGGAGACTGTATAATTGGGACATTCCTTTCGGGTTTAGATTAGCTATCAAGGATGAATCTAAGACGAATCCACTCCTTCATCAGAGAATCTGGTTGGTACACTCGGAGACAACGGACGTATTATAAATACCCTGGGAATCAGTTTTAAATGGACACAAGTGACGAGTGGCTGCCCATGGAACCTAACCTATTATGAGCTGAAATCTAGACAGACCATCACATGAAACCTGTACCGAATGCAACTGATTTGTTTGAAGCGGTAATTGGCCGAAAAACCCCCAGCATATGCGGACAACGCTAGGCCACACGTAGCACAATACCTGTTAAAACTATTTAGAAAGAAGTGGTTGGGAAGTTTTGCCTCACCCGTCTTACAGTCCGACTACTATTTGTTTCGATCGAAGCAGAACACTCTCTGTGGGATACGCTTCACTTCAGAGTATCCGAAATTGACTTGATTTGTTCTTGACCTCAAAAGATGAGCAGTTCTTTTAGCTCGGAATCCATATGTTACCAGAAAGATGGGGAAAACGTCATAGCTAACAATGGCCAATACTTTAAATAAATTTATAGTGTACAAATGTTTCAAAATAAAAGCTAAAAATTTGAAAAAATCCCGCATTTTTCAATCATACACTCAATAATTTCTATATTTCAGTTAATAAAATTGAATTTATTCAAATAAAATTGAATTTTTAAGCCTACTTTCTAACCTCAAATTTACTACTACATTTTGCTGGGTATTTAGGGCAGTGGTCGGCACTTATTACAACCAGAATCCGAACAAGGAAATTTGTTTACCACTAGATAAAACGAATGTGTTCATACAAATTTTAAGCTAATCAGACAGAGAAAGATAGAGTATAACATATTATTGTAATCCTTGTGTTAATTCTCTTTAAGCCAACCACTGATTTTGAGACACACATACATACGTTTAGTTCAAAGTCTTTTAACAGCAAAGGAGAATAAGTATTAAAACTATATAATCAGTGGAAAATTATTTTTTGCTTTCAAATTAATTAGCTTGTCAAAAGGTTAGCTACATTAATCATAGTTAAATATGAGTAGACATTTGTATATAGTAAAGTATTATGTATAAAATTTTACATAAACATATACATACACTTACATACATATAATTTATAAAGTATATATTTAGAAAAAAAAATCAAATGAATAGAGTAAGCAAATGGTGGTAAAAGTACATATACGATTATATATAATTATATATGGTAAGTAAGTATTGTAATATTTGGTATGTAATAGCAAAGCGTGACAAAATTATACTCTATATATAGTAAATAGTATTTATGTATCTATATATTATATACTTTTGTTTTTTGGATATTTTATTTTATTTTTTTTTTGAGTATATAAAACTACTTACTATTTGTATCGCGTTTTTCACAAACCACTTTGCCATCAGGCCCTAAATATATATTGTAAATAATAATGATGAAATAATTACCATACTATGATTTTTTGTTTTTTTTAGATTTTGGTTTTGTTTAGCTATTTATGTATAATTATTTGCATATTTATATTTATATATCTGATTTAATGAAAAGTTTTCTAATAATAATAGAAAAGAGAAAGACTAGGGCAATAGTTTAGAACTTATTTATATTAGATATAAAGTTTCAAGGATAAACATTGATTTTTTTTTTGGTTTTTGGAGAAATTGTTATTGAAAGAGTAAAAGTTTTTAATACACTTTTGAATAGAAGAATATAATATAATACTAGAATTTGTAGTTAAATTAATAATTGATTAACTTTTTTGTACTCTTCACCATAAGTAGTAAGGGCATAAAAAAGTTTGCCATTCCGTTTGTAATTTCCACATCTTTTCACTTGCGACTTCATAAATTTTTATTTATTCAGGATCGTTGTAGATAGCGGAGTCGATATAGCCATGTCCGTCTGTATGTTGAAATCAACATTCTGTAGCCCCCAAATAACTTCATAGATGATTCATACATCAATATATCCGCTAAAGTCCCGGTTTGGCTGCTATTTAAATTCTGGAAAATCGGTCCACAAATGGCTGATATATAAGCCATAAACCACGACTAACCCGATTGTATACGACGTATATAACGCCATAGTAGTTCGGACCTTCAATGGGTCAAAATCGGAAAAAATATTTTTAACCAGAGTTTTTTTTCAGTCATATTTTCCACTAATAACAAGGTTTTCAGCAAACCAAATTTTTTTTCACCAAAAAATATTTTCTGTCTTTATCTCAAATAATACTTTAGTGAAGGGTATATAAGATTCGGCACAACCGACTATACCTCTGCTGCTTGTTTAAATAAGATTTGAATGGTTGTGGAGTGAGTTGACTGCGGTTTGTTTTTTATACTTTTATTAGAGTAGAAACGCAACCTCTCGGTGGGGGATTCCATTTCATATAGGAAAGTTAAATTTAATAAAATTTATTTTCAGATATTACAATATTTGACTTTTTATAAAAATTATCAAACTTAGCAATTCATCCTTTTTGAACTATTGGACATTTTAAGAAATTTAACAAACATTTTTTTGCATTTTGTAAAGAAGCGATTAAAACTTTTATAATTTCCAATAGTTCTATCGTATAAATTGTTAATGAATTGTAAAGTTTGAACATTTTTAGAAAAAAAATCAAAAATCGTTCACTCGTCTAGCATAACCTAAAACAAATTTTGTTAAATTTAACTTTTCTCTAAGAAATGGAAACCGCAAAATAAAGGTTGCATATCTACTCTAAAAATGGTTTAACAAACCGCAGGAAACTTCACTCAATAACCAATCAAATCTAATTTAAAACAAGTAAGAGAGCTATATTCGGCTGTGCCGAATCTTATATATTCTTCAACAAATTATACAGATAATGTAGCTCAAAACTATAGACACTTAGTTTATAAAAACGGAAAAGGAAATTGAATATTTTTGTTTGTGTAATATTTAAAATTTTCATTTTGACAAATTTTGTTATTGTTATATTTCAAAAATTTTTATTATACATATATTGTTAATTGTTAAATATTGTTTCCCTAAAGATGCTACTCAATGAAGTAGCGAAATATCGGAAATAAATTAAACATTGTTTTTCAATATAAAAAGTGACCTTAGCTCAATAAATTAGAATTATTAAATTTTTTAAAAGTTTTTTCCAATTTTTTTATTAAGTTTTTATTCAAATTTTTTTTAATTTTACTTTTTTTTTGGGTGAAAAAAATTCGGGTTAAAAAATATTTTTCCCGATTTTGAGCCATTATAGGTCCAACTTGCTATAGCGTTATATACGTCGTTGCAATGAACTTTGAAATATCTATCATTAGATATCCATATTGTCTATATTAATGACTTAGTAATCCAGATATAGATCAAAAATGGGCCAAAAATCGAGGTTGTCGCGGTTTTTTCCTTATATCTCAGCCATTTGTGGGCCGATTTTGTCGATTTTAAATAGCAACCGATTCGGAAGAATTCCCGATATATTGATGTATGAATGTATGTAAGTTATTTGGGGGGCTACTGAAAGTTGATTTCAACATACAGACGGACATGGCTATATCGACTTCGCTATCTATAACGATCCAGAATATATGTATATACTTTGTGGGATCGCAAATAAAAAATGTAGAAATTACAAACTTATATATAGCCTTGCCACTCATGGTGAAGGGTATAAAGGCAATCATTTGTAAATAAAGGGTCTACCAAAAAGACTTCCGAACTTTGACAGTTGATAGCTGTCATATTGTTGAAGCTACATCTGTCGAATTGGCTGTCATTTATTCAGTTTGTTTTTCCTATTAACATGGACACAGCATGCAAATGATAAAATTACAATATTCAGAGAGTGAGAGTGAGAGTGTGCAGGAGACTCCGACGCAGTCGATTTCGCGTCGCTCGCAAGATTCGGCATTTCGCAGATACAATTTGGAGAAATTTGAATTGTGATTTGGGTCTATCCGAAATTCAGCTGACCAGGAGTTGAAGTTAAACGACAATAGACAACGACGTGTGTGCGCTGAATGGGCCTTGGACCAGTTGGAAACTGACCCTAATTTTCATTAAAAACTTAATTTTCAAACAAAATTGACGAATTTGGTCCATATTGGCCAGGTCATTACCTTCAATGAAGAGCGGTCTATGATTCCCAACTTCTATTGGCCTGAATTGGAAGATATGGACACCAACATGTGGTTTCAACAAGATGGCGCTAGGTGTCACACAGCTCATGCCACATTGGACATTCTGCACGACCGATTTGAGGGCATGTTCATCTCACTTGAAGGTGATGTGAACTGGCCAACGAAATCATCAGATTTGACCCCGTTCGACTTATTCTTCTTGGGTTTTCTTAAGTCACAGGTCTTTGCGAATAAACCAAAGTCAACATAACCCATGACATTGGTCAAATTCAGCCTGATTTATGCGCCAGAGTCATGAAAATTTTGAAATTTCAAATGCGCGCCACCCAGCGAAACCTCACCGAATCTCATTTCCTTGCTTTAAATTTAAAGATAGGAATCGCTTAATGAAAGAACCTTGATAAGAATTGTAATGTGTCTTCAAAATGCAGACTATATTGTAAATTTTCTTATTAATTTAATAACAGATTCGAATATATTTAATACTCCCTTTTCTTGTAATCAAAATTTGTTAACAACTTTCAAACAAAGCATCAAATTCTTAAGTAAATTTTTAAAATCAAAAGAACCATTCCCTTATAGATTTCATTACGAATTAATTCATAGGCTTGATTCCTTAGAACTTTAAACGTATGGAAGTGATTGCTTTTAGAATACAATTTAATTAGTTTTAATTGCATGACTTTGTAATTGCATTCAAAATTCTATTTATTTCAAGAAATTTATTCTTAATTAAATTTATTATAAATCAAAATAAATTTTATCTCTTAACCGTTCCAATAAAGAATTATTTTCGAATTAATTCATATGCTTAATTCCATTCCTTTGAGAATTTAATCTTTGGAGAATTAATTAATAATTGAATTCATTTTGTAAATGATGAAAAACAAATTGAATGAAGAAAAATATTTTAATTTTATTTGGATTAACAAAAATTCAAAAATTCAAAATTTACTTTGATTGGATTTGTTTTATTTCTAAATATTTCAAACAAAGGTTGAAAAGAATGAATTCTAATCTAATTTTCGTAATAAAAACTTACAAAATATGTAAAGAAATTCATATGAATTTGGTTTCCCATATTCTAGTTCTCAATAATGGTAAGTTAAGTAGTTAATATTTACAATACATCTTGACAATAAAGATTGTTGATAACGCCCTTGGCAGGGTAGAAAATGCATTCCAATTTTTCTAAATTACTTTACAATGGTATTCGATGAATTATTACAGAGTATTTATAATAAATAAATTCGAAATAAATTAAATTTATTTAAAAAAATGAAATTAAATTTCATCTCTTAACTATTTCATTATAGAATTCATTACAGATTAATTCATAGGCTTAATTCTTATGTACATTAAATGTTTGTTTCCTCTAAGAATTCAATCTTTAATTCAAATCCATTATAAAATAACTTAATAAAATGTATTGAATGCTTCAAGTTTTCTTCATTACAAATCTATTACAAAATGGCTTTTGACAATATTTTTCTATTGATTTTGAAAATGATTGAAATAAAACATAAACAACTTGAATTAATGGCCTGATTTTTATACAAAAATTTAAAAATTATTTTCCGGCAATGTTTCTGAATCAGGATCGAAGAAAAAAATAATTTCATTCAATTTAGATTAGATTTGAATTAACAAAAATTTGACTATTCAAAAGAATGAATACATTTTATTAATATTTCTATTCAAATACAATCCTTGAATGAAGCCAAAGAATTTATTTTAATGGGAATGGTTTTAGGGAATGATTTGATCATTTAAAATTCTCAATTAAAAATTAATAAGAATTTTCTTATTAATTTGTTAAAAAAGTATAAAAAAATCAATGTTTATTTTATGAAATATTTGAAAAATTAAGTAAGTTCTAATTATTGCCTTAAACTGCACATGGAAAAATGTACACAATAAGTACTTGAAATAAATTCTAAATAAAGTGCTTTACAATTTAAAGAAACTCATTTTTAAGTAAAATAAATATATAATTTTCAAAATTTAACCTCATAAAAACAAACTAATAATATAAAATTACCTTCTTGCACTTCAATGCCCTCGGCCTTCAAAAGATCGCGTAATTTTTGTATTTCCTCCTTAAGTTCGCGTATAAGTTTGGCATTGGCATCCTCATTGACCACAGCCTTGCAAACAATTGCCTTAGCACGATCGGCATATCTTTACATAGAAATATAACAAATTAATAAACAATTTTATAGGAAAATATTAAAAAGTAACTTACCTCAAAGTACTTAAAGTCTCATCATAATTAATATCAGCTGGTGAGATGGCTGCTATCATAGCAGTTTTCGAATTACCGCCCAAATTTTCACGTAGCAACCAGGTTAATACCGAATCACGATACGGTATAAAATCGGCTTTTTTCGATTTTTTATTTTTGGAAGCCTATGTTGAAAAGATTATTTAAAAAGTTAATCATATGTTTTAACTAAATATAGAGTGTGTTTTAGAGAAAATGTTAGATTAGGTTTCAACAAAATTCGTTATTTAACGTTTTATTTTATCTATTAACGTTAAAATTAACGTTTTGTTAAATTACCTAAATAGTATTAAAGGAAAACGAAACATGCTTTACTACAACCAAAAATATTATGGACAGTCCAAGATGTGTAGAGGATTTTGTAGAGAAATTATACAATTAAACTCAAAATGTTTTCATTAAGAAGGGTAAAATTAGAGACAACACCATCGACAAACATTTAATTGTGAAGGAAGATACCTTTTTAATTACTCATTTGGAAAAAGCTCGATCCAAAATGATCCAATTATCACTTGCCTAATGATGGTGACCAGCGACAACAGTATTAACCCACAGTATTAACAAAGGAGCTATACACCTTAATGAATAGGAAGTGGTATCGCCAAAAGCTTATGACAAACTGAATTTAACCTAACCTACGATAGAACAAGTTCAAGAAAAGTTTAAACGCCACGAAAATATCCCACAATCTCTGCGACCTACATATTAAATATTTGTACTTCTAAAATTCTCTTTTTTTCTATTTTTTCTCTACTTCTATCATTCTCTTTTCTCTTTACAGTTAACACAAAATGACAAAAAGTCAACTGCATTTGTGCTGCAATTTCACATATTAGGATGCAAGGAGTTCACACGAGCCATTATGATATCCGAAATGAGGCCCCGAACAGATAAGATAATAAACTTGCTGAGGTATTTCACTCGTATCGTCAAGACCTGAAATACCGTCCGCCTTTGAATGCTTTACCTATTCATGGCCTCTGCAACTTAATTTGACTTGAAAAGTTTTGTGTGAATCACTGACTGGAAGGAAGATTACAAAATGCATCTCTCTTCATCTGAGTTCGCAAAAAGTCGTATATGGAGACGATTTCAGGGGTGTTCAACTCTGCTTCGTTCACATGATATAGCTTTCGAATACATTAATTCGCAGTTGTTAGATTGTTAAGAAGGAAATTCAATGATTTGCTTCTTCAACGACACAAATCTCTGTTCTTTCCCAAGACTCGAGAACCATAACACATCTTGTATGCTAATGAAGCAGAGAACTAAACTAGTGTCACCATCTACATAGTTTAGCACGGATATCGACATGGTAGCTTTTGTGAGTTACTCGACAACCATCTCGCCACGGTAGGATGTGCCATTGGGGACAATTGACTTATGGACTGGAAGCAACCACAGAAAGTCACGATTTAACAATAAGATCATTAAATTGAAGTAATTCAGAGTGCTGAAGCTTCAGCCAAATCCTCTGTTGTTTTTCCCAAAGTTCGAGTTCATAATCTAAAAAGGTTTTAAGTTTTCAAACAACATTTCGCGAGAATTTTGGAATGTCATTTGATGAATTACATACGGTAGCATTTAAAATGCAGAAGATAAGTATATTCGAACATTTGCATCCCTTAGTTTGAGTTTTAGATCTAAAGTTGCAAAGAACCAACCGAGAGTCGGCATTTGATGGCGACGAGGTAACGTTCATGGTCTCTGTAATTTAACTTTGCGTGGAAAGTTGTCAGTTTGTTACTTGGAAAATTCTTTGAAGCTGTTTCAGTATTTCATTGTTTAGTTAATGTGTTTGGTTATTCAGAATATAGAAGCTAGAATTGACGATTTAGCAAAAGATCTAATATTTACACTCTCCTCTCAGTTAGAGTGAAAATGATTTCAATATGCAAATGACAATAACATTTGCTCAGCTTCATTTAATTAGAATTTTCTCTGAGAAGCGGAATCCACAACCATGTGATTCTATAGATGTGTTGGATTTATGTTATTTTCCAACTGAGTGACGAAATCTGATGTCGACGAGGTAACGTTCATGGTTTCTGTAATTTAACTTTGCGTGGAAGGTTGTCAATTTGTTACTTGGAAAATTATTCGAAGCTGTATCAGTCATTCATTGATTGGTTAATTTGTTTGGTTATTCAGAATATAGAAGCTGGAATCAACGATTTAGAAAAGGCTCTAATTTTTCACTCTATCTCTCTCTCTCTCAGTTAGAGTGATGATGATTTCAATATGTATTTTTTTTTGAGAAATTGAATACGCAAGCTTGTGTTTCTACACAGATGTTGGATTTATGTTCTTTCCCTAGGTTCGAATGCTAGAGCCGATGTTGGATTTAAATTTGTCAACACAGTAGCCTATTGGCAACGTGTTAGACGAAGACTTAATAGCAGTCGAGCGCAGATTATCTCGGTCTGACATAAATCAAAACCTTGAACTTCTAGATATTTGTATCTGAAATCACTAGGAAAAATAATGCCTGGTTGGACAAAACTTTCCAAACACTCCATTTCATAATTCAGTACGGAACAGTTGATAAATGTGATACCTGTCCAAACAAGAGTTGCAGCGTACTTCTGCAGAATTAGTTTATGAATTGAGTGGGCGAAGTGAAGATGGATTAACTGGGAAATTAAGTATATATGGAACGTTCCATGTAAGACCAGTAGGCATTAAGCTTGCTATTCTGGCAGCTCAAAGCTTGACATTTATGTGTTATGCTTCTACAGACGAATTGATAGAGTCTCTAAGAGTAGCGTTCAAAGTTGCTGCAATCCAATGGAACCTGCACGTATCAATTACAGGAAGAGTGGCAGCTTTATTGGCTCATAGTGGGTTCTGTAACATGAGATTTGTATTACTTTCAGGAAATTTGTCTCTGAAGTCATCGGGGATGGACAGTGAATGATCTCAAAACACGAATGAGGTATCCTTCAACCCAGGATTCGATGGAGTCTCTAAGAACACCATTCAAATCTAATATGAGTATGTTGCGATCCAATTAGGCTTTTCTAATAGGAACTTTCGAACTCGATTTGGCGTGCATAGTCAACGACGTGTGTGTTCGCTAAATGGTTCCTGGAGCAGTTGGAAACTGACCCTAATTTTCTTTCAAAAAATCATCTTCAGCGATGAGGCCCATTTCTGGATGAATGGGTCCGTCAACAATTAAAATTTTCGAATTTGCGACAATGCCAATCCTCATGAGTTCCAAGAGCGTACAATGCATCCCGAAAAAGTCACTGTAGCTGGATGATTACCAATTTATTTTGCCCTGAATTGGATGATATGGACACGAACGATATGTGGTTTCAACAAGACGGCTCTACGTGCCACATTGGACATTCTGCACGAGCGATTAGAGCGCATGATCATCTCACGTGGAGGTGATGTGAACTGAACGAGATCATTCGATTTTTTCTTATGGGGATTTATTAAGTCACCGATCTATGCGAATAAGCCACAAACCACAGCGGCCCTCAAAGCCTACATTATCCATGACATCGCCCAAATTCAGCTTGATTTATGCGTCAGACTCATTGAAAATTGAACATTTCGGATGCGCGCCACAAAGCGAACCCACGCCGGATATTGGCACGATGTTATATTCCATACATAATGACATCGATAAGCCTTTCAAACAAATAAAACATTTTGATGATATCTCACGCACATTTTGTTTTATTTAAATTTAAAGAGATTAAGCGCTTGATAAAAGAACCTTTATATGAATCCGGAAGAGTTGCAGATTTTTGGGGTCATAATCGGTTCAGTCATACTATACAGAACTGTAAAACGGGATTTCTTTAAAATTTCAGCATATTTGCCACTGAAGTCTTTAGGAAAAACAATCTATTATGAGAAGTGGATAACCTTAAAGCTGAACATTTATGTGGTATCCTTTAACTGATTAATTGATTGCGTCACAAAAAATGCCGTTTATCTGCACATATCTCAATCCGGAATAGTTGCAGCTTTATTGGAGCATATTTATCTCTGATGTCATGTATAAAGAAGACGTAGTGTTTTCTTACAACAGACTTTCATTATTCTGACCTATTCATTCGGTTCGGTTGAGAAATTGTCATTTTGACATGGAAGACAAAGATCGCATAGGCCAGCCAAAAAAGTTTGAAGACCGCGAATTGGAGGCATTACTCCATGAACCATGTTGTCAAACTCACCAAGAGCTTTCAAAATCATTTGGAGCTACACAATCAGCAATTTCAAAACGTTTGCAAGCAGCAGGATTCATCCAAAAGCAGGGAAATTGGGTACCATAAAGCCGACAGACCTTGAAATACGATTTTGCATGTCTGAAACTCTGAAAGAAAATAATTTTTGAACTGAATCATTACTAGCGATGAAAAATAGATTCATTACGATAACCCGAAGCGTAAGAGAACGTACGTAAAGCCCGGCCTACCAGTCAAATCGACACCAAGGTAATGATCTGTATTTGGGGGAGCAAAAGGGTCATATCTATTATGAGCTGCTGAAATCTGACCAGACAATCACAGGGAACCTGTAGCGAACGCAACTGATTCGTTTGTTGCAATATCTGTTAAAAAGTATTTAGAATGAAGTGGTTGGGACTCCCAATGCAGAACGTTCTATCTGGGTTACGAATTACCTTAGAACAGATTAGATTCTTGGTCTCAAAAGATGAACATTTCCTTTGGATCGGAATCCATATGTTGCCAGAAAGATGCGAAAAGGTCATATCTAACAATGGCCAATGCTTTGAGTAAATTTATGTTGTACAAATGTTTCAAAATAAAAGCTAAACGTTTGAAAAAATATCGCATTTTTAAGTCATATACCAATATTTTGAATATCCACCAACAGGATCACCTACTTTATGTTTAAATTCTGAAATAGTTTTAAATGTCATCAAGTCAAAGTCACTCGTGTATTTGTGTATCTCGTCAACATGCATAAAATGATATTGGATGAATTATGATGGAATTTAAAAAAAAATTTTAAAACTTTTTTAAAAAAAATATTTTTTCAAAATTAACGTTTTCTTTTTTTTTTTTTTTTGTTTTTCTTCTTTTTTAAATAATTCATTATTATTTTCAAAATTCGATTAACTTTCATACTTACAGACTGTTATTATTATATACACACACACATTAAACGTTTTCAAAAATAAGACCACAAATTATCGATGAAAGAAAATAAAGTGAAATTTTTGGGATTTTTAGAAAAATTGTTGTAGTGTTAAAAATTCGCTTTTTTAAAAATATAGATTTTTTGCAAAACAGAAATTGTTAAACCAATTTCAAAATTAAAATAAAAATACATCGAAACAAACAAACAACCAAAAAAATAAAGAAACTAATAATGTTAAGTGACAACTAGTTAATAATGATAATTTAGTGTTAACACTAACTGTTGGGTAAAAAGAACAAACAGAATTATATAGAAATCATAAATGAAAAATATTGTTTAACATAAACACATTTCTACACAAAACATTTCATTCAATTCACATAAAACAGTACTAGTTTGTAAAGGAGTATTAAAACTTGACTAGGAAACTTACAATTTCAGCTAGAGCAGAAATAACTTTGCCCAAGGTTGTTAGAGATTTATTAATGTTAGCACCCTCCTTGAGACGTGTACCCTTGGCACCAGTCGAATCGGCTCTTTCCGAACCGGCCAAATCGACCAAACTGATTTTGGAAACTTTCTCTGTAATCAAATCGGTCATGGTGTCGTGACGTCTTTGGGTAAAGAATATAGTGAAGACAGCATGAGAACGAGAACTGGTCTCGTTCATGTTAGTAGCAGCCACAGTACGGGCCTTATTACCCTCATCTATGAGATCGTGGATATCTTCATAGCTAGTAACGGCCAATTTGGAAAGATCCTCTACATAGGGACCCAACAAGGGATGTTCACGTACACGTAAATTACCCTTATTTTTGGGATTTAATAAATCACGTACACGTTCGCAATAGATTTCCATATAAGAGACTTCGACCTGCAATACACAATTAACAAATATAAATAAATCCTTCAATATTATAATAAATCTGTAAACATACCGAATATTTCAATTCTTCCGATTCTGTGGAGCTAATACGTTTGAAGAGATCTTTGCAAATCATGGGTATAATACCCTCTTGATGTTCTTCCTGTTTACCCATCATGGTATAAGATTTACCAGCACCCGTTTGCCCATAAGCAAATATACACACATTGTAGCCATCAAAGGAATGCTGTAACATCTCCTCGCCAATGTCTTTGTACACCATGCACTGTGTGGAAAAGTCTGGATCTTTGGGCTAGAATATCAAAATTAATCATAAATAAACAATATTGCTTTATGTGTAAATTCAAACTTACATCATGTGACCAATAGGAATAATCAAAATTGAAACGTTTAATGGATTCACTGGAATTGGGTGGTACTTTTGGATTTGTTATGGCTGTAAAAATATCAATTATGTATTCGTTTCAAAATTATCTTAAAATATCTATGACTAAGCACTTACCGGTGGTGGTGCCATCGAACATTTCTATAATACATTTTGACTCTCGACTGATTTCCCTTGAGTTAAAGGGTCGCACTCGAACCGCCACTTTAACGGACGACATGTTGGCGGTGAGTGGGCCAAAAAAATTTGGCCTAAATTACTTGGAAAAATATGGACCTGTAAAGAAATAGAAGGAGAATAATTTTTAGTATAGGAATACAAAGAGATTAATTTAATTTATAATGTAAAGTTGGTCTAGATCAGGGAAAGGCAAAACATGGGCGCCGCGTTTTTCATTTACTCTTCTCTTACATACGTGTGCACACGCATTGTAGAGAAATAAACAACTTTTAATCAGTCTAGCTTGAGAACTCAAACAAGCAGATTGTGTATCGTTTTTTTATCGCACAATTTAAGAATCAGCGTAGCCAGTGAAAAAAAATGTCCCAACTTTTAAAGATGTATGATGAACAATATGAGATTTTACATTTTTAATTGGGGAAAAGAGACGAAAGTTTACTGGCAACACCGATTCGTGGTGAGAGCGGAGAGAGTGTATAACTTATACAATCGTAAAATGCAATAGTATAGGTTGCCTTTCCCTGGTCTAGATAAGATCTGACCTACTTCAACTATTTGAGATCTGAAATCAGTTTTTATTAAATTCGACTGCGCACTAAATTTGAAAAGCTTTTCTGAATCAGTTAAAAAACATATATACATATTACATGAATATGTCTCTTTAATAGACACTCGAATATTTTATTCGATTAAACGGAGAAATTTGAGTACGAAATATAGGAGAAATATAGAATATCTAAGAATTAAGCGAATAATAGTCTCGAATAAATCACAGTTTAATCGAATAAAAATATATACATAAATATTAAATTACCAGGAATCGTTTATGAATCATATAAAAATAAATTAATTTAAATAATTTCCAAATTTTAAAAAAATTATTCGAATAATTTAATTAATAGTGGTTCGATTGAGAAATATTTTAAATAAATTTAAGGGAAAAATTTTATATTATTCCTGAGAAAAATTTACTTAAGCAATATTTTAAAATATCGAAAAATTATTCGCTTAACTTTTATTTAACGATTAAGCGAATAAAAGTAACGATTAATCGAAAAAATTAATTAAAAATGGCTTAGAATGGCCATGAATAATATAAATATATATTTTTTTAAATAATTTTGAAATTTTAAAAATTATTCGAATAATTTAAACGATTAATCGTAAAAATATTATAAGTAATTTCACTAAAAAATTACAATTATTATTCTTAAATAAAACTGTGTTCAAAAAGATTAAAAAATTTCAAATTTTAAAAATTATTCGAATAATTTAAACGATTAATCGTACAAATATTGTAAATAAATTCAATAAAAATGTAACATTTATTATTCTTAGATAAAACTGTGTTTGATTAAAAAATTGCATTTTATAAAAATTATTCGGTTAACTCTAACTATTAATCGAATAAAAGTTTTAAGTAAATTATCAATTAATCGAATAAAAATATATAGTAAATTTAATTTTTTTTTTACAATTTACAATTTTTAAAAATTATTCGAATAATTAAAACGAATAATCGGACAAATATTGTAAGTAAATTCAATAAAAATAGAAAATAGAATAGATTTATTAAACTATATTAAAAAGATTAAAAAAATTACAAATTATAAAAATTATTCGGTTAACTCAAACTATTAATCGAATAAAAATTTGAAGTAAATTATCCATTAATCGAATAAAAATAAATTATATATAGTAAATTATATAGCAACATTCATAATTTGTTTTAAATTTTGTTGATATAATTTCCAAATTTTAAAAATTATTCGAATAAATTTAACGATTAATCGTGCAAATATTTTGAGAAAATTCAATAAAAAAGAACATTTATTATTAGATCAAACTGTGTTTGAAAAATATTTGGAAATGCCGTATTTTAAAAATTATTCGGTTAATTTAAACAATTAATCGATTAAAAGTTAAGGGAAAATTTCGATTAATCGAATAAAAATATATTGTAAGATCTTTAAAACAACTTACAATTCATTCAAATATTAATTTCTTTAAAAAAATTTAAAATCTTAAAAATTATTCGAATAATTTAAACGATTATTCGAAACAAAACTTTTAGAAAAATTTTGCAGAAAATGAAAAATACTTCAAAAATATTTAAAAATTAGAAATTTTTAAAATTATTCTTCTAACTTAAACGATTAATCGAATAAAAGTAAAAAATAAGTAAATATTCGATTAATCAAAAAATGTCCATATTATTATTCCTGAGTAAAATTGAGTATAAAAATATTTGAAAATGTCAAAATAACATGTAAATTATTGAAAAATTAATTCAAAATGGCTTAAAATCAGTTATAAATCATAAATATTAATTTTTCTGAATTAATTTCTAAATTTTTTAAATTATTCGAATAATTTTAACGATTAATCGTACACATATTTTAAGTAAATTCAATATAAAATACCATTTTTTTATTCATAGAAAAAAACTGCGTTAAAAATCTATTTAAACATTTAAAATTTTGGAAATTAATCGTTTAACCTAAATAATTAATCGATTAAAATTTTGGAGTAAAAAAACGAATATCTAAAAAATCCTTATTATTATCTCTGAGTAAAATTGAGTTTAAAAATCTTTGAAAATGTAAAATTTTAAAAATTATTATAAATATGTCAAAGGAAACACGTATTCATATAGTACACGAAATTAAACAGTAAAATTTTAATATTTTTTTGTAGAATAATGCGAGACAAATCTTTAATATTATTCGTTAACTTTGACGAATAATGAAATGAAAGTAAAATTAATAGAAAAATTAATTCAAAATTGCTTAAAATCCCCTGTGAGTTATATAAACATAAATTTACAGATAATTTAAAATTTTTTTTAAATTATTCGAATAATTTTAACGATTAATCTTACGCATATTTTAATTAAATTCAATATAAAATAGCATTTATTATTCATAGAAAAAAACTGCATTAAAAACTATTTAAACATTTAAAATTTTTAAAATTATTCGTTTAACTTAAACGATTAATCGATTAAAAGTAACGAGGAAATAAATGAATAATCCAAAAAAAAAACATGTTGTTATGCCTGAGTAAAATTGAGTTTAAAATATTTAAAAATGTAAAATTTTAAAAATTATTTTATTAACTTTAACGAATAATCGAATAAAAGAAACGAATAAATTATTGATTAATCGAAAAATTAATTAAATATGGCTTAAAATCCCCTATGAGTTATATAAATATAAATTTTACAAGTAATTTCCAATTTTTTTATATTATTCGAATAATTTTAACGATTATTCGTACACATATTTTAAGTAAATTCAATAAAATAGCAATTTTTTAATTTATAGAAAAAAAATTGAGTTAAAAACTATTTAAACATTTCCAATTTTGGAAATTATTCGGATAACTTAAACTATTAATCGATTAAAAGTTACGAGTAAATAAACGAATAATCAAAAAAATCCTTATTATTATCCCCGAGTAAAAATAAGTTTTAAAATATTGGAAAATGTCAAATTTTAAAAATTATTCGATTAACTTCAATGAATTATCGAATAAAAGTAACGAGTAAAATATCGTTTAATCGAAAAATTAATTCAAAATGGCTTAAAATCGTTTATAAATCATATAAATATTTATTTTTCTGAAATAATTCCCAAATTTTCAAAATTATTCGAAGAAATTAAACGATTAATCGTACAAATATTTTAAATAAATTCAATATAAAATTGAATTTTTTATTCATAGATAAAACTGTTAAAAACTATTTAAACATCTTGGAAATTAACCGTTTAACTTAAACGATTAATCGATTAAAAGTTACGAGGAAATAAATGAATAATCAAAGTATTATATTATATTATATATTATGCCTGAGTATTATAATTGAGTTTAAAAATATAAAATTTTAAAAATTATTCGATTAATTTTAACGAATAATCGAATAAAAGTAACGAGTAAATTATCAATTAAACGAAAAATTAATTCAAAATGACTTAAAATCGTTTATAAATCATAAAAATATTTATTTTTCTAAAATAATTCCCAAATTTTTTAATTATTCGAAGAATTTAAACGATTAATCGCTCCAAAAAATATAAGAAGATTCAATAGAATAGCAGATTTGTTATTCTTAATATAATTGCAATTAATAAAATTCTTACAAAACTCTAATTTTTAATGTGACTCGAATCTTTTAGTCGATTATATTTTCAGTCATATATTTTCAGTAAATTCGAAAGACATTTAAGCATTATTAGTCTAAAATTCACTGCAAAACTATTAACATTAATCGATTAAATTAATTCTTCTTTAAATTTAGTAATACATATTATTTAAAAATGAAAAATAAAAATAATCTCAGTAATAAATATAATCTGTATAAAAGTGTATACATTTTCTTTGTTCCCAAATCAAACTAAAATACTTTTCAATTTCTAACAATTTACAATAAATCCTTTTAAATATTTCATTTATACAAGTACCTACTCGTAAGTATTTATAGTTACCTCATAAATTACTTTGAACGCAGTAAATTTTGCTTTCAAATAACCCAACAATAATTGGAAATGGAAATTTTCGTATACAAAGAAATTTATTCTTTAATAAATTCCAGTAATTGTCTTTGTGTTATTATTACTTTATATTTAGCGAAAAAAAAAGAAAAACTACCCCTTATTTTTTGTTATAAAAACAAGCTTAAGTAGTCATAATATAACGAATTTATTACTTTTACACGATTTTTTTGTATTTATAAATACATAAAGAAAATAAATCACAACAATTTTATTAGTAGACAGGAGCATATAATCCACATAATAAATTTCAAACTAAACTGTGAACGAAAAACAGTTTCATTTCCAGTGCGCACATAAAATCCACACAAAATCCAATACGAATTTTTTTTTCCTAAAGAAGAAGCACATAAGAAAAACAATAACAACCATATGAAATTCCAAAATTTGTTGCATGAGTCATAGTAACAAAAGGATCCAACAAAACCACCCTTAACCCCAAACTCTTGAGCGAAAAAAGGCAGAAACAAAGTTAAAATAATGAAAAAATTTTAAAAAATATTAGAAAAATCTAAATTTTTAAAAGAAAATAAAAGATTTTATTTAGAAAACATTTATTAAAACTGTATTTGTTAATCTCTATTTTTTAAAAAAGATTTTAAATCAATATTTTATTACATTTTTTAGCATCAAAATTATGACAACACTGTCAAAAAATTAGGAGGAACCCCACCTTAATCAATATTAGTTTTTTGTTAGTTGTTTAACTATGTACATTATAAATATTAGATATTAGATTTCATTACGTATAATTCAATGTTTTGTTTCAGTTGATATTAGTTGGATTTAAGCAAAAAGTTAATTACGGAGAAAATTAACCTTAATTATTGACCAAATTTCATTATATTTGGTGGGTAATGTGAGTTCTATTGCAATGAAACTTATACCCACCATCAAAAAAGATGGGAGCTATATTGATTTTGTTATTCCGTTTGTATTTTATATATTCTCAAAGGACTCAAAGACCATCTGGCTATGTCCTTCCGTCTGTCTGTATGTTGAAAACACGAAAGGGCACAAACGAAAGGAGCTAGCTGGCTCCATTTTTGGGCCCTTTTGTTCACAAATACTCTCTGCTGATAAAGCTGATAATAAGGTATTGAAAATGGGCAATATCGTTCCTTGATTTCACCTAGCCCCAATACTGTTTGAGCATTCATAAATATATTGAATGCGGTAATCCACATAAAATTTTGCACAAATTAGTTCTAAGTACTCTGAAATATTTAAAATATTTTCCAGCGAAGAATTAGTGTTTATTGAAATCATGAAGCAGGGGATTTACTCTATAATTCGACACCTTCAAATTACAGTATATTTCGCATAAATATTCAACTATTTTGGTATTGTATCCAGAAAAAATATAAGTAATGATCTCTCATTTGCTGCAACAACGTCATAACTCAAAATCCGGGAGTTTTAAACTGAGTAATACAAAATATGTGCCGTTCTTTAGTCTTTCATATAGTTTTATTAGTTTTAAAAAAATTCAATTATTTTTTGTATGAGAGGGTTTTTTTGTTGTAAACGTCAAAATGAAAATCCATGTTTTCTCGTATATTTGACAAGTAAAAAATTGGGTTAAATACAGATTAGAAAGATATTAGTATTTACTATTTAAATCAGGTTTTATTTCTTGAAACGACTTTTTTTGAATTATGACGTTGTTGCAGCAAATGAGCGATATGAATTAATAAGCAAAAGAGGAGTTCCGGTAGCTTGTCATCTCAAATACACTATGTAACCATTTGAGACAGGAGTGACAGTTATATTGGGTGTATGACTCAAAATGCGGTTTTGGTTTTTAATAACTTAAATGTCATTTTGAAAGGTACATATCTGTCATTTATTCTCACTTAGTTATTAAACATTGCAGTGTAAACAACAAAGTTTTTGTTTGCTTCAAAAATGTCGAATTTTATTTCAACAAAGCGTCATATACGGGAAGTTTGGCTTTACTTCTTTAATTTAAAAAAAAAGTGCCGCTGAAGCACACTGATTGCTCACCAAAGCTTATGGTGAATGGGTTCCATCGCACAAATGGGGCAGAATCAAAATGTTTTGGAAATAAATCTGGCATTTTTAAACGGCTGGTCCGATCGGTATAAAATTTTTGAACGACAGAGTTTTAAAGTGGCATATTTTTTAAGCTAATTAAGATATTGACTTGAAATTTGTAAGACCAAAAATTAACTTATCTAAACAAAAAAATTAGTTCGAAATAAATGTGAATCAAATTGTTCCTAATATTTGCAATTCTATTAAAATTTTGATACAAATTTTAGTTTTAGAAACTCAATAAATATGTAATAAAATCTTTATTTATTAACGAAACTGAATGAAATTTTTAACATTTTTTAAATTTTTCATTCTAAATGACAAAGTGTAAAAAAACTTGTCAAAAGGTCAAAGGGAATACCGCAATTCCTAAAAATTGGAGCGAAATTCCAAAAATTTTATTTTTTATAATTTTGCCCAAAGCTGCTTTTCGTTTTCTGATCCCAGCTTTGGAATTTTAGAACATGTGGCCCAATGTTGAAATTTTGGTAAAAAACAAGTAAGAAAGTATGGTCGGTCAAGCCCGACCATATAATACCCTACTCTAAGTAAAAGAGCAAAAACATTTTTCTTTTAAAATTTCAATAATTTATATTTTTGAGTGATTTTCGGAAGTGGGCTTTATATGGGAGCTATGACCAATTATGGACCGATCACCATGAAATTAGGTCTATATTAAAGTTAACTATGTTGAATTTTGTGTGTATACCAAAATTTTTAAGCGATTTATGCACGTTAAAGTGATTTTCGGAAGCGAGTCTATATGAGAGCTATGACTAATTATGGACCGATCGTAACAAAATTTGGTGACATGAATTTTGTATATATAAAACTTATTCGAAGCGGAATTTGTGGAGATACATATATAAATTAAACATTTATGACCAATTTTGGAAGGACATTTGTATGGGGGCTAGGTGAAATAATGCACCGATTTCAGCCAGTTGCAATAGGCTTCGTCCTTGCGCCGAAAAAATAATATGTACCAAATTTGATCGAAATATCTTCAAAATTGCGACCTGTACTCTGCGCACAAGGTTTACATGAACAGCCAGCCAGACGGTCGGACGGACATCGTTTAATTGACTCAGAAAGTGATTCTAAGTAGATCGGTATACTTTAAGGTGGGTGTTAGACTAATATTTTTGGGCGTTACAAACATCTGCACAAACGCATTATACCCTCCCCACTATGGTGGTGTAGGCTATAAATAGGTTAAATTCCGAAGGGCGTAGGATCCACATATTCGATAAATAGGACATATTTTTTATACCAAAATGTTCTCCGTAAAGATACTTTATAGAAAAACATAAAATTGTTATATGTTCTTAAAGAAAGTTTTTTTTTAATAAAAAGTTAGTTAAGTCACCTTTTCGCCCAAAAAACAGCAAAAATCTACTATTTTATGAATTTTTAAATTGAAAATCTTTTATTTTTGGATCCATAATTGATGTTGCTCTAAATTCTTTTCTATATATTATAGGTAATTTAGTTGTCTAACAAACAAACAAATTTGAGTCCATTTGGTCCAAAATTACCCACTATATTTTTAAAAAATCTGACCAAGGAATGGTAAAATTTTGAAATGCCTATAACTTGGAAATAATAAGAGATAAATAGCACACTCCAGTATGTTTTTTCAAAACCTTTCCAAAAATATAAAAATTTTTAAATTTATTTCCAAAAAAAATTGAATCAGAAGTGGTTTGGAGCTACTCAAACAGCAAATTTCAAATCGTTTTGCCCCGAAACATTACTTACGATGAAAAATGGATCAATTAGTATCCGATATTGGCTCGGTTCGTTTTTGGGACCAAAAGATGAGCAGTTCTTTTGGCTCAGAATCCATATGTTGCCAGGAAAATGTCATACTACGAAAGAAATTTGTAGGTGGAAAAAAAATTGGAATTGCTTTAGGTTCTCTGCAATCGGCTTATTTGTCTAGATTACTACATTTCTGAGAAATCATTGTATCGAAAGCTCTCATTACTGTAAAAGTGGAATAGTAAAATAAAAAGAGAAAACAGATTCGTGATAGCAACCGAATTTGTTGCCAATCGAATGATTCGGTTGCACACATCGAATTTTTCAGTTCTATCAACAGAAAATCAGTTGATAAAGAAGAATTTCAGTTGAAGCAACCAAACTTTTGTTACCCTTTTCAAACTATTGTAGCCACAGCTGTAAAATTCGGTCACTAAGGTAGAATCATTCGATTGGCAACAAATTCGGTTGCTATCACGAATCTGTTTTTTCTGTGTAAAGTTTCGAATCCCTATGAAAAAATGCATATTTCTAATTCAAATACTGAACGATTTCTTCTTGGAAATGAACAACTCACCTACTGCAAATCTAAAACTATCGATTCCTACTAAAGATTGAGCCAAAAAAAACTTATACTTGTATTAAGTTAAATAAAACTGAAACCGTATAAAAATTCTCAAAAATACGTAAATATATTCAAATATTGTACAAATTCATTAAACATTAAAATATTAGCATATTACTAGGTATTTTTAAATTTATCAACTTTATCCGGAAATCCTCCCATCTGGACAGTTGGTTAGATTTGCCTCGCATGATACAAAATTTACTTTATTGTTTGAATACCACTCAAACCCTTTTTCCATAGTGGCATGATGCCAAATCGGGACAGAAATATGTAGGCAATCTGTGCTGTTTTAAGAAAGGTAAAAGCCGTTTTTGTAGAAAATCCGTAATATATATTTCTTTGTTTATCGTGCCTGATGTCACAAATGATTTGCTTCTTTTGCTACACAAGAAATTTTTTGAGGAATTTTGTTTGTTTTTTGGAACATTATCTCGTCCATCAGTCACATAAAAATCTTGTCCCGGAAGTTGTGAAAATAAGTCGGTACATAAGTTTTATCATCCAACATTTAATGAAATAACTACTTATTATTTTTTCCCAATTTTTAAAAAATGTTTGTTTGATCTTACATGACTTTTGTAAAGGCAAATAACTTCAAACCATATTATAATGAGCCGCGTTGATGTTTTCGTTTCACCAAATATATATTGTAGCTTTTAACTTTAAATTTATAAAACAATTTTATTCATTTTAATATTAAATTTGAAAATTACCTTTTTTTATTTATTTATTTTTTTCACTGTAATCCCAAGGATTAATTAATGCTTTTATAGAGGAGTCATTGGGTTTTCACTTGGTTTTAAAGAGTAAAATCTTTTTTTATTTCTTCTTTTTATTATAATTTAAACACTTATATGTTTTTTTAATAATTTTATATATTTTTCTGGTTTTTAAGTTTGAAAATTTGGCTATAATTTTAGAATTTTTGTTAAACTATCACTTATATATTTTTTAAAGTTTATTTTATAACAATGGTTAATGCATTTGAAAAAAAAAATTGTCAAAAACATGCTTAATTAAAAATGGAATAAAAACTTAAAAAAAGATTACAAAATATTATAAATATTTAGTTAAATTTTTATATAAATAAGTTTTATAATGCAAGAACTACTAAGTCTAGATATTATTAATTAAATTTGTATATTCATTAATATCGTTTGGTTTATTGGTAAAGTTTTTATTAAATTAAACAAAAAGTTAGACTTTTATCACAATTTTCTTTGATTATTTGTAAGTAACTAAATCCTGCTTTAATTTTCATAATTATAGGCTTTTTATTATGTTATTTTTCCTTACAATTTGATGAATAAGGACAACATGAAAAACTACCTCTTTTTTTATTTAACATATGATTTGATTTGCGTTAGTCATAGCGTTGGAAAAAAAAGCACAAACACAAAAGAGAATGAACAAAAATATTAGATTGTATCCTTCATTGTTATTGTTGTTTTTCTGTTTCTGTTTCTTCTTCTTCTTTTGTGTTTTGTGGTTGACGTATTATTGTTATTGTTGTATTTCGTTGGCGTTTTTCTTTGTTGTGATTTTTATGGATGGATGCCATATTGTTTGTATAATTTCCCCACTCTTTCACACACACTCACATATCCTATGTTTCTTTTATCTTGACCTTTATTAATAAATTTTCTTGTTATCTATACTAAATTTAAATCTCTTGCTCTCTTTTTTTTCTCTTTTTATCTAACTTTCTTTATCTCTTTGGGGTATATTTATTTCTTTATTTTCTTTAACACAGTGTAACAAATTCTACACTATCTCTGCTCGGCTACGTACTCGTATTTACTTATATGAAAATTTAAGATAGAAAAGTCTACATAATTAACGAATAGCACTCCTACACTGAAATTTTTCCACTTTGAAAAAAGAAAGAAATGACAAAAGTTTTTAATAAGTTTTCAAAGTTTTATGTTGTCAAGTAAATAAGCTTGACAAAGTTGTTTTATTTTAGGAGTCTTAACGAGAAACCTGTAAAATTATATAGAAATTATTTAGAAAATTGCTAAGAAACTTAATTGGAAGAATATTTAGCATTTAAACAAGAGCCCTTTTAAAAAGATGCTAAATGTTTTCCAATATTTTCTTTATATACAAGAAAATTAATTGCCAAATAATATTGATTTTTATCCAGCTTTACAAACTTGAAATTTGAAGTAAGGACCTTTTAGTGTCCGCTTTAGTTTTTTTCCACTTTTAAAATTACCAAATACCTATGTGCACCACTTCAACATTTGAGACCCCAATTCATTGTCTATTTTAATACTAATATGTATATTCCAAACCATCTTTACTGATACCGAGGCTACCACAAAAGATATTGTGGAAATTTCTTCGGCTTTCATATGATTAATAACTTTTTCAAACAATAAATTCAAGTAATGAAAGACATTGGAAAAATGTTTAAAATGTACTGACATCCCCTGACTTTCTCATACTTTTTGCCAGATGTCAGCAAGACAAAATAAGCAGTTGGTTCTAAAAATCACTTCCGGCGACCTGTATGGTGTAATGATGGGGAATAATCTATATTTGACTTGGTTTTCTAAAACTTATTTCAAATTTTGTCTCCAAATTCAGTCTCCTGACATCCTCTTAGATTCTCATGCTTTTTGTCAGCAGGAAAAAACAGGCAGGTTGTTCAAAAATTATTTAAGTCGACCTCTTTCGTGTTATAGTCAGGAATAATCCATATTTGACTTGATTTTCTAACTCCTATTCTAAGTAGATTCCGTCTCCTGCTGACACCTCCTGCGTTTGTTGTACGTTTTACCAGATGTTGGCAGGACAAAATAAGCATAATGTACAAAAATAATTTGAGTTGACCTCTGACATTCCCAGAGTTTCTCATACTTTTTGTCAGACAAGCAGGTGGTTCAAAAAAACAACTAAGTCGACCTCTTTGGTGTTATAGTTTAAAAAATTCGGGGGTCTTCAGAATGTTTATATATCGGGCCAGGTGTAAAAGTCAACACAGACGTGAAAGTTCCATTAGGTTACTAAATATTGATTGAGACATTTCCAAATCTGTTGCAAAATCAACTTTAAACTTTGCGTAGGAATATTTTAGACCAAAAGTATTGCGAAATCTTAAAGTATTTGATTTGATTCGCCTGAGGCTTTCAAGATGTTTTCTTAGTTAGAACTAAAGCAGTAGTTGTGTTCTGCTGACAATTGACAAAAGGTACCAAGAAATGTAAGATATCAATGATGAGTTGTTGTGTGTCGGGTCGTGACAGAAGATTGTTATTGTCTAAAGATAGTCAGCTGGGTATTTACTATTGTTTGGCACATTTCAAAAATGGTTGCAAATCCAACATTAAATATTTCAAAGTAAAATTGAAGCGGTGTTAAAATTTTGGACAAAAAGTATAAAGAAACTACTCATTTGAAATAGCACTAAACAAACATTAAATATTTCAGAGTGAAATGAAACTAACTGGGTAATTTCAGATAGTTTTACAAAAAGTTCCAAGACATTTTAAGAATACCTTAAAGTTAAGTATTTAACTTACATAAATCTTGAATTGGAACCTTGGATCTTGGGCTTGAATGGGCTTTCTTTTTGATATTTGACAAAAAGTATGAGAAATTTAGAAGTTTTCAATATCGTTACCGATGATAAAGTCGGCTCTCACCACTTGTCTAAACGCTTGCTTCGAAAATGTTGAATTTTGTCAAATGCGGGCAGTTTTGCTTTATTTCTTTAATTAAAAAAAAGTACCGCTGAAGCTCACCGATTGCTCACCCAAGCTTATGGTGAATGTGTTTCATCAGTTTCAACGCGCCAGAGATGGTTTGTGCGGTTCTGAATACAAAGATCGCCCAAGCCAGCCAAAAAAATTTGAATACCAATAATTGGAGGTATTAATACATGAAGATTGCTGTCGAACTCAATACGAGCTTGCAAAATCAATCAGCAATTTCAAAATGTTTGCAGAATTCACCCAAACGCTGGTGAATTGGGTACCATACGAATTGCAGCTGAAAGACCTTGAAAGACGATTTTGTATGTCTGAAATGCAGCTATAAAAGAATATAATTTTTGCTCCGAATCATTACTTGCGATGAAAAATTAATCCATTACGATAACCCGAAGCGCAAGACATTGTATGTGTTGCCCGGCTAACCAGCTGAATCGACACCAAAGCCAAATATCCATGTTGCTAAGGTAATGCTGTGTATTTGGTGGGAGCAAAAGGGTTTTTTCTATCTATTATGAGCGGCTGAAATCTGAACAGAACTGATTCGAATACCGAACACAACTGATTCGTTTGAAGAGAGCATTTGCCGAAAAATTGCCAGAATATTCAGCCAGACATGAAACCGCAAGCCAGACATGAAACCGCAATATACCATCATGACAATTGTCGGCCACATGTTGCAATACTTGTTAAAAACTATTTAGAAAGAAATGGTTGGGAAGTTTTGCCTCACCCGCCTTATAGTGCAGACCTTGCCCCGTCCGACTACTATGATCAATGAAGAACGCTCTTTCTGAGCAGAGTATCCGAAATTGGATTGATTCGTTGTTGACCTCAAAAGATGAGCAGTTCTTTTGGCTCGGAATCCAATTCGACAGATATAGTTTCAACAATATGGCCGCTATCAACTGTCAAAGTTCGGAAGACCCTTTATAATACAGAGTTAAATACTTGAGTTTTGGAAAGCAGCTGGTAATGAAAAATAAAATGAACTGTAACTCTAAAATGGTGAAATGGCAGAAATGTTCATTAATCAAAATGTAGGAAACTGTGAACTGTAGGACCTATAATAACTGAGATATATGCCAATAAAAATGTTGTAAACTTTGACCACCAATATCTCGCATAGCGGATCTTAATTGGATGACTTTAGCATCTTATTCAAAACATTAAGGCCAAGGTCTTTGACAATTTTCATGACTATCTGTCATTCTACAATTTAGTAATTTTATTTAACTGACCTAAAATGGAAATCTATACCCAATTGAAAGCAATTCAATTCAAGCAATTGAATTACAGTTGTATTAAACTTTATTTCAATAGCATTCTCCAGAAAAAGGAAACATACATAAATTCAAGCCATATGTTTTTTGTTTCAAAAATATTGAATTTTTTCTAATATTTTATAAGTTTAAAACATAATAATATTTGCAGTCTAGTCAAATTCCAACAAAATGTTCAATTACTGGAATTTTTGGGGCTTATTGGGATGAGTTTAGCATTTTATTCAAAATATTAAGGCCAAGGTCTATGGTAATTTTCATGACTATCTATCATTCTACAATTTAGTCATTTTATTTTACTGTCCTAAAATGGCAGTCTATTCCAAATAAGGATTTTTACTTGAATTCAAGTTAAAAGCAATTGTAATTCAAGCCTTGAATTATGGTCAAGCAATTGAATTATAGTTGTATTACACTTTATATCAATAGCATTCTCCAGTGAAAAGGAAACATAAATTTAATTCTTGAATTCAAGTTGAAAGCAAGTGTAATTCAAGTCTGGAATTATGGTCTTAGCATTCTCCAGTGAAAAGGAAATATAAATTCAAGCCATAGGTTTTTTGTTTGCAAAATATTTAATTTTTTTTAAATATTTTTCAAGTTTAAAACATAATTATTTAAGCATTCAAGTCAAATTCCAACAAAATGTTCAGGTGCTTGAATTCAAACAGCCAAAGTTTACTATCTGCAACAGAAACTGTTGTGAAATTATCATTATTGCAAGTCTTGAATGTTATTGAGGAATTTTGCTTAGAAAAATTTCAGCTTAAAAGACTGTAAAAGATAAAGAAACATGGATATATAGGTTGTAGGCTGATCGTTAAATGAGAAATTTAAAATTTAACGAGTTTTCGGTTATTAATGGGGAAGAAGTTTGGGGGATAAGAAGATTGATTGATTTAAAATAATGATTTTATTACAAAAATTATAGAAATTTTTCTTAAGATTTTAAATTTTTACTGAGTGTTTGAACAACTGTTTATAAAAGAGTCCCTGAATTTCTATATCTAAGCAACAAAGTTAAAAAAGTATTGAAAATTCTTTTTCAAATTATATAAAAGAAAAATATGATTATTTACAAAAAAAAAATTAAACAAAAAAATTTTATGAATTTTGTCATGATTTTTTTGGAGATTTTTATGATTTTATTTTTTTTTTGGAAAAGGTTTTACCAATTGGTTTTATTTTTCTTTAAATAATTTTTTTTTTGTTTAATAAGTTTTTTATAAATATTGGTTGAGTTTTAAGGGATTATAATATTTTATTGTTGTTATTGTTGTTGTAGTTGATTAAGCTGATGTTGTTGTTGTAGTTGTTGTTATTGTACAGTTAATTATCTGTTAAATTTTTTAAGCAAAAATCAGCCAATAATTGTATTAAAGTCTTTGGTGTGATTGCACAAACTAATAATAAAAATTATAATTGTTGTTAAAATTAGTGAAACTATTAAAAAATATCCAAAAAAGCACATTACAATTATAACAAATTATTTATAAGAAATTTGTTTTTTTTAATTATTTTATTTGAATTTAATTATTTTTAAACAAAATTTTGTAACTTTTTTTTTGCAAAATTTTCATTTACACACACACTTATATGACACACACTCTAGTACTAATTTCTTTCTTTATTATACAGAAAATTTCTTTTTCAAACTGAAAAGAAAATTTTTAATTTTCCATTTATTTTTTCAAAAGCTTTTCTTTTAATTCTCTTTATTTTATATTAAGATTTAAACTTTCTTTTATATATTCCTTGATTTTTAGTTTAGTTTTTTTTTATATATTTTTATTAAAATAATTTACTTTTTTTTATAAATTTTATTTTCTGGTTTAAAATCGATTAAAAGCCGTTTTCATTTTATGATTCACTATTTTTTATTTTATTTAATTTTCTTTTTTTTATTCTGTTAGTAGTCCACGACCGTTGTATACCCAATAAGGGTAGATTTCGTTTTGAGTAGAGTAGAAAATATGCCAGTTACTTTTGCCAGTTGAGGGTAAAAACTAGTTGTCATTTGATGAACAGCCAGCAAACACCCTTTTAAGGCGCAGGCGTTGTACCACAAACACACACAATTTATTGGAGAGTTGAGAACTCCAACAACAACAACAACAATGTGGTGAAATGTATTGAAACTAATACAAATATTAAAATGTACAATATTTTATTTATCTTTAACCATTGGGGAATTTGGCAAACTAGTTTAAAGTCTAAATCAAATTTGAGCATGAAAGAAAAACATTGTCATATGGCAACGCCAGCCAGCCAATGAATTCTAACCCCCAAATAATACACTGGAAGAAAAAATTGTAATGAAAATAACAAAGGAGAATTGATATCAAATAACAACAAACAGGTAAGAGAGCTATATTTGGCTGTAGCGAATCTTATATACCTTTCACCAAAGAATACTTTAAGAAAAATATTGAAAAGATCATAGCAAGATTTGGAACCAATATAGACTCAAATGTCCTTAAATCAATGGCATTAGAATTTTTGACATTTTTTTTTTCAAATACCGAAATTCCTAAAACGGGAAAAATGTGTTTCAAAAACTGAGTTTTTTCAGAAAAAATGCCTACTGTAACGTTATTTACCGTGTAATAGTAAAAACACTTAGGAAGTATTTAAGAAACATATGGGGTTATACAAGTATGGAGCTTTTTCGTGGATCGGTGCTTTGCCTTTTTAGAAGTTTTTACTCAAACCGAAATTTTTATTTTAAAATTGGCCATGTTTGGATAGGTCTGAGGGGTGATATGTCCTTTTAAGTGAGCCAAATTTTTCATTACACGCTTTTGCATTAAGTTATATTTCCGGACCATATACAAATTCTATATATTCCCGAAGAATATTTTTTTCTGCAAAAGATAAAATATATGGGCTTTTTTGGGAAAAAACGTTAACAAATACGGCCCTTTTTACAAGTTCCAACTTTGGATGCGTATAACTTTTTATAGGGAACAGATAACTGTTAGCAATTTTTTTTATTTTATTTAGAATTTTATGGCCAATATAGCTGATATTTTAAAAATAAATTTCGATGCTCCGTACGCCCGCCATAACTAAAAAATCATAAAAAGGTCGAGCAAAATTTAAAAAAAATAAATCAATAAACCTGAATATCTCTTCAACTAATAGAGATGACCTATACTTGTATTTTTTGTAGACCTTTATATTTAAAAGGACTATTTATATTTAAAATTTCAGCTCATTCGCATCATAAATGGATTTTTGGCGATTTTTAAAAAAAAAAATTGAGACCCGAGATGACCAACTTTGAGGCGCACTTTGAGACGCACTGTCCGCCATTATCGCTAGGAAGCTGAACAAACGTAAATCAACTCAAAATCACCTCAGCTCAAACCATGTGAAATTTCGTAAGAATATCTCCAATAGTTCCCAAAAAATACCGAATTATTTCCAAAAAAAAGTTTCTAAACCTCTGTGCATTGTTAGCTAAGACCTTTTGCCATCTTTCTAACAACATATCGATTCCGAGCCAAAATAACTGCTCATCTTTTGAGGACAAGAACGAATCAAGGCAATTTAGGATACTCTGTTCCAAAGTGAATCATATCCCAGAAAAAGTGTTCTGCATCGATTGCAGCTAATAGTGGTCGAACGGGGCAAGTTCTGGACTATAATGCGGGTGAGGCAAAACTGCCCAACCACTTCTTTATTTGTCATGTATTGCCGAGTATTTGTCATGATGGAATATTGCTGCTAATGGCTGGCAACATACTCTGGGTGTTTTTCAAACAAATAAGTCGCGTTCGCTACATTTACCCGGTAATGGTCTGGCCAAATTTCAGCAGCTCATAATAGATAGGACACGCTTCCTTTTGGTCCCACCAAATACAGGGCATTACCTTAGGGCCATGGATATTTGGCTTTGGTGTGGATTCGGCTGGTTGGACGGGTTCACATACGATCTCAAACGCTTCGGATTATCGTAATGGATCCTTTTTTTCGCAATTTTTCGATTTTCTTTCATAGCATTCAAACATCGTTTCGAACATGCAAAATCGTCTCTCAAGGCCTCTCGGCTTCAATCCATATGATACTTAATTTTCCTGGTATTGGATGAATCCTGCTCCTCGCAAACGTTTAGCCAATGATTTATCATCTATCAAGATTGTTGAGTTTGACAACAATCTTCATGGAGTAATGCCTCCAACTCTTGCTCCTCAAACATTGTCTTCCGTGCCAAAATCATCAATTCTAAACCGCACAAACCATCTCTCGCACGTTGAAACCGATGGAACACATTTACCATAAGCTTCGGTGAGCAATCAATGTGCTTCAGCGGCGAAATAGCTGTGTAGGTGAAAGATTCTCTAATTATTTTATATCATTTGATATACCCCCACCTTCTCTGTAATTCCCCGGCTCTTCCAATCGACAATTTTTTCACCATTTAGTTCCACCACAGCATTTTAGGTAGATAAGTCATTAGCCAAATTTGATCATATTTTAAATGGAGCCACGAATCTATACCATCGAACACCATTATCAGATCGATTAGCTCCTAATATTTCTCTTATTTTCTCGGATTCAAGACAGCAGACACATTCCCATCCGAAGGTATACCTTCGAAAAAAAAAAAATCTTCCACTTAATGATCATTGAGTACACGCTTCATCCTTACAATCTAACACAATACTATAGAAAGGTGGTTAGAAAAATGACCACTAAAGAGTTAAAATATTAGCTTATTACTGGGTATTTATAAATTTAATCACTTTTTGCGGAAATCCTCCCATTAAAGATTTTATAGGCTTAACGCTTAAAATCGAACATATCCTGGAATACCTTTCCTGTGTTCTTTAGGTCGTTTTTAACACAGGCCGAAGTTCTGGATTGCCTACCGTGATACAAAATTTACATTATTGTTTGAATACCACTGAAGGCACTCTGTGCTGTTTTAAGAAAGATATAAGACTTTTTTTGTAGACACTCCGTAATATATATTTCTGAGTTTATCGTGCCTGATGTCACAAATTATTGGCTTCTATTGTTACAACTTCAAATGGCTTACCACATAAGAAACTTCTTGGGGAATTTTGTTTGTTTTTTTGTCCGATATTGTTCTTGAACATTAGCTCGTCCATCAGCCACATAAAAATCTTCAACCGGAAGTTGTGATAAGTGTATTTTTATACCCTTCACCTTCGTGAGAAGGGTATATATAAGTTTATTCCGTTTGTAATTTCCACAATATAATTTTCCAACCCTATAAAGTATATATATTCTGGGTCCTTATAGATAGCGGAGTCGATTAAGCCATGTCCGTCTGTCTCTCTG
This sequence comes from Calliphora vicina, assembly GCF_958450345.1. Classification (NCBI taxonomy): domain Eukaryota; kingdom Metazoa; phylum Arthropoda; class Insecta; order Diptera; family Calliphoridae; genus Calliphora; species Calliphora vicina. The sequence continues at coordinate 25,497,098 of NC_088784.1, read as the reverse complement.
TCTGTTGAAATCAATTTTCTGAAGACCCCAGATATCTTCGGGATCCAAATCTTCAATAATTCTGTCAGACATGCTTTCGAGAAGTTTCCTATTTAAAATCAGCAAAATCGGTCCACAAATGGCTGAGATATGAGGAAAAAACCAAGACAAAATCGATTTTTCACCTATTTTTGACCTATATCTGGATTACTAAGTCATTAATATAGACAATATGGATATCTAATGATAGATATTTCAAAGACCTTTGCAACGACTTATATAAGACCATAGTAAATTGGACCTACAATGGGTCAAAATCGGAAAAAATATTTTTTAACCAGATTTTTTTTCACCAAAAATTTAAAAAACCAAGAAAAATTTAAAATTTTTAAAAATTTAAATTTAAAAAAAAATTAAAATAACAATTCGAAAAATTTTTTTTTACAAAAAATAAAAAAAACAAATTTTTAAAAAAAAATAAATTTTGTTTACCTAAAAATATTTAATATTTGTATTTTGAAGTATAATTTGGTGAAGGGTATATAAGATTCGGCACAGCCGAATATAGCTCTCTTACTTGTTTTTTATAAAATTTGACCTAAATTGTTTCGCTCGTTCTTTTGCTTCTACGTTCTTTACTGCTTTGCGATCTGGAACTTTCTTAACTTTATACGACTTCAATTCAGCATTAGCTTTGGCTCTGCACACAAATGAATCAGAGCATTTAACTTTACAAGTTAAATCGGTGCTCTTCGAAAGAGTTATTCGACTTCATTTCCCTTATTAATATCTGTTAGACCTTTTTTACACCCTTCAACATGAGTGGTAATTTCTATATTTTTCATTTGCGACCACACAAACTATATAAGGAGTGAGATCGAAAAATTCTTAACATACATATATGTTTATAAAAAAGAAACCACTAAACTTACAGCTTTAATTTTTTTTTTATTTGATTGAAATTATTATTACAATTTACAAAAAAAATTATTTTTATAGTTTTAATCACTAGTGATGAAATTTTGAACCTTTTTCGGAAACCCTTCCATTAACGTTTTTATAGTGCTTTCTGTCACTTTGCTCGAACATGTAGTCCATCTCCGTTTAAAATCTACCACACTTTTGGACACCTTTTTTGTACTCTTCAATTCTCTTTTAACAAGAGCCCAATATCTCTCCACTGGCCTTAGCTCCGGGCAGTTTGGAGGATTTGCCTCTCTTGGTACAAATACCACATTATTGTTCTTGTACCACTCAAGGGTGACAGGATGCCAAGTCAGGCCAAAAATAAGTGGACACATTATGAAGTCTTATGAATGGAAGCAGCCTTTTTTGTAAACATTCCTTGATGTAAATTTCGGTATTTATAGAGCCCGTTGTAACAAATGAGTGGCTTCTTTTGCCGCAACTGCATATTGCTTGCCATACCAAGAACTTTCTGGGAAATTTTGTCTGCTTTTGGGTCCTAAACTTTTCTTCAACATTCCCTCGAGCATCAGCAACATAAAATTTTTGACCTGGAAGTTGCGAAAAATCTGCCAGAACATACGTTTCGTCATCCATTATGCAGCAAGAATATTTTTTTATAAAACTTGACTTCAATTTCCGTGCTCTGTTTTTGGCCTCTAAATTTTTAGTAGCGTTCCTGTCAGGAACTTTTTGAGCCTTGTATGTTTTTAAACCTGCATTAGCTTTAACTTTTCGTACCAAATAGTCCGAGCACTGAGCTAACCGGGCTGCTTTCCTACCGGATGTGTTGGGAGCTCTTTTGAAAATGCGTTCTATTTTTTTGGCTTTAGAAACATCATGTGGACCATTCCTTCTACCTGAACCAGGTTTTCTATCAACTGACAAGTTCTCCCGGTACTGTTTAATAACATTGGAAACAGTTTGACGGCAGACCTTTGTATGCTTGGCCAACTTTTTGTAAGACCAAGTTGGGTTTTGTTGAAAATATTTAATAATTTCAGTACGCACTTTTTTCTGGTCACTCATTTTAATCAGATTAACAAAAAAATTAATATAATTGACATTACACATAATAACTGACATGTTTTTCAAAGGTAACTTGATCAAAAAAAAATTCAAATAATACTTGGGTTAAAAAATGTAATGAAAAACGTGTGTTAAGAATTTTTCGATCTCACTCCTTATGTATATTCAGGATCGTTATAGATAGCGAAGTCGATATAGCCATGTCCGATGATGATTCATGATTCATACATCAATATTTCGGGAATTCTTCCGGTTCGGTTGCTATTTAAAATCGACAAAATCGGCCAATAAATGGTTGAGATATAAGGAAAAAACCTCGACAACCTTGATTTTTGCACAATTTTTTATCTATATCTGGAATACTAAGTCATTAATATAGACAATATGGATATCTAATGATAGAAATTTCAATGTCCATTGCAACGATGTATATAAGGCTATAGTAAGTTGGACCTATAATGGCTAAAATCGGAAAAAATATTTTTTAACCCGAATTTTTTTTAAAAAAATTTTTTTTATAAATTAAAAAAAAAATAAAATTAAATAAAAATTTGGAAAAAAAATTTTTTTTTAAAAAAAATTAAAAAACAATTCGGAAAGAAATATTTAAAAAAAAAATTAATTTTGTTTAAATAAAAATATTTTAAAAAAAGATTTTAAAGTATAATTTGGTGAAGGGCATATAAGATTCGGCATAGCCGAATACAGCTTTACCAAAAAAATTTTTTGTCATAAAATTCAAAAAATAAATTTTAAAATTAAAAAAAAATATTTTGCATAAAATTTTTTTCACTAAAAAATTTTCAAAAATAAATTTTGAATTTTTTAACTAAAAAATTTTTGAAATGAAAATTAAAAATTTTTTTTTAATTTTATTTACCTAAAAATATTTAAAATTTTAGGTAGAGATTTATGATCGTTAAAGTGATTTTCTGGAAATTGGTCTTCTATAGGAGTTATGAACATATTATATGATGAAGTGGGCCTTGAATGGGAGCAATGTTGAATAAAGGATTGATTCGCAAACAAATTTAAAATCTGATATAAAACTTAGTTCTGGAGATATTTGTTTATACCTATAAATCATACATTTATGACAAACATTTCGTATTTCTGGTGAGCATTTGTATGAGAGCTAGGTTAAATAATGGACCGATTTCAATCAGTTTCAATATGCTTTATCCTTGGGTCTTTGTCAGCCAGCCGCAAGGACTGGAATGGGCATCATTAAATCGACTAAGAAATTGATTCTGCGTAGATCGTGGATATGTTTGGACCAATATTTTTATACTCTCCCCACTATTGTGGTGTAGGAGATAAAAAGCTATTAATTTCATTAACATCTGTATAACAAAGTAATGAATGCCAAACACATTTAAAATTTGCAAATAAAATTAATAAATTTTGCATAAATCAGAATGAAAAACCAAAATTCTATTTAAGATGATAACACTGGTTGGTGGTATGTAATCTAAATAAGCATCTATTAAATGTCAAAATTGACTAAAATGTCACTTGAGCAAAAAAAAAGAATTATCAGTATGTTTGTGTAAGTAACACAATTATTTATATTTAATAGTACGAGAACATTCAATAACGTCAACGTCCATCCCATGCATAAAAACATATTTAGTTAATGGTAAAAAGAGAGAAATGTTAACCCTAGAAGGAGAACAAGGGGACAAATATGGCATTAAAGAGGGAAAGATTCTGGATAACAGTAAAAATATAAGGAAACAGTGTCCATCCGTTATAATAATGGAATTAAATCAAAGATTTTCTGATTTTAAAAAAAAAGAGGAAACAGTCTGAGAAAGATTTTTTTTATATTTTATTAAGTAAAGAAAACATTAGACAGTCACAGGAATTGACAGTATATTGGGGTACAGAATTGAATGGAATTAACATCTGTGTTTCTCTAGACTAGTTTGACAACAAAAACTTGCTTTCAAATAAACATACGTCAAGCAATTCCACGGTAAAATTGTTCAATTGTCAAGCATATAGTCTGATAGGTTTGATCATCTAATCCTTACATTTTAATAAGTTAAATCTATAATTTAAAAATCAAACATTTATTTTTCTTATTCATTTTGCATGAATTCCATCTAATATCTTTATTGTTTGATGCCCTTATAGGGTTAATTATATCTATACAACGCAAATAAAAATCAATAGCAACAAGGGAATAACATCAACATAAATGATTTTACGTCATAGAACAACACAGATAAAAAGGTTAAATTAACAATAGCAATCGAAGAACGGATGTACTACGTGTAAATACTCATTATCAGAGACACTAGTCAGACAATTTGGTACGTATTTGGTGTAGGTGCCGATTAACTGTAGATATAAATAAATCAAACTATTTAGCAAACGATTGCTCATCAAAACATTTGAATGAAATCAAAGTTTTTCTGATTTTTTTTTTCGGAAAAAAACTCCTTAGATGTTCAAATATATCTCACAGCTTGCCAGAACAAGTCTGTACACGGTAAACCCAGTCAATTATTAAGCATGTCTCGACATGTCTCACAGTGAGATCAATCGGACAAATATGATAATAAATCAGAATGATCTAATACACACTAAACTACTGTTCCAATTGCAAAATGATGTATGAACGAATCATAGAGGAGGGAATATGCTTTAAGAAAATTATGTTTGTGACCACCCTGTTATAATACAAGATGAGATACAGGGTGTCAAAGTTGACAAAATTTGGATAGATTTCTTCTCCTCTACAATTCGTTCATACATCATTATGCAATCGGACCAGTAATTTAAAAATCCTGATTTACTACCACTTTTTATCGATTGAACCAACTGTGCAACATGTCGCGACATGCTTGACGAGTATGCTGAGATATATTTGAACTTCTAATGAGTTTTTTCCAAAAACCCAATGTGTGTCATCACACATAAATGATCGTCTAATTGTGCGTAAAACCATAGAGGCATCTAGGAAGAGTTTTAAAATTCCAACAACTGGAATCAGTAAATGAATTTTTATATTTTTTTTGTTCTTATTTCCCATGACAACTCTCTTGTCAAAACACCCACTCTCCATTAAGACAATTAAATTTGATGACATTTTAATGACGTAAAATCCATTACATTTGTGGTACTCCGCCACATACGCTATTACATTTTGACATTTCATTTCATCATTAATTTCATAGTTTTTAAGTGAAAAGTTTGATAAGAATTCTCGATTAACCAAAAACATATTACCCTTAATTTAAGCCATACAAAAAACAAACCCTTTTTATTAACAAATAAACAAGAAAAACTCTTGGTTAAACTAAGTTTTAGGTTTAAAGCCCCTCAAAACCTTAAGTGTTGAATTTTGTTCTCTATTTTTCCATTTCAAAATAAATTTATGACACACACCCAAGCAAATGAAAAAGAAAATAAATGAATGTATGTATGTAGGGATGTATGTTTGTGTATCATTTAATGTTATATATAAACTGCACAAATGAAAAATGTTTGAAATACAGACGCCTACATAAGGACAATAAGAGTCCAACAACACAAACATAATAAGAACAAAAGCAGCAGTATCTGCCATGTGTCATTTAAGTAGGAAAACTTTCAAATGGTACGTAACAAATAGAAATGGCAATTATAGCAAATCAAGCGTAGTGTTAAGGGAGGGTCATTAATAATTGGGCAGAAGAGGGAGCATTTCGTATCCTAATTCATGGATATTTGCCATGTCCTTATATAAAGTAGTATTTCTACTACTATTTTTAAAGTCGATAAAAGTGATATTTTTAAAATGATTTGAAAAGTATTTTTTCAAAGGAATATTATAATAACAAAAGAATAATATTTTTACAACTTTTTGTCAAAAAGTAGTAGAAAATTTTTTACGAATTTAGAAATATTTAAAAAACTATGTTAAATTCTTAAAATAAATGCTATGCTTATAAAGATTCTTTACAAAAAATGCAATAATTTAATGCCTATATAAAAAGTAGTATTTCTGCTACTATTTTTAAAGATGATAAAATTAATATTTTTAAAATGATTTTAAAAGTATTTTTTGGGAGGAAAATATTGGTTAATTTTAAAATGAATTTTAACTACTTTTTCCCAAAAAGTAGTAGACAATTTTGTTGTAATTTAAACATATTAAAGAAAAAAAATTAAATCTTAAAAATAAATCCCAAGATTATAAAGATTCTGTACATAAAATGCAATAATTGTATGCCTATATAAAAAGTAGTATTTCTACTACTATTTTTAAAGATGATAAAAATAATATTTTTAAAATGATTTTAAAAATATTTTTTAAAAAGAATATTATGATAACAAAAGAAATTTTTTTTTTGCAACTTTTTATCAAAAAGTAGTAGACAATTTAAAACGAATTTAGAAATATTTAAAAAAATATGTTAAATTCTTAAAAATTATGCTAAATTCCTAAAGCAAATTCTATGGTTATAAAGATTATGTACCTAAAATGCAATAATTTAATGCCTATATAAAAAGTAGTATTTCTGCTACTATTTTTAAAGTTAATAAAAATAATATTTTTAAAATGATTTTAAAAATATTTTTTAAAAGCAATATTATGGTAACAAAAAAATAATTTTTTTACAACTTTTTGTCAAAAAGTAGTAGACAATTTAAAACGAATTTAGAAATATTTAAAAAAATATAATAAATTCTTAAAGCAAATTCTATGGTTATAAAGATTCTTTAAAAAAAATTCAACAATTTAATGCTTATAGAAAAAGTAGTATTTCTGCTACTATTTTTAAAGTTGATAAAAATTATATTTTTAAAATGTCCCTAAAAGCATTTATTTAAAGGAATGTCATAAATACAACAGAATGTCATAAATACAACTTTTTCCCAAAAAGCAGTAGAAATTTTACTACTAATTTAAGAATATTTAAGAAAACAAAAGTAAATTCTTAAAGCATTTGTTTTGATATTAAAATTTTTTTAATAAAAATGCAAAAATTTCAAACTTTTAATAAAAGTAGTATTTCTACTACTATTTTTAAAATTGATAAAATTAATATGTTTAAAATTCCTTTGAAACTTGATCTTTAAAGGATTATAATAAAAATAAAAGAAATAATTTTTACAAATTTTTGTCCAAAAAATAGTAGTAAATCTATTACTAATTTTAAAATAATTAGAAACAAATGTAAATTCTTAACTATTTAAAAATGTATTATTTTTACTACTATTTTTAAAGTTAATAAAAGTGGTATATTTAAAATACTGCTAAATTTTTTCTCAAAAAGATGCATCATGTCAATTTTAGATTCATTTACTATTATTCGATTTGGCAATAGAAAAGGGTTTCTTCTATCCTCTATGACTTGTACTTCTGTGCTGAAATCCCCATTGGAGCTAGGCTTATAGTTAAAAATAAAGGACAATCTCTTTAAGAGGATTTCTTCTCTTGTTTTGAATAACACTGACTTTCGGCTTTTGAAGATCACTGACTTTCGGCTCTTGTTTTGAATAACACTAAGAACAATCTTATCAATAAGCCAAATATCTTGGCATCATAAAATAAACATTCTCTAAACATTTTACAAAAGAGAACGACTTCCTGGATTGATAGTGAACGAGTAGGCGACAAACTCATAATATAAACCTTCTTTAAATCTTTTACAAAAGATACAGAGCATGAACTCCTGAATATATAGTGAACGAGTAGGCAAAATATACAGACAATGATCTCCTGGATTGATATTAAACGAAGTGAATGAATTCGACAATGTTGTGCTTCGCACTGGAGTGGAAATCAATCATATTAACCGAACCAAATATCTTGCAATCATAGCAAAAATAAATCTGGAAATGTTACAAAAGTTACAGAGAATGACCTCCTAGATTTGGTAGTGAAGGAAGTTCGCTATAGATTGGAGATCCCTGCGGTCATTGTATTAATTATTAAGGAAAATTAAGGGACAATCTAAGCCAAACGGAATTCGGTCTCTTTATAAGGAAGACTTCCAAACCACTATTTTGAATAACACCTTGTTATTATTACAAAAGGTACAGAGAATGACCTTCTGGAGTTGGTAGTAAAGGAGCTGGTGATGGAGCTGGCGATGAACTTGAATTATTAAGGAAAATTAAGGAACAATCTAAGCCAAATGGAATTCGGTCACTTTACAAGGAAGTCTTCCGACCCACTATTTTGAATAACACCTTGGAATCATTACAAAAGGTCCAGAGTATGACCTTCTGGAGTTGGTAGTAAAGGAGCTGGAGATGAACTTCGCAATATAAAACCATTATAAAATAAACAATTCCCTTTATTAATCTTATCGACATTACCAAAGATCTGGGGATCATTAAGTTTACATTAAAACTGATTCTCATGAAATGGTTAAAGAAGGAGACTCTCTCTTAGGGGTGGATGGCTCCAAAGATCATTCACTTGTTCTAAACTATAAACGTTCTTCTGATTATTCCATAAGGTGTTTTTGTTTGGATACAAATACCTGACTGAAATGTTACAAAAGATACAGATAATGGTTTCGATATGTGTTACCAGTCCTTTGCCCTGTTCACCCTACCTCCTAGATATCAGTGGATTGGGTAGTGAATGAGGTGACGATAAACTTGGAAATTCGCCTGAATCATTAGAATGGATGATGGCTCATGCCACCTCTGCTGTTCTGCACGAATGTCAGTATACATCTCAGATATCGTCATGGGATATTTTGCAATAGAAGCAGGAGGAGCGTTAATTTGTACACAGCTGAATCCAAATTATTTTATCTCCAGGAATATAAATATCTGTGCAATAAGAATGCTCTTCAATCTCTCAGAGTTTTCAGGAATACGGATTACTGGCCTTGCCATCCAATTTAACATATTCAGTTATGTGATATAAATCGATTTTTTTGAAATGGTTTAGAATGAATCATGGTTCATGTCTTCTTGTTTTGATGAACGAATGTTATCAATATCGTCGCGAAATATTTAGCAAACGTATTGGCAGAGGAAGGAGGAACGTTAATTCTTACACAGCTGAATCCAAATTATTATATCTCCAGGAATAGGAATGTCTGTGCAATAAGAATGGTCCTCAATCTCTCAGAGTTTTAAGGCAGAGATTCGGGCAAAGCAGCCCTTGTCATCCAAATTAACGTATTCAGTTATGTGATGGAAATCGATCCATTTGAAATGGTTTAGAATGAATCCTGGATCGATAATGTCTCCCTGTATTGATGCACGGACGTTGTCAATATCGCCCCGGGATATTTAGAAAAGGTATTACCAGAAGAAGGAGGAGCGTTCATTCGTACACAGATGAATTGAATTATATATCCAGGAATAGAAATCTCTGTACAAAAAGAATACTCATCAATTTCTCAGAGTTTTCAGGCAGATACTTGGGCAAAGCAGCCCTTGCCATCCAATTTAACGTACATATTCAGTTATGTGATGTAAATCGGTCGATTTGAAATAGTTTAGAATGAATCATGGATCATGTTTACCTGTTTTAATGCACGGACATTGCCAATATCGCCCCGGGATATTTAGCAAATATACTGCAAGAAGAATGAGGAGCGTTAATTCTTACAAAGCTTAATTCAAGTTATTATATCTCCAGGAATAGGAATCTCTGTGTAATAAGAATGCTCCTCAATCTCTCAGAGTTTTAAGGCAGATATTCGGGCAAAGCAGCCCTTTCCATTCAATTTAACGTAATCAGTTATGTGATGAAAATCGATCCATTTGAAATGGTTTAGAATGAATCCTGCCGGGATATTTAGAAAAGGTATTACCAGAAGAAGGAGGAGCGTTCATTCGTACACAGATGAATTGAAATTATTATATATCCAGGAATAGAAATCTCTGTACAAAAAGAATACTCATCAATTTCTCAGAGTTTTCAGGCAGATACTTGGGCATAGCAGCCCTTGCCATCCAATTTAACGTACATATTCAGTTATGTGATGTAAATCGATCGATTTGAAATAGTTTAGAATGGATCATGTTTCCCTGTTTTAAAGCACGGACATTGCCAATATCGCCCCGAGATATTTAGCAAATATACTGCAAGAAAAATGAGGAGCGTTAATTCTTACAAAGCTTAATTCAAGTTATTATATCTCCACGAATAGGAATCTCTAAACAATAACGAGGCTCCTCAATCTCTCAGAGTTTTCAGGCAATTTAATGTATTCAGTTATTTGATGTAAATAGATCGCTTTGAAATGATTTAGAATGAATCAGAGATCTTGTCTCCCTGCTTTGATGCACGGACAATGCCAATGTCGTCCCGTGATATTTATCAAAGGCATTGCCAGAAGAATAAGGAGCGTCAATTCTTACACAACTGAATCCAAATTACTATATTGGGTGTATGACTTAAGAATGCGGGATTTACAATAGATGACGCATCTTTTGAAGGGGACACATCTGTCATTTATTCTCACTTAGTTATTGAACATTGCTTCTAAAAGTTTTGCGAGAAGTTTTGCTTACTTCTTTAATTTGATAAAAAAAGTGCCGCTGAACACCGATTGCTCAACAAAGCTTGTATATGTTTCATCGGTTTCAACGTGCAAGATACGGTTTGTACGATTCTGAACTGGAGATTTTGACACGGAAAATAAATATCGCCCAAGGCAGGCCAAAATAATTTGAAGATCAAAAATTGGAGGCTTTACTCCATGAAGATTGTTGTCAAACTCAACTATTCAGCAGCAGGATTCATCCAAAAGCAGGGAAATTGGGTAACATACGAATTGAAACTGAGAGACCTTGGGAAGTTTGGCCTCACTATATGTTTCGATCAATGCAGAACGCTGTCTCTGGGATACCCTTCACTTTGGAACCGAGTATTCGATATTGGCATGATTCGCTCTTGGCCTCATAAGATGAGCAGTTCTTTTTTGCTCCGAATCCATATGTTGCCAGAAAGATGGAAAACTCTTATGTCAAAAATCTAACTCAGTTATAAAAAACCCTAGTGGTGAAAATGTTTTGAGTTTTTTTCTGTTTTGAGTTTTTTTTCCTAATTTCCTATGACAGAAAATATGAAGCAAAATTTTCATTTAAATGACAAATTATATTACCAATCCGACTGTGTCACAAAAAAAATCACAATCTACTTATTTACATATCGATTAATCTACATAATAGCTACGCACCTGTTCTAATTGTCATAAAAATAGCAACGAAAACCGAAAAGACTAGAATAAAAATAGAAATCTTTTTACTTTGCCTAGGGGGTGAGAAAAACTGGTGGGTTGTATAACGAAAGTAAAATGACTGACTAAAGGAATTTCAAATATTTAAATAACCATACAAATTCAATGAAAAATAAAAACAAAAAGCAAAACGAAGGCAACAGGATTTATTAAAAATGTGTATTCAATGAATAGAAAATCTATAAATTCCTTTTTACATAAAATATGTTTAATAATAAGATTCCTTATTTAATAATAAATTTCGATTTATTGTCTTTAACAACAACTTCTAGGATTATACATAATTAGATCCATTAATCTTTGTTTGTAATAAGTTTTTCATGTCAGTTAATATCTTCTTTATACCTAAATATAGTATTTGCACACAAAAGCCGTTTAATGCAGCCAAACACCAATTAGATGTTGTCAATTACTGGCTAGTAATTAATACTGATAATGATGTACTTTATGACGTGTGTGTTTGGGGATTAGGGAGCAACATGTATTTTGAAAGGTTAAGTATTTGGAGATTTAAAAAAGGGTAACAGTCGTTAGAACTTACGTTTTGGAAACTAAGTACTGGTTCACACAGGTCAAGTTTACTAGAGCAAAACTTGAGGTTATACTAGAGAGAGAGGAAGAAAAAGAGGAAAATCTTTCCAATAGCCTCTCATCTCTCTTCTATAAACTCAAGACTTGCTCAAGTGAACTTGTCGTGTGTGAACCAGCACTGAAAGTGAAATATTAAACTAAGAAAACTAATTCTCAACAAACAACTGATGTGAACTCAAAAAAAGCAAAACGAATTAGCTCTTCTTACAAATCTGAACAAATCTGAGCACAAATTGTTAAATTTTTCGAAAAATTAGATCAAATAGTGAAAAAGGATGTCTATGCCACCCTAATATACATTAATTTCTAGATAATACACATGTAGTGTTATTTTTTATAGTCAATTATAACTTTTTTTGTATTTAACGTTATTATTTATCAAGGAGACACTTGATTTTTAATTTATATTATAGATATAAAGAATTTAAGTGAAAGTATAAGTATACAACAACTAAAGAAAATTACTTTTCTTAAATTCCAGGGGTAAGTTCTAAAGGGAAAAAAGGTCAATTATAGTATAATATAAAAAAGCTATCAATTTAATTAAATTTATTTTTTAGAAGTCAATATATTTAAAATGTTGCTCAATATCTATAAATGTTGCTAGAGCTCCGTTGCGAAAATGTTAATTAATTCCAAATGTTCGTAATTTCTTATATTCCTGCAAAAATAATATGATTTTATAAATTTTAAAATAAATTTATAAAATGTTGCTAAGCCTAGCAAAATGTTGCTAAAGAAATTACAAGTTTTATCCAGAAAAAAAGTACATTTACTAACTAAAAATTAAATTTCCTTTTCAAAAACAATTATTTTTGAAATGTTGCTCAACATCTACAAATGTTGCAGATGATCATTTGCCAAAATGTTGCACAGAATTTTAAAATATTCACTAAATTTTAAATAAAATTAGCTTCATTTCATTTAATCCTGATAAAAAATGCCGATTTTATACATTTTAAACCAATTTCCAAAAATGTTGCTAAGCCCACAAAATGTTGCTAGGAAAATTTTAATATTTTTAAAGAAAACTTTAGCATTTAATAAATTAAAATTAAATTCCTTTTTTAGAAGCAGTGATTTTTAAAATGTTGCTAAACATCTGCAAATGTTGCTGTTTCTCATTTGTCAAAATGTTGCTAAGAATTTGTTAATGTTGACTAAATTTGATTCCTAATTATTGTAATTTCATGTATTACTACTAAAATAATACAATTTTATTAATTTTAAAACAAATTCCGAAAGTGCTGCTAAGTCCAGCAAAATGTTGCTAAGGAAATTTTAATCTTTGTAAAGATAAATGTTCGATTTACCAACATAAAATTAAATTTCCTTTAAAAAAAATAGTTTTGAAATATTGCTGGTGCTCATTTACCAAAATGTTGCAAAGAATTTGTTAACGTTGACTAAATTTGATTCCAAATGTTCATAATTTCACATACTCCTGCAAAAAAATATGATTTTATAAATTTTAAAACAAATTTATAAAATGTTGCTAAGGCTAGCAAAATGTTGCTAAGGAAATTACAAGTTTTATCAAGAAAAAATGTACATTTATTAACTTGAAATTAAATTTCCTTTTCAAAAATAATAATTTTTTAAATGTTGCTCAACATCCATAAATGTTGCTGGTGCTCATTTGTCAAAATGTTGCTAAGAATTTGTTAATATTAACTAAATTTAATTCCAATTGTTTGTAATTTCATATATTCCTGCAAAAATAATATGATTTTATAAATTTTATAACAAATTTCTAAAATGTTGCTAAGGCTAGCAAAATGTTGCTAAAGAAATTACAAGTTTTATCCAGAAAAAAAGTACATTTACCAACTTAAAATTAAATTTCCTTTTCAAAAACAAATATTTTTGAAATGTTGTTCAACATCTAAAAATGTTGCTGGTGTTCATTTGTCAAAATGTTGCTAAGAATTTGTTAATGTTAACTAAATTTAATTCCAATTGTTTGTAATTTCATATATTCCTGCAAAAATAATATGAATTTATAACTTTTGTAGCAAATTTCTAAAATGTTACTAAGGCGAGCAAAATGTTGCTAAGAAAATTAGAAAAAAACGTACATTTACTATTTTAAAATAAAATTTCCTTTTCAAATACAATAATTTTTGAAATGTTGCTCAACATCTACAAAAATACCTGGAGCTCATTTTTCAAATGTTGCTAAGAATTTTATAATATAGTTTAAATTTGACTCAAAATTTATTTAGTTTTATTTATTCCTGAAAAAAATAATATAATTTCAATAATTCTAAACAAATTCCTAAAATGTTGCTAAGCCCAGCAAAATGTTGCTAAGGTAATATCAAGTTTTTTATAGAAAATGTTTGCATTTACTGAAGTGAAATTAAATTTAATTTTTAATTCTAAAAAAATCTTAAAATGTTTTTTAAAATGTTGCTAAGCACAGTTTAAGCTTTTTCAAGAAAAATGTGGCATTTTTTTAAAAACAAATATTTCTGAAATGTTTCTCAACATCTACATGTTATGTTGCTAAGTATTTCATAATGTTGACAAAATTTTAAGGTAAATTTACTATCCTCAAATTATGCCTTAAAAAATAAGTTCTTTTCTACATTTTAAACCTATTTCCTTAAATGTTGATAAGGAATATGAGATCGTTTTAATGAAAAATTGTCTACTTATTAACTTGAAATCATATTCTCTTTATAGAATCGATGTTTTTTGAAATGTTGCTCAACATTTACAAATGTTGCTACACATTTTAAAACTGTAATTTTGAGAAATATCGCTAAACAACTAGAAATATTGGCTGATTGTCTCATTATTTTATTTACTCTCAAACCTGTTTCTCAATTTAAATGATTTTATGAATGTTAAACCAAATTTCTAAAATGTTGCTAATCTTACAGAAATGTTGCTTTACAAATTCTTTGTTCATTAAACAATTTTCCATTATTTGCTACATAATTTAAGCTATTTAAATGTTTCTAAGTATCTACAACCAAAGTTTAAAGCTATTGTTATGTAAACAATTCTCAGTTCAATCCTCGTATGCATACAATCCTATTATGCACCAACATATATAAAATATTCCATTGTAAATACCAACAATATGTTTTATATATAACAACATCCCAGTATAACAAACTAAATAGAATGTTGGAAAAACAAAGAAAAGTAAAACTTTAATTTCAAGATTCATCCGGTTTCAATTTTCCGCCCTTCACGTCCATTTCATTACATTCGCTATTTCAAACTTGTATCGTCAGCAAAAAAAAACTACAGGTAGCAAAAATGCAAAAAGAACTACAAAATAAAATAAAAAAAACTTTTTTAGTTTAAAAGGAGAACGAACACCAATGTTTTTACACATTTGTAAATGCGTTTACATTATATAGAAGTAAAAATAAAAAAAATAAAATAAACAAGAAGATTTGTTCTTACAGCTAAAAAGGTCAAGGGTGAATATTAACAGAGTACAAGTATGCATACATATGTTGTTATTACAATATATTAACTGAGGTACACACACTTTATACAATATTTGTATTGATATTTTTTTTTTCCTTTTCTGTTAATATTATGTTTTACATCGCAATAAACAACTGTTTAATAAACGTTTTTCCATGTTGCATTAATTTCCATTTATTGCCAATATGTACTTGTAAAGTACTCATTTATGACACTGTCATTTGGATTTTCTACGTTCTTTTCTTTTTTTATGCAAAACAAAATGTTGAACAAATATTTACCAATTGCCTACAATTTATCATAATTTTTGTTAAATATGTATTTATGCGATAAAATTGCCTTTGATGGATGTTGTATACATAGAGAGCTGAACAAAAAAAAATACAAAAAAACGAAAAATAATATGTTTGTTTTCCAAAATGACGTTAATCTCATGATTAGGTGTTTGACATATGAGTTGGTATAAGAAATTTTGATGCTTCTTTGTGTCTGCAAACGAGACACAAAGAAGGATATGAATATATTGAAATGTAGATTTAAACAAGACAGTATTTTGTTTTAGAGAGATGATGAACTCCTATTGTGATGGAAAAAATTAAATGTTAAAAGTCACTTCTTCCTATTTCCTAAAAAAGCTCTATTCAATATTAAAAAGCTAAAAATATTCTGGAAATTTGAGCTCGTTTTCTTGCTGAAGTCTTACAAAGAAAATAAATTTTATCATAACAGCAATATTGAGCTATTTCTCATTGATTGAGTACGATATTTGCTCCGACATGAGCCGAGTCGTACTCGGCAAAATACTCTAAACTCTGCGACAGTTGTATTATAACCCAGTAAAGAACTATTTACAACAATTAGATGCCAAAAGTGTGATCGACCTCTTTCAAAGTAGAGTAAGACACGTTTTCTCTTCGAAGTAATAAGTTCTACAAAATGTATTACCTCCTACAGGAAGTAATCAAGGACCATTTGTACTCGTTGCTAGAATCACTCCTGAAACTTGTTAAAGAGTTAAATTAAATCTAAATAAATTCCATTAAGCTTACTTAAAAGATCTAAGTTTTCCTTATCTATAGGTCTTATTCGTTTTATACAACTCCCTCATATCCTGGATATTTAATTTAATATAGGTAAGTACTAGCCGGCTTAGTGGTCCCATATTAATACCCAAAAAGAAGGATTCCGAGATTTTTCGATATTTCTATGTTTGATCTAATGCCAAAATAACCCCAAGTAATAATAAACATATCTCTACTCAGACTACACCTAAAGCCAAACGCTCTAATACCAAAGAAAGACGAATTATGACTAAACGTTCTCTACTTAGAATACACCTAATCTAATACACCTAGAAAGTGTTGTTCCGATTCCTCATCTAAACAACTTCCAAAATAGTCACACATTTCTATATATCGCACTGGTTCCTCTAAAGAGAGTGAACTCAAAATTTTTCAATTTTCACTTTTTGCAAGAAATCGATGTACAGTTTTTTGCCTCTACTGAATATTTTTAAATTTTGAGATGACTCTCTTTAGAGAAACCAATGCGATAATGTAATGTTCAATAATTATACCCGAGAGATGCCTGATCGATTTCCTACCAAGAGCCAAGAGAGTATTGGTTGGAATACCAAAGCAAGTCGAAGTATAACTAAACGTTATCTACTTAGAATACATGTAATCGATTGGGTAGGTTCCACAAAAGCCGACTGAGCAGTATTGTAGTCTTAAATCTCGAGAGAGCAGGACAAGAAAAGAGATGATAGTTCACCGACTTCTCCACGTCCACGTTATGACAACATCTGCAGTAATCTTCTTACCAGAGCAGACCTTAATAGTTAACTATTCTCACTGAATAAACGATAACGTCTGGATGGCATTATAGAAAATGGTGTTCCGATTCTTCATCTAAACAACTTCCAAAAGAATCATAACGTGGTAACCCATACATTCCGACATATATCCAATCATACAGTGCCCAATATTTATACCCGCATGAAGCCTGATCGAATTCTTAATAAGAGCCAAAAGAGTGTTGGTCGGAATACCAAAGCAAACCGAAGTATGACTAAACGTTCTCTACTTAGAATACACCTAATCGATTCGTGAGGTCGCACAAAAGCCGACTGAGCAGCATCGTGGTCTTAAAGCAGGACATGAAAAGAGAAGCTATTTCACCGACTTCTCCAAGACCTTATTATGACAACATCTGCAGTAATCTCCTTACGAGAGCACCTGAGCAGACCTTAATAGTTGAATTTTCCAATCATAAAGTGCCCAATAGTTATACCCGTAAGAAACCTGATGGAATTCCTACCAAGAGACAAGAGAGTATTAGTGCTCCATGTCCTCATTATGACAACATCTGCAGTAATCTCCTTATGAGCGTACATGATCTGAACATACATAACTGAATAAACGAGTTACAAAATGAGACCAACCAGGTAGTCGGCTGCTTGACCTCATAGAAAGTTTTGTTCCTATTCCTCATCTATCCTTTTGAAATAGTCATAACGTGGGTAAACCATTCCGACATATATCCAATCATACAGTGCCCAATAGTTGTACCCGTAAGAAGCCTGATCGAATTCCTACCAACACCAAAGAAAGTATTTGTCCTTTTTTTGTTAGAGAGGGCCAGATAATTCTGCATATTCTACAAGAGATGATACTTGAGTTCCATCTTTTTCAACCCCATTAAATTCAATATCACTATCAAAGGAGTGTAAATAAGTCACGCAAGCGTTACGTGCAAGGAGACCTGTTACTTGCGCACTCTTCAGCGATTACGTTTCCCAAGCCAATATCGGATACTCTGTTCTGTAGTGAAGCGTATTCCAGATAGAGCGTTCTGCAGTAGTCGGAGGAAAACTTCTCAACATTTGACATTTTCGAAGCAAAAAAAACTTCGTTGTTTACACTATAATGACATATAAGTTATTAAAAACAAAAGCCGCGTTCAAAAGATACGCCATCTATTGTAAATCCCGCATTTTGTAAGTAACTCGACATGCCGAGTTTGGCCAGTGAATACAGTCGAGAAGAATTTCAATCTAACTACGTTGGAATTAAGAGCAAATAATTAATATAAATAGACGAAGTTTCTAATGAAGCCTTAGGGAAATTCAAAATGAAGAAGATTTCCACTTCAAAGTTTTATTAATTTCCTAAATGTAAAAATGAATACAATTTAACACCAATAAGTTTTTAGATGTCTAGTCTGTTATAATTCCAGACAATACCATGTTCACTACCGTTGTATTACCAGATCTCCAAAGCTGTCCCCGCTATATAAAATTATTTATCAGTTTTTGAAAACTGGCACCCTCTAACAAAGATTTATAATTTTTAAGTATCTTCAACTCCGTAATTGAAAGCAGAGATAACGAAATGTTGGGGTCTTTTAGCATCATTGACCATTCCAAAGGTTTCAGTCAAGTTTATTGAGTAATAAATCTGTCACTCTTTTATTATCACGATTAGTTCCATGCAATTATGTAAAACCTCCCTTTAATGTTTATATCTTAGAAGCCTTTTAAAAAGCAGTTTTTAGTAAAACCATCTATGGTTAATAATAAAGTTATTAAATATTAAAAGTAAGTCGGCGACTTTTTGAATTTTCCGGCTCTTAACTGAAAGGCAATACTGCTTCTGTCAACAGACATCTGTCAGTTGACTCCTGTCAAAATTTGAACAGGCTGCGTCATTAAGTTTGTGTTGGACAATCATTGATAGCAGACTACCTCGTGACTTGTGGAGAAATTGGAAAAAGGTGAGTTTCGTCTTATTTTTTCGGAAAGCTAGACTTAATAAATACTATGGGAACTCTGCACCATCAATTTCAATGGTAAAAAAGTGGTTTACTGAATTTCGTTGTCGCCGTACAAGCACGGAAGATGTCGAACGTTCTGGACGGCCAATTAAGGTCTCTACACCAAAAACAATTGAAAAAAATAACGATATGGGGTTGGCCTATTGGAAATTGAAAGTGCGAGAAATTGTAGAAGCATTTCTCTGACAGGCATCTCCTATGGTTCAGAGGTTTCAATTATGAATGATCACTTGGGTTCATGAAAAAGCTTTCCGCAAGATAGCTGCCGCGTTTGCTCACAATCGGGTGCACAAAAGGCTACACACATGTACAGTTTCCCTGGCAAAAATCCATGAATTAGACTACGAAATCCTCCCTATTTTCCGGAATAAATGTCTCGGTGGAAAAAGATTTGACTTCAACTATGAAATCATCTTACAAACGAATACCTATTTTGAAGACCTCTACAAATCTTATATTTTGGAAGGGGTTGGAGTTTGTTGGAGAAACGTTGGACAAAGTGCATAGAACTCAAAGGAGACTATGTTGAAAAATTAAATAATTTTTTATCCAAAAGCCTGTGTTTCATTCAAGAAGGCACGGACTCGTAACTAACCCCTTGTTAATAAACAATTTATAAATTTGTAAAAGGTATATAAAACGTTGTAAAGAGCATCAACCAATTACTTTAATGTTTTCAAAAGCTCATTGTAATTATTTTTAACAAAACTGTAGACAAACATTGTTTATTTTTAATATAATTTTGTCTTTGTTGTTAGAAACTGCATTTATAAAATTAAAAATAGAAATATTTATAATGAAAAACAAAAATATTCTAAAATTAATGATGAATAAAGTCATTTTATACTCATACCACAGCCAGACACGAAGCTCTCCTACAGTTCTGCTTCCCTTTGTTACCCAATAGCATCCTCGAGTATGTTTAAAAGTTATGGTAATTTGTATTTTTTCTCAGCGCTTTTCCATTGTTAAGAGCTGCATAAAAGTGTTGCTGTCATAAAATTCTAAATGAAATGAACATTTAAAATTTTAATTTTATGTACACCACAGGACGACGGCAAGTAGAAACATTACTCCCTACCATTACAGGGAATAATAGCGAGTAAAAGTAGAAAATCCCATTATAAACCAACCAACTGTAGTAGAACAATATCAAACCAAGCGCTCAATCAACTGACTTGTCAGTCAAACAACCAACCAGCAAACCAACCATCCAAAGAATCCACGAACCAACCTTCACCATACATTTGCCCAGAAAAAAACCTCCATTTGCCATCAATGAAATATTTTCAGTATTTTTGTATTTTTTGTATTTTACTCGAACACTGTGTTGTCATCGTTCCTTGTTGATTTTTGCTATTGAAATCTATGACTCATTTATAGTTTAATATTTCCTTGAGGCAATGATGGGTGGGGGTGTTGGAGAAATGGGGGGAGGGTTGGAAAAAAAGTATGTCTATATAGTGGAAGAAGGACTTTTAGTATTATGTGGTAACACTATGTCTGTATAATGGTTGTTAACCAACTCTCTCACCTCTGTGACCCTTAATGTTGTTGCCAGTACTGGCGCTGCTGCTGCTGGTTCTACTGTTACGGATTCCACTTTTTAAAGTGTTAATGTTCCCTTTTCTTTTTGTTGTCCTTTTTTTCAAGTGTTTTTCATGCACTTAGACAATTTTTTTTTTATATTTTATTCATGTTTATTCATACCTGCTCCATTTGCAGGTATGAGAATGTGAGCTTAAATGTTGTGTAGTCTCTTGATATGTAAATTCTAGAATAAAAAAGCATTTTTCAATTCTTCTTTTTTTTATAACGCCTCAAGTTACACTTCTATGTCTATACAAATTTGAATACAGGAATATAGAGAGGTTCCCAAAAAGATGTTAGTTGGAGAATTTTTTTCATTATTGTCACCTCTGTATGACTCTAAATCAAATTTCCCTTGAAGATACATTTTTCAAAATAAGGGAAATTTTAAAAGTTGTTGCAAATTTTTCTTTACTAATAGGAATTATGCTTATTAATGAATAAAATATAGAAAAATCCTGTTTAAATAAAATTTCCCTTAAAGGGAAATTTTTATATGCAAGGGAAATTTTCGAAATTTGGTTAAATTCTTCTTCATTGTTAAGAATCATACCTAATAATGAATAAATTTGAGTAAAAAGAGTTTAAATCAAATTTCCCTTAACGGGGAATTTTTAGAAATTAAGGGAAATTTTAATTTTTTTTTAAATGGTTTTTTTTTTGCAAAGAATTGCACTTAATACACTTAATAACGAAACTGTTAAAAATTTTGTTTAAATAAAATTTCCCTTAAAGGGAAATTTTTTAAAATAAGGGAAATTTTCGAAATTTCGTCAAATTCTTCATCATTGATAAGAATCAAACTAATACTGAATAAATTTGAGATAAACAGTGTTCAAATCAAATTTCCCTTAACGGGGAATTTTCAAAATTAAGGGAAATTTTAAAATTTTGTCTAAATTTTTCTTTTTTGTTAAGTATCGTACTTAATAAGGAACAAAACTGTTAAAAATTTTGTTTAAATAAAATTTCCCTTAAAGGGAAATTTTTTAAAATAAGGAAAATTTTCGAAATTTCGTCAAATTCTTCTTCATTGATAAGAATCAAACCTAATAATGAAACAAATTGAGATAAACAGTGTTTAAATCAAATTTCCCTCAATGGGAAATTTTGAAAATTAAGGGAAATTTTAAAATTTTGTCAAAATTTTTCTTTTTTTGTTAAGTATTGTACTTAATAATGAACAAAACTTTTAAAAATTTAGTTTAAATAAAATTTCGCTTAAAGGGAAATTTTTTAAAATAAGGGAAATTTTAAAATTTTGTCAAAATTGTTATTGTTTTAAGTATTACTTAATAACGACCAAAAACTGTAACTAATTTAGTACTTAATTGTATTTAATAACGAACAAAACAGTTAAAAATTAAGTTTAAATAAAATTTTCCTTAAAGGGAAATTTTTTAAAATAAGGGAAATTTAAAAATTTTGTCAAAATTGTTATTTTTTGTTAAGTATCGTACTTAAAATCGGACAAAACTGTTAAAAATTTATTAAATATAATTTCCCTTAAAGGGAAATTTTTTAAAATAAGGGAAATTTTCGAAATTTAGTAAAAATCTTCTTCATTGTTAAGAATCATAAATAATACTGAATAAAACTTCTACCCTTTATTGATAGGAAATTTTATCAATTAATCTTCGACATCTCAACTGTCACATGTTTGTGTTACGGACTTCTCCATAAAAGTCTGCTAGTTGGCGGCTGTCTTTATGACCAGACATATGGCTCTGAGGTTAGATGGCTGGTTCAGTGTTACGGAGGAATAAAAAGGAAGCTATTCGTGGCTAATATCCCTGTTAATGTTGATTTTTGCAATCCTAAAGGTGATTTTCTGTATAGAACTCGGGATGACACGGTTGAGATCTAAACCGGCGGATGTATGGCTGCATTTGAGATATGTGACGACTTCTATATCCCCGTCTGCTTATTGCGACACGACGTGGATATCCTAATGAAAGTTGCTTTGCAATATTTACTAACAAGTTGACAAGATATTCTAACCTAAATATTATTAAGGTATCGGAGCAAGTACCATCTTTCATCTCCCGTCGACTGATTTGAGTTCTGTTTGATTTCCACATGACTATCGGCGATCCATAGCTATAGTGTGGATCCCTCTCGGGTGTATAAACCACATCAAAGTTGCTTTGCGAATGTCTGACGACTTCTACAGACTAACGACTAAAATTCATGCTGCAGTGTTTATCAGGCTGAGATACTGAGACACGACGAGTATATCCGAATGCAAATTGCTCTGCGATATTTACGAAAGATGCTCTGCGATATTTACTAACTAGATGACGAAATATTCAAACCTAAAGATCATTAAGGTGTCGAAACATGCAGTTGAACGGTAAAGAAGCACCTCTTGTCTCCTGTCGACTGACTTTGATTTGAGTTCCGTCTGAGATCCATATGACTATCGGTGATCGGTAGCTATAGTATGGATCCCTCTCGGGTGTCTAAACGACATCAAAGTTGCTTTGTGAATGCCTGACGACTTCTACATCCCCCCGTTTTCAGAAAATAACATTCAGTGATTATTAGGCTGAGATCTTATCGACTAAAAGTGCGGTAAACTGGCTGAAATACTGAGACACGACGAGGATATCCAAAGGTTAGTTGCTTTGTGATATTTACTAACAAGATGACCAGATATTATAACCTAAAGATCATTAAGATGTTGGAGCATGCAGATGAACTGGCAAGAACCATCTCTCGTCTCCCGGCGACTGACTTTGATTTGAGTTCCACATGACTGTCGGTGATCCGTAGCTATAAAATTCATTAAGGTAACGGAACATGCAGATAAACTGGTGAGTTCCGCTTTTTAGCTATAATTAATTTCAAATCTTCTTTGGATCTTGATGACTATCTGTATAGAGTGTGAATCTCAAAGTCCCGGAATGCTGTACATTAGTTATAAAGATGGCGAGTTATTCTAACCTAGAGTTAGTCGGTTTGGGCAAAAGTCAACTGACTGCTTTGGATCATGATGACTATATGCGATCGATAGATAGAGTGTGAATCTCAGTCTCGGAATGCCGTACATTAGTTAAAAAGATGACGTGTTATTATAACCTAGAGTTAATCGGGTGGGAAATGCAGATGAACTGGCAAGAATCATATTCCGTTTGCATAATGAGAAGGTCGACTGACTGGTTTGATTTCAGCTTTTAAGCTTTAAGTAATTTCAAGGTTTCTTTAGATATTTATGACTATCGATGATCGGTAGCTATAATGTGAATCTCAAAGTTCCTACTACGAGATCTAGTGGCTGTGTTGTCAGGACACTTTGCGGTAAGTATGCATACGGGAATATTGAATCTCCTTTTTAACGAATTATCTAGAAGTTATTATAATGAGGAGAAGGAGAAACTTGAAGTGTTTTGTTTGGCTGGAGTTGTACAACGATTCCTGTAGAAGTTATCATAGTGAGGACAAAGAAGAGTCATTGAAACACCACCTCTGGTACTGCCTTGCTCTTTAGGTGAACAGGAAACAACCGAATTTTTGTCACAAATTTCAGCAACAACTAGGAGATTTGGTCATTAAGACTGAATCATTTGATTGACAACAAATTCTGTTGAAGCAAAGAAACAGTTTTCTCGGTGAGAACGTACCAAGGGTTTCTATTGAAGTGAATGTCCCAAGAATAAAGGCCTTAATTCGTGCCTTGGTTTAGTTGGCCATTAAGGTATTTTTGGCTGTTCCTTTTTATCTACTGGTTCCCAACCTAAAGTTAATTTTTGAAACGCAACTCCTGTTAAAACACCCTTTATTCGTTTTATCATTCAATAAATGCTGTTAATACTCTTACAATTTGCTACAGTTACAATTGACGTTGACTATGACGGGAACGTTGATGATGATGATGATAATGACGTTGACGTTCATTGAAATTTATTTAAGGTTCATTTAATTTCAATTTTCTGTCGCTGTTTATTTAGATAAATGGATTTTAACAAATTTACTTTAAATTTGAATGAAATTGTTACCAAATATAACACAAGTACCTTGTAAAACAATTTAATGGAATTGAGTTCGTTGTGACATTTTGTAATTGGTTTTAAATGGAAAAAACTCAAATATTCACAGGTAGGAAAAGGGTGAGAAATGAAGACATTTTAGCAATTCTTTACAAAACTCTTTGAGATAATTTAATCATTCTTAGCATCCCTGAAGTAGAAACGTATTGGGTTTCAAAAAAGCTTCTAAGAAGTGGTTTAAGAACTAGATATTTATTTAACTCCTAACAAAACTAGTTCCATGATTGACAATTTCATGTTTCTTTTCAAACAAACTAAATTAGTTATTTGCATTCTAACTAAAACTAATAGCATATTTCTCCTATTTAACAATTTAATTTAATAAATTACCTACAAATTGTTTTGATCATTAAATATTTAAACTGCTGAATAAAATGTGTGTGTAACAAGTGCACTTTATTTGCCATTTTAATGAGTCTGTCTAGGATTATTGGCAACGTTAATGTAACACACATGTTTTGTGGTTTTTATTGCAAATTATTTATTTATTAAACTCGAAATAAAATAACATTACAAATACTCACTCCCTCAGCAAAAAAAAAATAACATTATAAAACACTTTTAAGTGTTCCTTTGTGGTTCCTGGTTGCGTTTTCCTTTTTTTTTTTGTTAATTTTTCCCCCAAATAGAAAACTAGTCAATTGGCAATTGAACGAGTATTGAATGGAATTTATTTTAGTTTTAGAATAAGGATTATTTTTTGTGGTTGTAAACAAAGTCTGTATTTGTAGTAGGTTTTTCTAGGGCTTAAAGAACTCTTTAAATATAATGTTGAAGCTTTTTGGTTGAATGTTGGAGTTGTTTAAAATAGGAATCCAAAGATTAGGTTTGTCTTAGACTATTAAATATATTTATATCTTAATATTTAGCTTTGTTAACTTACAAGGAAGATAATGAATTTGAGCTCCATAACGTTTATGTTTCCCCAGTAGCCATACCGCTACCGTTTTGAAATTTGGGACTTCCTTGACGATAACTCTCGTCTTATCATGTGGGATTTTAATGCTATCCTTGATCACGATTTTAATGCTATCCTTGATCGCCGAATACATTGACGGCGAAAATTGTGGAGTCTTTCTTCTGCACAGTGAAGAGTGATGTCTACAGGGATTATTTGTGGATGCGGCATCATATTAGGCTGGATTTTAATGTTCTACTTGATTTCGGGTACTCCAATATCAAAGAAGCTGATTGAGGAGTGATCCTTATGCAATGTGAACTGCGCCAATAGATAAAAGGATAATTTATATAAAGAGTTGCAACTTTATATCAGAAGTAGGCGACCTTAACTTGCTTTAATCTGATGATAGGGTCCCGATTAAGTTTGACAACACCATCAGTTGATCACAAAGGTAGAGATAAGTCGAAACGAAGCGTTTTTTCAAACTTCAAAATCTTTAATTCACTGAGGAGCCACGGCTAAGGTTACATTTGTTTTGCTTATGCTGGAGAATATTGATGAGCGGAAGTTGAGTATAATAAGCCACAGCTAAGGTTAAATTATATAGCTAATGCTGAAGAATATTGATAGATAGAAATTGAGTATATGATGCTACACAATATCTGAAAAATGTGTCGTGTGATCTCAGTATTCAAACCTGGGAAGAACTTCAATTACGAAAATGTATAAAATCTCCTTCTAGTCTTCCGTCATACCTTACAAATCCAAATATGCAGTGAGAGGAAGAACTGATCGGATGCGTCTATTACTTCACATTATTAATTACTTTGGCTCTGCATTATTCAAAGATCCAAGTCCTCTTAAATACGCATACTTCAAATTCAGATATTGAACGATTACTTCTCGAAAGCTTAGAAGAGAATTCTTACCTGCTGCCAAAAACATAGGCTATTCATAGCTGATCTAAAACTGGAAAGAGCTCTATGTTTAGAGAAGGATCGCACAAACAGATGCTATATCGAGAGTATGAATACCAAACATACGAATATGAGAGGTTGAGTCAAAAAGTCCGTGACAAAATTCACTTTTTTCCAATTACTCCTCAAGTCACTATCAATGGCTGTCAAACATAAACTAAATGACGAAGCTTATTAAAATTTTGACAGGAGTCAACTGACACATGCCTGTTGACAGGAGAGGTGTTGCACTTTCTGTTAAGAGCCGGGAAATAAAAAAAGCGGCTGACTTATTGACCCACCCTCTACTTTTACTTCTGGAAAGCAACACGGATCATCCAGCCTCCGGTAGAGTAACAAAGTTCGTTGAGAATTGTTGAGGAATTGAGCACCAAGTACAAAGGCCAAAAGACGTTAATATTTCCCTAATACCTGAGTAATGTATTTAATCGAAATGGTTTTGACCCCTTAATGATGTTGTACTAGAAAATCATCCGGTTTATTAGACAACGGATGGGGACATTAGAGATAATCAAAATTGGAAAATTGCTCAGATTTCAATTATACCTAATAAAGGTAAATATTTTACCTTTAGCTTGCTACCTTGATTGTCAAAGTTTTTTGAGAAACTATTTCAGTGTAAAATTATATCAGAAACACTTACAATAGCATTATCCTAGTTCAACAAATTAGATTACTTGAACAACATAGATCCATAGTCAATTGATTAACTGAAGAGATAAGAAAATCGTTTGAGAACCAGACGTCTCTTCGACTCTGTATGCCCAGTTATCACACTAACTAGCCCTCTGAGGGTTTAGTTTTCTTAGTTTTCTTCAAGTTTTGAGATCTCCATAGGATGTTGTTTGTTCTGCCGACTGTAAAAGTTCAGCCAGTTTCTGATTCGAACATCTATTGCACTTTCTTTAAGTTATTTTGCAAACTTCGGGAAGGGTTTGGCATGACATGATGCCATCTTCGATAGCTTGGTTTCTGGGGATCCGACTGTAAAGTTCTGTTAGTTTCTGACTTGCTCATCTATTGTGCATTCTTTAAGTTAATTTTTAAACTTCGGGAAGGTTTTTAAGTGACATTATCCCATCCTCTGTAGATTGTCCCCCTTCTCGCTTCCGATAATGACGTGGTGGCTTGAGTCCCATATTATCTCAAGATTTTCGAAATTAAAGTAAGTGTTTACTAAGAAACAGACGACCATTCGACTCTATATGTCCTGTTAACACACTAACTAGCATTGCAAGGTTTAGCCTAATTAGATTCAGAATCTCCATTGTTCTCTTAAAGTTTTGGGATCTCCATAGGATGTCGTTTGTTCTGCCGACTGTAAAGTTCTGCCAATTTCTGACTCGAACATCTATTACACTTTCTTTAAGTTATTTTGCAAACATCGGGAAGGGTTTGGCGTGACATGATCCCATCCTGGATAGCTTGGTTTCTGGAAACCCATAATATCCGAAAATTTTCGCAATTAAAGTAAGAGTTTATAAAGAACCTAATAACTTTCTGCATGTCTAGTTAACACACTAACTAGTCTTCCAAGTGTTGGCCTATATATGTTTAGAATCTCCTTTGTTCGCTTAAAGTAAGGGTATCCTCATAGGATTTCGTTTTTTCGGCCATGTTCTGGCTTGCTTATCTGTTGCTTATTCTTTAAGTTTATTTTTAAACTTTTGGAAAGGTTTATCGTTTTCCAGGGTGACGATCTATACATGATGCCGTCCTGAATAACTGATTAACTATTGCCATGGTGGCTTGGTACCCACGTTATCTTAAGATTTTGCCAATTATATAAGACTTTTTCAGTCTAATATTCTAAAATATAGTATCGTTCCTTAGGGTTGTAATAACCGCATGACTATCCTTCACAAATAAATGCTTTTAGCTTTAAATTTTGATCAGAATATATTCTGATTTCAATTAAGCTTACAAAGGAAGCTACATCTTCAGTGGAGTAGTTTATTTTCTAATCAATTTCGTTAAGCAACGACAGGTATTTAAAAAGGATTTCCTCGTGGAATAGAATTCCGTACTTTCTAGCAAAGTTCGTGGAACACCTCTTTCCACTTGGTTTTCCTTCAAGTGGAAAGAGGTGTTCCATGTATGTAGAGAGGAGGAGAGGAGTCAATTTCAAATGCATTCACTATTTACTCCTAGGAAACCAAAACAAATTTCTCGATTGAACAACAACTGTCTTCAATTTAAAATGTTAAAAGAAAGCCGACTTAAATTTGGGCTCCATTTTATCTAAACATCTACGAATATCGAGAATAGCTAAAAAGGAGAAATTCCATAAATCTTCTTTACTACCTGGAGAATTTCGAGAACCTTGACAATGATTTTCAATTCTACCAAAATTACTAAAACAAAACCAATGTTACGATCCCTGAACAACTCTAACAAAACTATGATATTAAAAGGATTTTCATCCATTACATTAATAAACATTTCAATATTAAAATCAAACAAAAGAAATTTGTCATCCATTTGTCATAACAAGACTGATCTACCTTAACCTAAAATCTATTAAACGTTTCATTATTTGCAATTTAAAATAGGGAAAACTGAATACTAGAGCAGCATAAAGAAACCATAAACAAAAATTAAAAACAACCTATCATTATTTTACCACAGTTATTAAAATGGGTTGCAAACAAAAAAACAAAAAGAAAGAAACCTCTGAAACATTCGAACAATAAAGAAGAATTCCCCCAAAAGCATAAAAGCACTTCAGCAAAATTTTACAAAGTTTATACTACGGCAAATAAAAACAGAAATAACATTGTTAACAATAATAAAAAAAAAACTGTGAATATATTCAGAAATAACAAATATGGGTTGCCGTAATATGCTGTAATATAGAGGAAAAAACAAAAGCTTTAATGCAAATATGCATGCATTTCTCTGAGGCATAACTTTTTCATTATTTTACTGACACAAACTACAAACAAA